>NC_058095.1:85005000-85630000 GCF_020171115.1 Neogale vison
GGTCATTTGTGAATATCTTCTCCCATTCCGTGGGTTGCCTCTTTGTTTTGTTGACTGTTTCCTTTGCTGTGCAGAAGCTTTTGATCTTGATGAAGTCTCAAAAATTCATTTTCACTTTTGTTTCCTTTGCTCTTGGAAACATGTCTTGAAAGAAGTTGCTGTGGCCAACGTCGGAGAAGTTACTGCCTATGTTCTCCTCTACAATTTTGATAGATTCCTGCCTTATGTTGAGATCTTTTATCCATTTCAAGTTTATCTTTTTGTATGGTGTAAGAGAATGGTCGAGTTTCATTCTTCTGTATGTAGCTGTCCAATTTTCCCAACACCATTTATTGAAGAGACTGTCCTTTTTCCAAGGGATATATATTTTTTTGCTTTGTTGAAGATTAGTGGACCATAGAGTTGAGGGTCCATATCTGGGCTCTCTACTCTGTTCCACTGGTCTATGTTTCTGTTTTTGTGCCAGTACCATGCTGTCTTGGTGATCACAGCTTTGTTGTAAAGCTTGAAATCAGCCAACGTGATTGCCCCCAGTTTTTTCTTTTTCAACATTTCCTTAGCAATGTGGGGCCTCTTCTGGTTCCATACAAACTTTAGTATTGTTTGTTCCAGTTCTTTGAAAAATACTGGTGGAATTTTGATTAGGATGGCAGTGAAAATAAAGATTGCTCTAGGCAGTATAGATATTTTAACAATGTTTAGTCTTCTGATCCATGTGCATGGAATGGTCTTCTACCTTTTTGTGTCTTCTTCAGTTTCTTTCATAAGTGTTCTGTAGTTCCTTGAGTACAGATCCTTTATCTCTTTGGTTAGGTTTATTCCCAGGTATCTTATGGTTCTTGGTGCTATAGTAAGTGGAACCAATTCTCTAATTTCCCTTTCTATATTTTCATTGTTAGTGTATAAGAAAGCAACTGATTTCTGAACATTGATTTTTTTATCCTGCCACATTACTGAATTGCTGTATGAGTTCTAGTAGTTTGGGGGTGGAGTCTTTTGGGTTTTCCATATAAAGTATCATGTCATCTGTGAAGAGGGAGAGTTTGACCTCTTCATTGCCAATTTGAATACCTTTTTTTCTTTTTGTTGTCTGATTGCTGTTGCTAGGATTTCTAGTACTATGTTGAACAAGAGTGGTGAGAGTGGGCATTCCGGTCGTATTCCTGATCTCAAAGGGAAGGCTGTCAGCTTTTCCCCATTGACAATGATATTCACTGTGGGTTTTTCATAGATAGATTTTATGAAGTTGAGGAATGGTCCCTCTATCCCTATATTTTGAATAATTTTAAGCAGGAATGGATGTTGTATCTTGTCAAATGTTTTTTCTGCATCAATTGAGAGGACCATGTGATTCTTCTCTCTTATTGATTTGTTCTATCACTTCAGTTGATTTGTGAATGTTGAACCATCCTTGCATCCCATGGGTAAATCCCACCTAGTCATGGTCGATAATCTTTTTAATGTACTGTTGGATCCTATTAGCTAGGGATCTTGTTGAAAATCTTAGCATCCATATTCATCAGGGATATTGGTCTAAAATTCTCCTTTTTGGTGGAGTCTTTGCCTGGTTTGGGTATCAGGGTAATACTGGCTTCATACAAAGAGTCTGGAAGTTTTCCTTCTGTTTCTATTTGTTGAAGCAGCTTCAAGAGAATAGGTACTATGTCTTCTTTGAATGTTTGGTAGAATTTCTCCAGGGAATCCGATAGTCCCGTGGCTATTGTTTTTTGGGAAGTTTTTGATCACTGCTTCAATCTCATTACTAGATCTATTTACTAGGTCTATTCAAGTTGTCAATTTCTTCCTGATTCAGTTTTGGAAGTTTACAGGTTTCTAGGAATGCATCCATTTCATTTTGGTTGCTTAACTTATTAGCATATAACTGTTGATAATAATTTCTGATGATTGTTTCTATTTCCTTGGTTTTAGTCATGATCTCTCCCTTTCCATTCATAATTTTTACTAATTTGGGTCCTCTCTCTTTTCTTTTGGATTAGTTTGGCCAATGGTTTATCGATCTTGTTGATTCTTTAAAGAACCCAACTTCTAGTTTCATTGATGTGTTCTACTGTATCTCTAGTTTCTATCTCATTGATCTCTGCTCTAATCTTGATTATTTCTCTTCTTGTGTGTGGAGTTGGCTTAATTTGTTGTTGATTCTCCAGTTCTTTAAGGTGTAGAGAGAGCTGGTGTATTCTGGATTTTTTTTTTTTTTTTTTTTTGAGGGAGGCTTGAATGGTTATGTATTTCCCCTTTAGGACCGCCTTTACTGTATCCCATAGGTTTTGGACTGAAGTGTCTTCATTCTCATTGGTTTCCATGAAGTATTTAAGTTCTTCTTTGATTTCCTGGTTAATCCAAACATTCTTAAGCAAGGTGGTCTTTAGCTTCCAAGTGTTTGAGTCCCTTCCAAAGTGGTGGGTTTTTTTGTTTGTTTGTTTTTTTGTTTTGTTTTGTTTTTTTGTTTTGTAGTTGAGTTTCAGTTTCAAAGCATTGTGTTCTGAGAAAATGCAGGGAATAATCTCAATCTTTTGGTATCAGTTGAACCCTGATTTGTGACCCAGTATGTGGTCTATTCTGGAGAAAGTTCCATGTGCACTAGAAAAGAATGAGTATTCTGTTCTTTTAGAGTGGAATGTTCTGTATATTTCTATGAGGTCCATCTGGCCCAATGTGTGATTCAATACTCTTGTTTCTTTATTGATTTTCTGCTTGGATGATCTGTCTATTACTGAGAGTGGTGTGTTAAGATTTCCCTACTCTTAATGTATTCATATCAATATGACTCTTTATCTTGACTAACAGTTGTTTTATGTAGTTGGTTGCTCCCATATTGGGGACATAAATATTTAAAATTGTTAGATCTTCTTAGTGGGTAGACCCTTTCAGAATGATGTAGTGTCTTTCTTTATCTCTGACTACAGTTTTTAGTTTAAAATCTAATTTATCTGATATGAGAATTGCTATCCCAGCTTTCTTTTGAGGCCCATCGGCATGAAAGATGCTTCTCCATCCCTTCACTTTCAGTCTGGATGTATCCTTAATTTCAAAATGGGTCTCCTGTAGACAACATATGGATGGGACCTGTCGTTTCATCCATTCTGCAACCCTGTGCCATTTTATGGGAGCATTTAGGCTGTTCACATTGAGACTGACTATTGAAAAATATGGTTTTATTGATATCATGTTGCTTGTGAAGTTCTTGCTTCTATAGATTGTCTCTATAAATTTCTGTTCTATGACACTTTGGTTTCTTTCTTCTTTTATAGAATCCCCTTTAATATTTCTTTTAGTGGCAGCTTGGTGGTCATATACTCTTTTAAATCTTGCTGGTCTTGGAAGCTCTTTGTCTCTCCATCCATTTTGAATGTCAGCCTTGCTTGATAAAGTATTCTTGGCTGCATGTTCTTCTCATGAATATGTTTTGCTAGCCCTTTCTGGCTTGCCAGACCTGTGGACAGGTCTGATGTTATTCTGATGGACCTTCCTCTGTATGTAAGGAATCAGGTGTCTTGAGGTCTTTCTAGATTCTATGATCTTGGGGGAAGATCTTTCTACCTCTAGGACATGAACACTGGTTCCATTCCCCAGTTGGGAATATTTTCATGGAAAATTTGTTCAACTATATCTTCTAGTCTTCTTTCTTTCTCCTCTCCCTCAAGGATCCCCAAAATTCTGATGCTGGAACATTTCATGGCGTCATTTATTTCCCTAATTCTGTTTTTATGGCTTCTAAGCTGTTTTGTTCCAGGCCTCCTTCTGATCATTTTTCTCTATCATTTTGTTCTCTAGATCACTAATTCTGTCTTCTGCCTCAGTTACCCTTAGCTGTTGGAGAATTTAGGTAAGATTGGATCTCATTGATAGCATTTTTAACTTCTTCCTAGGCAGCTTTCACTTCTGCCCTAATAGATTCCATGTTGTCATTAATTGTTTTCTCCAACCTAGCCATTGCCTGGGTAATTTTACCCTGAATTCCCTTTCTGACATACTGTTTATGTCCATATCCAATAGCTCTGATGAAGAGGGCACAGTCTCTGAATTTTTCCTCCGTTGGGCATTTCTCTTCCTAGTCATTTTGGTGAGAGATGGTTGAGGGGATGTGTAGCTGAATATATCAACTGTGATTCAGGCAAGGTGCACCCTGGAATGTTTCTGAGCAATTAGAAATTACCACCAAAAAGAAAGAAAAAGGGGGGGAAAAAAAGAGAAAGAGAGAGAGAGAAAAGAGAGAGAAGATCCAGTCAGAATGGGCCTCAAAGGTAAGATTTTATAAGGTATATGAAAAAAGAAAATGGACAATTGAAAAGACAGACAAAAGTAAATGACAAGAAAAAAAAGAACCCGGTCAAAATGAAGCCCAAGTATAAGATTTATGTAATATTAGAACAAAAACAAATGCACAGAAACACCGACAGAAGAAAAAGATGGGAGGGTGGTTATAAATCCTCAGTGTGGGCAAGGAAGGTTATTTTGATTCTTCCTGGGTGTATCTTGATATCTTTGTTAAAGGACTCAACTTTCCAGAGCTAAAGGGAGATTAAAACTGGTTTATATATAGAGGTAGTATTGATTAGGGAAAGAAGATTATCTTGAAGCATGTATATATGTGTGTATATATATATAAAAGCAAAAGAAAAACACAAGTATATGTATGAAAAAATTCAAGTTAAATGCTATTATGGAATTTGTTGTATTGAACCTTTCCTTGTAATGGTAAATAGGTTAAAGGAAAAAAAAAATAAAAAGAATGAGAATAGTGAGAATGAATTAAAAATAAAAGTTGTATCTATGAAATTTACAGGTTTTAGGGCAATACCGGGAGCATAAGATCTTCTTTTCCCCTGATATTGGGGTTTTACAGTTTTATGAGGACCCTGTCGAGATTGTTCTCTAGTTTTTTCAGCTGGCTTTCTGGGGGAGGGGCCTGTAGTGTTGTTTTTCAGTTAGTCTTGCTTGGGTTGAGTCCCCCTGCTCCTTATCAAGGGGCGGGGCTCTGTTGAAACCAGTTTTTCAGGCTTTTGTTCTCTGGTGCTTTTTGTTCTTTGGCGGCTTTTGCAGCATTTTGGAGGTTTAGTGGAAAGCAAACTGTGCCCAGACCTCCATCTCAGAGAGAAGCCTCAGTCTTCTCCCTTCTGGGTGGTCCAGAACACACAGACTGCCCCCTGCAAAATCCACTGAGCCTCCCACAGGCAGTGTGCACCCCAGACACTGTCTCAGGGGTCATGTGAAGCACCCCCACTTTTTTCTGCACCCCCATGCTACTAAAACTGTGAGCGAGGGAGCCCATTTCCAGTGGCTGCCTTTGCCAGGACTGTGGTAGACCAGAGATAGCGCTCTGAGATTTTCAAGCCCTGGCTAGGAGTGTTCAGACCCTCCACTGGTCCTACCACCCACTGGCTAGCACCTGCCAGCTAGCGCCCGCACAGAGCACTTTCAGGCCTGGGCAGGGGGCATGGTTCAGTCCCAGGTCCTATAGTGTGCATGCAGAGTGCAAAAGCTGTGGTTCTAGGGAGCGCAGGCTGGCGCACACATCAGACTTCCTCACGCGTGGAGGGCACCTGGCCCAGCACTAGTGCAAGCCACAGAAAGCCAGCGGCTTAGGGACCAAAGCCTGGAGGCTTTGGCTCACTCTCTCTGGCACAGGTGGTCTCTGGCAGTGGCTGTCCTGGGTCTGTGGGCTTAGGCCCATGCCCATGACCACCTGATGCCACCAGTTGCCCCTTAGGATCTTTTGCTCTTTTTGAGTGCTTTTAACCAGACCCCAAGCTGGTCCCCAATCACAAGGCACTCTTGTCCTGGGGTAGTATTTTCCAATGGGTCACTTCTGATGGCTCCCTCCCCCTTCTGTTTACCCTCTGATATCAGTCTGACTGTTTCTACTCCGCTTTATCACTCCACTGATGATCGGCTCCCATAGAGATTCAGAAGAGTATAATCCTACATCTCAAGCTGATTTCGTGGGTGTTCAGAATGTTCTGGTAGATAGTTAGCTCACTTTAGGGGACCGGTTGAAACAGGGTCTCTTACTTCTCTGCCATCATGCCCCCCTCATACACCTAACTGAAATACTTCAGAACAATAGGTAGGGGCATTTGGAACCAATATGCAGAATATATACAGAATCTTTACAGGAAAAGAAGATCCGATTTATATTATCACTGTAAAGGAGAAACTATTTTGCAGTTAATTTAATAAGAAATGTGCTAAAAACAGCAAGATTTTATTTCTGGACCTCCTAGTTTATTTCATTGAATTCTTTAATACTACTTGTGCCACTTTTATTCATTATAGATTCATAATATATTTTAAAATTAGGTAAACCTGGTCCTGTCCTCTAGATTTCCATCAATAGGAGACTTGCTTTGTTTATATATACTGTCCACTATTCTTCATTCATAAAAACCAACTTGGATTTTTTAGGTTATGATGTAAAATTATTTATATTCAGTGAAATAAAGTGCAGAAAGTTTTGAGCAGTTGTGCAAAAGCAGGCATAAAATGTACATACATATTTATAATGAATAGCATGCCTCTGGAATGATTTGTTAAAAAACTGATAACATTGATTTCCTCTGGGGAAGGGAAATGGAAATCAGGAGATAGGGAGTGGGGGGGAAACCTGTTATTGTAAAAATTTCTATTTCCGTGTATTTATGAAACACACAAATATATTACTTATTCAGAAATAAGTAACTTTGACTTTGAAATGAGATGATAGTCTCTACACATGAATCCTTGAAATTTAATTTTTTTCTGTATTAATAACTTTCAATTCATTAAGCTTCTATAGGTATTGCTTCTTGTTCTGTCTTATTCTTCCACCTCCCAGGGGAAATGACATAAATATTTTAAACACTCAGACAATAACTTACTAAAGTACTCTATTAAATTTTATTTTATGAAATTAAATTTTGTACAGTGACTCTGGCTTTGCCTTAGGTGAGTAATACACACCTATAATATTTACAATGTATGGTGTGCCTGTGTGGCTCATTTGGTTAAATGTCTGCTTTTGGCTCAGGTCATGATCCCAGGACCCTGGGACTGAGTCCCACATTGGGCTACCTGTTGAGCAGAGGGCCTGTTTCCTGCCACTGCCCCTGCTTGTACTCTCTCTCACTGTCAAATAAATAAATAAAATCTTAAAAAAAAAAAAGAAAAAAAATCACAATGTACAACATATAGGTTTATCATTTTTCAGTAAAGCAAAGGAAATATTTGTGTGTCATCTTGTCCTTTTTTATAGATTTTATTTATTTATTTGACAGAGAAAGCCAGAGACCACAAGCAGGGGGAGCAGTAGAGGGAGAGGGAGAAGCAGGTTCTGGAGAGCCCACTGTAGGTCTCCATCCCAGGACCCTGGGATTATGACCTGAGCTGAAGATAGCCATTTAACCATCTGAGCCACCCAGGAACCCCCCATCTTGTCCTTAATCAGAAATATCATCTTTTACCAATTGATTTGTCTGATTGAAAACATCACATTCAATGTAACTCTCATATCATCCTGCTGTGCATTCTCATCCTTGTTTTCTGCTCTGTGAATCTTATGTAAGTACAATATTTGCACCACATTTTGCACCATATTAGATTTCATATAATTGTTTTCCATGGCATAACCCCACAAAATCTCAGAACTTGTCCCTGTATCATTTTCATTGTGTTTCATCTGTGGTTATGAAATTTCTGAGGGCAAAACTAGCTTTCTTGAAGTTATAATTTATATGTCATGATATTTTCTTCTGTATTTTTTTCAAATGCCATTGGAATATAATATATTCTTTTAATTAATAAGATTGATACTATTCTCATGATACAATATGTGAAATCTACAAAGGAAACTTTATATCACAATGCCTAAAACATTTGTTGAAGTTTTGCCCAATTAACAAGGAAATGTGTGTGGTCTTTCTGACCAGCTTCAAATAGCCTGCTAACCCCTCAAATGCTCTGTTATCTTAACCTGTCCCCTTAACTTACACGTAACTTTTAAACTAGGAAAAGGATATTTAAATTTTAAAAGTTGTGATTTGTTAATTTATCCTTTCTCTTTTCTATTGTATCCATTGTTCCTATCTCTCAATTTCCCATCCACAAACAATTCTTCAAATTCTTTGACCCTGAGACCATCTCACACCTCACACTGGGGATGACCCAGATTTTGCTGTGCTCTTTTTAAGACAATAGCACAAAGATATAGATATAGATATAGAGAGTATAAAAGCAGGTATTTGTTAAGAGAGTCAGAAATAAAACCCCAAATTATGCATTTCAAAGAGCTGCAAAACCACAAACATAAAATCCAGAAAAAAAAAGATTTTTCATATAACATTTATAACATTTTTTACTTCCTAATTTTCTGACTTCTTGTTCTTTGACTTGTCATATTGATGAGGAAACAGAGGGCTGCCTGTGGACAAAGCAAAAGCTGACACCCTGCAACCTTTCCCCACACCTACTCCTGGGTGGGACATAGGTGACATTCTTTAGGAATCTCGCAGCTATCTTTATGTTAATACCATGCTAGAAGGGAAAAATGACCTTGACAATGGCAAAGCCTCTAGTATCAGCTATCTTTTAGGTCCTCTTTACATATGAAAGTTAGATTGAAAGCTCCCTTTTTCCTTACCTCCCCCAACTCTATCTACATAACCTGCCCCCCCTCACGACCCCAGGGCAGCAGCTTTTACTGCCTATAGGTCCTGTCCCCAAGCTTTAATAAACCACCATTTTGGACCAAAGACATCTCAAGAATTCTTTCTTGGTCTTCGGCTCTGGAACTCACCCCATCGAACCTCACTTATATTCTAAAACTTCATCAATATGGCAACTAATTGAAAAACCAGTTTCTATAGAGAAAATAGGAAGAAAAAAATCAGTCTTTTTTCTAGCATGGTTTGTTGAAATAAATTAGAATAGTTACTTTGAGTTTAACAACACATCACTGATAACATGTAAACTCTTAGGATTATTGTCAAATTTGAGTCACGTGCTGTAGACTTTCTTTCATAACTGAACTGTAAGAGTTGAAGCCATGCACTCATGGAGGTGGGATAATGATAAGTTTTCACTATATTTGTCAATGTCAGCAAGAAATATAATTCTTTTCCCAAATGTTCATAGGATTTACTGTCTTGTATTAAATGGATTATCCTATAGTCTTTCAAAAACCTATTCATCCTTTCTGAAATTTGTCTCCTTCTTTAATTGAACTATAGTTTTTGGTGGGATCTGAATTGTTACCATTTGCTTCTTTTATTTTTAAGATTTTTATTTATTTATTTGACAGAGAGAGATCACAAGTAGACAGAGAGGCAGGCAGAGAGAGAGAGAGAAAGAGAGAGAGAGGAAAGCAGGCTCTCCACTCAGCAGAGAGCCCGATGCGGGACTCGATTCCAGGACCCTGGGTTCATGACCTGAGCCGAAGGCAGCGGCTTAACCCTCTGAGCCACCCAGGCGCCCCCATTTGCTTCTTAATGTCAGAGTAATTTCTGCAGATTTCATTGCTAATATTTGTCACTTTTGTTTTGCATTTCATTAATTTTTCTGTATTCTTCTCAGTTCTTTAATAATATGTTTAAAGATGACAAAAAAAGAAACCAGGATGATCTGTAAAAGAGCACCATTTGGATTATGCTTTCTGCTTAAGATCCTTTAATGTTTCCTATTTTAATTAGCATTAAGTTGTAAGCACATGGCCCTGCCTTCCTCTCACCTCACCTCTGACCACAACTTCTACTTATTCCTTATGCTCCTCCCCTTTGGACTCACTTTCTGGACTTGAATGGACTGAGATTTGTCTACATCACAGAGGCACACCTGCTTTTGCATATTCCTGGGACATTGTCATTAGCTCTTTATATTAAGGACTCTTTCTCATCTTTGGGAATCTGTTGAGTGAACTTTTCCAGGTTATTCTTTCTAAAGAAACCATTGCTTCCCATCATTTCTTTAGATGTTTTATTTTTTGGTAACACTAATAGAGAAACTTCCAAACTTCCATTGTGCATCTGTTCCTTTGATTATGTGTTCAGCTATTATCATCCATCACTCTGGCTGGACAGCCAATTTTTTGAAGTCAAAATCCCATTTCCAATCACTATTTCTCCTCAAGACCATGCATAAGCCTAGAACAGGATAGTAATTGTTGAATGGGTGCATATGACATGAATGATACTTCAGTCCTAGCAAATTTGAATACTTCATACAGAAACCTTTTAGAGATTTATGTTGAATATTAGTTTTTGAAGGTTCTGAGACTTCCTAAAATAGAGAAACCTGTGTCACTTTAAGATTTTCATAAATTTAACCACAGACTTTTTTTTTTTCTTTTTTGAAACATACCTACCAACTAACATTTTGGAAATGTTCATGCAAGTTTTGATAATTATAGAATTTCTTCTTTTTTATTAATTTTTAGATTTTTTTTATAAACATATAATGTGTTTTTATCCCCAGGGGTACAGGTCTGTGAATCACCAGGTTTACACATTTCAGAGCACTCATGATAGCATATACCCTCCCCGATGTCCATATCCCCACCACCCTCTCCCAACCCCCCACCACCCAGCAATGCTCAGCCTGTTTTGTGAGATTAAGTCTTTTATGGTTGGTCTCCCTCTCAATCCCATCTTCTTTCATTTTTTCTTTTCCTATCCCCCCAAACCACCACATTGCATGTCCACTTCCTCATATCAGGGAGATCATATGATAATTGTCTTTCTCAAATTGACTTATTTCACTAAGCATAATACCCTCTAGTTCCAACCACATCATTACAAATGGCAAGATTTCATTTCTTTTGATGGCTGTATAGTATTCCATTGTATATATATCCACCTCTTCTTTATCCATTCATCTGTTGATGGACATCTAGGTTCTTTCCATACTTTGGCTATTGTGGACATTGCTACTATAAACATCCGGGTGCACATGCCCCTTCGGAGCACAACGTTTGGATCTTTAGGGTATATACCCAGTAGTGCAATCGCTGGGTCATAGGGTAGCTCTATTTTCAGTTTTTTGAGGAACCTCCACACTGTTTTCCAGAGTGGTTGCACCAGCTTGCATTCCCACGAACAGTGTAGGAGGGTTCCCCTTTCTCCACATCCTCGCCAGCATCTGTCATTTCCCGACTTGTTAATTTTAGCCATTCTGACTGGTGTGAGGTGATATCTCATTGTGGTTTTGATTTGTATTTCCCTGATGCCGAGTGATGTGGAGCATTTTTTCATGTGTCTGTTGGCCATCTGGATGTCTTCTTTGCAGAAATGTCTTTTCATGTATTCTTCCCATTTCTTGATTGGATTATTTGTTCTTTGGGTGTTGAATTTAATAAGCTCTTTATAGATTTTGGATACTAGCCCTTTATCTGATATGTTGTTTGCAAACATCTTCTCACATTCTGTCAGTTGTCTTTTGATTTTGTTAACTGTTTTCTTTGCTGTACAAAATCTTTGATCTTGATGAAATCCCAATAGTTCATTTTTGCCCTTGCTTCCCTTGCCTTTGGCGATGTTCCTAGGAAGAAATTGCTGTGGCTGAGGTTGAAGAGGTTGCTGCCTCTGTTCTCCTCAAGGATTTTGAAGGATTCCTTTTTCACATTGAGGACCTTCTTCCATTTTGAGTCTATTTTCGTGTGTGGTATAAGGAGATAGTCCAATTTCATTTTTCTGCATGTGGCTGTCCAATTTTCCCAGCACCATTTTTTGAAGAGGTTATCTTTTTTCCATTGGACATTCTTTCCTGCTTTGTCAAAGATTAGTTGACCATAGAGTTGAGGGTCTATTTCTGGGCTTTCTATTCTGTTCCATTGATCTATGTGTCTGTTTTTGTGCCAGTACCCTACTCTCTTGATGATGACAGCTTTGTAATAGAGCTTGAAGTCTGGAATTGTGATGCCACCAACTTTGGCTTTCTTTTTCAACATTCCTTTGGGTATTCAAGGTCTTTTCTGATTCCATATAAATTTTAGGATTATTTGTTCTATTTCTTTGAAAAAAAATGGATGGGATTTTGATAGGGATTGCATTAAATGTATATATTGCTTTAGGTAGTATAGACATTTTCACAATATTTATTCTTCCAATCCATGAGCATGGAACATTTTTCCATTTCTTTGTGTCTTCCTCAATTTCTTTCACGAGTACTTTATAGTTTTCTGAGTATAGATTCTTTTCCTCTTTGGTTAAGTTTATTCCTAGGTATCTCATGTTTTTGGGTGCAATTGTAAATGGGATTGAGTTCTTAATTTTTCTTTCTTCTGTCTTGTTGTTGGTATAAAAAAATTAAACTGATTCCTGTGCATTGATTTTATATCTTGACACTTTACTGAATTCCTGTACAAGTTTTAGCAGTTTTGGAGTGGAGCCTTTTGGGTTTTCCACATGAAGTATCATATCATCTGCAAAGAGTGATAGTTTGACTTCTCCTTTGACGATTTGGATGCCTTTAATTTCTTTTTGTTGTTTGATTGCTAGGCTAAGACTTCTAGTACTGTGTTGAATAGCAGTGGTAATAATGGACATCCCTGTTATGTTTCTGACCTTAGCAGAAAAGCTTTCAGTTTTTCTCCATTGAGAATGATATTTGCAGTGGGCTTTTCATAGATGGCTTTGATAATATTAAGGTATGTGCCCTCTATCCTTACACTTTGAAGAGTTTTAATCAGGAAAAGATGCTGCATTTTGTCAAATGCTTTTTCAGCATCTATTGAGAGTATCATATGGTTCTTGTTCTTTCTTTTATTAATGTGTCATATCACATTGATTGATTTGCAGATGTTGAACCAACCTTGCAACCCTGGAATAAGTCCCGCTTGGTCGTGGTGAATAATCCTTTTAACGTACTGTTGGATCCTATTGGCTAGTATTTTGGTGAGAATTTTTGCATCTGTGTTCATCAATTCTGTAATTCTCTTTTTTTGATGGGACCCTTGTCTGGTCTTGGGATCAAGGTGGTGTTGGCCTCATAAAATGAGTATGAAAGTTTTCCTTCCATTTCTATTTTTTGGAACAGTTTCAGGAGAGCAGGAATTACTTCTTCTTTAAATGTTTGGTAGAATTCCCCTGGGAAGCTGTCGGGCCCTGGACTTTTGTTTGTTTGGAGATTTTTTTATGACTCTTTCAATCTCTTTACTGGTTATGGGTCTGTTCAGGTTATCTATTTCTTCCTGGTTCAGTTGTGGTAGTTTATATGTCTCTAGGAATATATCCATTTCTTCCAGATTGTCAAATTTGTTGGCGTAGAGTTGCTCATAGTATTTTCTTATAATTGTTTGTATTTCTTTGGTGTTGGTTGTGATCTCTCCTCTTTCATTCATTTTATTTATTTGGGTCCTTTCTCTTTTCTTTTTGGTAGTCTGGCCAGGGGTATATCAATCTTATTAATTCTTTTAAAGAACCAGCTCTAGTTTCGTTGGTTTGTTCTATTTTTTTTTAGTTTCTATTTCCTTGATTTCTGCTCTGATCTTTATGATTTCTCTTCTTCTGCTGCGTTTAGGTTTTCTTTGTTGTTCTCTCTCCAGCTCCTTTAGGTTTAGGGTTAGATTGTGTATTTGAGACCTTTCTTGTTTTTTGAGAAAGGCTTGTGTCAGTATATATTTTCCTCTTAGGACTGCCTTTGCTCTGTCCCACAGATTTTGAATCATTATGTTTTCATTATCATTTGTTTCCATGAATTTTTTCAATTCTTCTTTAATTTCATGTTTGAACCATTCATGTTTTAGAAGGATGCTGTTTAGTCTCCATGCATTTGGGTTCTTTCCAAATTTCCTCTTGTGATTGAGTTCTAGCTTCAAAGCATTGTGTTCTGAAAATATGCAGGGAATGATCCCAACCTTTTGATACCTGTTGAGACCTGATTTATGACCCAAGATGTGGTCTATTTTGGAGAATGTTCCATGTGCACTAGAGAAGAATGTGTATTCTGTTATTTTGGGATAGAATGTTCTGAATATATCTGTGATGTCCATCTGGTCCAGTGTGTCATTTAAGGCCTTTGTTTCCTTATTGGTCTTTTGCTTGGATGGTCTGTCCATTTCAGTGAGGGGAATGTTAAAGTCCCCTACTACTATTGTATTATTGTCGATGTGTTTCTTTGATTTTGTTATTAATTGGTTTATATATTTGGCTGCTCCCATGTTAGGGGCATAGATATTTAAAATTGTTAGGTCTTCTTGTTGGACAGACCCTTTGAGTATGATATAGTCTCCTTCCTCATCTCTTATTACAATCTTCAGCTTAAAATCTAATTGATCTGATATAAGGATTGCCACCCCAGCTTTCTTCTGATGTCCATTAGCATGGTACATTATTTTCCACCCCTTCACTTTAAATCTGGAGGTGTCTTTGTGTCTAAAATGAGTTTCTTGTAGGTAGCATATTGATGGGTTTTGTTTTTTTATCCATTCTGAAACCCAGTGTCTTTTGATTGGGGCATTTATCCCATTTACATTCAGGGTAACTTTTGAGAGACATGAATTTAGTGCCATTGTATTGCCTATAAGGTGACTTTTATAATATATTGTTTCTGTTCCTTTTTCATCTACTTCTCTTAGGGTCTCTCTTTGCTTAGAGGACCCCTTTCAATATTTCCTATAGAGCTGGTTTGATGCTTGCAAATTCTTTCAGTTTTTGTTTGTCCTGGAAGCTTTTAATCTCTCCTTCTATTTTCAATGATAGCCTAGCTGGATATAGTATTCTTGGTTGCATGTTTTTCTCACTTAGTGCTCTGAATATCATGCCAGTTCTTTCTGGCCTGCCAGGTCTCTGTGGTTAAGTGTCCTGCCAATCTAATGTTTTTACCCTTGTATGTTACAGACTTCTTTTCCCGGGCTGCTTTTAGGATTTTCTCTTTGTCACTAAGACTTGTAAATTTTACTATCAGGTGATGGGGTGTGGACCTATTTTTATTGATTTTGAGGGGGGATCTTTGCATCTCCTGGATTTTAATCCTTGTTCCCTTTGTCATATTAGGGAAATTCTCCCCAATAATTCTCTTCAATATACCTTCTGCTCCCCTCTCTCTTTCTTCTTCTGGAATCCCAATTATTCTAATGTTGTGTCATCTTATGGTGTCACTTATCTCTCGAATTCTCTCCTCGTGGTCCAGTATTTGTTTGTCTCTCTTTTGCTCAGCTTCTTTATTCTCTGTCATTTGGTCTTCTATATCATTAATTCTTTCTTCTGCCTCATTTATCCTAGCAGTAAGAGCTTCCATTTTTTTTTTTAAGATTTTATTTATTCATTTGACAGACAGAGATCACAAGTAAGCTAGAGGCAGGCAGAGAGAGGAGGAAGCAGGCTGCCTGCTGAGCAGAGAGCCAGATGCGGGGCTCGATCCCAGGACCCCGGGATCATGACCTGAGCCGAAGGCAGTGGCTTTAACCCACTGAGCCACACAGGCACCCCAAGAGCTTCCATTTTTTATTGCACCTCATTAATAGCTTTTTTTAAATTTCAACTTGGTTAGATTTATTTCTTTTATTTCTCCAGAAAGGGCTTTTTTCTTTCTGGAGAGTTTTTCTCTAATATCTTCCATGCCTTTTTCAAGCCCAGCTGGAACCTTGAAAATCGTCATTCTGAACTCTAGATCTGTCATATTACCAATGTCTGTATTGATTAGGTCCCTAATCTTCGGTACTGCCTCTTATTCTTTTTTTTTTTTTTTTTTTTGCAGTGAGTTTTTCTGCCTTGTCATTTTGTCCAGATAAAAATATATGAAGGAGCAAATAAAATACTAGATGGGTGACAAAGGCCCCAGGAAAATGTGCTTTAACCAAACCAGAAGAGACCCCAAATCGTGGGAGAAAGAAAGGGGATAAAAAAGAAGTTTAGAAGAAAAAAAAGTTAAAAAAAAGAAAACAAATAAAGAAAAAATAATAAACAAGAAAAAAAAATGTGTATATATGAGACTGGTGACTAGAACAGGGTCACTCACTTAATTTTGGGAGTATTTTCGTCTCTTAGAAGAAACTACAACCCAAAATTTTACAAGATGAAAAACATATATAAGAGTAGACACAATGAAGGGATGGAATAATCCTATAAAGATGAGAATTTTTTTTTTTTTAATTTCTAAAAAATGAGTTGATAAAGCAAGTTGCTTGGAAGAATAAAGAAAAAGAAATTGGAGAGAATTTGCTTGGGCTGAAGACTAGAACAAGCCCGGAACTAAATTTAGGGTATATTTTGATCTATTAGGAGAAGTTGTACCTCAAGTTTTTTAGAAGAAAAAAACCCTTTGTGTATACAAAAAATATAGTTAGATATAATGGAGGATAAAATATGACTATAATAACAACGGTTCAAAAAAGATTATTTTTTTGAAAGGTATTGTTAAGATATACTAGTTAAAAAAAAAAAGTTAAACAAGGAAAGAGTAAAAGTTAAAAAAAAATTTAGCAGAAGAAAAAAAAATTAACTGAAGGACTAAAGAATCATGGGGAGAAAGCCATGAATTCCTTGCTTTGCTTTCTCCTCCTCTGGAATTCTGCTGTTCTCCTTGGTAAGTGAACTTGGTCTTGGCTGGGTTTCTTGTTGATCTTCTGGGGGAAGGACCTGTTGTAATGATTCTCAAGTGTCTTTGCCTGAGGCGGAGTTGTCCCGCCCTTATTAGGGTCCAGGCTAAGTAATCCGCTCCGGTTTCCTTTCAGGAGCTTTTGTTCCCTGAAGGCTTTCTGTAGAGTTCTGGCGGACGGGAATGATAATGGCGGCCTCCCAACCTCTGGCCCAGAGGAGCTGAGAGCTCGGGCCCCACTCCTCAGTGCGCCCTCAGAGAAAAGCACTCAATTACTCCCATCTCCTAGGCCTCTGTCCACGCTTGGAGAAAAGTACTCAATCACTCTGCTTGGAGAAAAGTGCTTGGTCACTCCCATCTCCCTGGCCTTTGGCGGCGCTTGGAGGAAAGCACTCAATCACTACCGTCTCCCTGGACTCTGGCCAAGCTCTGAGCTCACCCAGCCTGTGACTTGTTCAAGGTAACCCTGGGTTGAGAGCTCACTCCTCGAATTTGTCTCTGTAGCTGCTTTACTGCTCTAATACCCGCAAACTCTGCAACACTCAGACGCCCCCGGTCCTTCTGTGACTCTGTGGGACCTGGGGCTATGCTGACCCCACGTGGGCTTCACCCTGGTTTAGTGATGTCCCTCAGTGGAGCAGACTTTTAAGAAGTCCTGATTTTGTGCTCCATTGCTCCGCTGCTTGCCGGGAGCCGGCCCCTACCCGCACGGTCTATCTTCCCATTGCTTTGGATTCACTTTACCAGCAGCCTGCCTTTCAGAAAGTGATTGATTTTTCATTTCTAGAATTGTTGCTTTTCTTCTCTTCAATATCCTATTGGATTTGTAGGTGTTTGCAGTGGTTTGATAAGCTATCTAGCTGATTTCCTGGTATCTGATGTAGTCTCAGCCTGTTACTTTTCCGCAATCTTGACTCCTTCACTCTGATAATTATAGACTTTCTAACACTAAAGGAACTCTGTATTATTCCATGAAACAACAAGATAAAGACTTAAAGTAAATATGTTGGATAAGCATTCCTTCATAAATTTTCTCAATCCATTCACTCATTCGACAATCATTTCCTGAGTGGCTATTGCACACTGCAATGATGGAATGCTCCAGAAGAGCGATGATTGGCATGATAGTCATATGTCTGCTTTCATAATGTCTAAGCATATATGATAATGGTATGAGAAGCACCTTGCCCCACAGGAGCAGGTTGGAGGAGCCCGTAACCCAGGGTCCAAGAAAGCTTCCCTGATGAAGCCTTCATTAAGATCATTAAGCAAGAACTTTAGAACAAATAGCCATTTGCCAGAGGGAGACCTAGAGAAGATCCCATCAAGCACTGAGAATGGTATGTGCCCGGAGCTGGAGGCCAGAAGCCCCAGAGCATTTGGTGGGGATTGGGAAAAACTCAGTGTGTTTGAGCACAGAATGTGAGGGAGAAGAGGTGAGAAATGAAGACAGGGAGGTAAATGATGGCCAGTTCACACAGAAGTGACCTGAACTCATTGATCTATTTACTGGCCTACTAACCTGAATGACAATTTATTTTGACTTTGAATTTCTAGGACTGACCATATCACTGGGTGTTTAGTAAAAATTTGTCAAAGTTTTATGAAACAGATGAAGTAAAATGAATTGAAAACCAGAAGAATCTTTCATTGGCATGGCCAGGGAAGGGGTTGTTGGGGGCAATAGCTGCTATTGGGTGTACTGTGATCAATTACTAGTTCATTTGCTACTTGCTAGCAAGCAACTTTCTGCGGGTACCAGGAAAACCAATCACAGCAATGATAGTAATTGCAGGTCTTTCTGATGGAGCAACTGGCCAGAGTTATACTCTCAGGAAAAGGGAGCAGCCATCCCTGACACAGTTGGGAATATCTTTTTAGTGTTTGAGTAATTCCAAGTGTCAGAGTCATTTAATGTTTCAGAGTGTGCAATGTAAAACAAGTGGTCAATTGGCAGGAGGGGGTGGGGGGAGTCAAGAGGAGAAAAGGGGAGATGCTGCAGACATGTTTCCACTCGTCAGTGGCCAATAAATGATGTCTAGACTCTGTCCCTTGCTCCCATCTGGAGAGGTCTGCTGTTCTTGCATAATAAATGAATAGAAGGAAAACAATTATTGGTGGGAGAAACAGCAAGGTCTTCACATTCTTCTTCCCTTATGTTATGTTGCCAACAGGAAGGCAACTATTCTAAGTAAGCCAATGAACACTTTGTGAAAACTGATTTAATCCCAGACTTTCTTACTTTCCTGACTAGCCAAGTCACTTTTGGGTAGCTTGACACTTCTTATTTTGGCGTGGGCCCAAGGCTTTCTTATACTCTGAGAATTCATATGAAGAATATTATATAAACTTTATATGACTACTTTCTTCAGAGGTTGAAACCAAAGAAATATTTAAACATTTTATTATCTCTATGGTGACTATGTCTGTCTAAGTGATCAGACTTTTCTAAGGGGAAGAAAAATATAGGTTTTGTTGGAGAGAGGGGGTGGTAAAGAAAGAGCTTGTTTCTTGTGAAACTGAGTCTATGAATAAATAAAATAAGAACGATGGTTTTGAAGAGAACATCTGATTTCCTCCCCTGCCTTTGACAGCTCCTTACCATTTGGGTAAATCACATCTTTTTCTGTTTTATAGAGTTTTCTTGGTTGGCCAAATTCTTGCTTACAATATAAAAGATCTCTGTTTCCTGAGATCTTCACAGGAGAAGTGTTCTGTCAAAATGTAAGGGCACTGGGCCTCAGACAGGAACCTAGTTATTCAAACTGGTCAGGAATGGGGGTGCCTGACATTTTCCGTTGCATTCTGGGATTCTCCTAGGCCACAATTTCTGCCTCTTTGCATGGTTGGAAAAAGGGAAGCTGTAAGAGGCTCTGAGAATTATTATTATTATTTTTTAAAAAGATTTTATTTATTTATTTGACAGAGAGAGACACAGTGAGAGAGGGAACAGAAGTCGGGGGAGTGGGAGAGGGAGAAGCAGGTTTCCCGCTGAATAGGGAGCCCAATGCAGGGATCGATCCAACGACCCTGGGGTCATGACCTGAATTGAAAGCAACTGTTTAACAGCTGAGCCACTCAGGCACCCCTCTGAGAATTATATTTGAGCACCTGTGACCCTGGCTCAGGTACTGTGCACCTGTGGTTGATCCCAGGCTCTAGAATGTGCATTTGCACTGCCGTATCTATGAGGTCATGCATTGTGGTAAGGGTTTAATTTTGTCCAATGATTGCCTCTCCTTATACATCCATAACTCTGTTTATTTAAAAAAATCTTTTTTTAAAAAATATTTTATTTATTTATTTGTCAGAGAGAGTGAGCACAGGCAGACAGAGAGGCAGGCAGAGGCAGAGGGAGAAGCAGGCTCCCTGTTGAGCAAGGGGCCCGACATGGGACTCGATCCCAGGACACTGGGATCACGACCTGAGCCGAAAGCAGCCGCTTAACCAACTGAGCCACCCAGGCATCCCTGTAACTCTGTTTATAGAAATTTTGCTATTTTGTTTGGGGGCATGTGACATAATTTGATGGGGCATGACATAAAAGCATACAGCCCTCATTCACTTTTGTCCAAGTCACATCACAGTGACACCCATGATCCAATACCATAAAGCTTTGTGTCTAATTTGTATGTTTCTATGTTTGTTTTAGGCTGGTGTTTCCTGTAGTGAGTCTAGAATAGGAAACGAGTCTGTTACTCAGACTTACCTCATCCTCTAAATTCTAAGTCTTTATGCTGCTATTGATTTTTTTTAACATCTGTAAGCTTAGCTGTTTGAGGTGAGCATATTAACTCTCTTACAGGTGTATTTTATAGAATCATTTCTAAAATTTTAGTGTTTAGTAAGGTTAGCAACTATAATAATATTAAAATATGTCATAACTTCAAGAGCAAGGGGAGTGTCTCATTCTTTACTGAATTCCTAATGTTTAGGATGAAAATTTGTATTAGATATAACTCAATAAATAGTTTTGGCTGCTGATGTTTTTCAGTCTGATTTAAAATAAATACCCTAGGAATTTGACCCTCAGACAAGGATTTGATTGCATGTAGTTTTTCTTTTCTTTTTTTTTCTTCTTTTCTTTTTCTTTGTTTGTTTGTTTGTTTTGTTTCTTTGGCAGGGGATAGACAGGGTGATGATAAGACAAGCAGGGAAATGATGTAGGGAAGGGAAGACAGCCAATAAAATGTACATTGTTCAGTCTACTAACACAGTGGGCAACTGGAACTTAATCCCACAGAGAAACTCTGGAATGTATTGAAAAACATATGCCTCAGATTCTTCCCATCCAAGATGCAGCAGAGCCAGTGTAATTAAACATCAAATTCTGAAGACTGATTAATACCTGGGGCGTTCATTGATTAACACCTGGGGTGTTCATTCTTTCACTTCCTGCTTGTCTTGCTTTGACCAGAGTGGCTTTGGATGGTTCAGGAACTGAATGTCCCCTGGCACAAAGATGTAGACAAAAGCAACTGAAAATCCACAGTCACACTGATAGGCCAAGGGGTGTGCATAGATAGGACACTGACAGTGTCTGCTTAAGTTAATTTTTTTTTAATTCATTTTTTTTAAGTGAATGTTAATTATTCTTATTCCCCCGGATACAGTTTTAAGAGTATTGAAGACATTCTTGTCACAGTCATTTCAACAATATCATGAACAAAGATAGTTTTACTTCTTCCTTCCCAATTTGGATACCTTTCATTATTTTTTTTCCTGCCTAATTTATCTGGCTAGAAGTTCTAGTGAAATGTTATATAGTGATGATGAAAACAGGGCTCCTTGCCTTAATCCTGATATTAGGGGAAAGCTACCTGTCTTCCACTACTAAGTGTCCCAGTGGGTTAGTCATAAATATTTTTATCATGTTTGTCTATTCTGATACCTATCTATCATGTTTATCTAGTTTCTGAGTGTCTTATAAGAGGATCTGTGATTTAGTGAAATGCTTTTTCTGCATTTGTGTCAAATGGGATGATCATGCAATTATTTTCCTTCATTCTATTAATGTTACTTACTACATCGACCGTATGTATGAAAATGTTTATTTTTGGAAAACGCTTGCACTCCAAACTTTTGTACATTAAAGGACGTTATTAGGAAAGACAACTTATAAAAATGGAGAAAATATATTCAAAACATATGTCTAAAAAGGGTCAGTGTCTAGAATATATAAAGAACTCTTACAACTCAACAACAAAATAAACAAACAACCTAATTAAGAATTGGGCAACTCCAATAGCCCATTTTCCACAGAAGAAATACAAATAGCTAATAAGGACTTGAAAAGATACTCAGCATCATTAATCATCTGGGAAATGCAAATGAAAATCCTAATGATATACCACTTAATGCCATTGAAGATGGCTTGGGAAAAAAAGGGAAACAAGTGTTCATTAGGATGTAGGAAACATGGATCCTTAGTATCCATGGTTGGAATATAAAATAATTAAGCCACTGTGGAGAAGAATTAGGTGATTCTTTAAAAAGTTAAACATAGAATTGCCATATGACCCAGCAATTCCACTTCTAGGAATAGACCCCAAAGAATTGAAAACATTCTTAAACAAATATTTGTACATGAATACTCATATTAGCACTATTCACAATAGCTAAAAAGTGGAAACAGTCCAAATGTCCATCAATAGGTGAAAGTATAAACAAATTGTAGTGTATCCATATAAGGGAATATTTACTTAGCCTTAAAGAGAAAGGAAATACTGATACATTCTACAGTGTGGGTGAAGTTCAAAAATATTATGCTAGAATGAATGCTAGTAAGAATGCAGACAAAATGGTATATATATATTATATGATTCTATTTATAAGAAATACCCAGAATAGGTAAATTCATAGAAATAGTAAGCAGAATGGTAGTTATCAGGACATAAGAGTTAGGGGAAAAGAGAAGTAATTTGTTAACAGTACAGGATTTTGTTCTGGAGCAATGGGAATTCTTATAACTACGTAAGGTTGGTAGTTTAGCAACATTGTGAATGCACTAAATGTCACTGAATTGTTCACTTTAAGATGGTTAAGTTTTATGTTATATGATTCTACTTCAAAAAATTTAAAGAAATGGAAAAAAAACATAAAAAAATTTAAATAAATGGTATTTATTATAATTATGAGTTATCTTACCCTGACATTTCATGTATCATGCATTTTTTTGAAACTGTCATCCTGAATATGGTTGAGTTTTGTGTGAATTTGAGTTCATCATTATTTTTACACATAATTTTTGCATCTATAATTATTACTATTACTTTGGGAACAAAAATAAGTTTGTGTGTGTGTTTTTTTGTTTGTTTGTTTTTCAAAGGAAAATGTGTTCTTAGAATGGTCTTAATCCATTTATGACTGTGGGAAATCAGAGGGCTGGGCTGCCATAGTCCTTTTGGTCTGTGTTGGTCACAAGATGCTTTCTGAAGAAAGGAGATTAAAAAAAAAAACTGGGTGATTTTTCTGAATATTTAAATGCTACTGATTGTCATTAGATTTTCCTTAATCAATGATGACCTTCCATTTAAATTTATTTACTTACAGTGCACCTGGTTTTAACCCTAAAAAATTAAGTCAGTGGTAAGATATTTAGTGAATTCAGGTAACAAGTAGGCTTAACTACCCAACTTAGTCTCTCTATATCCATGGTGACTTATAGACAAAAGGCTTGGGTATGACCATGTGTACACTTCAAGCCCACCTGGAAAAAAATATTGTGAACTCTATCTATTCATCAGAAGCTAGCTGTTCAATGCATTTCTGTTATGTAAATAAGCATATTTGATCTTCTTTGCAAAATTGCTAGAGAAATTGAGGAAGGGTTAATTACCAAACTAGGTTTTGTGTTCAGCAGTGCAATGTACAATATCAAATTCCTGGATCTTTTTACATGATACACTGTATTCTGTGACACTCAGTGTTTTGAAAGCAATTCTCTGTCCTCATCATTGAGGAAGAATGATGCTTTTTATTAATCAAGCTTAGTTATTGGAATTGTGTTTATGGCTTCCAACTTGGGGAGAAATACTTTTGATAACTTTTTAAAAAATATTTTATATATTTATTTGAGAGATAAAAAGAGAGAGTGTGAGAGAGAGAGAGACTGGACAAGCAGGTGGGAGGGGTAGAGGGAGAAGCAGACTCCCTGCTAAGCAGAGAGCCCCAAGAGTGACTTGATCCCAAGATCCTAGGATCATAACCTGAGCTGAAAGCAGACACTTAGCCCACTGAGCCAGTTATTTTTTTTTATTACCATATAATGTATTATTAGCCCCAAGGGTACAAGTCTGTGAATCGCCAGGTTTACACACTTCATAGCACGCACCTTCCCCAATGTCCATAACCACACCACCCTCTCCTACCCACCTCCCCAACCCCAATTATGTTTTAATACTTTATCTTGGCATTATAGGTCCCTAGTTCTCATTAATTCAATATTTCTTGCTTTGTGAAGACTTGGTTGAGATATGAATTTCAGATTTTTTTAGTCCTTTTATTTGCTCTTCTAGCTGAAGAGTGATGACCAAATAACATGGTATTCATCACCCATAGTCATAGTCTACATGGGTTTTTATACTTGAATTGAAATTCAAGATTTTTCATACTTGAATTAAAATTCAATGTTCTCATACTTGAAATTCAAGAATTTGAAATTCAAGATTGAAGATTTTGCATTCGTTTATATTATATATAAATGTTACAGAAAATTTAGAAAATATAGAAATGAATTATAGGAAAAATTAGAATTAGATATTATCCTGAGATAACAGCTATTAACTTTTAAGAATATTTCATTCATAGGGCACCTGGGTGACTCAGTCGGTTAAGCATTCAGCTTTTGATTTTGATTCAGGTCATGATCTCAGGGTCATGAGATGTTTCCTCATGTCAGGTTCCACCCTGTTTATGGAGCCTGCTTAAGATTTTCATTCACCATTTTCTATACACATAATTATGCATTTCATATACATTTACATTATAAACTTGCATTCATGCTATCTGTATAGTTTTATATTTCACTTTTTATGTAAAACATATTGTAAAGTTTTGTATGTCATTAGATAATTGCCATTTTACTAGCTTCCATTTAACTCTAATTTTTGTCTTTGTATATGTAGAATATATTTTGTTTCCTTATGTCTCCTCTAGGGATGAACAAAGTCTATGATAGGTTTTTATTTGTGCTATAGTCATCTTCATGTTTTTCAAGAGTATTTTCAATAACTTGTATATTGTCAATCAACAAATCATGACACTTTGTGTTCTTTCTATGTAAGAAAAATAAGTGAACACTTCTTTGCTTCCATTATTTATGTTCTGTAATATCTCTGTCTTTAAAATCTAGAGTTTTAGGTAAAACATATTTCAATGGAATTATTTTTCATTTTTAAATAGTCCTCTTCAAGAATAATTGATGATATACGTTTTGTACATTTATCCCTGTGTTACTCAATGTTATTTTGACTTCAAATGTTCAGTTCTGGTCCATAGTCTCATTTAGAAGTCTGCTTCTTTGTCACCTGCAGTACATCTTAGATTCTGTTTTTGTTTATAGATTTACTTTAATTAATAAACTTTATTTCTTTTTTTGAGTGGTTTTGGGTTAGCAGAAAAATTGACTAAGAAGTATTAAGAACTCCACCTCTCTATGCACACACAAATGACCTCCCCCACTATCAAAAATCAGCACCAGAGTGGCACATTTACAATCAATGAGCCTGTACTGACACATCATTATCATCCAAAGACTTTAATTTATATTAGGATTTGCACCCTTGGTGTTGTACATTCAGCTCTGGGTGTGAAAAGTGTGTAATGATGTACTCGCCATTATAATATCATATGGAATATTTTCATGGCCCCCAAAATCTGCTGTGCTCTACCTATTCATCACTCCCTCCCTCTTAACTAATGGAAAGTAATAATCTCTTTACTGTTTCTACAGTTTAGCCTTTTTCTAGTAGAATGCTGTATAGTTGGAGTCATATTGTCTACAGCCTTTTCAGATTGTTCTTTTGCTTAGTAATATGCATTTAAATTCTTTCATGTCACTTCATGTCTTGGTAGCTTGTTTCTTTTAGTGCCAAATAATATTCTATTATTTGGGTGTACTGCAGCTTATTTAGCTACTCACTTACTGAAGGCCATCTTGGTTGCTTCTAAGTTTTGAAAATATGGATAAAGCTGCTATAAAACATCCATGAGCAGGTTTTTGTCTGGATATAAGTTTTCAGTTCATTTGGGTAAATACCAAGAAGCACAATTGCTGGATCATATGGGAAGAATGTATTTAGTGTTGTAAGAAACTGCCACACTGTCTTCCAGAGTATCTGTGACACTTGCATTCAGGTGTTCCTGTTGTTCTACATCCTTGCCAGATTTTGGCAATTTTAATAGGTATGTAATAGTGTCTTATTGTTTTGATTTGCATTTTTCTGATGACCTATAATGAGGATCATCTTCTCATATGCTCATTTACTACCCATAATATCTTCTTTGGTGTGTCTGTTAAAGTCTTTGTTGTCCCAACAAACCCTTTGTTAACCCAAGGATTTTTTTTGTTTTTTGTTTCTTGTTTTTTCCTTAAGAGTTTTTAACTTTTAAGTAATCTGTATATTCAATGTGGGGTTTGAACTCACAAACCTTGAGATCAAGAGTCATATGCTCTACCAACTAAGCCAGTCAGATATCCCCAGGTTGTTTTTAATATTATTAAATTTTAAGAGTTCTTTATATATTTCAGATAATAGTCCTTTACCATATATATCTTTCTAAATAGTTTCTCTGAGTGTGTGGCTGGTGTTCTCATTCTCTTGACATTATCTTCTACAGAGTAAAAGTTTTTAATTGTAATGAAATCTAGCTTATCAATTATGTCATAGATTCTGCCTTTGTTTTATCTAAAAAGTCATAACCATAACTAACATCATCAAGGTTTTCTCCTATGTTATCTTCTAGGGATTTTATAGTTTTGTGTTTTTTATATATATATATATATATATATATATATATATATATATATCCTTCACAGAAACTAACTAATATATATATATATTAGTTAGTTTCTGTGAAGGATATAAGGTTCTTGCCTAGGTCCTCCCACCCTCCTTTTATTATGCTTTGTGATTTTTTTTGTTGAAAAGTGAATATTATGTACTGGTCAAAATGAATTGAAGTTAATAGGCCTTTAGGAATGTGGTAATGAGGTGTGAGGGGAGAGGGAGTGTTCTATTGTCCTATGATTACATCTCCAGGTTTTGGAGTCTGTGCCCTTGGGCTGTGAAATTCATGAATGATTTTCTGTGTTTTCTCCCCCTTAGATGGGACAAGATAACTAGAGGGAGTTGGAGTTGGGTATTTCATCTCATCTATGAAAGTTAGATTCTAATACAATCTCAGTCTGTCAGGCTCTAATAAAGTAGTTTCTCCTGGTGGAATAGTTTGTTAAGAAGAATTGAATGTATATATATACCACATCTTCTTGATCCATTCATCTGTTGATGGACATCTAGGTTCCCTGATATGAGGGAGTGGTAATGCAACATGGGGGCTTAAGTGGGTAGGAGAAGAATCCATGAAACAAGATGGGATAGGGAGGGAGACAAACCATAAGTGACTCTTAATCTCACGAAACAAACTGTGGGTTGCTGGGGGGAGGGGGGTTGGGAGAAGGGAGGTAGGGTTATGGACATTGGGGAGGGTATGTGCTTTTGGGTAAATTGGAAGGGGAGATGAACCATGAGAGACTATGGACTCTGAAAAACAATCTGAGGGGTTTGAAGTGGCGGGGGGGGGGGTGGGAGGTTGGGGTTCCAGGTGGTGGGTATTATAGAGGGCACAGCTTGCATGGAGCACTGGGTGTGGTGAAAAAATAATGAATACTGTTTTTCTGAAAATAAATAAATTGGAAAAAAAAAAAGAAGAAGAATTGAATGTTCTTTGTATTTCAGAAGGGTTTCTTCCCCTTTTTTGTTGCTGAAAACAAGAGGGGATTTCTCCCTGATATTCACTATATGGATCTGATAGAGCTCCTGGAGGTAAAACTAACAAAAGTGTGGGGTTCCCTTGGAGATTTTATTTCTCCAAGTTGTCCATACTGCACTTCCAGAATATCATTAATTATAGTTGAGATTTTCATATCCCAATACATGTTCCCATGGAGGTTTTTTAAAAAATTTTTTCTGTGTTCCAAGATTCATTTTTTATGCACCACACCCAGTACTCCACACAATACGTGCCCTCCTTAATACCCACCACCACAGTCACCCATCACCCAACCCCTTCCAAAACCCTCAGTTTGTTTCTCAGAGTCCACAGTCTCTCATGGTTCATCTCCCCTCTATGATTTCCCCCAATTTACTTTTCCTTTCCTTCTCCTAATGTCCTTCATGTTATTCCTTATGTTCAACAAGTAAGTGAAACCACATGATAATTGACTCTTTGCTTTATTTATTTCACTCAGTATGATCTCCTCCAGTCCTGTCCATGTTGATACAAAAGTTGGGCATTCACCCTTTCTGATGGAGGTGTAGTATTCCATTGTATATATGGACCATATTTTCTTCATCCATTCATCTGTTGAAGGGCATCTTGGCTCTTTCCACAGTTTGGCTGTCGTGGCCATTGCTGCTATGAACATTGAGATACAGATGGCCCTTCTTTTCACATCAGTATCTTTGGGGTAAGTACCCAGTAATGCAATTGCAAGGTCAAAGGTTGCTCTATTTTGAATTTCTTAAGGAATCTCCACACTGTTTTCCAAAGTGGATGCACCAACTTGCATTCCCACCAACAGTGTAAGAAGGTTCCCATTTCTCCACATCCTCTCCAGCACCTGTTGTTTACTGTCTTGTTAATTTTGGCCATTCTAATTGGTGTAAGTGGTATGTCAATGTGGTTTTGATTTGAATTTCCCTGATGGAGTTTTATTCTCTGAATGTCTGCTTGGATAAATTGTGATTTTCTGTATCTACTTGCATCCTTTTCTTAACTTTTTGGAATAGTAATTTGCCCTGTGACTTCACTTATCTTACAGATCTAAGAAGCATTTTGATTTTTCAGTTTATTTATCTTTCTGCTATTAGGATAGAGTGAAAATGTTTTAGCTTCTTACATGTTGGACTAGAAATAGTATCTGATTTATATATTTTTTTAAGCTAGGTTTTTTGGTGTCTTTAAGTTTAAAACTGTATGTCTTCTTGCTGGATTGAAACTTTTATCATATTGAAGTTATCTTTTTCATCTTGGATTATATTTTTTATTTAAAAGGCTATTTGTCTAATATTGGTATAGTTAAGTAGTTTTCTTTAGTTTAGTATTTGCTGGTACATAGTTACCCATTCTCTAAGTCTCAAACTTGCTGCATATCTATATTTTAACTGCCTCCAGTATATAATGATACAACTTATGTCCATTCTGTCTATATTTATGTCTTCCCTAAAGAATTTAGTCTTTTTATATTTTTGTGGTAACTGTTATATTTGGATAAATTTTTACTGACTTAATATTTTACTTCCAATTTTACATGTTTTTCTGTATTTTTCCTCTTGTCTTCATTTGAGTTGATTGAATATGTTTTTATACTCATTCCACTCATACCTTTCTTTTTATATTTTTTGTAAGTTTTAAAGTTAACAGTCTCACCATGTATAGTTAACAAAGCTAAAGTTTAATGTCATAGTTCATACCAAATAATAAAATACTTAGCAATACCTTAAATTATATCATTTCTGAGTCAATATTTTTGTCTAGAATTTAATGTTTCATTATTGAAAAACAAAACACCCAAATTGTATAAAGACATAATTATATACATCCAGTATTGAACTATATGTGTTAACTGATATGTTTAACTTTAACTATGTGGTACTTACTTTTTATTTTAGACTATCTTTTGAGGCTTATTTTGAGAGGAGAAGGGAGTTGGGGGAAATTGGAAGGGGAGATGAACCATGAGAGACTATGGACTCCTTTCTGAAGTATATTCTTAATCATGATGATGACTCATTGGTACAAAAGTTTTTTTCTCCCTGCAAAACAATTTATATTTTATCTTGTTTTCTCCAAATATAGTTTTGCTAATCATACAATTTGATGCTGGCAGTTATTTTCTCTCAGTATTTTAAAAATATCTTTGTGTCCCCTGATTTACATTTTTTGCTTTCAGGAAATTTGCTGCTAGTCTAATGATCATCCATTTGTAGAGTATATGTCTTTCTGATGTTTTTGAGGTGTTTCCTTTTTCTGTGGGGTTCTGAAGCTTCAAGACAGTATCGTGTTTTCTTATTGTGAAGTAAGTCTGTCTATCCATCTGTCCTTCCTTCCTTTTTCTTTCTTTCTTCCTGTTATTTGTTGTTATTGTTTAAGCTCTAAAAATTTCTCAGCCAATAACTCATAATTCCTTTCCTGTTGTCTATTAATTCTTCTGGAACTCTGATGAGATGTATGTTATATCTTCACTTTGTCTTCTATATCGATACATTTCTCTATTATATTTCACATTTCTAGGTATCACATTCTGGGGAGTTTTTTCAAAACTATTTTTCAGTTCACTATTTCTTCAGTTCTGTCTAACCTGTTGAAAGACAATACATTTGAATTTTTAATCTCTATTGTGAATTTTTTTCTGCAAGCTATATTTGTTTCCGATTTGATTATTTTAGTATTATCTAACTTCTTGCTTAGTTTTTTTGCCTCTCTTGTATATTCTTAAACATACTTTGCATTTATATCTCACAATTCTAATGTTGTCCCTGTATGTTAATCTAATTCAATTTTACGTTGTTTTGCTGGCTTTCACTCAACTGGATTTTTTCCTTAACTGTTTTGTGATTTAAAAAAATATATTATCATGGGTGCCTGGGTGGCTCAGTGAGTTAAAGCCTCTGCCTTCAGCTCAGGTCATGATCCCAGGGTCCTGGGATCAAGACCTGCACTGGGCTTTCTGCTCAGCAGGGAGCCTTCTTCCCTCCCTCTCTCTCTGCCTGCCTCTCTGCCTCCCTATGATCTCTGTCTGTCAAATAAATAAATAAAATCTTAAATATATATATTTAAGAATCAGTATATGATTCTTAAAACTTAATCTGTGAATATTATTTGAGGTCTGGGTTTCATAGAGATTTTTCTCATTCAGGTGGGAACATCACCAACCTGGAACAATCCATAAATAAATACTCTCCTTGAATACTTGGAGGTCACAGAAATACTGTATATTCTATCCCCAAACATAGATACGGCTATCCCTTGACTGTAAATGTTAATGGAGACCACTTATAATTTTCCTAATTACCCATGCCCTCTCTTATCACCTTGATTTTGTATCAGTTCTGCTTTATCTTTTCCAAGTCTAGGGAATGATCTTGGGAATGCATTTTATGATCTACTAATTCTAGTCTCAGATTAATTACGGTGTCTTTAGGCTGGTGCATTATGTTTTTCTTAACTGTCTTGACACTATATTTCGATAATCTGAAAAATTCCTAAGAGAAGGCACTGTATCTTTTCCATCTTTGTACCTCAGGACTGAACATGGTTTTTGACATATACTAGACATGTGATAAATCTTTATCACATGATAAAGATAAATGAGTAAGTACACTTCAAAATTAGTAAAAATAAAACTATAATACCCCCTATATTGCTGATGACTTGATCTTAGCATCATGTTTCAGGCCTAATTGTAAAGGATAATTGAACATATTTACCAATTTTTTTCTTCAGGAATAATTTAAAAAATTACTGCTCAAACCACAATAGTTGTCATTGGCAGAGACCTTTCAGTATTACTCAAGTAGGCAATACTAAACAATAAATTCAATAAACTCAGTCATCTAGTTATTAGGGGTGTTGGGATGTTCATTTTAATCATTCCAGTGCATTCATCTGCAAGCAGTTCTTTCTAAAAGCCTAAGTTGATGTCAGTAGAAAAGATCAACTATTTACTCCTCAAAACTTCCCTAACCTTGACTCTCATTCCTCTTCTATAGCACACAATTTGAAGATTTCAGGGAGGTGGCTTATTGATGTAATTGAGCAAAACCAAAATTGTCCTTTTGGATAGCTATGTTCTTTGCCTGTTGGTGCTTTTGCTGGACAAATCCTTAAAATCTTTAAAATGTGGTCAGAATATAATCAAGTTTCCTTGATTTACATTAGTTTGCCACCTACAACCCTGGCATCTCAAGCTTTATCTATACTTTTGATAATACAAAATACTTATACTCCAATCATTTTTCAGCTTTTCATCCTTTGCCAAATATCCAACTAAGAAAATGGACATTGAAAGGAAAACTATGGGGTATGTTAATTACTCATTCTTTTAGTTTTTTGAATCCTATGTCTGTATTACATCAGAGTATCACAAAGTTGTTACATGGAATTTATTACCTTGGATGTCCCCAGAAAATCCTTTACAAGAATAGTGTTCAACAACCTATTTGCCTCTTACTGAAACCCAGTATAAGAAAGGAACACAGATAATTTGTTGTTATAGTTGAAGCCAGAGTGTCTTCTAAACCTATGCAATAGATTGCTTCCTGTTACTTTAAGTGATGTTTATTGCATGCTTATTGTGCTAAGAAAAGTGTATGTTTTCTAGAACTACTAGGTATCATTTATTGGATAACTCAGCTTATGTTGTGCCTTGAACTTCCCCCTTTACTTTTGCTGCCAGAAAGCTTAGAAAGAATTTTGGGGATTAGCTGCAGTGATTTTCTTTAACATAGCATTTTTGGTGCAATTCTCTCCACTCCACTTTTTTCATGCCCTCCCAATGGAGGCTCTTGGTTCTTATTATTTACCTTTGTTCATATGGTTTTATTTAGTTTTGAACCTTTATATTTAGTGGCCTAAATATAACAAGGTTATATATAATAAATAGTGGTACAGCAACATAGCACCTTTATTATTTATCAACTGGAAGTCCAGGACATTATTAAAAGTCTTAAAGATATTGGAAAAATACATCAAGCATTTCTGACTTAAATGAACTTAATGTCAAATGGAAACTAGGATAACTAGGCTCTATGAACTCAAACTCTTAAACAGTGAAGATATTTTTAAAGACTTTAGCTCTTTTTCCTCAGTTGTATTATATCATGGGACTAGAGGAAGAGGCTTTGCTGAAATGACACTTGTAGTTACCTAGAGCATGACAAAAGCCATCATTCTCTGCTACCATTTCCAGCCCAGGAAAATCACTCACAGATTAAAAGTTTTTTTTAATTAATTAATTTTTGCCAGTGGGGCATGATGATAGAATGGTTGACTTATGTTTCTGTAGCATGTTAAGCTAAAATAAGGACTGTCAATATTAATAAAAAGCTTTTAAGAATAAATAATATGATATCAAAGAAGGTATGATGATGACTTATTGAAATCAAGTTTAAGTGATTTTGAAACAATAGTATTAGGCATATCGAATTTCAACACAATAATAAAGTGGGTATATATTTTAGAGGAAGATAAGAAATACCTACCCAATAATCATGTAGACTATGTAGTGTATATGGACCATTCACACAATTATCTCATTCAGTTATCACAATGTTATGAAGTGCCTAGGGCAAGAATTATTACCTAAGATTCAGAGAAGTCAATTCCAATTCTAAAATCTCTGACACAGCAGTTAAACTTAGTAAATCAGATTTACTTGTATCATCATATATAATTGAAATAACACATAATGGTTAATAATAGCAAATATCAATGAATGCAAACATACTTCAGATATAATTGTTATAACTGGGGGATAGACAGGGCACGAGATTGAGAATTGTTATTTTTATATAATCTCATTAAAAATGAAATATAATAAATATGGTAAAAGTTAACATTTCTTTAGCTGGGATTGTGAGTATAGAAGTGTCTGATATAATATTTTCTTGACATTTGAAATATTTATTTCAAATAATCAGGTTTTTAATTGAAAATCCTGTGTCTTTGTAATTTCATGATTTATCCAGGGTCACATGGCAGTGTTTAAGTAGTTTGACTGGTATCCCCCTAAAAAAAAAAAATCCATTCAGAACATCAAAAATGATTTCATTTGGAATAAGCTCCTTTGCAGATGTAATTAAGGTAAAGATCTCAAGATGAGACAATCCTGGATTAAGGTGGGCCCCAAACCCCATGTTGAATGTCCTAAAAAGAGACAGAAAGGAAGGCACAGAGGCACAGAGAAGAGGCCACATAAAGAAGGAAGTAGAGGTTGGAGTGATGTGTCTACAAGTCAAGCAATACCTATGCTTACAAAGCTTACAAGCAATACACCAAAAGCTTGAAGAAGCAGGGGAGGATCCTCATCTTGCCTCTTCAGAGAAAGCAGAGCCCTGCCAAACCCTTGATTCAGGGCTTGGCTCCAGAACTGTATGAGAATAAATTTCTGTTGTTTTAAGCCACCAAGTTCATGGTAATTTGTTATGGCAGTGCTAGGAAACTAATGTGTGGGGAAATATAAGATACAAACTATATTTCCAGATTCTAGTACATCTTGCATTTAATTCTAGAGAAATTCTAGAAAGGCAAAGTAGTATAGAGGCTGGCTTGCAAACCTTGTCATATCATGGGTCATGTGTAGGTACTTGGAGCCATTTTTAAGTACACAGGAAACAGTGTCTTTCCAACAGCTGTAAAGATAGAGGGTTTTTTGGAAGATGTCAAGGAAAAGAGCATTCTTCTTTTCTATTTAAAGATTTTCAGAAAAATTACCAGATTTCTCAGTTATGGTCCTTTACCATTTGTGAGACTGATCCAGAAACTGAATGCAGGTTGTCAGGTGAATTCTACACTTGAGTAAACTCTCTCCTAGGAGGCAGATGACGTATGGAACCATTTGGAGGTTCAATATGGGCCCATTGTCATGTTGAACAATAAACTCAGCATGAGGTCAGTGCTTCAGCTTTGGCCAGTATGTTTCCAGATCCTAAGAATGTGGGAAATAGCTGGGGATAAGACAGGAAAATCTGTAGGTCAGTTGACTTTGCTGACCCTTCAACTGGCAGGGAGAGTGCTGGAGTTGGAAGCCAGGGGCTGAGCACTCCAACCTCTCCACCCCTCGAAGCTGAGCAGGACAGGACAGGGGCCATGCATGTCCCTGGCTGCTGCCTGGTCAGGGCTGAGTCTCAGTTGGCACTGGCAGAGAGGCTTCTCTTGTGCTTCCCCACGTTGTTGGCAGGAAGACCAAAGAAAAACATCAGCTTTGGAACAGGCCATGCACTGGCATAGTGCAGCTCACTGCTATGTGGACAGCAAATCATTTTTCCATCTGTGTATGAAGCTTGCATATGTGCTGCAGGTTAGTGGGTATAACTAATCCACCCTTGCTCTCTGGTCTTAGTTTCACAAGTAATTGATGTTTCTGATGATGCTTCAGGTCCCTCATTAAACCACTGGTATTTTATCTGAATGAATGTTTCTACTTCTTTTCCTTCCTTCCTTCCTTCCTTTCTTCCTTCCATTTCTCTATTTTTTCCTCCTTGTTTTGCTTCTCTTCCTTTTTTCATTTAGTGATAGGTCATAAGTGAGCTGGAAGAAGGCATTTGGAAAGCCATGGATTTGAGAAGTTCTCAAAGCATCCTAGATTAAATTTCTTTGAAAAAAGAAGTACAAGAGATTTTAACATTCCTGTAGGCAATGGAAACTAGGAAGTATGGAGTTAAGAGTCTGATTTGGGCATGAGAGGGGTTACTGGGGATCTACACTATGAGTTGTGCCTTGCCAGAGACTCCAGTGGGTCAGAACATTTGTGTCACTTTATGAGCATAAATTTGCAGAAGTACTTTCTCCTGACACTTAATCTGGACTAAGGCCAAGGTAAGTTTTTGTTTTCAAAAACACTTACAGTACTATTGAGGAGACAAGGGGATTTTTCAGAGAGAAAATGACAGACCAAGCAAAATATGTGTACAGAAGTTAGAGGAAAGGAGGGGATACCTTGAGTAAGCATCTTTTGTATTGGAAATGTTTCCTGAAACTGAATCTTGTGTATGGATGTGGTTAGTTATGGAGAATAATGAAGAACATGACAGCTCTAAGGAAGAGCATAATCAAAGGGATATGGTATTCTGAGGAAAATGAGGAGTGTGACTTGGCCAAGGCACAACCTTCAAGCTGGGCAATGACAGGAAATAAGCTTGAGTAAGTGGATTTTAAAAAGATGGTACGACTTTGTTATTTCTTTGTCCTTAGATCTATTTGAGGTGGTCTGATTTTCTCACTCTTTAGCCAAATGTGGCCAAGGGTCAGACCATGGGATCAGGCTGTGACAACTACATGTCTCTTTATTTATGGGTATATGCTCTACCCTGATGGGAATCCCATACCAACATACAATCTAGCTACAGTTGGATTGCTCAGTATATTTTTAACCATTTCTCTTTGACTCCTGTGGAATCTTCCATGGCTGTAAACATATTCTCAAGTTTCTCCTCCACTTTCAGCACTGGGGCTTCTTATTACCCTACTTCTCCACTTCCAGAAAATAGCACCTCTTATCTCTCCCTTTCTCTTGCCTCTGAGGAGAAAATACCAATTCTCTTTGCCATACCTACTCCCATTTGGGAATTGATCCCAGTTTTTCTTATTTCTTTCAGAGAATGGCCCTTTCAGTAATCCTCACACACACCACAAAATCACTTTACTCATTTCTTCCTTTCAGATGATTTTTTTCTCTAAGTTTGTTAAGTTTTTCCAAATTAAAAAAAATTAATTTATTGAGTGAGAGAGAGAGAGAGTGAGAAGGAATGGAGGGCAGGAAGAGGGAGAAGCAGATTTCCCAGTGAGTATGGAGGCCAGTGTGGGGCTCAATCCCAAGACCCTGGGATCATGACCTGAGTGGAAGGCAGACACTTAACTGACTGAACCACCCAGGCACCCCAAGTTTTCCAAATTTTAAAACAAATAAAACTTCACTCTTCAATGAAATCAAATGAAAGAATGACATAAAATAGAAAGTTGCTTTTTTTGTATAACCTTTCCCTTAAAAATCTTGTTTTTTTCAAAGAACTTCTAAAATTTTCAAAGAAATTGACCTTGGTTTACTCAAATTATTTCAGATGGGTTTGTGTGTTCGTGTGTATGTGTTTTATTGTTGTTTGTTTTTTAGCTTCTGCTGTACAGCACAATTGAAACTATTACTCCAAATGTCACCAAAGACCTCCTTTTTGTTATGTTGAATACTTAACCATTTTCTTTGAGTCATATTTCTAGTTCTCTCCTATATTTATCTCTCCACCTCTGAATCTCAGTTTTTCCTCATTGTGGGTCCTCTTCTTTTTCCCTCTTTCCAGTTAAGATAGTTGACTAAATCATTGTGTTTGTGTGCCTTCTTCCACTGTTTCATCCATGGTCCTTTAACGAGGACTTCCTACACATGACCTCTGCCTTCTCTTTCCTGTATCTCTCTTTTCTTCCTTTCAGTCCTTCCTTTCCCTCCTGTTTTTCCTCCTTGCTCTCCCCTTTCCCCAGGCTTGGCTTCCTGCTTAATGTAGTAGGTCCCAAACTATCCCTTTGATTTCCCCAGACATGCCAGTGTCTCCTCTTCAATACTCCATTCCTGGAAATATGAAGTGGAAACATCCGTAAATTCCCTTTATTTTCTAAGTTCTATTAATCATCAACTCCTGGTCTGGAAAAATATTTTGTATTTTTTTATATATATATATCCACTGCCCCTACTCTGTATCTCTCTCTCTTTTAATAGTTTTATTGAGATATAATTCATATACCATACAATTCACTCATTTAAAGTGTGTACATAGTTTGATAGTTTTTCGTATATACCCTCATTAATTTTTAAAATTGTGCTAAAATAAACATAGTATAAAATTTCCCATTTTAACCGTTTTTAAGTATGTAACTAAGTAGCATTAATTACATTTGTGATGTTGTGCAACCATCACCATTATTTATTTGCAAAAAACATTTTCACAATCTTAGAAATTCTCACTGTGAGAATTCTCACTGTCTTCTCAGCCACCATAATCTACTTTCTGTCTCTGAGAATTTTCCTGTTGTAGGTACCTCATATACATAAAATAATAAAATATTTCCCTTGTCCGACTTATTTCATTTAGCACAATGTTTTTAAGGTTTATCCATGTTGTAGCCTGTGTCAGAATTTCCTTCCTTTTTGGAAATGAATATTTCATTGTATGTATATAGCACATTATGTTTATCCATCCATCTATTGAGGGCACTTGGGTTGTTCCAGCTTTTGGTTATCATAAATAATGCTGCAGTGAGCACTGGGGTACAAGTGTCCATTCACGTGCTTACCTTCAGTTCCTTTGGGCACACACTTAGGAGTGGAATTGTTGGGTCATGTGACATTCTATGTTTAGCATTTTGAGGAACAACCAAACTGTTTTTCATAGCAGGAACAACATTTTACATTTCCACAAGCAATATACGAGTGTTCCTGCTTCTCCGTATTCTTACCGGCAGAATGTGGAGAAGTTGAAACAATTTCTTGTCCTCTTCCTTCTCTTTCTCCTCCTCCCCATTTCCCTGCTTTCCTCCTCCTTCCTTTCTCTTCTATTCCTCCTCCTTCTTTTTCTTGTTCTTCTTTTCTTATTCTTGTTCTCCTTCTTCTCCAATTCCTCCTCATCCTGGTAGTTATCAAGTGGTATTTTTTCTCTCATCTTACTATTTGATGGCTGGACTATGATAATAATCTGATCTTCTTGCTTTCACATTTCTTCTTCAATATACCGAGCATACTAATGCTATATTCCCTTACCTACAAAAATTTCTTGTTCAAGTTTCTCAGTTTCAATGTCTCTTTATTGCCTCTTGAAAAAAAGCCTAGGTTCTACTTGCCATTTTTGGGCCCCGATCTATCTTATTTGTAAATAGGGAGAATAATATTACCTATCTTGTAGGGGTATTTAGTAAGAATAAAAAAAGATAATATGCATTTAGCAAGGTTGCCTAACACATGCATCTTAAGAAAATGTTTACTCTTTTGAAGTAATAACAACTTATTTGCAGATGAAAAAAATGAAGCTCTAGAAAGATGAGTGGCTTAACCAAGACTAATCACTCAGTCTGATCTACAGTCAGATTTTCAGTCAGCCAGAGTTAGGTGTGAATGAACTGACCCCCTTAATTGTTCCATTCCATGTAGAATTATGACATAAGGAAAATTCATGTCGCATTGAGATTTTGACGGCTAAATTAAGAAATGATTATATCATAGTACTAGTCTCGTGGTATAATACACAATCTTTGCTTTACTTCCATGTCTATAGCCCCTGTCGTGTAATCCTCCCTTATCATATTAACCCCGTGTCTCATGCTAACCATCCAGAGCATCGTAAATTCTTTGTTTCAATCTAGTGGTGATTTCAGTCACATTGATGAAAACATTCTTCTGCTTGTGTATGGACTTCCAATTCCCAGAGACCTCCTTGCACCCTGTGTTGCTCTTCACTGCTTTCTCATTCTGGCAGCCCTGATTTGCTCTGCTATGATTGGTCTAGCCTTAGTATTGAGTCCTCTACTCTTTCTTTATGATTCTTCTATTTTGCTCTGAAGTTACTCTTACCATTAATCCAGAAAGGTAAACTTCTTTCATCTCTGTTTCAAGAGAGCTGCTTTCTTCAGCAAGTCATCTACTTGTGGTGGCTTGGCCTCCAGACTGAAAGCAACTAGTCAGGAAAAATAAAAGAAAACATGAAGGAAAAATGCAATCTGAATAGGGAGTAATCTTTGATTTGTAATATTTATCTCCTATCCCTTGATGGTTTTAAATGTCTGTGTTATTTAGGTGATAAGCCCAAGAGATATAAGCAACTCTGTTTTCTATATTCAGAGCTATATTCAGGTCCAAATATGCTGACAGCATTTAATTATTAACGCATGAAAACAATAAAAATAATACCAGCAACAACAAGCAGATACCACCATCTGCTACTGCCTCAGGGCTAAAAGGGGTACACTTTCAAGGCCAGCTGTTTTGGAGGCGCTTTACTTTTTCCATTTGCTTTCCATTTAAGGGCTCAGGGGCCCAGGACCATTTTTAGGATTTGTTTCCCTACCAACATGCTATAATTTCTGTATCATTATCTTATGGTTCTAATATTCTAATTTCTATGTCATTTTTTAAAAGTTCTGCTTGAATGTTGTTTTTAGCTTTCTTGCACACTTTTTGCTCACTGGAGGTTAGAACTGCTAAAAGTGTTCCAGATGCATTTGCACCAGGCTGGGTAAAGCAGAGTCATGGCCTCCTTGATCTCCCATATGAATGACCCACCTCAGAAACTCAAGATTGGCCCTGCCTCTGCCAGACCACCAGAATGCAAATAGAGGAGAACTCTAGACCCCTGGATTCTAAATCACTAACATCTGCTCATTCAAAGTCCTTCATGTCAAACAAAGATGGCTTTTCTTTTGATACCTTCAGTAAAGATCAAACTGCCTTTACTTTCCTTCTACTTTATCTGGTGTTTAGTAAACGGTCCCTTGGAATTCAAGCTATTCACTAAGGCTTGTTCCAGCCAAAACTGAAAGCCAGTTGGTGACCCATTTTCTACCTTTACCATTTTTAACAGATATTAAATGATTAATTGAAATATCTTTCCAGGAATATTTTTTGTAGAAAGGTGAATGTTATATAGTAAAATGTGTTTTCTATGGTTTAAAAACCCTGTCCCTTATAATGTTAGTAAAATTTTAAGAAAAATTTTTTTCCTTCTCTGTACATGAAAATTCTATATTGTAGGTTATTTTGGTCCCTCAATATATGGCATGTGAGATAGACCTGCCATATATATTTCATAATTTTTCATTATGTAGTGTGAAACCCTTTTAAAATTCATGGCTGAATGTAATTCCTAGAAGCTGTTCATATTTGGGGGATAATGTTTTACCTGGGATACAATTAAAATCAATGGAATGGTAAACTTGTTATTATAGGTTTCCTCTAGATAAATTGAATGGTTCCCAAGGCTATTCCAAACTTTTATTGCTCCCTAAAGTACTTCCTCTCATCATACACCCATTTGCCCCAATGCACTCTCCAAACATTATTTTGCCTTCAACTTGAGCCAGAAGATAGAGACCATTAGGTGAAAACTTCTCTTTATCTTCTCACTTTACATTTTATACATCTCCATTTATAATTAACTATTTACCTTCTACTTATCAGAATGAAGCCATATAGCCCTATTTCTTTTATTGGTAATCCTTCCTCTATAATTTTGACCACAGAAGAGCTTAGGGTTGGAGTCATCTAGTCTTCCATTTGGACTCTAGGGTTATTTACTAGTTGCTTTCTGTTGGAATAATTGCTTCATCTCTTTTAGACTTTGTTTCTCCATCTGGAATAGAGATGGGGTAAAACATGTTAGACAATAATAGACACTCAAAAAATAATTCTCATTCCCATATATTCCAAGGCCTTCTCTGAAGCACCATTGATTTCTTGGTTTCTCTCTCTTCTTTGCCTTCTTCATCAGTGAACAAAATTTCTACTTTCAAAAAATGAAACTTCAAAAATGTTTTCCTATGTTCTCTCATGTTTCTCTTTTTAGTCTCACTTATGTTTATTTTTTTTTTTCAGTTTGTTGTTGTGTTTCTTGAAATCATATATTCACTATGCCACTATTCACATTCATTTACCCCTTAACCACGTTCCCTGCTTTTCTTCACTGTTTTATCAAAGGTCTCCAATGGCCTCCTATCAGTTCTCATACTGTCCTATGTGTTTGAAACTTTTACCATATTGAAAAACCTAAAAGTTCTAATGTGGTTTCTGAATCTGAACCCTTATCTTATTTCCTTTCCTGGCCCTCTAGCGTCTTTTTGGTGTCCTTCCCTAGGTATGCTTTTCCTGATCACCTATTAAATTATGTTGTCCCTAAGATTCTTTCCTGCAACATATGTTATTTTTGCACATTACTTGAAAAAAATATTTTCCTCCATGCCTTTAAATTTATGGGGAGTAGTCACTCAGTTTTCTTTATCTCTAAATATACAAGTATAGTGAATATCTGTACCTGTCACAGAAATGTTAGTAGATGAACATTCTGAAAAATAAATATGTGACCATATTTCTACCATATTTTTTTCAATTTTATTAAGTAGATTACCTTAAAGTCAATTGTTCTTCAAAGAAAAATAAGTTTGCCAAAATGACAAGTTTTGTCATGTTGACCAGAACAAAAGCCATAGATCTGAAGAAAAATGATGATGTTTCAGTATAATATGTGATCTCTATTGAACTTCCCTAAACATAAAGTACATTTATGTTTAGGGACCTGAAGTCCTATTTCAACCCCTGAAGACCTATTTCTGTGAGAATCTTTCTAAAAATATATACCAAGAACCCAGATTTTAGGGTTATCTTAAATAATGCATTTTTTTTTTCAAACAATGACCTGGCCACTATATGAATGAAGCAGTTATGAAAAACATCCTAGAGTAAGTGCTTAAAATTTATTCCATTGGAAGTTCCTTCAAATATTGAGAGATTTGTAACACCTAAGCAAGGTGTGTGAATTGGAGTTCAGAGTTGTGTAGTATTAATCCAAGGTGAAATATGTTAGGAACACTGCCAAAGAAACCAGCCATCCATGTTAGAAGATTTTAACAGTTGAAATAAAACCTGGATACAGTGACAAGTTATAAGTTTACTCTGTAGCAATACTTTGATGTGATTTGAAAGTCTTCTCACTTACCAAAGACTAGGAAATATATTACTTCTAAGGATCAAGGCAGTTGTTTGATCAATGATTTTTTTTTTTTCATCTACTAGGGAATTAAGATATACATTCATGTATAGACGGTGATGAGGTTTCACTTTAAAAGTTCTGGGGAAAATAGTGTTAAAATATATGAAATTTGATATTTAAGATGAAATATTGAGAATATGTTTTAGAATATTGTCTAACATTGTACTCAAAGATTATTTAATTCTTTAGTAGAACGTGCCTTTGATTAAATTATCAATTACTACTGATTAAGTCCCACCTGTAAAGTTACATGTTACCTTGTAAATTCTTTTCAATAAAGATGTAAATATTTCTGTCTAGTACTATGAATACAAGGTTAAATGGTACAATTTTATTATCCTGTACAATACTACTAGTTTTGTATCTAATTTAGCAATTTTATTCCAGCATACTTTTCTTTCAGTGACAGTGTATGTATTTAATTTCCTTATTCTTCATTGAAGTAGCTTTAGCACACTGGTGGTTGATTCCATCATTAATAATAAGTTAAATAATTTTTTTACATGTACTTTATATTCACATAAAAGTCATATTTTTCGGGCGCTGGTGTGGCTCAGTGGGTTAAAGCCTCTGCCTTCAGCTCAGGTCATGATCCCAAGGTCCTGGGATCGAGCCCCTCATCGGGCTCTCTGCTCTGCAGGGAGCCTGCTTCCTCCTCCCTCTGTCTCTGCCTGCCTCTCTGCCTACTTGTGATCTCTATCTGTCAAATAAAATAAATAAAATATATTTTTTAAAAGTCATATTTTTCAGGTTTAAAAACACCATACTGTGACAGTATCACTTAAAATTAATGACAGGTGTATTCAAACATAATTACTCTGGGTTCTAAAATAGCTTTAGATTGTATATAATGAGAAAGTACTAAAATTATCTGGCAGTAACATTACTAGCATACAGAGTATACCTTACTCATTTTTATAGATTAAGAACAAAGCACAGCAAAACAAATACTTTATCTACATAAGTATAATCCATTTACACAAGGTCATGACGTAAATGAGAGTCTCAGGACTCTAACCTCTACATCTGAAGTTGTACTTTCTTTCATAATCAACTTCATTCAAACACATCTTATTTTTTTTGATGATATTCCTGAAACCTTACTAAACACTGGGGAAACTAAGGTACATAAGACATGATCCCTGCCTTTAAGATATTTACAGCCTAGGAGCGCCTGGGTAGCTCAGTGGGTTAAGCCTCTGCCTTTGCTCAGGTCATGATCTCGGGGTCCTGGAATCGAGCCCTGCAGCGAGCCTGCTTCCCCTTTTCTCTCTGCCTGCCTCTCTGCCTACTTGTGATCTCTGTCTGTTAAATAAATAAATAAAATCTAAAAAAAAAAAAAAAGAAGAAAAGAAAAGAAATTTACAGCCTAGATTGGGGCATAGATATGTAAACCAAAATTTATAGTACATAGTGTGGTAAACACTTTTGAAGAAGTGTGATGAAAACTTATTCATCAGCCTTGCAGGTCAAGAAAGACATTTGGAGTAAGTGAGGCACGAGTTGAATCTTGAAGGCATAGTAGAAGTACAGACCAACAAGAAAAGTGTACATATGTATCTATCTATATCTATATATCTATCTAGAGGTACAAGTAATGCAAAGTCATAGAAGTTATACACTGTGCCTATAACCCAAGGGCAACTGGCAAAAGTCAGGAGTGAAAACACAAGATGTGAAAGGAATAAAACCAATTTGGTTCTTCCAAAAGTGGCAGTCTGTAGTTATTCTGATGTGTGTTGATTTCTAAAATAAAATAAAGCAATGGAATTTTAAAATATATAGGTAAATGCACAAACTTTCAAGACAACCGATCTACTTCAATACATACAGAAATAAGAGATCCAAAATATATAAAAAGAATATATAACATAAAAGACATAGTCACATTTAATACATAAAAAACGATCTTCGTGAACTGGATTGGGCAGAAAAATAAGGGAGTAAATTGGAGTGTGAAGTAGTGAGTGAGGTTTTAGCCATGGTCTGCTTTCTTCCATACCTTGAAGTAGTCAGGGCACTATGAGGCCTATGTTGTTGGGTTGTGAGTCCATAAGACTCTCTCCAGAAGAGAGAGGACTAAAGCAAGTCTTTCTAATTGAGCTATGAAAAAAAAAGAGTGAAGATTGAAATCACAAAAATTAGAAATAAAAGTGTGACATTACTACTGATTTTACAAAAATGAAAAATATTTTGAGGACTATGAACAATAATACATCAATAAATTTGACAACATAGATGCAAAAGACAAATTTATAGAGACACAAAACCTACTAAATCACAAAGAAATAGAATATTTGGATAGACCTATTAGTAATAAGGAGATTGGCTGAATTAGTAATTAAAAATATCCTGACTGAGAAAATCCCTGAACCAGATGTCTTCCTTGCAAATTCTACCAAATATTGAAAGAAGAATTAATACTAATTAATACTAATACTAATTAGTACTTCTAAACCTTTTCAAAAAAAATGAAGAGGAGGGAACATTTTCTAATTCATTCTATGAGGCCAGCATTATTCCAATACCAGAACTAGAAAGAGACATAAGACACAAGACAAGAAAATAAAACTACAGAACAATGTCCTTTATAAACAATGATGCAAAAATCCTCAACAAAATACTAGTAAACCGAATTTGGGTACATATGCAAAAGAACTGAAAATAGAGTCCCAAAATTATATTTGTACCCCCATCTTTGTAGCAGTATTACTTATAATAGCTAAAACATGTAAGTAACCCAAATATCCATCAATGGATGAATGGATAAGCAAAATGTGGTCTATACATACAATGGAACATTATTCATTTTTTAAGAAGGGAAGTTCTGCAATATGTTACAAGGAATGGATTCCATTTTGCAGTGGAGATTTTTCTTAATTCCTTCCCAGAGGGATTTGATGATTGCTATAAACATGTATGCTTCCCATCCTTTCCTTTGCCCATCAGGAATTCTTACTGTGCTTACTATTTACTCTACCATTGTATCTTGGATATTAGAAGGGAAGATCATTTGTCTTTTACATAACAGGAGCTATATGAGAAACCATGTCTGTGTCTGTTGAAGGAGACTGAGTGTTCCCAAGAGATCCTGACATCTGGGTTCAGTGCAGCACCTAAATGAGAGGCTGGGCTTGAGTCCCCGGAGGTCAGTTGAGTATATTCTAGGAATGGAAAGAAGGATGCATGTGGGTATTTGTTTGTCCAGAGTTATGGAATCTGGAAAGATTTATTGTTGATCCACAGAATCTCTTGTTTTCATAGCAATACAGGTTTTAGCTAGCTGAACTCACAAGCTCTCAAATAAGCCTGCATTTCTCATTTTTCTTATGTCTGGGTGGGCCATGTAGTTTCTGATCACTCAGATATGAGTAGGAGGGATGCATGGGGTGAAATGGTATGCCTGAAAAGGAAAGGATATCATCCTCACTCCTTTTCCTTTTCTGTTTCTATTAGTCTAGAATGTTGACTTGAATCTGAACCAGGATAAAGTCCTTAGACCATGAAATGAAGGGTACTTGATAAAGGGGTCTGAGAAACAAAACACACACTTAAGTTTTCCATAGCGTGGAACAACCATATTAATTCTAATAGTGTAGGCTTAGACTGCCAGTGAGACAAATCAACTTGTACTGTGTACTGTACTGTGTACAGATTCTTTCTATCTTGGATCTTGGTATAATAACTAGGAAAAAAAAGTCAATGGAGAAAAAGTGCAGAAAAGCAATATGTAGGCAAATATCATCATAAATCTAAATCCCAAAATCCAAAATAACTTCTCAGTGTAGTAAAATCATCAGAATCTAAACAGCAATACATCTTGGTCATGTAGGTTTTTTCTAAAAAGGTAACAACATCTGAAAATCTGTTATGATAAAATATCCCTAAAGACCAAAGGAAAAAGTACACATAATACAATAATACAAAATAAATTATTCAGCAGCTCTTCAAGATTTTTTAAAAATCTATTAAACTAAAATCTATTAAACTAAAAAGGAAGATAATTTAAAATTTCCTTGATTTATAATAAATATATATTAAATATTATATATTATAATATATAATAAATAATAATATAGCATTAATATTATATTTATTAAATATAATAAATTGATATTTGTAATAATTCATAAGATTTCCTTGATTTATAATAAATTTTTATTATAAATCTGAGCCTTACATATTATTATAAAACTTCAGAAGCAATATCATAAAAATCAGGAAGAATATAACTAGCTTTCTATCACAGTTTTGTCCAACATTATACTCAAGATTTTATTTAGTGCACTAAGAAAATTAAAAAAAAAAGAGATATAAGAATTACAAAAGAAAGGAGATATGAAGTCATAGATGTCATTGAAAAAGATGCAGAAAATCAAAAAGAATATGTACAAAATTAAGATAAGAGAAATTGAGTCATAAAAATGATCAAATGTGTTTCTATACACTAATAATAAATAATTAGAAAATGAAGTTTTAAAAAGCATACCATTCCAAAAATATGTAAGAACCTTACAAAAATATGTAACAAAATGTGAGTGAGGACTCCATGGGGGAAATTTGCAACCCTTAGGCAAAGAAAGAAAAAAATCATCTGAAAATAAAGAAGTGATAGGCCATACTCATGGATGTGATGATCAGTATCTTAAAGATTTTAATTATCCCTCAAATAATTCATGAATTTAATGCAATTCTATTCTAAATACCAATGGAATTTTTATGGAACTTGACAATCGACTCCTGAATGATTAAATGGCTAAAACAAAATTGAAAATTTGGGGAGGTGAGGTCTGTGGATATGGATATATTACCAAACCACAAGAATTAGTATAATATGTTAATGTCCCAAGACAGATATAAAGATGAATCCAACCAAAACAGGGAGCCTAGAAAAAAGACACAGTTATAGAAGGAAATTTAACATATGGCAGAACTGGTATTACGAATCAGTAGGGGAAAAACAGATCATTTACTAAATGGTCCATTATAAACTATAAGTTATTCACATTTAAATATAAGTGTAGACTTTCCTTTTAGGCCATTAGAGAGTAACAAGCATCTAAAATTAACCTTTTACTATAAAAGAAGAAAACTAGAAAACTGCACAAAATGTAGGAAGAAACTATTTGAGACATCAGCCAACAGGCAGTGTGGGCCTGTTATCACTGATTTCTATTTCATTGATTTCTGCTCTGATCTTTATGATTTCTCTTCTCCTGCTGGGCTTAGGGTTTCTTTCTTGTTCTTTCTCCAGCTCCTTTAGGTGTAGGGTTAGGTTGTGTACCTGAGACCTTTCTTGTTTCTTGAGAAAGGCTTGTACCGCTATATATTTTCCTCTCAGGACTGCTTTTGTTGTGTCCCACAGATTTTGAACCGTTGTATTTTCATTATCATTTGTTTCCATGATTTTTTTCAATTCTTCTTTAATTTCCCGGTTGACCCATTCATTCTTTAGAAGGATGCTGTTTAGTCTCCATGCATTTGTGTTCTTTCCAAACTTCCTCTTGTGGTTGAGTTCTAGCTTCAGAGCATTGTGGTCTGAAAATATGCAGGGAATGATCCCAATCTTTTGATACCGGTTGAGTCCTGCTTTAGGACCAAGGATGTGATCTATTCTGGAGAATGTTCCATGTGCACTAGAGAAGAATGTATATTCTGTTGCTTTGGGATGAAATGTTCTGAATATATCTGTGATGTCCATCCGGTCCAGTGTGTCGTTTAAGGCCTTTATTTCCTTGCTGATCTTTTGCTTGGATGATCTGTCCATTTCAGTGAGGGGAGTGTTAAAGTCTCCTACTATTATTGTATTATTGTTGATGTGTTTCTTTGACTTTGTTATTAATTGGTTTATATAGTTAGCTGCTCCCACGTTGGGGGCATAGATATTTAAAATTGTTAGATCTTCTTGTGGACAGACCCTTTGAGTATGATATAGTGTCCTTCCTCATCTCTTATTATAGTCTTTGGCTTAAAATCTAATTGATCTGATATAAGGATTGCCACTCCTGCTTTCTTCTGATGTCCATTAGCATGGTAAATTCTTTTCCACCCCCTCACTTTAAATCTGGAGGTGTCTTTGGGCTTAAAATGAGTTTTTTGGAGGCAACATATAGATGGGTTTTGTTTTTTTATCCATTCTGATACCCTATGTCTTTTGATTGCGGCATTTAGCCCATTAACATTCAGGGTAACTATTGAGAGATATGAATTTAGGGCCATTGTATTGCCTGTAAGGTGACTGTTACTGTATATTGTCTCTGTTCCTTACTGATCTACCACTTGTAGGCTCTCTCTTTGCTTAGAGGACCCCTTTCAATATTTTCTATAGAGCTGTTTGGTGTTTGCAAATTCTTTCAGTTTTTGTTTGTCCTGGAAGCCTTTAATCTCTCCTTCTATTTTCAATGATAACCTAGCTGGATATAGTATTCTTGGCTGCATGTTTTTCTCATTTAGTGCTCTGAAAATATCATGCCAGCTCTTTTCTGGCCTGCCAGGTCTCTGTGGATAAGTCTGCTACCAATCTAATATTTTTACCATTGTATGTTACAGACTTCTTTTCCTGGGCTGCTTTCAGGATTTTCTCTTTGTCACTAAGACTTGTAAATTTTACTATCAGGTGACGGGGTGTGGGCCTATTCTTATTGATTTTGAGGGGCGTTCTCTGAACCTCTTGAATTTTGATGCTCGTTCCCTTTGCCATATTGGGGAAATTCTCCCCAATAATTCTCTCCAGTATACCTTCTGCTCCCCTCTCTCTTTCTTCTTCTTCTGGAATCCCAATTATTCTAATGTTGTTTCGTCTTATGGTGTCACTTATCTCTCGAATTCTCCCCTCATGGTCCAGTAGCTGCTTGTGCCTCTTTTGCTCAGCTTCTTTATTCTCTGTCATTTTGTCTTCTATATCACTAATTCTTTCTTCTGCCTCTTTCTTCTCCTCTTCTGGAATTCTGCTGCTCTCTTTGGTATTGAAACTGCACTCCTTGGTAGGTAAACTTGGTCTTGGCTGGAATTCTTGTTGATCTTCTGGGGGAGGGGCCTAGTGTAGTGATTCTCAAGTGTCTTTGGCCCAGGCGGAATTGCACCGCCCTTACCAGGGGCCAGGCTGAGTAATCCACTGGGGTTTGCTTTCAGGAGCTTTTGTTCCCTGAGCGCTTTCCATAGAGTTCCGGAGGACGGGAATACAAATGGCGGCCCCCTGGTCTCCGGCCCGGAGGAGCCAAGATCCCGGGGTCCCACTCCTCAGTGCGCCCTCAGAGAACAGCGCCCAGTAATTCCCATCTGCCTGACCTCCAGCCGCACTCCAAGCTCACCCAACCTGCGACCAGTTCAAGGTAACCCTGAACTGCGAGCTTACTGTTGGCTCTGTCTCTGTAGCCGGCTTTCCCGTTCCAATACCCGCAAGCTCTGCGACACTCAGACACCCCCAATCCTTCTGTCACCCTGTGGGACCTGAGGCCACGCTGACCCCGTGTGGGCTTCGCCCTGGTTTAGCCTCTGGAGTGATGTCCCTCAGTGGAACAGACTTTTAAAAGTCCTGATTTTGTGCTCCATTGCTCCGCCCCTTGCCGGGAGCCAGCCCCTCCCCCCGGGGTCTATCTTCCCGTCGCTTTGGATTCACTTCTCCGCCAGTCCTACCTTTCAGAAAGTGGTTGTTTTTCTGTTTCTAGAATTGCTGTTCTTCTTCTCTTCAATCTGTCGATGGATTTGCAGGTGTTTGCAATCTTTAGATAAGCTCTCTAGCTGATCTCCTGCTAGCTGAAGTAGTCTCAGCCTGCTACTTCTCCGCCATCTTGACTCCTCCCCCCCAGGCCGGTTATCACTGAGAAGGCTGTCCGTTGAGGTGAGCAATTTCCAGACTGCAATGCTGGAAGGGGCATCCTGGACCATGCTGAGGAACTCGGGAACTGAGGAGGCAGAGACAGAAGTAAATGGAGTCCAAGGCAGGTAGAATATGTGGGGACAATAGCTGAGAGAAAAGAATTATAAAGGAAAAGCATTTGAGAAATTTTTACATGGGTCATCATTAGTCTTTGAATATAAATCATTGCATGCATAGAATGAAGAGTCATAAGCCAGATTGAAAACCACTTCCACTGAAAGAATTGCCAGGAAGCAATACAGTGAGCAGCCCTGAGAGCTCTCCTAGGGCAGATGATGTGCATCTTACCAGCCAGGGGAGAGCCTGCACTGATTACCCAGGAAGGTAATACCTTAGAAGGGAGACCAAAAATGTCCTAAAAATAAAGGCTGCTCTAGACCCACCCTGAAAGAGTGGGGTTAACTTTATGTGTAGCTGGTGCTGAGATGCAACAGCCAGCACAGTGCTGTGGATGCCATCAAGTTTTGGTTTAGACAAAGGCTCAGGGCAGGGGTCCCCGGCATTTAGGGGAAACTGAGTCAAACTGATGACCCTGCTGTGACAACAGCTTTGTTTCAGGGGGCAGAAAGAGAAAGGGATGAAATATTTACCTAAAAGTCAAGGAAAAAAGGCAGGCAGGCAGGCAGGCAAGCAAGCAAGCAAGCAAGCTAGCTGCTGCTTTTATCATATAAAACTAAGGTGCTGCTCGGATCAGGTTAGTTGTAGGCTTGACTATACCATTTCCACTTATCAAGCAAGGCTTGTTGGGCCCTTTGCACTTTGTTAATCATGGAGTCTGGGTGGGTTTGACCCCAAATGGGGATCTCAGGCTGGAGAATTACATGACCTCCATGGGCAGGTGGTCCGTTTCAACAAAGCAAATATTTATTTTTCCGAAAGAGTGTATCTGATAGCCATGTCAGGATGAGGTTGAGACCCAAACCCCAAAAAGTGCCTGTCAGTTGGCCAGAGGTACCAATTGACAATATCATCAGTCACATAAACTTGTGAGTCAAAGGACTCATTAGGGCTGGGCAACCCCAAAGGTACCAGCATTTCTCTATATAAGGGCTCTCTCTCCAATCAGAAACATCACCTCTGGCAGTGACAAGCACTCACAATATGGGCATGAAGAATATCAATACCGATTCTACATTCAGCAATAGAAATCAAAACAGTAGTTCATTATATCTGCCCCAAGGGCCCCCCACACAAGGTTTTTTGACCTTCCCTTCTCCAACATAAACTCTGCTCAAACACCATCAAGATAACGTCTCTTAAATCCTTATTTCACTGAGCTTCACAATACAAGGCCAAGGAAAATTTTCCAAGATGGTGGGCTGACCACAGATTTATCTAGAATTTTGGGGGTCAGTTTCTTATTTTTTTGTGTATTTTATATATTTATTTATCTGACACATGGAGAGAGAGAGAGAGAGAAAGAGAGAGAGAAAGTGCACAAGCAGGGGGAGCAGCAGGCAGAGGGAGAGGGAGAAGCTCCCCTGCTTATCGGGGAGCCCAACACAGAACTCCATTCCAGGATCCTGAGATAATGACCTGAGTTGAAGGCAGCGGCTTAACTGACTGAGTCACCCAGGCGCCCCTGGGTCAGTTTCTCATTCTACAGGGGGTGACCTTTATCAGCATTCTAAACCTACTCCAGGACAGTACCAGGCAATGCCGTATTTATTATTTTCCACAGTAATTTGTCTGTCTTGGTGTCCTAAATATGGCAGTCAGGACCCGGAGCGGTCCCCATCTTCTAGTGGATCTAAGTTTGCCATGATAGCAGGAGGGGCTGAGCTGGAAGATGATCCACACGCTCATACTCTTTAATAAGCAAACCAGCCCAAGTGAAACATCCCAAATTTTAATATTTTGTCCGTTTTCTGCACACGGTATTTGCGAATTTTCCTCTTTCACTCCTATTGTATCTCTGTAACTCTTGCTTGAAATGGTGTAAAATCTTAAGATCTTTTTCCCCAAGGGCAAATCTTAGCTATGGCTATTACAATGAAGTCAATCTGAGCCTGCCTGACACATTGCTGATGAGGCCCCTCTACCTGGAGGAAAATCAGCAGCAAAAAAGACACAATTCAGACAGCTGTCTTTTCACCAACTTTCTGGTACTTAGCCTGCAATCACCGCTTTGATTCTGCCTACAGGCAATAATGCATAGGGCCACCTATTGCCCAGTTAGCCACTGTACCAGTTAGAGTTCTTCTGAGAAATGGAACAGTAGATCTATTATTTATCTATCTACTGATAAATCATGGATCATTTGTCTCTCTCCCTCTCTCCCATATGTATGTGTGTATGTGTACATGTGTGTATGTGTACACACATACACACATACATTCCCTGGGAACCTTAGTCTTTGATTTTCTTTTTTTTCCCCCAATTTATTTATTTTCAGAAAAACAGTATTCATTATTTTTTCACCACACCCAGTGCTCCATGCAAGCTGTGCCCTCTATAATACCCACCACCTGGTACCCCAGCCTCCCACCCCCCTGCCACTTCAAACCCCTCAGATTGTTTTTCAGAGTCCATAGTCTCTCATGGTTCATCTCCCCTTCCAATTTACCCAAAAGCACATACCCTCCCCAATGTCCATAACCCTACCTCCCTTCTCCCAACCCCCCGCCCGCAGCAACCCACAGTTTGTTTCGTGAGATTAAGAGTCACTTATGGTTTGTCTCCCTCCCTATCCCATCTTGTTTCATGGATTCTTCTCCTACCCACTTAAGCCCCCATGTTGCATCACCACTCCCTCATATCAGGGAAATCATATGATAGTTGTCTTTCTCCGCTTGACTTATTTCGCTAAGCATGATATGCTCTAGTTCCATCCATGTTGTCGCAAATGGCAAGATTTCGTTTCTTTTGATGGCTGCATAGTATTCCATTGTGTATATATACCACATCTTCTTGATCCATTCATCTGTTGATGGACATCTAGGTTCTTTCCATGGTTTGGCTATTGTGGACATTGCTGCTATAAACATTCGGGTGCACGTGCCCCTTCGGATCACTACGTTTGTATCTTTAGGGTAAATTCCCAGTAGTGCAATTGCTGGGTCATAGGGCAGTTCTATTTTCAACACTTTGAGGAACCTCCATGCTGTTTTCCAGAGTGGTTGCACCAGCTTGCATTCCCACCAACCGTGGAGGAGGGTTCCCCTTTCTCCGCATCCTCGCCAGCATCTGTCATTTCCTGACTTGTTGATTTTAGCCATTCTGACTGGTGTGAGGTGATATCTCATTGTGGTTTTGATTTGTATTTCCCTGATGCCGAGGGATATGGAGCACTTTTTCATGTGTCTGTTGGCCATCTGGATGTCTTCTTTGCAGAAACGTCTGTTCATGTCCTCTGCCCATTTCTTGATTGGATTATTTGTTCTTTGGGTGTTGAGTTTGTTAAGTTCTTTATAGATTTTGGACACTAGTCCTTTATCTGATATGTCGTTTGCAAATATCTTCTCCCATTCTGTCAGTTGTCTTTTGGTTTTGTTAACTGTTTCCTTTGCTGTGCAAAAGCTTTTGATTTTGATGAAATCCCAAAAGTTCATTTTTGCCCTTGCTTCCCTTGCCTTTGGCGATGTTCCTAGGAAGATTTTGCTGCGGCTGAGGTCGAAGAGGTTGCTGCCTGTGTTCTCCTCAAGGATTTTGATGGATTCCTTTCTCACATTGAGGTCCTTAATCCATTTTGAATCTATTTTTGTGTGTGGTGTAAGGAAATGGTCCAATTTCATTTTTCTGCATGTGGCTGTCCAATTTTCCCAACACCATTTATTGAAGAGGCTGTCTTTTTTCCATTGGACATTCTTTCCTACTTTGTCGAAGATTAGTTGACCATAGAGTTGAGGGTCTATTTCTGGGCTCTCTATTCTGTTCCATTGGTCTATGTGTCTGTTTTTGTGCCAGTACCATGCTGTCTTGATGATGACAGCTTTGTAATAAAGCTTGAAGTCCGGAATTGTGATGCCACCAACTTTGGCTTTGTTTTTCAATATCCCTTTGGCTATTCGAGGTCTTTTCTGGTTCCATATAAATTTTTAAATTATTTGTTCCATTTCTTTGAAAAAGATGGATGGTACTTTGATAGGAATTGCATTCAATGTGTAGATTGCTTTAGGTAGCATAGACATTTTCACAATATTTATTCTTCCAATCCAGGAGCATGGAACATTTTTCCATTTCTTTGTGTCTTCCTCAATTTCTTTCATGAGTACTTTATAGTTTTCTGAGTATAGATTCTGTGCCTCTTTGGTTAGGTTTATTCCTAGGTATCTTATGGTTTGGGGTGCAATTGTAAATGGGATTGACTCCTTAATTTCTCTTTCTTCTGTCTTGTTGTTGGTGTAGAGAAATGCAACTGATTTCTGTACATTGATCTTATATCCTGACACTTTACTGAATTCCTGTATAAGTTCTAGCAGTTTTGGAGTGGAGTCTTTTGGGTTTTCCACATAGAGTATCATGTCATCTGCGAAGAGTGATAATTTGACTTCTTCTTTGCCGATTTGGATGCCTTTAATTTCCTTTTGTTGTCTGATTGCTGAGGCTAGGACTTCTAGTACTATGTTGAATAGCAGTGGTGATAATGGACATCCTTGCCATGTTTCTGACCTTAGTGGAAAAGCTTTCAGTTTTTCTCCATTGAGAATGATATTTGCAGTGGGTTTTTCATAGATGGCTTTGATGATATTGAGGTATGTGCCCTCTATCCCTACACTTTGAAGGGTTTTGATCAGGAAGGGATGCTGTACTTTGTCAAATGCTTTTTCAGCATCTATTGAGAGTATCATATGGTTCTTGTTCTTTCTTTTATTGATGTGTTGTATCACATTGACTGATTTGCGGATGTTGAACCAACCTTGCAGCCCTGGGATAAATCCCACTTGGTCGTGGTGAATAATCCTTTTAATGTACTGTTGAATCCTATTGGCTAGTATTTTGGTGAGAATTTTTGCATCTGTGTTCATCAAGGATATTGGTCTATAGCTCTCTTTTTTGATGGGATCCTTGTCTGGTTTTGGGATCAAGGTGATGCTGGCCTCATAAAATGAGTTTGGGAGTTTGCCTTCCATTTCTATTTTTTGGAACAGTTTCAGGAGAATAGGAATTAGTTCTTCTTTAAATGTTTGGTAGAATTCCCCAGGGAAGCCATCTGGCCCTGGGCTTTTGTTTGTTTGGAGATTTTTAATGACTGTTTCAATCTCCTTACTGGTTATGGGTCTGTTCAGGCTTTCTATTTCTTCCTGGTTCAATTTTGGTAGTTTATATGTTTCTAGGAATGCATCCATTTCTTCCAGATTGTCAAATTTGTTGGCGTAGAGTTGCTCATAGTATGTTCTTATAATAGTTTGTATTTCTTTGGTGTTAGTTGTGATCTCTCCTCTTTCATTCATGATTTTATTTATTTGGGTCCTTTCTCTTTTCTTTTTGATAAGTCTGGCCAAGGGTTTATCGATTTTATTAATTCTTTCAAAGAACCAGCTCCTAGTTTGGTTGATTTGTTCTATTGTTTTTTTGGTTTCTATTTCATTGATTTCTGCTCTGATCTTTATGATTTCTCTTCTCCTGCTGGGCTTAGGGTTTCTTTCTTGTTCTTTCTCCAGCTCCTTTAGGTGTAGGGTTAGGTTGTGTACCTGAGACCTTTCTTGTTTCTTGAGAAAAGCTTGTACCGCTATATATTTTCCTCTCAGGACTGCCTTTTTTGTGTCCCACAGATTTTGAAATGTTGTGTTTTCATTATCATTTGTTTCCATGATTTTTTTCAATTCTTCTTTAATTTCCCGGTTGACCCATTCATTCTTTAGAAGGATGCTGTTTAGTCTCCATGTATTTGTGTTCTTTCCAAACTTCCTCTTGTGCTTGAGTTCTAGCTTCAGAGCATTGTGGTCTGAAAATATGCAGGGAATGATCCCAATCTTTTGATACCGGTTGAGTCCTGATTTAGGACCGAGGATGTGATCTATTCTGGAGAATGTTCCATGTGCACTAGAGAAGAATGTATATTCTGTTGCTTTGGGATAAATGTTCTGAATGTATCTGTGATGTCCATCTCATCCAGTGTATCATTTAAGGCCTTTATTTCCCTGTTGATCTTTTGCTTGGATGATCTGTCCATTTCAGTGAGGGGAGTGTTAAAGTCCCCTACTATTATTGTATTGTTGTTGATGTGTTTCTTTGATTTTGTTATTAATTGGTTTATATAGTTTGCTGCGCCCACGTTGGGGGCATAGATATTTAAAATTGTTAGATCTTCTTGTTGGACAGACCCTTTGAGTATGATATAGTGTCCTTCCTCATCTCTTATTATAGTCTTTGGCTTAAAATCTAATTGATCTGATATAAGGATTGCCACTCCTGCTTTTTTCTGATGTCCATTAGCATGGCAAATTCTTTTCCACCCCCTCACTTTAAGTCTGGAGGTGTCTTCGGGTTTAAAATGAGTTTCTTGGAGGCAACATATAGATGGGTTTTGTTTTTTTATCCATTCTGATACCCTGTGTCTTTTGATTGGGGCATTTAGCCCATTAACATTCAGGGTAACTATTGAGAGATATGATTTTAGTGCCATTGTATTGCCTGTAAGGTGACTGTTACTGTATATTGTCTCTGTTCCTTTCTGATCTACCACTTGTAGGCTCTCTCTTTGCTTAGAGGACCCCTTTCAATATTTTCTGTAGAGCTGTTTGGTGTTTCCAAATTCTTTCAGTTTTTGTTTGTCCTGGAAGCTTTTAATCTCTCCTTCTATTTTCAATGATAGCCTAGCTGGATATAGTATTCTTGGCTGCATGTTTTTCTCATTTAGTGCTCTGAAAATGTCATGCCAGCTCTTTCTGGCCTGCCAGGTCTCTGTGGATAAGTCAGCTGCCAATCTAATACTTTTACCATTGTATGTTACAGACTTCTTTTCCCGGGCTGCTTTCAGGATTTTCTCTTTGTCACTAAGACTTGTAAATTTTACTATTAGGTGACGGGGTGTGGGCCTATTCTTATTGATTTTGAGGGGCGTTCTCTGAACCTCCTGAATTTTGATACTCGTTCCCTTTGCCATATTGGGGAAATTCTCCCCAATAATTCTCTCCAGTATACCTTCTGCTCCCCTCTCTCTTTCTTCTTCTTCTGGAATCCCAATTATTCTAATGTTGTTTCGTCTTATGGTGTCACTTATCTCTCGAATTCTCCCCTCATGGTCCAGTAGCTGTTTGTCCCTCTTTTGCTCAGCTTCTTTATTCTCTGTCATTTGGTCTTCTATATCGCTAATTCTTTCTTCTGCCTCATTTATCCTAGCAGTGAGAGCCTCCATTTTTGATTGAACTTCATTAATAGCTTTTTTGATTTCAACTTGGTTAGATTTTAGTTCTTTTATTTCTCCAGAAAGGGCTTTTATATCTCTGGAGAGGGTTTCTCTAATATCTTCCATGCCTTTTTCAAGCCCGGCTATAACCTTGAGAATTGTCATTTTGAACTCTAGATCTGACAAATTACCAATGTCTGTATTGATTAGGTCCCTAGCCTTCGGTACTGCCTCTTGTTCTTTTTTTTGTTGTGAATTTTTCCGCCTTGTCATTTTGTCCAGCTAAGAGTATATGAAGGAGCAAGTAAAATACTAAAAGGGTGGCAACAATCCCAGGAAAATATGCTTTAACCAAATCAGAAGAGATCCCAAATCATGAGGGGGGATTTCTCCCCCCTCACGATTGGGTGAGGGATCTCCTCTGATTGGGATCTCCTTTGATTGGGATCTCCCAATCTCTTCTGATTGGGATCTCTTCTGATTTGGGGATAAAAAGAGGTTCAAAAAGAAAGAAAGAAAAAAAAGAAAAAAAGAATTAAAAAAAAAGAGATTGAATTAAAAATCCAATCAAGAATTTAAAAAAGAATTATGAAAAAAAAAGATTGAAGAGATTAGGATCTCTTCTGATTTGGGGATAAAAAGAGGTTCAAAAAGAAAGAAGGAAAAAAAAGAAAAAAAAAAGAATTAAATAAAAGAAAATGAATAAAGAAAAGTATAAAAAAGAAAAAAATATATATATTAGATAATCTAGTTAAAAAACGTTAAAAAAGAAAAGGGTTAAAGTTATAAAAAATTTTAGCAGAAGAAGAGAAAAAAAAGTGAAGAAGAAAAAAATTAAATTAACTGCAAGACTAAAAAATCACAGGCAGAAAGCCATGAGTTCCGTGGTTTGTTTTCTCCTCCTCTGGAATTCTGCTGCTCTCTCCTTGGTATTGAAACTGCACTCCTTGGTAGGTGAACTTGGTCTTGCCTGGATTTCCTGTTGATCTTCTGGGGGAGGGGCCTGGTGTAGTGATTCTCAAGTGTCTTTGCCCCAGGCAGAATTACACCGCCCTTACCAGGGGCCGGGCTGAGTGATCTGCTCAGCTTTGCTTTCAGGAGCTTTTGTTCCCTGAGCGCTTTCCGTAGAGTTCCGGAGGACGGGAATACAAATGGCGGTCTCCTGGTCTCCGGCCCGGAGGAGCCAAGAGCCCATGGCCCCGCTCCCCTGTGCGCCCTCAGCGAACAGCTCCTAGTAACTCGGGTCTGCCTAACCTCCGGCCGCGCTCCGTGCTCACCGAGCTTGCGACCGGTTCAAGGCAACTCCGAGCTGCGAGCTTACTGTCGGCTCTGTCTCAGCAGCCGGCTTTCCCGTTCCAATAACCGCAAGCTCTGCGACACTCAGACACCCCCGATCCTTCTGTGACCCCGCAGGACCTGAGGTCACGCCGACCCCGTGTGGGCTTCGCCCCGGTTTAGCCTCCGGAGCGATGTCCCTCAGTGGAACAGACTTTTAAAAGTCCCGATTTTGTGCTCCGTTGCTCCGCCGCTTGCCGAGAGCCGGCCCCTCCCCCCGGGGTCTATCTTCCCTTCGCTTTGGATTCACTTCTCCGCCAGTCCTACCTTTCAGAAAGTGGTTGTTTTTCTGTTTCTAGAATTGCTGTTCTTCTTCTCTTCGATCTGCCGATGGATTTGCAGGTGTTTGCAATCTTTAGATAAGCTCTCTAGCTGATCTCCTGCTAGCTGAAGTAGTCTCAGCCTGCTACTTCTCCGCCATCTTGACTCCTCCCCTTAGTCTTTGATCTTAATGCCTTCAGCTGATTGGGTGAAGTCCATCCACATTATAGAGGATAATCTGCTTTACTTAAAAGTCTGCTGATTTTAGGTGTTAATCATATCTAAAAAACCACATTCCACAGCAAGATCTGGTCTGGTTTTGATCAAACATAGTAGGCCAAATAGCCTAGCCTAGTTGACACATCATAAAATTAACCATAACAACGATGCAATTTGGTCAACATGCTTGTTACCAATTCCCATGAACTTCTCCCAAATCCAGTGAGTAGATCCTCAAGGCCCCCATACTTCTTTTACAGAAAGCTACATCTGTGTCAGCACCCCACCTTTATCATGACAAACTACCAAGACAGTGAAGACTCAGATTTTACATTATTTATGAGTTAACAAATTAGTTCACCCAAGTTTCCTGGATTCTGGCAGAAGACATGAGAAAACTGGATCAGAGAAAGAGGCATATGGCTCCCAGCAATACCAGTAGCTAGAGTATCAGTATCCTCACCGGGTCATTCAGACTCCGTTCTTACAGGTCGGCGCAAAGAGAACAACAGAGCATCTATACATGCAATGTGTGTGTTCCAGAGAGAAACCCCAAACTTTTACAGTGGGCAGTAAGGATGCTTTCCATTTGCCCTGCATGGACATGCTTCTATTTTATAAGTCAGTTTGCTGCATAGAAATTCTTGAAAATGTAATCTAGCAAAGGGACTCACTGTCACTGTTCAGAAGAGTGCAAAAACACAGAGATTCATGTCTTTTCTTTTCTTTTTTTTTTTTTTTAAAGATTTTATTTATTCACTTGACAGACAAGAGATCACAAGCAGGCAGAGAGGCAAGCAGAGAGAGAGGAAGGGAAGCAGGCTCCCCACTGAGCAGGAAGCCTGATGTGGGGCTCGATCCCAGGACCCTGGGACCATGACCAAAGCCAAAGGCAGAGGCCCAACCCACTAAGCCACCCAGGGGCCCCAGATTCATGTCTTTTCTAACATTAAAAGAACCTCATATTCTCAGAATATATTCCATTTGTTTATAATATGTTAAACTTTTTAATATTGTGAGGTAATGTTTGCTAATAAATCATTAGTGTTTTATATATATATGTTTATTAAAGATATTTCCCTGTAAATTTCCTTCTTCTAAGTCTTTTGCTAGGTTTTGGAATCAAGGCTATGATGACCTATTACCATGAGTTGATAAATGTTGCTCCTCCTCTGTTTTGTGGGAAACTGAGTTTTTTCTATTAAATGTTCGAAAAATCTGGGATGCCTGGGTGGCTCAGTGGGTTATGCCTCTGCCTTCGGCTCAGGTCATGATCTCAGGGTCCTGGGATCAAGTTCCACATCGGGCTCTCTGCTCCTCAGGGAGCCTGCATTCTCCTCTCTCTCTCTCTGCCTGCCTCTCTGCCTACTTGTGATCTCTGTCAAATAAATAAATAAAATCTTAAAAAAAAAATGTTCGAAAAATCTGTCTATGAAGCTACCAAGGCCTGCTTCTGTCCTTTACAACACAACAAAAATTTTGGAATTACCAATTGAATTTCTTTATTAAGTATAGAGTTACTAATATTTTATAATTTTTATGTTGGTGTTAGTAAACTGATGTTTTTAAGGAACATTTTAATTTCATTCAAATTTTTAAATATTTTGACATAAAGTTGTATTATCCTTGTAATATCAGGGGGATATTATTATTATTATAAGGATGTCTCTTATTTTTCATTCCTGATCTTGGTAATTTGTGTTTTTTCTCTTTTTCATTTGGTCAGTCTAATAGGATTTATCAATTTTATCAATTTTATTGCTCTTTCACAGAATGAACTTCTAGCTATTTCTAACAGAGAAATGTTGAATTTCTCTACTATATGTCTATTTTCTATTATTTCTATGCTCTGCTATGATTTCCTTCATTTTAGTTTTACTTGTTTTAATTTGCTCGATTTTCTCAAGTAGTTCTCTGAGCAAATATCACCATGAGTAAAGAATGCTACTTCATAATGGCAAAGGGGTCAACTGATGAAGTGAACATAACTATCACCAATATTTGGTACCTAAAAACAGAGGTTCAAATACACGAAACTAAACCTGATAGAACTAAAGAGAGAAATAGAAAAATCCATAACTTCAGTTTAATATTTCAATAGCTTTCTCCCAAATAGTAGTATAATAACTGACAGAAATTAGCAAAGACATAGAACACTCTAAATACATTCTAAACACATTTGACCTTATTCACATTTATAAAACATGCCACCTAACAAATAGAAGAATGCACATTACTTTCAAATGAACATGAAATATTTACCAGAAGGACTATAGTCTTGGTCATAAACAAGTCTGAATAAATCTGAAAGGATTCAACTCATACAAAGCATGTTCTCTGACAACAATGGAATTAATTAGAAATCAATAACAAAGATCTCTGGGAAATTCACAAATATTTTGAAACTAAATCATTAACTGATATATAATCAATAGTTCAAAGCAGAAATCAGAGGGGGGAACTAGGATAAAATGAAAAAGAAGTGAAAAGTATTAAATTTTATGGGATGATACTAAGGTTGATACATTTCACAGCACTGAAATAACCCAAGTTTCTACTAAATGACCCTAAGGGACTAGAAAGAAGTAGAACACAATAATCCCAAACAATGCAGAAGAAAGAAAATGAGATAGATCAGAGTGAAATTAAAGGAAAATTAACTGTAAAACAAATAAATGAAACTAAAAATTCATTCTTTGTGAGAATTAATAAAACTGACACACTGAAAAGCAAATATATCAAGATAAAGAGGAGGAAGATACCAATGACTCCATCAGAAATAAGTAAATCCTATGCTTATTAACAGCTACTTCCATTTTCCCCAAACTCTCAGCCCTAGCAACCACTAATCTACCTTTTGTCTCTAAAGATTGCCTTATTCTGAACACTTCATACAATGGAATTATAAAATATGGTCTTTGGTAACCCTTTGTTGTTGGAAATTTAGGTTATTTCCACTTTGGGGCAATTATGAAAAAATATTACCGTGAATATTCATGTATAAGTTTTAATGTAAACACATAATTTTTACATATTTTTCTCTTGGATATTTACCTAAGAATGGGATTTCTTGTTCTTATGGTAACTCTATGTTTAAAATTTTAAGGATCAGTCATACTGTTTGCAGTGTGGCTACCATAATTAATTTCCCACTAGCAGTTTAAGAAGGTTCTAATTTCTCTATATCCTCATCAACACTTCTTCTTTCCTGTCTCTTTATTTTGCTCATCCTACTAGGTATGAAGTAATATATTGCGCTTTTATATTTCTTTATTAACAAATGATCATGAGCAACTTCCCTATGCTTATTATCCATTTGTATATCTTATTTGCAAAAATGTTTATTCAAATCATTTTCCCATTTTTTTTTTTTAAATGGATTGTCTTATTATTGAGTTGTAAGAGTTTTTTACATATTCATATTCTGGATACAAGTCTGTTATCAGATGTATGGTTTGCAAATATTTTCTCCCTTTCTGTGATTATCCTTTCATTTTCTTGATGTCTTTTGCATCACAGAGCTTTTAAATATAATATTGAATGTGTGCATTCAATAGAATAGAGAATTGAGAAACAGAATCTTGACTCTATGGTCAATTGACTTTTTTTCTCTCCAAAGACACCATTAACAAAATAAAAAGACAAGCCACCTACAAGAACTAAAGAACTTGTAACAGACATATGAAAAACTCCTGCAACTAATAAGAAGAAAAATAACCTAATTAAAAATCAGCAAAAGATTTGAATAGTCTTTTCACCAGGGATATGAATAGCTAATAAAAATTATTTATGAACAGCTAATAAGAAAATGAAAAGATGGTTAACATTGTCATTATTGAAATTCAAATTAAATCCAAAATTCCATACCATTACATACACACCAGTGTATCTACAATCCCCAAATATGACAATAACAAGTGTTGGTAATGATGTGGAGAAATTGGAACCTACTTACATTACCCGTGGGAAACTATAAGGGTATAAGAACTAGGGAAAACAGTTTGGCAAATTTTAAAACAAATATTATTTCCCATATTGTCCAGAAATTTCATTCCAAGAGTCAACCCAAAAGAAATGAAGACTTATATCTAGACAAAGACTTGTATGCAAAATTTCATAGCAGTACTTTTCATAAGAGCCAAAGAGAGAATAATCCAAATATTCATCAGCTTGCGCATGGAAACAAACTGATATTTCCGTTTAATAGAATACCACTCTGCAGTAAAGATGAATAAACTACTGGTACATGCTACAATAGAGGTAATTGTCAAAAATATTATGCTAAGTGAAAGAAGTCAGACAAAAAAGACGAATATTGTATGGTTCTATTCATAAGAAATTTTAGAAAAGGCACATCTATACAGACAGAGAACAGATCTAAGGTTGCTTGAGACCTAGGGCAAAAATGGGAGTTGACTGCAAACCAGCACAAAGAAACTTTTTGTAGTGATAGAAGAATTCTAAAATTGAATTGTGATGATGGCACAACTGTATAAATTTAACAAAAAACATTAGATGGTATACTTCAGTGGGTTATTTTTTTGCTGTTTAAAATCGTTAAAATTTTTTCCTGTCCCTTCAAAAATTTAGCAAAATTTGAAAACATATATTAAAATTCTAAGCATACCTACTAATCCTAAGACTAATAAAATGTCACATATGAAATTTAGAAAACTGGAAGGAAGGAACTTTGTACTTTTGAATGGTATTTTACAAAGAGGTGGACTGTGAAAAAAAGTTGTACATTAATCATGAGGTTTAGATAAAGTAACTAATTGAAAACCAATGATATTGTTAACTTCTTTTTATTGAGTCTCATTCTTTTGGCCATGTCACACATTTTCCTCCTCATGTGGAAAACTGAAAAAGGAATTTATGACCTAAAGAACTCATGAGTACCAATTTCTTCCATCATTTAGAGAAGTCTTGATATTTTCAATAAACATTACCATATTTACTTAGAGATAAGCATTGTATATTTGCTAAGTAGTAATGTGGATATTATACCCTTTTTGGAATAACAAACAATATTTCAGTAGATAATAAAAAGGAAAAATATTTATTTGAAAGGTGTAGATGCCATTTCTTTTAAAGCAATCTGAATTCTTTAGATGTAAAATAATTTGTTCACAGCTTCATAACTAGTCAGTGGCAGAACCAGATCTAGAACTTTCCAGACAGGTATTTTACAACCACATATTTCCATTATTTGGTTTTGATTGGGTACAATGTTTCAGAGATGCTTCAGTTCATTATTTTGCAAAGTGTGGGTGGTGACCCACTTACAAGTTTGTAGAATCAGCTTGGGGGAGAATGAAAGAGAATATTAAAATAGAAAATAGTATGAATCATAGGAAACACATTGTGGTAAAGAGTATTATTCTTTCAGAATTCTTCCTTCCCTTCCCATTTTTGTTGTGACTTGGCCTTTGATTTGGGCTTGGCTGTGCAAATTGCTGTGATAATTTGGACGTAGACAGAAGTGGCAGTATGCAGTTCTTGCAGAGGCTTTAAGAACATATTGTATCATTACACAATGCTATTGGGCACCTGTACAATCTCACAAGAGAAGACTGGTCCAAGAATGGGAGACTGGTGAAGTAAACCTGATTCTATTTTTTTTTTTAAAGATTTTATTTATTTGATAGAGAGAGATCACAAGTAGATGGAGAGGCAGGCAGAGAGAGAGAGAGAGATGGAAGCAGGCTCCCTGCTGAGCAGAGAGCCCGATGCGGGACTCGATCCCAGGACCCTGAGATCATGACCTGAGCCGAAGGCAGCGGCTTAACTCACTGAGCCACCCAGGCGCCCCTAAACCTGATTCTAACTCTTAATCTGAAGCCTGACCCAGCAGATCCTGTCCAGTCCCACTAGAGTTACAGCTGATGCACAAAACGATGTTTGAGAAAGAAGTAATTGTTAATATAAGGTGTTACAAAGGGGATTATTTGTTATGCAGCATTATTATAGTGAAACTGATTAGTACCCAAAGTTTAGTATTGTAACAAAACTTTTTTTTTTCATTTACATTTATGTTTATATACTTGAGGAATTGGGCAATTCCTACAGTTGGGATATAGAATATATTTTATTATGAGTGATCAAAATTTGAAAACTTTTTTCTTAATCTACTGAGAATCTACTTAATTTACTGAGAAGTAAAATTCCTTTTAAGGAGAGGAAAATACATATTTCCTTTCAGAGAGTTCACAGCTGTTTTTGCATCACCTTGTAGCTAGTGGCCAAATTTCACAATTTTTTCTTCCAAAATATCTACACTACAAGTATAGTCAGGGAATGGTAAAAGGAAGTGTCCACTGAAGCCAGAACAACTGGGTATGATTGACGGTCAAGACCTGCGGGAGGAGAAAGCCTTCAAGAGGGTAATAAAACTTTTCTCCTCTTTCCTATTGAGACAGTACCTGGGGAAGCTACTGTGGTTTGTTTCAAGCACAGGCAATGAGTGCTAAGAAATGGTATTTCTTGATGAAGTGTGGTTATAATCAGCATCTGAGTTAGGAGTGTTCCAGAAACAGAATCACAGAGCCAGTGTGGTGATGATGCAGGTCAATTAGCTAAGATGTCTCTTTTGAGCTGCAAGATGTGGGTAGGGAGATTTTATTCTCATTTTGATTTTTAAGCTCTGTGGAAAATACTATTCTATAAGAACTTCTTTTTGGCATAATAAGATTTTCAAATGACATAGGTAAAGTCATTAATTTAGGTGTTAAACTATAGGAATGGCCCAGTGATACCTGCTAAGTCTCTCCTGCCTGCACAGATCTTTGGGTAGAAGTAGCTCAACCCAAAGCTAGAAGCTGTTAGAAAAATCAAAGTGATCCTTTGTATACAGATAGAATAGGTTTTAAAGAGGAATTTAATTAAGAATTTTTTTTAATTCCTGGGATAGGTCAGAGGAAAATAGGATTGGCCTAATGCATCAGGTCTTATGATCTGATTCTGGGAATCCTAGGTATCAAATAGCTAAAATGAATGAGATAAAGTAGAGATAAAAAATGCCTAAAATCTGATTATGAATGATCACATGACCAATTTGGGCTGAAATGAAATGAAATTCATGTGGCTCTTAGTGTACAAATTAAATAGAGAATTTAACAAAATCCTAGAGAGAGGAGATACTTTGGTTTAATCTGAAATATTAATTTTCCTGAAGAAGAGGTGAAATCATGGTTAAGTTCCTTTCTTACCTAACTGATTCTCAACCTTGGGGGAATAAAATAAACACTTCTACTTCCTAGGCCTTACCCCAGGCCCAATAATCAAAATCTCTGGGTGTGGGATCTCTAGTGATTTCTTACAGGGCCAAGGTTGAGAATCACTACTTTAAACATTCTAAACAAACTTAATAGAACTGTTTTACTATTTATTTGTGAAGTAGAAATAATTCAAAAGATGATATGCACGTTTGGTGGCCTTTTTCCTTAGTGGGCTGAAAAGATTATTAGAGCTGTAGTTTTAAGGTCAATTTCCGATAGATTTGTCCAATCTGATAGATATTTTGTCCAATATCTCCCTGTTGACAAAACATGTTTATAACGGTACATTGGACCCTGGTGCTGGAACATTGCCCAAATATAACTGGATCTTCTGGATTTAACAACTCCAACTCAGACTGTGAGAACACTGGATCTTATCAGTGGCCTGAATCCTTCGGTATAAAAAATGACAAATTGTAAATTAACATGAAAATAATGGTAAACACCAAGTCTTATTGCTTGAATCATTTTGGCAACATATCCCTCCAAGATAGACCATATATATATATGTTGGGGAGAAGGGAAGTTGCTGTTTATGGCTATTGGAGGAATGATTTTTAACTGATTTTTGATTAAGACTGTCTGTACCATTTTGTCCTGTTTTTCAAATAATCTAATACCATAAAATTTCTTTTTATAGAATCACTATGAGTTCTGGATTTTAAAAAGGGTTAATATCAACTGTCTCACCTATATCTGTCCCAATACCTGGCCCATAGTAAATGCTTAATAAATATCTGCTGACAAATCTGTAACAGATTTTAATGGGTTAGGTGTTCTCCTAAATTATGTTTACAAATTAAGGAGAAGCTCTTTTGCACGTGTGTCATTTCCTCTTTCTTCAATATAAATAGTGAATGGAATAAGTGGAAACAATTTATGTTTCAAACTATCCTTTCAAATTAAAAAAAAAATCTGAGTCTAGTTGACACACAATGCAACATTAGTTTCAGGTGTACAAATTAGTTATATGACAATTCTCGATGTTATGCTGTGCTTACCACAAGTGTAGCTACCACCCTTTGAGAATGTATTCAGTTACTATCTCATGACTTCCATTCTTTTGTAGACAGTACTACTACTACTATTAATAATATTGTCATCTTGTCACAGTAGTTATATATATGTAATATATATAATTATGTAAACCATATATAAGATCTATATGTATATAAATCATATATTACATTGTATATAATGATTAAAGTTTACAACTCCATTTAAAGGTGAGACTTTTGCTCTCTTGAGCCTTGGGAAGAACTTGCCTTCAGAAGGAGTAGTAACTGGTTCTGCCTCTTTCTTTCTCCTCTCTTCCCCTACTGACTGGGCACTATTTGCAACATGGAGAACTAGGGGCAGAACTCAGTGGGAAGTGGAGGGATGTCTGCAGTGTCTAAAACTATTTTAGCCAGGTTTGGGCCCTAGGGGCCTGGTAAATTTGGTTTTCTCTTTCTTTCTCTCTCTCTCTTTCTCTCTCCACCTCTCTCTCTCTTCCTACTCCCTTGTGCATTCTTTAATGAACTCTGGAGCCTCTGACTTGCAATTCTGATCCCGAGTGCCTCCTCTTTGGACTGCTAGTCTATGTGCAGACCCTAGGAATCTTGAACTTCACCTCCAGCTTCTGTGGCATTAACATCTCTTCTCCAGAGGTTCTTTCTGAGACAATCCACTGCAAACACACGTTCTTTCCCTGACTTATCCTAGTGTGGTCATGACTGCTCAGCTGCCTACCCCAACATCTGTCCCCTCTTTGTGTCTGGACTTCCCAGGCAAGGTCAGCTAGGTGTCTACCCTGTCTCTTAACATTAATGATCATATAAAATCTCCCTGAAGTCAAGGAAAAAACTCTCTTTATTTGAGTTGCAAGGAAAAAAAAATCTCTTCCCAAAGAAATCCTCTGAAAAGCCTTCATTTTGATGTATAAGTCTTAGAACCATAATATGTTGCTGTCCCATATTTGCTTTCAAAGTACAAAATCTGGTTTGGAGTGTCACATCTTTGTGCCTTGGTTTCTCAGAAACTTTGGGTTAATATCTTATTTCATATTATATGTGTACATGTGTTTAAGTCTGTATATGTATGTGTGCATAATCAAAATTGCAAGTGTCTTAATAAAACAAATTGCCTTTCTATTTCATGCATTAGTTAAGGAAAAAAATTACCAATGCAAAATAAATCCTACTGATAAGAGAATAGACATTTCTATCTCGTAACTGATTTGTACACAGAGGCCCCATCCCTTCTAGTTAGTAAGCAGAATCACTGGTGAGGTCTTGCAATAAAACTGCTAGTCCAATGTTAAAACTAAAGTTTACCACAGTTGTTATAGTTGAAGCCAAAAGAAGAATGAGATCTTGTTAACTTTCAGCAAATTTTATCTCCATAGTATATAGTCTATATACTATATTCTCATGGTAATCCTCATGTTCATTCATAAAAATGTCAAAAACATCTATAAAGTGAATACGCACCTTGCATTCCACCATGACCAATGTATATTAACCTAAATGAAAATATGTTCTCCGCAAAACATACAGATTTTTTTTAGGAAACCATGTTTTATTCCAAATACAGCTTTTTGTGTCAGTTATATTAATTCAAATTGTTAAGTAGCAGAAATTGTTCTACGATCAGATAAGAATAGATCTCTTTGTAAGAAATAGTGAGGAAAAGTTAAAAAAAAAATCAAAGACAAGGTAAAAAAGGAGAGGAGTAGATGTGCATGTCAAATGAAACCCTGATTAGTGATGGAAAATTAAAGATATAGCTAAAAAATACGTGATACTAACTCTCTTTGGCTGATATTATAGATATTACTACTGCGAGAGACAAAAAGAGAACAACAGGTTCTTAATTCCCATTATCTGTACTAATTTGTTTAAGTCCATGAACTGACTTTCAAAGGTCTACTGTTCTAGGTTTCTTAGTCTTCTAGTGTCTTTAAGGAAACTGGAATCCAGAGCTTATTGTACAATGTTTATAGTTTGTTTTGTTTTATTTTGCTTTGCTTTACTCTGTTTCTTTTGTTTAATTTATTTTGAAGTGGAGGGATGGAATACCATAACATTATTAAACAGTATTCACACGGTCCAAGTAATCCATAGGTGACAGATGAAATAGGGGTATTCACTGAAATGTCCTTTTTACCCCCATTTTTTTCCCAGCATTGTAGTACTGGGGAGGACAGAAACAAGTTCTAGGTAAAAAATAAATAAATAAATAAATAAAGTCCTTGCTACTGTATTCATGAAAGCTTTTCCAGAATGGGTGGTTCATGTTCTGTCTGGTTGGCAGTCAGAATTGGTCTGTGTATCCTAAGTGCATTTTCCACCATGAGGAGGAGTGGCTTTTAAGTCTAAAAAGCAATGTTCTGGAGATCAGAGAAATTGTTTGCTTTTTCAACACTCTGCATTAAGCTTCCCGGGGCATTTCATCAGAGCAGCCTGGCACCACCAGTTTTAGCTGACTGGATACTCCCTTGCTTGACAAAGCTTTTTAACACCTTAGGTTTTAAATCCAGATGCGTTTTTCCACAAACACCTGTACTGTAAATGAGAGCATTTTTTCCATAACTGTTTAATAGTCAATGGCTGAGAACACGTGAACTAAGATAGATACTGTATTAAGTGGAGAGGTATATATGACTCTCCTAGTCACCATTTTTGTATGGTTGACCTATTTGTGATCTCTGCCCTTTTGAGGGGCCAGCATTTGTGGGGAAACAGAGTTTAACACCAGGAAACAATACTTTCCTATTTTTCCTCAAATATGTGGCTTGGAAGAAGGTTTTTGGGTGTGACCATATGTAGTTATGATTATTTAAGACAACTACCAAAATAGAGGTTCTGTGTGAAGCACTTTATAAATGATTCTAACACTTCTTGGTAATGGTGGGAGTGATAATTGGGGAATAAAAAAGCAACTTTTGGGAACTCACAGTGAAAAAAGAATAATAGTTATGAACACCACATCTGGTTCAGTAGGCTTTTCTCATTCCAGTAGCAAGATATTGAAAGTTTGCTTTTTCCACAGTTCTTCCTATTACTCCAGACTTGATCGTTTTCTAAGATGTGGTTCTATTACAATTTTCCTGGAGATGTCCCACCTCCATCCATCTCATTGTGTCTTACTTACATCTGAATTCACATTTCTTTCTTTTTTAAAGTAAATATTTTAATTTTTTTCAGTGCTCAAGTATTAATTGTTTATGTACTACACTCAATGCCACATGCAATATGTGCCCTCCTTAATACCCACCACCAGTCTCATCCAAACCCCAACCCCCCTCCCCTCCAAAACCCTCAGTTTCTTTCTCAGTGTTCACAGTCTCTCATGGGTTTTCTCTCCCTATGATTTCCCTCAACTCACTTCTCCTCTCCTTCTCCCAATGTCCTCCATGTTATTCCTAATGCTCCACAAGTGAGTGAAACCATGATAATTGACTCTCTTGGCATGACTTACTTCACTCAGCATAATCTCCTCCAGTCCCATCCATGCTGATACAAATTTGGGTATTCATCCTTTCTGATGGAGGCATAATACTCCATTGTATATATGGGCCATACCTTCTTTATCCATTCATCTGTTGAAGGGCATCTTGGTTCTCTCCACAGTTTGGTGACTGTGGCCATTGTTGCCATGAACATTGGGATACAGATGGCCCTTATTTTTACTGCATCAGTATCTTTGGGGTAAATGCCCAGTAGTGCAATTGCAGGGTCATAGGGTAGATCTATTTTTAATTTCTTAAGGAATCTCCACACTGTTCTCCAAAGTGGCTGCACCAATTTACATTCCCACCAATAGTGTAAGAGGGTTCCCTTTTCTCCATATCCTCTCCAACACTTGTTGTTTCTTGTCTTGTTAATTTTGGCCATTCTAACTGACATAAGATGGTATCTCAATGTGGTTTTGATTTGAATCTCCCTGATGGCTAATGATGATGAACATTTTTTCATGTGTCTGTTAGCCATTTGTATGTCTTCTTTGGAGAAGTGTCTGTTCATGTCTTCTGCCCATTTTTTAATATGATTATCTGTTTTGTGTGTGTTGAGTTTGAGGAGTTCTTTATGGATCTTGGATATCATCTCTTTGTCTGTAGTGTCATTTGTGAATATCTTCTCCCATTCTGTGTCTTGCCTTTTTGTTTGTCTGTTGACTGTTTTTGACTATTGACTGTTTGTTGACTGTTTCCTTTGCTCTGCGAAGCTTTTGATCTTGATGTAGTCCCAAAAGTTCATTTTTGCTTTTGTTTCCTTTGCCTTTGGAGACATGTCTTAAAAGAAGTTGCTGTGGTTGAGTTTCATTCTTCTGTATGTAGCTGTCCAATTTTCCCAACACCATTTATTGAAGAGACTGTCTTTTTCCCACTGGATATTTTTTCCTGATTTGTCAAAGATTAGTTGACTACAGAGTTGTGGGTCCATATCTGGGCTCTCTACTCTGTTCCACTGGTCTATGTGTCTATTTTTGTGCCAGTACCATGCTGTCTTGGTGATCACAGCTTTGTAGTAAAGCTTGAAATCAGACAATGTGATGCCCCCAGTTTTGTTTTTCTTTTTCAACATTACCTTAGCAATTTGGGGTTTCTTCTGGTTCCATACAAACTTTAGGATTGTTTGCTCCAACTCTTTGAAAAACGCCAGTGAAATTTTGATTGGGATGGTCATGAAAGTATAGATTGCTTTAGGCAGTATAGACATTTTTTAAAAATGCTCATTCTTCCAATACATGGGCATGGAATGCTTTTCCATTTTTTGTGTCTTCTTCAATTTATTTCATGAGTATTCTATAGTTCTTTGAGTACAGATCCTTTATCTCTTTGGTTGAACTTGCATTTCTTACTGTATGGAGTGTTCATTTAGCAATTAGTCTTATTTTGTCTCATGAACTAATTTTGTATTTGGTATCTGGCATTGTGAGTTAATTTCTCCCCACACTCCAATCATTCAAGTCTCTTTATGTGAATCGGAAATTTAAAAAAAATGATTTTTTTTTTAAAGGAGAAGGGCTGTCTTAATAATCTTAAATACCCTTAGTAGTACTTTGTATATAGAAGGACTTTATCAAACATTTTTTTTTAAGTCACTGATTTCGATAAAAATTAATCATCTTCTGGGCATCTTGTAGGTTTATCTTAAAGGAGTCACTTTATTAGCCATTGAAGAGATGATAGTTGTTATTTCCAGAATGAGAGAAGTGAACTATGTGTGGAACCAGGAATCACGCATAATTTATGAAGTTCTTTAATTTAGAGGATGACTCTGAAAGAAAGTGTTTAATAAATACAGCTTGTGAATAAGCATAGTAATCAAAACTACCATTATTTTGACAGTATAGGATATACCAGAAGTCCATTAAAGGTATAAATTATATTCAAGGAACTTGCTCTTATAGCTCATTCTCAATTGATACAGTCAATCTATTGTGTTTATGTGTGTGTGTTTGTATGTATATATATATGTGTGTGTGTGTGTGTGTGTATGTATATGTATGTGTGTGTGTGTATGTGTGTATATATATATATATATATATATATAATATATGTGCAAGTTACTATTCATAGTGTTCTTTCTGGATCTTTGCAGAGTTTTTTTTTTTTTTTTTTTTACAATTTTAATAAATTCAATTTCTACTTATCATTGCATTATCAAATTATATCAAAAGCAAATTGATTTTTTCTTCTTATTATTAATTTAACACGAATACCCTATTTGAAAGAGGACCTAACTGTCACCTTAACTACCTCATTCTGTACTTTCTAACTAATTAAATTCATTGAAGCTTATCTTTTAAGTCAGGCAAAGACCCTGTGGGCAAAGCATCCCACGATGGGAACCAAAACTACCCACTCTATCTATAAAGACTGCTCTGACACCAACTAGACCCTGCATGATTGACCTCAGGACAATGCTTGGCCTAATCTTTTCTGTTCTGCTGCATGTATCCACATACCTTTGTCCCATTTCCTCCTTATATAAACCTGGAAGTATTTTCAGCACTTTGCAGACAGCCTTTGGGATACTAGCCTGCTATCTTCCTGGAATCTTGCCTTACTGAAATAAATCCCTTCCTTGTTTTGCCACCATTCCTCTCTTTCTTTGGATTTTGTTAGCAGGGAGTGACCAAAACTCATTTGTTTGGGATCCTTGGAGCCAGGTGCTTGTGTACCCTTGGGCTCTAGTAACATATTTAAAGTTTAATCTAATAGTTTTCAGGTGCCACTAAAGGCACTTCAAAGCAATTGTTACTTACTCAGTTTCTAAATAGTATTTTTCATACACAAAGACAAAAGTATCAAATAAATTCTTAAATAAAATATGATTGTATTATTTTGTAAGTTTATGATAAATATTCTTAGCATTCATACCATTTCTATAGAGTTAAACTAATTGAAAAATAATCTAGGGCTGCCTGGGTGGCTCAGTGGGTTAAAGCCTCTGCCTTCAGCTCAGCTCATGATCCCAGGGTCCTGGGATCGAGCCCTGAATCAGGTTCTCTTCTCTGCAGGGAGCCTGCTTCCTCCTCTCTCTCTGCCTGCCTCTCTGTCTACTTGTGATCTCTGTCTGTCAAATAAATAAATAAAATCTTTTTTTAAAAAAGAAAAGAATCTAGTTTTTCAAGTTTAAATTTACAACAAAATTAAGAGGAAGATTTAGCTTCTTATATATTGCCTACACCCATACATGCAGAGCCTTCTCATTATCAACATCACTTACCAGGATGCTACTTTTCTTTTTAACAAAGGATAATTTTACATTGACGTATCATAATAACACAAGGTCCATGGTTTACCTTGGGGTTCACTCTGGTGTCGTACATGCTATGTATCTGGTTATTTTTTTACGTCGTTTATTGTTTCATAATTCTCTCTTTTTTTAATTTTTTTTATAACCATATAATATATTTTTATCCCCAGGGGTACACGTCTGCGAATTGCCAGGTTTACACATTTCATAGCACTCACCATAGCACATACTCTCCCCAATGTCTATAGCCCCACCCCCTCAACCCCCCTCCCCCCAGCAACCCTCAGTTTGTTTTGGGAGGGAGACAAATTTCATAATTCTCTTAACAAAATATTTAAAAATGATCTATTTCTTAGATAATAAGAATTTTTACTGTATGACAAACAAAATAATGTTTTGTAATAAAACTGTAATAGTTGCTGGTTTATTTGTATGAATTTGATAGTCTTCAGATATACATGATTTGATAAAGATGAATGATATGTAATAATAGTCACATTTTCACTAATGCTTGCATAAGGTCCACCATTCTAGAGTTCTCAAAAAGAAAAAAGAAAAAGAAAAAGAATCAGCATTAAAAAAAAGGTAATCCCTCCAGGGAATTTCTTTGCTGTAGCAGTCACATACAGGTTTTCATCTCAAAGGCACTCATCAGGAATAGGACATCTCTCTTAAATGCAGATTTAGATGACTATAACAACTAAAAAAATATCTAGTCACAGTTGTCAGTTTATTATGGAAATATTTAATCTTCTAAGGGTTTTGAAGTTATTGAATTATGTTATATTGCTATTTACTGTCTAAAAATAGTGAGCACATTTAAAAATAAGAGAAATATGAATCAATAAAAAGTTGCCAGAAAGAAATTACAGGTTTAACCTTAGGGGAGAGAGTTCTAACACTAAGAAGATATGGATATCTATCTGGCAGTGGAGGTAGTCCTCATACAAATGACTTTTCAAAGCTAACAATTTTTTGCATGTGTGTGTGTGGTTTCCTTTTGTTGTTGTTGTTAATCAATGATGTTCTATGAATCAGCTTTACATCCTAAGGTGCCTCCTTTTTGCTTTCCAGACTCATAACACCAGCGAACTCACCCTTTTATTCTCTTAAGCTTAAAATTAAGCTTTAAAGAAAACCAAGTAGATGACCCAATAGGAACCTAATGAAAAAAGCACCTATGGAGAAAAGCAGCAGTGAAAACATTCTCATTTGTAATTGAACAATGTAAAGTTACTAGCCTAAAAATCTATGCTATCTGCTCACCAGACAATTTTCTTTTTTTCCTGGTTACACAGCCCAATTACACTTTCCTTGTAAAAAATTACACTTGTCTCCTTGTAGTGAAGTGTGACCATGTGACTGAGCCAATGAATGTGGGCAATCACCATGTTTGCCACTCTCTCTGTGCTCTCCTTCCCACTCTCCATTTGCTCAGTGGATGGTTAGATGTTAACATTCTAGTAGAAGGCTCCAGAGCACTCCAGGATTCTGAGATCCAAGATGGCAGAGCCACAGAAGGAAGTAGCCTGAAATCCTGAGTCATTTCATGGTGAAAGCTGTCCACAAACACTACTCAAACTAGTCTGCACTGGATGTTTGTGAATAAAAAATAAAAATAAACTATTAACCAGGTTAAGCCACTGCCTTATTGGGTTTGTTGCAGGTAAGTCAATACAAAAGTAGTAGTTTCTTTTTGATATCTTGAAATATTCACAAGAATCGGTCAACTTTAGGAAGAAGCTAGAGTTATGTGTCTCAAATGGCATGAAAGAAATGGGGAGGAATGTACATGTGTGTGTATTTTTACTTAAGACAAGTCTGCTAGTCTTATGGGTCTTCTTCATCTGAAATCACTCTTCAACTTTGGAAAGGCTTAACTTCAAAAATGAGACAGGTTTTGGTCTGACACTACAGTTAAATTGTAACTATGTCTACACACTGCTAAATCAGAGTGACAATAACGTGCAAGTTGAGAGTCCTTGGATTAACTAATCAGCTATTTTCAAGGAAGCAGTCTGTGTGCTGGTAGGTTTATACACAATTACCAAATAATACAAAGGGACTGCTTCACTTCTCTATAATTCTATGCTGCCACAATTTTAGACTATCCTGGCAGAAGCATGGTGGCCACTTGAATTATGAAAACATCCTAATAAAGCTCTCAAACATTGCAGCATCTGCCACCCATATTTGTACAATTGTGGCAGAATCCAGTAGATAAGCTGCCCACATCATTTCATGTCTCAAAGCAAATGAACATTTGATGTATTTTTCATTTTTAACTACTTAATTCCTAAACTATTTTGGGGTGACAAATATGTCTAGGGAAATCTTTTTGTATTGGATACTAGTGATTAGCTCACCTGGTTGTGGCTATGTCTATGTGGGGGGTATGGCTCATCTCAAGAAGTGTAGAGTAAGGTTGTTTAAATGTAGGCTTGGGTTTCCTAATAGCAAAACCAGGACTCCTTGGGGAGAAGTTTCTGTGACATATGCTCCCTGAATCCATCAGGGTAACCTTGACTGAGGGGAAATTTCTGGTTGAAATGAATAGCTCCTAGGTGGATAATGAATGCAGCTGCTGTGGTCTTTTTTGTTTTGGTGGTTGGGGCTCCTTATTCAGTGACTAGGAGTGTAAAACCTGCCTGTCTGGCCACTGTTAGCCTTCAGTGCATATGTATCATGTTACTGCCTGCCTGGGGACTTCTACAGAGGTCTTGAAGCCAAAGTTGTTATAACCCAATTAGAAATTAAAGTTAAGGGTTTTATCTCCTTTTCCTTCTGTCTCTTATTTAAGTCACTAAACTGTTTCTTTTAAAATATGTTTTTGTATATCATATGCATATAATTTTCCCCCTTCATAACTTAATAAGATACTTCTCATTCATAATAATTATACATTACCCTATATTTTTACCTTAGCACATCTTTTCTTGTTGGTTAGATTATAATTCTTTTAGAAAAGGAACTACTGTGTACACATATATATTATGCTCTAGGGCCTTATAAAAATTTGATGATAAATTAATAATTAGTATAGATTGGGATATTGGAGTCCACATACCAGAGATAATTAAGATGTTTCCAGTTTAACAGAAATGAATTTATTTCATCTATTGTATATGAATTTAATACACGGTTTTGAAAAGAGACTAAATAGGTTTGGTCAGAGCTTAAAAAGAATGGTGCAAGATGTTTGATAGCTTGGTAATTAAGTATTCTCTAGTCTGATTTTCTTTCATTTCTTTTTTTAAACGCCTTATGGTGAATTTATATTTGAAAAAAAATTCTTGTTTTCTTTTAGTCAGTTGCTGAAGGTGTCATTAGAATCTAAGGATCATATCTAGGAGTGAAGGAATTACATTGAGAAGGACAGATGTGTGTTTTGGAAACCTATTTCTAACATAGGATACATGGTTTACATGCTGTAGCTTTCTTTTTTGGTATGGATAATATTGTTTAGAAGTGTGCTTGCTAATGTTGGAAAACATTCAGTCTGAATAAGACTTACCTTATGTAATATAATAGTTCTGCTTTCCTAAATGAAATCAACAAAACTTCTGTAACTATCTACCAAATACTCCTGAGCAAAATGTCCTGCCCTTGCCCACTTATTTTCCTGTAGTTATGCATCTCTTTGCTGCCATTATTCCCTATAGAAAAATTGTTCCCCCAAATTAAGATTTTTAAAACTAACTAGAGTATTAGTTGTTGCAAGGATTTCAGAAATTATTAATGAAGAAATGAGAGAGATTCCTCTATCAAAAAGAAATGTTTAAAGTCCACTTGAAATTTCAAGTAGGTCAAGGACTCGCACTTGACTCCACCATTTAAAACACACTCTTCTCTGAGTGAATCATAACTGTACACCATATGTCTTTGCCATTCCTCTCAGTAGGATGACAGTTCCCAGGTCTGGCAAATTCTTTGCATGTAGGGGTAACAGAAGCATGATCCATCAACTTTTTAAAGAATAAACATGAGCGTGAGTGTTTGCATGAAGAGCATCCTTAAAAATCTTAATTAAATGGAAGAAATAATTTTCTACTTATTTGAAACATCCTGATGCAATTTCAACATGAATTTTTCCTTAATATCTTTATAGTGTGCATGCATGTGTGAACAAAAGCATATCTTTTTTTTCCCAATTTATTTATTTTCAGAAAAACAGTATTCATTATTTTTTCACCACACCTAGTGCTCCATGCAAGCCGTGCCCTCTATAATACCCACCACCTGGTACCCCAACCTCCCACCCCCCCGCCACTTCAAACCCCTCAGATTGTTTTTCAGAGTCCATAGTCTCTCATGGTTCGCCTCCCCTTCCAATTTACCCAAAAGATGGGATAGGGAGGGAGACAAACCATAAGTGACTCTTAATCTCACGGAACAAAAGCATATCTTAAGGTACTCTTAAAACTAGAATGTCTTCCAGAGCAGGATATAGAATGATTTAAAAAGGAACAAGTGACTATACTTACTGTGGTGATCATTTCTCAATATATACAAATATTGAATCATCATTTACATATGGAGCAAATATATTTTTATATGTCAATTATATCTCATCTTTTTTATTAACATATAATGTACTATTTGTTTCAGGAGTACAGGTCTGTGAATCATCAGTCTTACACAATTTACATCATTCACCATAGCACATACCCTCCCTAATGTCCATCCCCATGCCTCCCACCCTATACCTCACTTTTTAAAAAAAGAAGCCATAAGTAGTCTCTCTTATCTCCAAAAGCACCTTACCAAAGAGATTTATTGGGATGGATTTTTAACTCATTAATATTCAAGTTTTTGTGACTTCTCCTTCAATGAAGATATAGCAGATAGTGATAAGCTGTTTTTCCTGCTATAAAAAATAGCAAAAGATTAATTATCAATATCACATTTTGAAATACATTGGAGAGATCTGAAAACAAATAGGATGAAATAGGTAGAAATTTCAGAGAAGAATAGTCCTTCCTATGTGAGCTGAGATTTGCTACCTTTTTTCCTCTGGAGACATTTGTTGATTCTGTAATTAGGCTGAGGATTAGGCTCTTCCTAAAGAGCAGGGCTCTACTAGGGCAAAGTGAAACCAGTGACACCTCTGAGAATCACACACACTGATATTGACAGATCAAAATATAGAGAAGATCCAAACATATGACCAGTTTTTCTTATGAGATTTCTGCTGAGTTTGAGAGAGAGTGAGAAAGAAACTCTGAAGCAGAAAGTCTCAGCAGTGAAACCTCCTGAGGTCTGTCAGTGCTTAAGAGACAAAATCACTCTATAGGAAGATGTCTATAGCAAGTACAAGTTAAGTTTCTCCTAAGACAGTTGCCATATTTCAAATCCATGTTGGGCAGAATAACAACTAAACTCCGAAGCTCCAAAGAGCAGAAATTTCATAGATAAATAGAGCGCCTCTTAAACGAAAAACCTGGAGGGCTGGTCCCAACTATGGGAATTAGCTAGAAAGACAAAGTGATATATCTTGGACTTCAGACACTTGGAAAAAAGAGTGGAAAGATTCTAACTAAAGGTATAAGCCACCCCCACTTAAAGTTCTGATTGAATTTTGATCAACTTTACATTATTTAACTTAATAGAGGAAAGAGTGAACTCTAGAGAAAAATAATATCATTTTAAGTCTGCATAGTTATACACGAAGTACAAAATAAAATAAAAATTGATACATACAAAGGGCCAAGAATGTGACTAAGAGAAAATGCAGACATTAGAAGCAGATATGCAATGAGGCAAATAAATGTGATTGATAATCAAGAATAAAAATGGACTTAAATGAAGATGATCCAAATGTAGAAATCAGCAAACAAGACCTTTACAAATATTTTAAAGAAAATAAAGGAACATTTTAAAATATAATAGAGTTCTATGTAAAATTAAAGTCTATAAAAAAGAACTAAATTGTTATCCTATAATTGAAAATACAATGTCTAAAACTAAAGAAAATAAATTGCTGAAGATATAATTTTAAGATCAGAGTTTAAAAGGAAATAGTTAGAATGAAGCATGGAGAAATAAAAAGATAAACAATATAAAAGAGAAGGTAAGATTAAATATAAGGCACTTCAGTCATGTTTAACATAATTTAATCAAAATGATAGGAAGAGAAGAAGAAAAATGAAAGAATACTTGAAGTAAGAATGGCTGAAAATGTTCTTAAAATGGGTAATGCATCAACTTACATACATGACTGGCCCAAAAGGATAAAAGTAATGAAAGTCAAACTTACATAGAATTATTGAATCATTATATTGTACACAAGAAACTAATATAAAACTATACATCAATTGTGATGGAATTGAAAAAATTAATCATTTAAAAATAAAAGAATGAAAGTCAACGTTAGACACATCATAGCGAAACCAGAGACAACCAAGTTAATAAAAAACTCATATAAGCAGCTGAGGAAAAGAAGAAATATGACATTTAAAGGAACAACTTAGAGCTCTGTAACAAACAGAACTATTTGCACCAATAAAAAGTAAATAAATACATTTTTGACAAATAAAACCTATAAGAGTTGCTGCCAGCAGATCCATGCTAAGTAAAATTTTCAAAGTTTTCTTTAGGCAGAAGGAAAAAAAAATCCTGATGAAAAGTAAGATGCAGAAAATAATGAAGATAGATGAAATGGTATTTATGTGTGTAAAGGGAACACTGATTATTTTAATAGTTAAATCAAATACACACAAAAATAAGAATTAAATTTATTTGATGGCAAATATATTTTAAGTATTCTAAAATCCTTACAGTATCTGGTAAAAGTAATTATGAACATTTGATTTTGATGTCATGAACACGTGCTATAATATCTAAGACAATCATTAAAAGAACAGAACAATAAAGGCATAGCACAGGGAATATAGGTAATGGTATAGTTATAGCTTTATATGGTGACAGGTGAGAACTACATTTGTGGTGAACATAGCCCAATGTATACAGAAGTTGAATCACTATGTTGTACACCTGAAACTAGTGTAAAAATGTGTGTCAACTATATTCAAGTTAAAAAAAAATTTAAGAAGAATGTAGAAAGAATGGAACAAAAAGATAAAACAAGTTAATAAATATGCTATTTATTTTTCAATGTGAAAATGGAACAAAGGTAGAGGAAAGGTATTCAAAGCTGGTGATGTAAATAGAAAGCATATGGTATTATGGTAAATTTAAAGTCAAATATACATATATATGTACATATATATGTGTGTGTATATATATATATATATGCACACACATACACATATGTTATATATGCTTGCATATATATGTTATATACAGAAAGAGAGGTAGAGGGATAAAGGGATAATATGCTCATTATAATAAAGGTAGAGGGATAATATGCACATTGTAAAAGACAAAGATTGTCACAATGAATATTTTTTTAATTCCTAACTACATGATAAGCATATGACAATGTCATTTAAAATGTATTTCCCCCTTAAGACCGCCTTTTCTGTATCCCATAGGTTTTGGACCAAAGTGTCTTCATTCTCATGGTTTCCATGAAGTGTTTACGTTCTTCTTTGATATCCTGGCGGATCCAAACATTCTTAAGCAAGGTGGTCTTTAGCTTCCAAGTGTTTGAATTCCTTTCAAATTTTCTTGTGGTTGAGTTGCAGTTTCAAAACATTGTAGTCTGAGAATATTCAGGGAATAATGTCAATCTTTTGGTATTGGTTGAGCCCTGATTTGTGACACTGTATGTAGTCTATTCTGGAGAAAGGTCCATGTGCACTCAAGAAGAATGAGTATTTTGCTGTTTTAGGGTGTAATGTTCTGTATATATCTCTGAGGTCCATCTGGTCCAATTGTCATTCAATGCTTTTGTTTCTTTATTGATTTTCTTTTTTTTTTTTTCAATTTATTTATTTTCAGAAAAACATTATTCATTATTTTTTCACCACACCCAGTGCTCCATGCAATCCGTGCCCTCTATAATACCCACCACCTGGTACCCCAACCTCCCACCTCCCCCGCCACTTCAAACCCCTCAGATTGTTTTTCAGAGTCCATAGTCTCTCATGGTTCACCTCCCCTTCCAATTTACCCAAATTCCCTACTCTTTATTGATTTTCTGCTTGGATGATCTGTCTATTACTGAGAGTGGTGTGTTAAGATCCCTTACTATTAATGTATTCATATCAATATGACTATTTTGATTAACAGTTGTCTTATGTAGTTGGCTGCTCCAATACTGGGGACATAAATATTTACAATTGTTAGATCTTCTTGGTGGATAGACCCTTTAAGAATGATGTAGTGCCCTTCTTTATCTCTAACTACAGTCTTTAGTTTAAAATCTAATTTATCTTATATGAGAATAATCACTACCCCAGGTTTCTTTTGAGGCCCATCGGCATGAAAGATGCTTCTCCATCCCTTCATTTTCAGTCTGGATGTATCCTTAGGTTCAGAATGGGTCTCTTGTAGATAACATATGGACAGGTCCTGTCATTAATGTCATCTAAAATGTAATGCTTGAAAGTTTAAAAATAAATAGGAAGTATATACCATGCAGATATTAACCAAAAAAACTTGTATAATGGTTGTTCCAACAAAATAATCTTTAATGTCATAAACATTAGTAGGAACAAAAAGCATATTTGCATATTATAAAAGTTGTATATTTATATGCTTTAAAAAACATGGCCTTACCATCTTAAAACAAAATTAATAGAACCATAGTTTGAATCCACATAATGAGAGATTTTAGTAGATCTCTCCGAAGCATATAATAAAAAATGGTAAGGAGTGAGCAGGTTTTATCATTAGGATTAAAATTGACTTACTGGCCATTTATAATCTCATGCATCAAAATGTGTAATATACATTTTTTTCCCAAGTACACCCAATAGTTTTTAAAAATTGGCTGTCTTTTGTGTGCTGAGCTCTTTCCTAATTTCACAAAATTGAAACCACATAGGCTATATTCTTTTATCATAATTTAAATATACTTCAAATTAATAACAAAAAGATAATTAGAAAATACTCATATTACTGTAAAATGAGAAATGTGCTATTAGATAACCCAGGTATCAGGAGAGATGGACAGAAATGTTTGTAAAAATTATCATTGATACATTAAGAATCTCAATAAATGTATGTAGACCCAACTCCTAAGCCAGAAGACAAAAATTTATTGGAGTAGGCTTATAAAAAACACATTTATATATTGTTTTTAAGAAAGCCACTTGTAACAGAGAAACTAAAAATATATGGTGGTGGTTACATTGATTTACATATGAATTAATATAGATTATTTGATAGAACAGTATCACAAAGAAAATTAAAAGTCAATTTTGCACTATGATCATTTAAGCATAATGTAAAAAAAAAAAAAGAACCAAAACAGAAAAAGAGCAAGAGAAAGCAAGAGAGAATGAAAAGAAAAAAAAAAATAAAAAAGAAAAGGACCCAAAGTATATATCAGAAAATAGAAATAAGCTTGTATAACTATATTAATATTGGATAACAAAACTTAATGCAAAAATATGCCATAAAGGATAAAAAAGTCATTGCATAATGGTAAATCATCATAAATCATCCCAGTTTAAATCACCAGGAAATTTTCACATACTACCCTAGAATGCATATCGTTATTCACCTTAAAAAATATAAATAAGATAGAATTAAGGAGATATTAAAACATCCACTGTACACCTGGCATACAGAATGAGACAAAAATTAGGAAAGATACAGAATATTTATATTACATGATTAGCAAGCTTTAGCTTATGTGAATGTACAAAATCCTTGAAAATATCATTAGAAAGATTCAGGAGTAACCCTTACATCTGGGAAGACATTAATGGAGCCTCATCAGTGAGTTTTATTTCTTGATTCAGTGCAGGGTCAGCAGGGATTCATCATTTCATTCTCTGTCTCTCCTTTTCTCAGTTTTGTTCATGGCATCCTTTATATTACAGATATTTACAAATTTACATAGTTTAATTTTATTCTTATGGTAACTGGGTTTTGTGGGAAGCATAATAATTTACTCTTTTTAATAATTTTAGTGACTTTTAGTATTTCATTTGGTTATGAAATTTCTAGAATTGGGAAATCTCTGAAGTTTCAGTTGGTTATATGCATCTGTACATATATTAATATTGACAGTATTGATGGGACAGTATGACCAAAAGTAGTCAATTTTACTATATAATTTTAATATAGAATAAAAACTAAATTAAGAGTAAAAGGATCAAAATTATATGCCAGAACAAACAAAACAGCTTAGATATCCATATTGATACTTAATTCTATTAAAAGAGATATTAATAGGACTATTAGGAAGAGAGGTTATGAAGTATCTCTTTCTAATATATATTTCAAACACTTCATAATCTAATGAAACATTAAAGGTCCTTAAGACTATTAAATGAGAAAATTATTATATTTTGCATAAAACCCAGTAACCACAAGGATAAAATTAATCTATGTAAATTTTCATATATTTGTGTACAAGAAACACTATGAACAAAATTAAATAGAGAGAAATATTATCTGGGAAAGAAAAGTTTGCTTATTCATTTTAAATATAGATCTTGGGTATAGGACAATGATAATAAAGTCATAGGTAATGTGAACATGTATTCAGTGTTCATTTTGTACCTCCATTTTGTATAGATGTATAGATGTTATTTAATCCTGGTTCCAATCTTATGAGAAAAGTAATACTTAAATCCTTGTTTTTCAGAAGAGCAACTGGAGGTTAAGAAAGATCAAGGTCATGAAAGTAGCGAGGCACAGAGGTTGAATTCAAACCCTATAATTCCGATTCTAGGATCCATGCAGCATAAGACCTCTACAATGTATGTCCTTTCTGGAGGAAAAAAAAAAAAAAAACAAAGGAACAATGAAATTCAAAAGTTATAAACAAAACAAGAAAAGGTACAAGAAACAATATAGGAAATGTAAATAGGAAAGAAACATAAGTTCATACTCACTAGCAAATAAAACGCACATTAAAACAAAAGTATGCATTTTTATTCACAAGACTTTTAAAATAAGTCACTTTAGATGTCCAGTGTTGGTGACACTGAGAGGAAATGGATACTTTCAGGTATTTTTGGTGAAAATTTGTTATAGCTTTTCTGGAGTGCAATTTGGCACCATTTATGAAAATATAAAATGAATTAGCTCTTTATCTCATCAGACTATTAGCAAGGATTCAGGAAATTAATACTAAGAGGATGGTTATTGCAATGTTTAAATTGTGAAATATTTCCCCCTGAGTCACGGATACAACACTGAGAAAGTTGCTTAATGGTGGGAAGAGGGAGTGAAAGAAAGCTTTGGAAGGTACAAAAGTCAAAGGAGTCTACTTCACAGCCTTGAGGACCTTGTAGAATCACGTAGTCTTCCTCCAAATGTCACAAAAATGGCAATATGGAGAATGATGAACTCTCCATGCATGCCTACTTTCAAGAAATTCTAGCAATGTATCCGCCTTACCATTAATGTTTTTCCCTTAGAAGTATTTGCCTAGCCTTCAGGGGGTAATCTTTATAGATATTAGTCAAAATTCTAATAATGATTTCCTAGGAGAACTTTTCAATTTATATGCATATCTTAGCAACCATTATTTATTGTAATTCTAGAGTCTTTCTTTAAAGGCACAACTATATAGATTAAAATCTGGCAGAGGTACTGATGATATTAGGTCGGAGTGGTGACACAATGATCTCACCTCGGCCATGTAGATCATCTTTACAGTATTCAGCATCTTCATACTGCTGTATGTATAGACAGATGATACCTGTGTCCTGACATAAGTAAGCAGGGTGGAAGTTTTTCTCTAGTACAGGTGATGACTGATCCCTTATTCCAACTTCCTAATGACCCTGCACACAAATATGAGATCGCTTGATGCAGCCAGCAGCCATCTGTGTCCATGTGGCTGCACACATCTGACATATGCAGATGTGGTTTGCACACAAGGATCTTGTCTTGTAATCGTATCTTCCCATCAGTTGAACCAGCCAACAAGAAATAATTTGCTTTAGCCAAACATTTAGAAATTTTTCATTTTGATAATGTACATTCCTGAAGGAGGAACCACAGATACTCTTAAATACAAATAAAAATAAAATAAAATTTGAGCGGTCAAATTTCATGTATGCTTTCCCAGAAGGAAAATGGACTTTAAGTCTTAAAATCAATGCTATTTCAGGAGATATATTATGGGACCACAAAAAAGGTGAAATTGGATTAAAACAAAGTTTTGTTGACTCTAGTAATTTGAATAGAGCTTCCAAACTTAAATCTTTTTATGCTGAATTGTGCTTTATAATCACATGTAGAAAAACAAACTGATTTTAACAAATCAGTTCTTAATTTGCAAGTCTTTCTTATCATATAATGTTCTTGTTAGGCTCTTCTTGAATGTTGGAAAATTTAACAGGTAACAAAGGTGCAGCAGAATAAAAGGGGAAGTGGTATTTTCCAGGTGAAACTCTACCTTATAGGGTAAAGTCTGTGATACTGTGAATTTTTCAAGGAATTTTCTAATGACAAGCATGTTTTTCATTCTCAAAAATGTAGTGACTATGCAGGAATTTCCCCCTTAATTACAGGGTAAGTGCACGCTATTTCCTGATAGTACTGTAGATAGAACTGTTGGCATGCTAATACATTGGAGCTCTCTGCCAGATACCTACACAATAACAAATGAATTGTAATGACAGAAAGATTACATTATTTTATATTTTGGACAGTTATAAGGAGAGCTGAGAATGTCAGGTAGCATGGTAATTACGTTTAAGGTAACTTGATAATTAAAAAGAATACTACTAAGTAATCTGCCGAAACATGCAGTTATCATATGGCTGCATGTCTCTTTCCATTATATTAATTACCAAATTATGGGCTGGAGTTCCTATATCTATCTTTTTTGCTCTCTCAACAAAAGATGGGACAGTTGAAATGCTGATGAGGAGGGTGAGGATTTTTTTTCCCCTTACTACAGTTGACAAGAGAATGAACATTTCAAGTACAATATAACATACAATCTTTTTTTTTTTTTTTTTAGGAGGATCTTTTTTTTTTTCCAATTTATTTATTTTCAGAAAAACAGTATTCATTATTTTTTCACCACACCCAGTGCTCCATGCAATCTGTGCCCTCTATAATACCCACCACCTGGTACCCCAACCTCCCTGATATGAGGAAGTGGGTAGGAGGAGGATAACATACAATCTTCTTCAAGTTTCTTTTTAAGCCAACAACTAGGCATAGCAATCATGTTCTCTGAGAGACTATTTTTCTCATTTGGAAGCTGTCTTCATGTTCTGCTGATGGAAGAAGAAAACAAGAGAAAAATATCATACAAGGCACTCTTTATAATGGTCATCTAGGACTTCCTCTGAGTGGAAGGTGGAATAAAATTCTCTAGCCATTCCAAATGATTCCAGTTAAGTTAGGGCTTGTAGTCACAATGGACACGTGCAAAGTCTCTAAGTCATGAAGAGATGTAAATTGAGGTTATTGTAAATTACGATTGAGTATTTTAAGGGGGTGACTCAGAATTGCATTTGGGAAGGACAATTCAAAGGAATAAATATATGTTGTCAATAATACCAAGGTTTGTTGCTGGGAAATAAGGCTAAAGGGCAGGCTGGTAAAGTACTAGTAAAGATTTGTGTCTTACTGTGCCAGGGCAGAAAGGAGTATAAACTACAAGTACTACACAAATCCTTGGTATCACTATTGATGTCATTTCTAGAGTATCAACATGTTGGGAATATTGGGCCATCTGTTCAGAATAAGATTTCTGATTAGACTAGAACGTGATATGAAGCTCTCCAAAGAAAAAGGTAAATCAGTGTGGAGGATTTACACCAAGAGAATTAAAGAAACAAAACAGAGGGATGAGTAAACCAGAGGGTAAGAGCCATGACTTTGGGATAAATGAGAAGGGAATGTTCAAATAATACTCCCTAAGTTTTCCAGAGTTTTTTGTTGCTTACTAGTGGTTCCCGATTTTCTATGAAGTGGTCCTTTGATAGTTTGATAAATGAAAGAAAGAATTGAAATTATTTTGCATTTATACATCTCATAGATTTTAAAGGCCAGATTAATTACTATTTTCACACCTATCTTATGTATTTCTCAAAATTCATTATGTCTAAAGACTATCCATACATGAAAACACTGGGTTATTCATGTCCTTTAGGTCAACATTTGGCCAACAGGGAACTGGGTAGATGTGGTTATTGATACCTTCTTGGATTTCCCTGCTGTTGTTTACAGTTGTTACCACTGCTATTTTCCATTGTGATTAGTGCAGTGTATTTTTGCCCCAACTTTAACTATATGACTCAATGGCTCAAAACTGGTCATTGCATCATAAAGCTTTTTCTAAGCAGTATTTTTGGAGTGCCTATTTCTTGCAAGCTACATTTTAAAATTATTTTTTTGCTCTGGAGATAAGGCAGTGAGGACAGAGCAAGTACTCTACACTCAGGCACTCTTGTTCAATGACGGAAGGAGACAATCAGTTACAAACAAATAATGGAAAAATCAGCTGGTAGGATGTGTCATGGGAAAAAAATGCTAATGCATTTAAGTTTTTAAATTGGTGGACTATGGTAGAATGAGTGGTCAGAGAGGGCAACTCGGGAGAAGAACTGCAGTCTGGGTAATAAGGAATGAGCAATGGCAAAGTCCAGGGAGAAGCATACTTAGCAAAGGGAATGGCAAAAGTGAGGGCTCAGAGGCAGGATCAAGGAAATACTACCACCTGGAATTAGGCTCAGTAATGTAGAGGACTATAGCAGAAATTGGGATATGAAACTTTATTTAATTAAATGTGAGAGGCTTTGCAAAAAAAAAAAAAATTAAAGGAAAAGTAAAATAAAAAGGCAACATTCTGAAATGTGTTTTTTATTTAATTATTTATTTCTAGACTTCAGTGTATTTTCTGTTATGAAGAGGGTAACATAATATTTAATCATTAACTTAAAATATTTATTAATTTACTATGAAGTGAGTTTACTACATGGACTTACAATGTCCTTAAAACCACTTTTAAAACTATATTCCCTTAAAAAACCTCATATTTTATATACATTGAATGAAATAGGGTAGAATATTTGCTAAATATTTATTGAAATGCTTACTAATTGTAACGATTTAAATACTAAAAACAGCATGAATGGAATAACCATTCTTGTACATATTCATGTTTCTTGCAGTTTTCTAACTGTATCTCTTTATCACTGGTGTATTTCTGTTGAATGCACTTGCTTTTATAGTGGTATTGCCTCTCATCTGCTACATTTCCTTTATGGCTAAGAAGGCTGAAATTGCTGACTTTTCAACTAATTCTTCTCTTAGACCATCTGCATGGTTGAGAAGATGCTCTCCTATCAATGCTGAAACACCTGGAATTTAGCATAAATTCTGCTAAAAACAAAAGCTATTATAAGTCCTTTTATCTTAAAACATAATTTGTTTGCACATATTCAGAGATTCTGTGTTTGTGCTTCAATTTAGAATACCTACACCCAGGGGCGCCTGGGTGGCTCAGTGGGTTAAGCCTCTGCCTTAGGCTCGGGTCATGATCTCAGGATCCTGGGATCGGGCTCTCTACTCAGCAGGGAGCCTGCTTCCCTCTCTCTCTCTGCCTGCCTCTCCATCTACTTGTGATTTCTCTCTGTCAAATAAATAAATAAAATCTTAAAAAAAAAAAGAATATCTACACCCAGCCAACATTTTTATGTGACAAAAATTCATCAAACAAATTATCTATAGTTAGGTTTTTGAACATCTTGCCAAATTTAGGTTTTGGGTTTTCAGTGTTGTAGATCTTCTCAATTTCATTCCATTCCAAATATGGAGCACATCATTGGCTGATTAATAGTATGACCCTCACCTCAAGTAAAAGTATTTTATTTTTTTTTTTAAAGTATTCTAAAGCAGAACTTTAGAATTGCAAATTGGTGAATGGTATATATTTTTTGAGTTCTTTATCATGTAATTTAGTTAGTCTTCCCCACCTTTTGGGGGGAATATATTTCAATATCTTCTTCTTACTAGTTTTCTTTTCAAGAATTACAACTTTCTAAAAGTTTAACATATTGAAGTTGCAGATATTCCATTGAAATCTTTTGATGAGATATTTCCAAGTGATTTCATCAAAAATGCAATCGAAATCTAAAGAGATCGACAATTATCATGGTGAACACTGACTAATGTATAGAAGTGTTGAATCACTTCTGAAAATATTATAACACTGTATGTTAACTATACTGGAATTAAAATAAGAAATTAAAAAAAGAAACCTAAATATATCATTTAAGAAAAATGTAATGCCTTAAGAAAATTTGGGTAATCTAAAAGTAATTATCTAAAAGCCAAAACATTTCTAAAATCTGGTCAATGAAGGGAGGCAAAAAAGAAGCGTGGTGATATATATTCTTCACCATGTAGCTGAGACTGCGTGTGATGGTTTGAACAACATAACTAGTTCTCTGAATTAACTTCCATACAGAATATCTTGTAAGGTAAAAAAGTATAATATGCTAATTTGAAGCATACGTATACACTTGTATTACTAAAGCTCAACAGTAATTGTAGAAATTATTTAGAACTTTAACCAAAAATTGATTTTAGGAGTGTAAGTGTTATATCACTGGCACTATTCAGAATGGCAGGGTTATGATGGTAATGAGGAACTGATTTGGGGATGATGGTATTGTTTTTCAATCTGTGACAGGTAACATACCCCTTTGTTGCTAATACCAGGGCATACTGCTCCCACTGCCCAATCTATAGTCCACACTGCCTCAGTCAACTCCAAGTGTACTTATGTTCCATAGTTTTCTTAAAGGAATAAGAACACTGGTTTAACCATGATATAATACTCCAACAATGTTTGCATCTCTACTATGACTCTCCTTTCCCCACACATTTATCTTTAAAAGTGTCCTTTTAAATTAATTTACAATAACATTTGACAAAAATGTTTGAATTTTTATTTTTGACATAATGAATATAAAGCTTTAATTTAATTCTATGAATTAGGGAAAAAAGAATTATTGCTGAAATTAACTGATTTTCTATTTAAATCACCAGATGATACTAATATAACAATTGCATCATTTATGCAATTATTCTGCAAATAGAGTCAGCACAAGAAACAACCATCAGTTAAGGTTTTGTACACTTGCAAAAATTGCATTAAAATTAATTAAAGAGATGAACTCTTTGGTATAAATGAGAAGTCTCATTTTATAAAATAAATACAAACACAGTAACAGGAGTAAATTGTCATTTTTGAGCAGTCTTTGTGAAAGTAGCTATTAATTTTAAAGCTACAGCTGATACATTGCCAGGAGTTTTGACTTCTGCCATTTGTGTCAATATTAATAATGTCACTGTTCCCATAGTAAATGATAAATATTAATGAATACATTGTGAATTCATCACTATCTTTCTGAGAAATCAAAGTTCAGTACTTTTAAAACAATTATTAAGCATTCATTCTCTTTAGATCATTACTGCCAAATGAGTTTAGTGAAAGACATCAAAGCATTACCAAATAATAAAATAAATACATTCATGCTTATAGTACCCCATGCCATTGTGTGATCTCCTCCCACCTGAACCTGAACTTATTCTGCATTTTGCTTTAACCAATAAAAAGTGGTGAAAATGATGCTATCCTATGTCATTTTAAGGTGTAATTTTTGAACAATCTTGGCATTATCCTTTGCTAATCTATTAGGTTCTGGTCTGCCTGTCTAGAGAGAAAGGCCATGTGGAGAGGCCCTGAAGAAGGGGACACCATGTGGAGAGGTCATTTGTAGGAGCACAGAGACTCCAGACCTGTGGGTGGGATATCCATCTTTGATATGGTAACCTCCATTCATTTACATGTAATCATGTAAATTACCAGAACCACAAGCTAATCCTCAGCCAGTCCACATAATAATGGGACTGAATAAAATCATCAGTGTTTCACTGTTTAAAGTCATTAAGGTTTGGGATAGTTTGTTATGCAGCGTTAGGTTACTAAAACAGAAATTGGAACTCATGTTGTGGGGTTGGTTAACAAAAATCTAAAATATATGGTAAGGGTGTAGGGAAGGGATGGCAGGTGGAAGCTGGAAGGGGCTTAAGGAAACTGTTATTACAAGCTGGAGGGACAGACAAGAAGGATAGGAGGGAAGAGGCAATTGGTTTTATACTGTGGTATACTGTGGTGGGAAGTTTGGAATAGTGTCACCTTGCTAATATGGAAGGATGATAGAAATTATTTAATGAAAGTGTGGATCAAGCTAAGTTTTCCAGACATAAATATCCTTCTAGGCTTCTATTATCTGCATAGAAGTAGGGAGATGAGGAGAAGAAGCTGTTTCATTGCAAGCAAAATTTAAAGAGAATATAAAGTAGCTGAAATTTGCTGTGTTTAAAAATAAAACTATTAAAAAATAAATAAAACTATTATCCTTAGTATTTCTCAGCAGACCGTACCCCAAATAAGAAATGGCCTCAGGACCATGACCAAATCTTGAGTGTTGTCAGTGAGGTGTGGTTCCTAAGGTCAAAACCTCATGGGTACAGTTCTAAGAAAGTCATAAGACCTCAGAATTTTGCCAGCATCTTCAGGGTTTGGTCACAGTAGTTTAAGGCAGAGAAGGCCTTCTTAAAAAGTATAGGAATATGACTTTTGTCTATTGGAATGGATTTATAATTTGATGCATAGGAAACCCACAAAGTTTCAAAAGGTGTTGCAATTTCTTGGGTTACAAGGGACAGAGTCCATTGAAAATGAGGAGGACTCTGAACTCTCAAATTTTGATGTGCAGGAAATGGGTTAAGAAAGCTCCTCAAATGCAAAATTGGCTTATTTCTTATTGAAAAGAAAGGGTGCATAGGAGGGCAGAGTCCAATTCCCGGAGGATGAAGCCAAAAGCCATGGAAAAAAGCACTCCCAGAGGTCAGGACTGAATCCTACTCTAATTCTTGAATAAAAGGACCAGTCAGAATTCAGAATTTCTATGGGCCTTTCACTACTGTAATCCTTCTGTCCCCTTATTTTGAGTGGGTCGATTGCTGTTCTGCTGCTGATGACTCACCATTACATATTTGGTGTGAGGCGGGAATGGGGTGAAGTAGGGAACTTGACTTTTTATTATACAGGTCTTCAGATTTAGAGATGCCTTCCTCAAGAAACCGCATCTCCACCTCTATGTTAAGATACTTCTAACCCAGACTTGATGCCATGATGAGATAAGATTTAGGGGTACTGGGGAGATGTAAATATACTTTACGTGTAGGAAAGATGTAAAGTTGAGGACAAATAGAAGGAATGTGATAACTGTTCATATTGATGTCCCTCAATGACCTACACCTCTCAGTGTTCACATCCTTTTCCAGTGGCTTCCACAATAAGCCTGCATTGGCCTGTGACTCACTTTAACTAATAGAACATGGTAGAAGTGATGTGTTATTTACCAGCCTACACTTTAAAGAGAGCTAGCATATCAACTTCTATGCTCTTTTTACCCTGTCATGTGTACCTTGTGAAATGCCCTGTCTTTGCTGCTGAAGAGAGATGCCATTTGGAAAAACCCTAGAGCACAAGACAGTGCATGGAGGGTGATCATAGAGAAACACTGATATGAAGATGTGTGAGAGGAAACACCATCTTGGACAGTTTGGCCTTGGCCACTGTCTGAACACAGTGTCAGGAGATCAGGAGAGGCCCAAAACAAGTACAGCTGATAAACCACCCCGGTCTAGCATACTTGGCATTCATATTTCATCATCCTTACACAAGGCTCTCACACACTACCAAATAAGACCATAGCAGAAACTGAAAGATGATAGTCAGTTTCTAAAAAGCTGAAATGTATAAGATGCCACAATTAAGTTAGACTACCTTAAGATATATATGGTCATACTGGTTATAAATTTCACAAATGATAGCATGAAGTAATATTTTTATGCCACTTTCAAAATCTGTGACTTTTTATAGTAAAAATAATCATTACAGAACAAACAAAAACTATGCTTTTTAAATATTTTTTTAAATTAGTGGAAATACTAAAACTATGGGAGTATGAGCTTCAAGTGCAAAACCAGGCACGTGCCTTTTCTTTTTTTTTTTTTTTTTTGAGAACTATGTAAAACCAGACATGAAGCTAAAATCAAATATATTCAGGGAAAAGTTAAAAAAGAAAAACAAGAAGAATTATTGATGAAATTTTTATCAAAAGATATGCTGGGTATCCACAATAAAATGACATGTAATAAGGACTAACAGTTGAACAATTACTATGATGTATGAATACTACCATATATTTTGCTTTAAAATTGACTAAAACTCTAACATGCAATGCATAAATAGCTCAATATATGCAAGGAACATGTATAAAGAAAAAGTTCCTAACTACTTTTTGTTAAGTTAATCACTTCTAAAACATCTTACTCAAGAGGCTTTCCAAATGGGTGATAACTTCTGTGAACCACTTTATATACTGTGAAAGGGGGATCATGAACAGAATAGTGATATAATGAGTAAGTGTGAATAAAAACATGCATCTGAATGATGGTTTCTATTCTGCTTTATTGTAACAGAAAAATTTGGAGTAAATTGCCTGGCTTTAATATTGAAGGAGATAATAAAACACTGAATTTGAATTTGATAGACTTTTGGGTTTTATTCCCCAAAGCAGAAAGCTGTTACCCTTGTTCTTACAACAGATAAAAGCTAGACAAACTGAAAAATCGATGACTTTTCTCAGAATTGTCACAGAACTGAGGTCACAGGACACATCTTCATCCCCAAATCTGGAGGGCCAGGCATACACAGATAGGCACAGCACTTGAGATTTGTTTTCTTGGAACAGAGGACCCCATATGCCACAAGCCAGTAGGAACACTTTGCTAGTAATTTGACTGCAGTCTAAATGCAGACAAGTGTGTTAACAAAAAGCCCTGGAGACCACAGTTAGAAAAGGGCCCACAGATTGCAGGCTCTTTTGCCAGGAACCCTACAAGACCTTCCATGGAAAGATCTGAGAAAACTCTATACATGGCCTGGGCAAGGTTTGGAAAAGTGTAAGCCAGCATGAACGCCATGCTCCCCCAAGACTTCTCTTTAACAAAGCCTAAACTCCCTGGAAGAAGAGATTTCACCGGTGCAAAACTAAAACATTCTAACTCACTCCAGCCAACTCTAGTCTTCCAGTCTCATCTAAGGAAAAAATAAATAAATAAAAGCATCGGTCAACTGGGAATAGGGCTCTAAGACTAGGCTGGAGAACTGTAGTGGGGAATGGATTGGGGCAGAGGTGAAGGAGAGTCATGACCCTGGAGGACATTCACATATACTTTGAAGACCATACCTCTGAGACACAGGCCCACTCAAATACTAAGACTTAATTAGAAGATCAGAGGATGGTCCTTTCCCTCTATATCCCACAATTATACTAATAAGCCTCCAGTAATAATAGTGGATTAGAGCTGAAAGAATTACCAGACACAGACTCTCTCTGAGGAATAGTACAAAAGGAAACTCCAATCCATGGGGCAGAGGGTGGGATGTGGGGATGAAAACAAGGTTAGAGGAACCTGAAGCCACTGGTCCTATAACTACAACAAACATTAAACAGGGCCCAGATCTTCACCGCATTAACATAAATCCTCACATTAAAGGTCTATTTACTTCCTATCTATTATCTTTTGCAATATATCTGCAAGCAAGGGAGAAAGAGAAAAATAAATGCCAAGGAATGCCAAAGGCAAGAGAAACACAGTCTGAAGAGACAGAGCAGTGATCAGAGCAAAACTCAGATATGACACAGATGTTGGAAGTATCACAAAGTGAATTTAAAATAACTATAGTTAATATGTTAATGATTTTAATGGAAAAAGTAAACAATATACAAGAGCAGATGGGTACTATCAGTAGGAGAGGGAAAGGAAATATAAGAAAGAATCAAAACAAAATTCTAGGAAAAAACCCAATAACATAGTAACAGAAATGAAAAGGTGCCTTCAATGGGCTCATCACTAGATTAAATATAACCAAGGAAAGAATCAGTGGGTTTGAAGATAGATCAACAGAAACTTCCAAAACTCAAACACAAAAATAAAAGTAAAAAAGAACATCCAAGAACTGTGTGACAATAGCAAATGTAATGCACGCATGTTTGGAAAAGAAAATAACAAGGCAGAAGAAATATTTGAAGAAGTTGTTGCTAAGAAGTTGCCAAAATTCATGGCAGTTACCAAACTATAGTTCCAAAAACCTCAGAGACATTTCAAGTAGGATAAATACAAAACAACCCAAAACACAGCTAGACATGTATATTCAAATTAGAAAACCAAAGAGAAAATCTTAAAGGAAACCAGAGGGGAAAGAAAATTTATCTGCAAAGAGAACAGGTTGAATTTAGTCAAATTATGTCCAATTTATTGAAAATGAAATATAGGAAATTAACCTACTGGATAAAGAACTTGAGCTACAGCTCAAATGACTTGCTGTCAAACTTTGAGGACATTTTGACATATTACAATTCAAATTATCTAATGCATAATAGAATATTATTAAATTACTAATGTATTATTTCATTTTTATTTCTTAGTGGTTATGATTTTTAATAATTTACCTGCTCTATTTAAAGTTTTAGAAGTATTATAGTGTTTATACTTTTTATATTTTTTGTCTTAGAAACAAGTATTTGACAGTGTCTTCTTATAGAATCGCATCTGATTAAATAATACCCAAAGAACATTTCAACAGGAGGGGTCCTTAATGGCAGTCTTATTGCTGGTTATACCCAGGTGGAGTTGTTGTTGTTTAGCTTGTACAAGCTGAGAGAAATTGCTATTGGCATGAGAGATAGAATCAAGCATAACAAAGAGTAGAATGCTGGATTGAAATAATAAGCAGGGATATAGTCCTACATTTGGGTTCCAAAATGTGTATTTATTTAGAGAATGGGAAAGTCAGGTTGCCCAGCTGTTCCTGTGTGTATGTTGGATGAGAAGGGGGTCAAAACAACTTCGTGGATTTTTAGTCACTCATAAGCTTAAAAACAACAGACATAATGCCATTTCTTTTAAATATAGTAATAGTCTTTGACTGTGAGCTCTAGATCAAGGAAGGTATCCCGGCACTGTTTTTCAGCCCTGGTCAGACACTGGGACACAGTGTTCATTTATGGGCAGCACCATTTCAAAGGGCTGTTTATAAAATAGTGTGAAGGATCTTGAAATTAAAAACACCATGTCGGGGAACACTTAATAAAACTCAATAAAATTTTTAGCCAGGATAAAAAAGGCTCATGGTGGACATTGTGGATCTTTTAAGTATCTGAAGTTCTCTTGTGTTGAATATGTAGTAGAATTGTTTAGCTTAGCTCCTAGAAGGTAGAACTGTGAACAACTGTCAAAAGTTGCAAAAGATAGCCAGCTGGCTTGATGTGAAATGGATGTTTCCAACTATTAGTGCTGAGGAACTACACCAGAATAGTGTAGAAGGTATTCCTCTTTGAGTAGGAGTTTGGAACCATGGGATTTTCTTCTTATTCTGAGTGAGTGGCTTGAAATTGTCTCTGCTTAGTAGTATAAGTAAAATTTGATAGTAAATTTATTGTTAAATAAAAACTCTTGTAGTTACAAACTAAAAATAGTGACTCCTTGCTTCTTTATATGGGTTCAAATCAGCTTGGTTAATTGTGTTAAAATAGATTTTCATACAAGTTGAGATGGGTCACGAGTCTTCTAATATTAAGTCTTCTAATATATTCTTTTCAAAGTGACTACTTAAAAACAAATAATCTGATGTGAGTCAATATTTTATTAAAATCCACCATTTTGAATAAACATGCTGACATTTCTTTGAAGTGGTAAAAAAGCATAAAAAGTTTATCCATGAGCTTATGAAAGCTGTAACCACAACATTATTTGTTCACAGAAGTGGGTGTCAAAGTAATTTTCAGATGGAATTATTCCCACTGTTTGCCATATAATCAGATATTTGAAGAAAAAGGAAGTGAAAATGCAAAAGAATTTGTAAGACAGGAGAGATTGTCTTTCAGATAAAGGAAATGAGAAAAGGTATTATAATATGGTAATGAGGCAGTGGTAGGCATGATGTGGTTTCTGAGTCCTAATCACAGCTGGAGAACTCCCTGTGGAATGACTAGGGGAAAAAAATGTCCCTGGTGTCATGTAGGGAGTTGGCTTGAGCCTAACATATAGAACAAAGGGCTGTCCTTGAGTACATTTAGCCAAACATAGGGAGATAAAAGAAATGCTTCTGATAGTAAAGCTGTTTCCAGTGGAACAAAAGAGACAAGGATGAATGTGGGGATGACAATATAAAATAAGAGAAAAGTAAAATATTGGTCAGTGTGGCCTTTGACCTGGGAATTCAATACAATGAACATGGTGGCTGGAGGAAGCATAGTACAGTGCTGAAGGAGGAGTGACCCATGTTAGCCAGTCCTGGAGCTGTTCTTGTATTCTAGTGAAAGAAGCTCAGACTGAACAGAAATTCCAGTCTTTACTCATGCTGTATTCAGTAGCTTATGGGGTCGAAGAAAATAGTCCTTGGAAGCTCATTAACTTTGGCTTGTTCTTCCTATTCCCTTTATCCAAATTAGTTCTCCAGAGGTGGAGAAGGGAGACAGGGGGAAGCAAACATTCTCATGTGCAGCCCTTTTCCTTTTGTCTCACTCCCTCTCTCCATTCCACGATGCCTGACAGTTCTATACTCTCACCTTCCTTCACAGAATCTCTGGATTCTCTACTTCTTCTGCCCTGGTTGTCTTCATTCTTCTTGAAAATCTTTTCAGGTGGAGTCCTTCCAGCCTTTCTCCTAGTTCAGAAGGACATGTGGAGCCTAAGCAGGCAGCTCCTAAATGCACAGTGTGAGGGGTAAGCCCATAGATATAACCACTGAATCATTTTCATCTGGTCAGAGAAGGAATGTAGCAATTGAGATGGGTAGGCTCACATATTGCTTTTATGGAACTCTTTGTACATGCTGCCTGACTGACATACCAGGTTATGGTTCATATGACATGGGTTCAGTGTCCAGAGTCTCCATTAACTTGTGCTTGTCCAGGTCTAACCATTCAGGGCCAGGTCCTCTCATTTATCTGTAAAGATTGTTTTATAATAACCAATTTCCAAATGATTATGTGAGTTAAAGGAGATATCAAAACTGAAAACTACTTTGTGAATAATAGAACACAGCTGGTGGTTATTTATTTATTTATTTATTTTTATCACTACCCTGCTTCAAATCATTGGCCATTTCAATTTTCCTTTCTAGTACCCAATGCAACTTATTATCCATGATTTCTCATTATTTTCCTTTTTGAGTATGTGAGCAGAGCTGCAAATTAATGAAATTTCAAAGTAAAATGGACAAAGAAGTAAAAGCCATTGAAATCATCAGGATAATGCTAAGAGATTTGAGGTCAATACAGCATATTGAAAAGGTAAAGAATAGGTGGGCATCATCCATTTACTCATTATTTATGCAACAAAATATAAGTACTGATTAAAAAAGCAGACGTTCTGTGGAAAGAGGAACTCCTTACTATTCAATTTGAATTGGGACTTCAATTTGAATAATCTATAATCTCTCTTATTTCCTGTTTTACAAGATTGACTGAGGCAAATTTTTCTTCTCTTCTCTCTGCACTCTTCTCTTCTTTCGGGAAGAGTTGTGAGTAGTTGAGCACATTCAATCCATAGGAATTGTATTAACCAGCTCAGTTCGTTAACAGACCTGAAGTCATGCCCTTTAACCTAAATTTTATCAGAAGTGAAGGTTTTATTTTATTTATTTTACTTATTTTGTTTATTTATTTTACTTTATTCTTATTATTGTTTGTGTTACAGGTTAAAAAATGAACTAAAAAAGGGAAGAGAAAGTGAGGGCAAATGGGAAGAAAGAGATCTGGCTTCTGGTAGGTAGCACCCCAGACCCATGGCTGCAGTCTTCTTTTAATTTTTTTTAATTTTATTTAAGTTTTTTTTTTTCAGTCTTCCAAAATTCATGGTTTATGCACCACACCCAGTGCTCTATAAAATACATGCCCTCCTTAATACCCACCACCAGGCTCACACAACTGCCTCCCCTCTGTTTGACTCACATGGTTCTCCCAAATGTGCAAAGGGGAAGAAATGGGTGATTTTATTATGTACCACTCACACTGCAGTAGCTTCATGCTAGATGACTATGCCATGATTTGATCTTAAAATATTTTCCAATAGAAGGATGGAAGAGTGAATCCAGAGGAAACTTAAAATAATGAATCAGAAATCTTGGATTGTGAATCTCAACTTTACCATTTACTCGCTGTGTGTTTGGGGTAAAGTTGGCTTAATCTCTTTGAGATCCCATTTCTTCATTTGTAGAAGGAAAGGAATAACCCCTGCCTCATAGGAATGATATAAGATCAAAGATAAAATTGATGTGGAGAAGGTTTGTGAACTGTAGTGCTAAATAAACCTTGTTCCAGATTGTATTCCTTGTATCAACCTCTCCCACACCCACCTGCCCCCACCAGCCCACTATCTCCTTAGCATACTACAACACTTTTCTTGTCTCCAAACATGGGTTGGGTCCATAGCCCTTAAATCCAATCCCTAAATTTGAAATTACCAAAAACTGGTGTCAGTCCTAGATTTCATATTAACTGTTACATGTTGCTGTCTTCAGATTGTTTTGCCCTTTGTCATTGACCACATCCTGCCTATATTTCTGCCTCTAACTAATCATCCTATTTTCCTTGTTTTGTTCTTTCCAAGTCTTCCTAAACATATTCCTATAGACATAAACATGCCAATATATAATAATGTCCAAAAGGGGGGCGCCTGGGTGGCTCAGTGGGTTAAAGCCTCTGCCTTCGGCTCAGGTCATGATCCCAGGGTCCTGGGATCGAGCCCCATATCGGGCTCTCTGCTTGGCCGGGAGCCTGCTTCCTCCCCCCTCTCTCTCTGCCTACCTCTCTGCCTACTTGTGATCTCTGTCTGTCGAATAAATAAATAAAATCTTTAAAAAAAAATAATGTCCAAAAGGTAGAATATTTTCTTTCTCCCTCTTTTCTTTTTCTATAGGAAATATATGATGGTTGAATTCAACCCCTGTAGTATGAGTTAGCTCCAAATAAAAATTCATGACCTTAAAACCTTATAATCCAAGTCTTTCTTGGTAAAAGCAGCTGAAAGTTCCATTTATAGAACTTATTTAGAGATTTTCCAGATAATAAGGGTTGAACAGAAACACCAAAGACTGCCCCAGAATAGCAACTAGGGCATTTCCTTTGACAGCTGCAGGAGATCTAGTGGAACTTTAAATCAGTCTCAAAACTGAATTGAGGCTCTGAAACTTGACTAGCTTGCTAACAATAGTGTATGGTGCTGAGTAATTGCTAAGGAGGAAAAAACACATAAATGTGAAAAAAATAAAACAGCATGTTACTCATATTATTTGATGGTACCTCTGAGTCATTAGAAGGAAAAGTAACCAGAAAACACTCAATATTATGCATATCACCTCCCATCTAGTTAAGAAAAATAGTGATTCTATTATTACTGAAAGTGATGCAAATGTAGATGTGTTTTGGACTGTAACTACCATTTCTCTGAAATTCTTGAATAAAGATACTCATGGCCCAGCTACATGAGGTCAGTTATTCCACCTTTACTGTATAATTTGGCTCCCGCATCATGTCTCCTTTGTATTGTTAGCAGAGTGTGGGATGCTATTATTGATGGCAAAATGATAACAATCTCTGAGATCTAATGTGGAAAGAGATTCCATCCTTGACCTTAGTAACAAATGCGAAGATTTATTAATCCCTGGTGCCAAGTTTTCCAGCCATTTCCTTTGGTTGTCCTCAGGCAAGATGGAAGCTGGTTAAATCCCACCCTAGGAGAGTAGACATGAAATCCCCAAGCAGATTTCCAGAGATATACATGGGCTCCACCAAGTGGAGGAGCTGCCTGGGCGGCATCTCTAAACCTTATAATATGTGGGCAGTGTTGGTTTGGGAATATGAGGTTGGATGCAAAGTCATTGTTGTTAAAGCAGAATCCAGTACTAATGTTTCTAGGTTTTCAGGGTCTTTGAGTTAGTCATAGTACAGATGGTCCTGGATTCACTTAATTTTCAAAATACAACAGTACAAAACACAGGGACATGTTTGTGATTCTGGACTTTAGAAAGCCTTCTGAAGAAGCTTTAATACTCAGATGATTTCAAGGAAATGACAAATTTATCAACATCAGACATAAAAACTTATGGTTGGGGAAAGCACCTCAAATAACATTAAAACTCAAGAAGCACTCTAAAAGAAAATATTTGCAACACAGAATAGACATAGGATTCATATCCTAATATTCAAGCAGCTACTAAAATTCAGCAAGATAAAAGTAAACTACCTAATAGAGAAAAGGTACAAAATATGAACAAAAATAATTCATAAAATAAAAATACTTACTGTAATAAGGCATAAAGGCAGCAGTTATCATTAGAAGGAGCAAATTAATACCATTTTTATCTCCCACAGTTCCCAAGCAAACAAATAAAATACTGCCACCCAGGTTATCAAGGAGATGGAGAGAAAGAATATAAGACAATGTCAGTGGGGCTGTATTTTGGCACAATTCCTTCAGAAGGTCATTTGGACATATTTAACAGAACAAACAATAAACAGATGCCATGATTCAGCAATTTCAGTTCTTCACAGTGATCCCCAGAAATGCTCAGTCATATGTATAATGATACATAAACAAGGGTGTCTAATCCATATCTTGTGCAAATTCAAATGGAAACAATCTGAGTAATAATGGCATATTGTTTAAATTATCAGAGCATATCTGTACAATGTATTACTACGTGGCCATTAGGAAGGACTATGACAATTTCTCACTGTAAATTTTTAAGTGCAAAAATCAAGGTACAAAGTAATAGGATACTGTGTTTACAAAATAAATTCTACGTGGGTGTATATGTGCATGTAAGACAGGAAAAAGTTGAAATAATATCCACTAAACTTCTAATGATGGTAACCTCAATCACTGAATTAGATGTCATATACCTCTCCCTCTCTCTACCTGAATATATTTAAAATATGAGGTATTTTGACATTTTCTTGTGTTTCTCACATATGCAACAAATTTACCTCAAATGTATAAAATATGATTATTGAAAGATAAATGGAGTTTTAAAAATTGTGTTCTAGCATTATAATGGCATAGAAAAAGAAACTTATTGGTGATGCTTGTAATTTCAGGAAGTGCATTAAATGTTAAATCAACAGCCATTAAGATAAATAGGAATTTCCACTGCCAGTATATTAAACATCATCTATATAGAACCTATATATCATGAACTAACACAGATGGTGTGTTATGAGACATTTTGAGGAAAATATTCTGGAATCAGAAAAAATCAAATTAAAAACAAAGGTTAGAAATTTCTTAGAAAGTAAAATTTTTCGTTTTGAATAACAACAATAATGCTTTTGGTATAACCTTGTAAAGAACCTTTAAAAACATGTCAAAGATGTTCTTTCATAACCTCTAAATTTTAAACAAGCATGGAAACATAACCTCACAGTTTACTAGTTCAGAAGAAACTGTTTTTGTACTTCTGCCTTGTTTGTTTAAATAGAGGAAAAGGAGGTGGAAGAATTCTCAGTGAGGGTGTAACCTAATGCCTCATTTTGCAAATGAGAAATCTGAGGTCCAGAGACAAGAAATAATCACCAAGAATCACACTCCATTAGCACTCCTGCAGAATAGGATCCTGCCTGAAGCCAGAGTCACGAATGGGAATGGTTGTCCCTTCTCTAGTGGGATGGGGCAGGGCAATAAGAATAGAGGGAAATGAATTAAAGAGGTAGGAATGCATGACATGATGCACTGTGTTAAAGGCATGCTGGGATTAGGGGTGCATGTGTATCATGTGAGATTAAGAATGAAACTGTGTGCTGAGAGAGTCTGAGGGCCATCCAAAAGGCTGCATGGCAACCAGGGAGACAGGTATCTCCAGCAGCAGAAACAGAATAGACCAATAGCTAATATCAGAACAATATCAGAAACACCAGTACTGAAATTATCTTTTTTTTTTTTAAATTATGTGTTTATTTGAGAGAGAGGATGAGCAAGCGACAGTGAGCAAGCGTGAGTAGAAGAGGAAGAGAGGGAGAGGGAGAAGCAGACCCCCTGCTTAGCAGGGAGTAGAATCTGGGGTCAGATCCCCAAATTCTGGGATCATGACCTGAGCCAAAGGCAGTTTTTCAAGGCACCCTTGAAATTATCTTAATAGAATTAGTGTCTATGAGGACAATTACAATAGGGAATTTTTCAGAAGTTCATCTTAATAGAATTAGCATCTATGAGGACAATTACAATAGGGGATTTTTCAGAAGTGCTTAATGTGTGCCCAGAATTATTTTCTGTGCTTCAAATGTATCAGTTCTCTTAATTTTCCTAAACTGGTAGCTATAGTTATAGGCAGATACTTACATCCAAAATAATGCTATGTAACAGATACCCACTAAATTTCTTCCGCATATAGCAGCAAACACTTCTGCAGCTTCCCAGTGTTTTAGGAAGGCTGTCCTTGGCAGGCTGTCTACTCTGTCTGAAAATCTGCTGATCTTGCTTGAACCCAGTTGAGGTTTCTCCGTTTTTGAGTCTCTCTTACTCTTCTCCTGGGTCTAGCAGGTTAGCTCCACCATGTTCTCCTCATGCTGATGGCAGACATGCAAGATAGGAAAGGGAACTTTCCAGCCTTTAGTTATTCATCTTCATTAACTGGGAAAGAAAAAAGAAAAAGTCATAGAGCCAAACCCTAGACAAAGGGGTGTGTATGCCACTCTGATCCATGGAAGGTGGCGCAGTGGGGGTGGGGGGTATACAATAAATATTTCTAAACCAATACTCTAAATTTCCACAGGTTGGTACTTCTGCTGTCCCCATAATATGAATTATTATTTATAAATATTTCCTCAAAGACAGAGAACCACCACACAGATGAAATAGTAACAAAGCCAGATAGCTAAAGGGTCCATGCTCTTATCCCTGAGACACACATGGTAAGCATTCTTACAGGGACATTGCGATTATGGAACAGCTAAACGGGAGCCAAGTATTACTGTGTGAAAAGTCAGCACAAAACAGATTGAACTCAAGTAAGGGCACCTGTGTATGTTTGAGGGCTCTGATAATGGATAAATCTGGGTGGTCAGTTTGTACTGAGAAGAATAGAGCTCATTTGAAATTAGCTTGATATTTAGTTCAACACAGATGATGGTCGTTGGCTTCAGAGGAGGCACCAAGGAAATAGTGTTTAGACATATATATATATATATATATATATATATATATATATATAATTTTATGTATTTATTTATTTTAGAGGGAGAGAAAGAACAGGAGGAGGGGCACAGGAAGAAAGAATAGGAGGAGGGGCACAGGGAGAGGAAGAGAGAATCTTGAGCAGACTCTGCCCTGAACCCAAAGCCCCACATGGTACTTGAACCTAGCACCCTGAAATCATGACCTGACCCAAAACCAAGAGTCTGATGTTAACTGACTGAGCTACCCAGGTTCCCCTAGAGTACAATATTTTTTTTAAAATATTTTATTTGTTTCACAGACAGAGATCACAAGTAGGCAGAGAGAGAGGAAGAAGCAGGCTCCCTGCTGAGCAGAGAGCCTGATATGGGGCTCGATCCTAGGACCCTGGGATCATGACCTGAGCTGAAGGCAGAGGCTTTAACCCACTGAGCCACCCAGGCACCCCTAGAGTACAATATTTTTAAAAAGCTTTAGGAACATGCTGCAAGGCTATTTTAAAATTCACTATTTTAGGGGACATGTAATAAATGTACTTTGTACAAAATTCCATGGATAGAATAGAGTGAAATAATAATCCCACCACCCATAACCTCAGACACTCAGTTTCTCACCCTGAGCTCAGCTACCATTACAGGTCTGTCCTGGACTCTTTCAGGAAAAATATGTATATCCAAACATATTTGGATACATGTCCCATCTTTTTTTTTTAAAGATTTCATTTATTTATTTGACGGACAGAGATCACAAGTAGGCAGAGAGGCAGGCAGAGAGAGAGGGGAAGAAGCAGGCTCCCTGCTGAGCAGAGAGCCTGATGCGGGGCTCGATCCTAGGACCCTGGGATCATGACCTGAGCTGAAGTCAGAGGCTTTAACCCACTGAGCCACCCAGGTGCCCTTACATGTTCCATCTTTATTATAGATGGTGAATTCCTATGGTTGTGAACTTTTATTTTGTTCCCTTCCAAGAGCTTCAAGATTATTTTAAACTAGCTGCCTCTTCCTTTCTAATGGCTACATAAAATGCCATTTACAGTTAAACTATTTTTCCTTTCTTTAACAAGTCCCTTATTGATGAGTATTTAGCTTGTTTCCAATCTTTTGATATTAAAAAAAATACTGGTGTGATTTGTCTTGGGTGAATGTTATAAGGAATATCTCAGTAGCACAAATTTCTGGAAGTAGAATTCTTTGGTCATGGAAAAGGCACGAATTGGATTTTAGGAGGTATTCAAAGTGTGCTTCTCACAGAGGCTGTGTTTTTCTCTTCCCATTGACAGGAAATGGGAGGCTCAATCTTCCCCTGTCCTTGCATATCAATTTTTTTGCATTTTGTTAATCTGAAAATAACATTATGTCATAGTTCTAATTTGCGTTTCTTCTCTTCTGAGGGAAATTGATAATCTTTTCATATCTTTGAGCCATTTGTACTTCTCTTTTTGTAATCTCTTGGTTTATGTTCTTTGTGTTTCTCTTGGGTCTTGCTTGTTTAAAAAATGATTAATTTATAAAATGGCTTTTTCATGAAGGATATAAAAAACATATCTTGTCTAACCAGGCTTTTGGTATAGTTAGTACTTCATTAGTGGCATTGTGTCATACAGATTTTTTTTCGGTTTTTTTTTAATGTTTTCAATGACTTCTGGATTTGGGTCATGTTTATAAAAGCTTCCCTTTCCAAGATTATAAAAAAAATTCTTTCATGATTTATTTTAGCACTTTTATGGTTCATGTTTAAGTGCTTAAAGATTCATCTGGAATTTATTTTGATGAGGGAGTGACACAGGCAATACCATTTTTTGAATAAGCCAGCTTTTCCTCACTGGCATTAAATACAAGTTATTACTTGCATTTAGTTCTGGTTCTGGATGCTTTATTTTGAGATAATTATTTTGAGATTCCATTTGAGAATACTTTAATTTCTGTAGCTTTGTAATATAGTTTGCTATCTGGTAGTCTCCTCATTTTCTCTAGAATTTTCCTGTCAGTTACTGTGCACAGTGAGGTTTTTCTCTAAGCCTGTAGTGGCCGTAGAGGTGGCCTTACTATGTCTTCTCAACATCCAAGTTGCTATGGACCGCTGGGGTTTAAAATACTATACCCCTATTCCTAATACCCCTACTGGTGTTTGTTGGGGGAGGATCCATTTATATTTGAGTAAGAAGGCTCATACAGAGAGGAATCATGGGAACAGGATCTCAGGGCCCACAGCAGTCTGAAGGCCAGAGGTCTAAGGGGCTAACTGGGCTGGAATGGTTCTGGACATTCAGTGGCCATCTGGCTTACTAGAGACTTGTTTCTCTTCACTGACACATGGAATCCTGGGAAATGAGAAAAATACCAGCTGAAGCCCAGCTATTCACTGTTATATGCTTGAAGATTATTCTGTAACCTGTGCAAAAAAGAGAATTGAAATTTGGGAGCTCTCTAATTTAACCCATATTTATATTCATAATTCATGTAAGAACTCATTTGTTCACAAAATAGAGTTTTCCTGAGATGACTATATTAGCATACAAATAAGACTTAAAATTAAAAAGGACTTGAACTTTCTGTTATGGGTCATTTTGCTGAAGGGTAATTAAAAAAAAATGTTTTCTACATTGTGCACACAAACGTTCTTTGCTTTATTGTCCTTTGTTCTTATTTAAAAAGAAAGAAAAAATTAACTCACCCTGTTCCTGGTGTTTCAAGTTCAATAACTTTACCCTTGCTCTGGTTTTATCATTGTGTTCTAACTTCCAAAGTTACGTAGTTCATCTTCATTGAACACATACTTTTCCTGTTCTTCTTCTTATATTAGAGACATTCTATGCAGCTTACCTTATTGCTATTAGGAAATATCCTACTGTCATGCAAAAAAAATCATATCCAACTTAAATTGATCTTCTATTGAATGTGGGGGACTGTGTGATACTCTTTTATATATTTTGTATCATTGAACATGTGAAATTATGTAACATAGATAACATGACTTTCAAGATGGAAAAGAATGAGTCTCCTAGAGAGTTAACTATATTTCCCGAACTCCAATAACTAGTTAATGTGGCAGCAAGACATTTCAGGCAGTTCTGAACGAATCATTACAAAGAAGCTCTACATGAGTTGTACCTTACTTGCCCTCTCCTTCACCTCACGCCACTTTTCTTTTTCTACACTAAGCTCTAAGCATAAAGGCTTCACCTGTTTCTGTTTCTCCCACTGTATCTCATTGTAAGGGCTTTAACTGAATTCCCCCTTTCTGCCTGATAGGCTCTTTGCAACAATGTGCACACATGTGGGCCCTCCTTGTCTCTCCCAATCCACTATCAATACCAGCATCTCTAAGAGTTCTTTCCAGTCTAGGTTAAGCCACTCTCCGATCTCCTTATTTTAAATCTCAGTGCAGCCCTGGTATGCACCCACCACACTCCCTGCCTACTCAGTTGTTTGTTCCCAGTGTCTGTTCATGGAAACAGGATCTCCACAAGAGCATAAACACTGCTCCACTGTGTCCCAGCATATACAACTTCGCCTAGAAGGTATTTGACAAGGATTTGATGGATGACTACATGGTTATCTCTCACTTGCTGGGACAGAGCTAAATATAGGGCAGGGTCAGGGTAGTAGAAAAATAAAAACCTTGGTCTTTGCCCTCAGAACTTGCAATCCAGGGACATCTGGGTTGCTCAGTGGGTTAAAGCCTCTGCCTTCGGCTCAGGTCATGGTCCCAGTGTCCTGGGATCCAGTCCCGTATCGGGCTCTCTGCTCAGCAAGGAGCCTGCTTCTTCCTCTCTCTGCCTGCTTCTCTGCCTACTTGTGATCTCTGCCTGTCAAATAAATAAAATCTTTAAAAAAAAGAACTTGCAATCCACCACCTAGCATGTCTTCATGGAGAAAAGGCATATGGGATCTGAATTATATTAAGACTATGGGGTTAGGTTTGGCAGCTACTAAAAATAGGTATCAATATATAAATCTGGATGTTAGCAAATCCTTTAGAAAGATCTAAAGATCCTTTAGATCTTTAAACTAATTTTACATGTGCACATAAACTTATAGTATGTTGTCTTTAAAAACGCCACATATGAGGAGTTAACTATAAAGTAAGTTTGGAAGAATGCTGTGCCCATACTTTAAAGCCACTCTTAATGCAGAAAAATATGAATTAGTGAGATGCCTGGAAGAGTTCCAACAGAAACAGAGACAGAGATAGAGAGAAAGAAAAGGAGAGGGAGAGAGAGAGAAAATGTAGAAAGACAGAGGAGAGAGGAGCAAGAAATAGGATGATCAAAAGAACAAATGCCAGAGATCTCTGGGAGCTAGACCCATATCTCTTTGACAAGAGGGATTCCTATTGATGCTTCTGGCTGTGTGAACCTGGTTCCCACCTTATCATTCGCCACAGAAGACAAACACATATCTGTAGAGTGAGAGGCTATTGGAATCAAATCTAAAGAGGATGGCCTGCTCAGAGAATCAATTCCAAACATTTTTTTGGTACTCTCTAGAGCTGGCCGGAGCCTGTATGGGGGTAGCTGTACAGACCTGCTAATGCTCCATTAAGCATTAGCTTTCCTTAGAGTGAGTTGATGGTACTAACGCTGTATTTTTATAATTTTTTTTATTTTTAAGATTTTATTTATTTATTTGACAGATAAAGATCATAACTAGGCAGAGAGGCAAGCAGAGAGAGAGGAAAGCAGGCACCCTGCTGAGCAGAGAGCCCAATGTGGGGCTCGATCCCAGGACCCTGAGATCATGACCTGAGCCAAAGGCAGAGGCTTACCCACTGAGCCACCCAGGTGCCCCTGTATTTTTATAATCTTTTTTTAAAATTTTTAAAAAATTTTTTATAAACATATAATATATTTTTATTCCCAGGGGTACAGGTCTGTGAATCGCCAGGTTTATACACTTCACAGCACTCACCATAGCACATACCCTCCCCAATGTCCATAACCCCACCTCCCTTCTTCCAAACCCCCTTCCCCCAGCAACCCTCAGTTTGTTTTGTGAGATTAAGAGTCACTTATGGTTTGTCTCCCTCCCAATCCCATCTTGTTTCATTTATTCTTCTCCTACACCCTTAGCCCCCCATGTTGCATCTCCACTTCCTCATATTAGGGAGATCATATGATAGTTGTTTTCTCTGATTGACTTATTTTGCTAAGCATGATGCCCTCTAGTTCCATCCATGTCGTCGCAAATGGCAAGATTTCATTTCTTTTGATGGCTGCATAGTATTCCATTGTGTGTGTGTGTGTGTGTGCGTGTGTGTGTGTGTGTGTGTATATATATATATATGTGTGTGTATATATATGTATATATATATATAAAGAAGATGTGGTATAAAAAAAAAAAAAAGAAGATGTGGTATATATATATATATATATATATATATATACCACATCTTCTTTTTTTTTTTTTAATACCACATCTTCTTTATCCATTCATCTGTGGATGGACATCTAGGTTCTTCCCATAGTTTTGCTATTGTGGACATTGCTGCTATAAACATTCAGGTGCACATGCCCCTTCGGATCTCTATGTTTGTATGTTTAGGGTAAATACCCAGTAGTGCAATTGCTCGGTCATAGGGTAGTTTTATTTTCAACATTTTGAGGAACCTCCATGCTGTTTTCCAGAGTGGTTGCACCAGCTTCATTCCCACCAACAGTGTAGGAGGGCTCCCCTTTCTCTGCATCCTCGCCAGCATCTGTCATTTCCCGACTTGTTAATTTTAGCCATTCTGACTGGTGTGAGGTGATATCTCATTGTGGTTTTGATTTGTATTTCCCTAATGGCAAGTGATATGGAGCACTTTTTCATGTGCCTGTTGGCCATCTGGATGTCTTCTTTGCAGAAACATCTGTTCATATCTTCTGCCCATTTCTTGATTGGATTATTTGTTCTTTGGAAGTTGAGTCTACTAAGTTCTTTATAGACTTTGGACACTAGTCCTTTATCTGATATGTCGTTTGCAAATATCATCTCCCATTCTGTCAGTTGTCTTTTGGTTTTGTTAACTGTTTCCTTTGCTGTGCAAAAGATTTTGATCTTGATAAAATCCCAATAGTTCATTTTTGCCCTTGCTTCCCTTGCCTTTGGCAATGTTCCTAGGAAGATGTTGCTGCGGCTGAGGTCAAAGAGGTTGCTGCCTGTGTTCTCTTCAAGGATTTTGATGGATTCCTTTCTCACATTTTGAGTCTATTTTCATGTGTGGTGTAAGGAAATGGTCCAATTTCATTTTTCTGCATGTGGCTGTCCAATTTTCCCAACACCATCTATTGAAGAGGCTGTCTTTTTTCCATTGGACATTCTTTCCTGCTTTGTCAAAGATTAGTGGACCGTAGAGTTGAGGGTCTATTTTCGGGCTCTCTATTCTGTTCCATTGATCTATATGTCTGTTTTTGTGCCAGTACCATGCTGTCTTGATGATGACAGCTTTGTAATAAAGCTTGAAGTCCAGCATTGTGATGCCACCAACTTTGGCTTTTCTTTTCAATATTCCTTTGGCTATTCGAGGTCTTTTCTGGTTCCATATAAATTTTAGGATTATTTGTTCCATTTCTTTGAAAAAAATGGATGGTATTTTGATAAGAATTGCATTAAATGTGTAGATTGCTTTAGGTAGCATAGACATTTTCACAATATTTATTCTTCCAATCCAGGAGCATGGAACATTTTTCCATTTCTTTGTGTCTTCCTCAATTTCTTTCATGAGTACTTTGTAGTTTTCTGAGTATAGATTCTTGGCCTCTTTGGTTAGGTTTATTCCTAGGTATCTTATAGTTTTGGGTGCAATTGTAAATGGAATTGACTCCTTAATTTCTCTTTCTTCTGTCTTGTTGTTGGTGTAAAGAAATGCAACTTATTTCTGTGCATTGGTTTTATATCCTGACACTTTACTGAATTCCTGTACAAGTTCTAGCAGTTTTGGAGTGGAGTCTTTTGGGTTTTCCACATGTAGTATCATATCATCTGTGAAGAGTGATAGTTTGACTTCTTCTTTGCTGATCTGAATGCCTTTAATTTCCTTTTGTTGTCTGATTGCTGAGACTAGGACTTCTAGTACTATGTTGAATAGCAGTGGTGATAATGGACATCCCTGCCGTGTTCCTGACCTTAGTGGAAAGACTTTCAGTTTTTCTCCATTGAGAATGATATTTGTGGTGGGTTTTTCATAGATGGCTTTGATGATATTGAGGTATGTGCCCTCTATCCCTGCACTTTGAAGAGTTTTGACCAGGAAGGGATGCTGTACTTTGTCAAATGTTTTTTCAGCATCTATTGAGAGTATCATATGGTTCTTGTTCTTTCTTTTATTAATGTGTTGTATCCCATTGATTGATTTGCAGATGTTGAACCAACCTTGCAGCCCTGGAATAAATCCCACTTGGTCATGGTGAATAATCCTTTTAATGTACTGTTGAATCCTACCGGCTAGTATTTTGGTGAGAATTTTTGCATCTATGTTCATCAAAGATATTGGTCTGTAGTTCTCTTTTTTGATGGGATCATTGTCTGGTTTTGGGATCAAAGGGATGCTGGCCTCATAAAATGAGTTTGAAAGTTTTCCTTCCATTTCTATTTTTTTGGAACAATTTCAGAAGAATAGGAATTAGTTCTTCTTTAAATGTTTGGTAGAATTCCCCCAGAAAGCCGTCTGGCCCTGGACTTTTGTTTGTTTGGAGATTTTTGATGACTGTTTCAATCTCCTTACTCATTATGGGTCTGTTCAGGTTTTCTATTTCTTCCTGGGTCAGTTGTGGTAGTTTATATGTCTCTAGGAATGCATTCATTTCTTCCAGATTGTCAAATTTGTTGGTGTAGAGTAGCTCATAGTATGTTCTTATAATTGTCTGTATTTCTTTGGTGTTAGTTGTGATCTCCCCTCTTTCATTCATGATTTTATTATTTGGGTCCTTTCTCTTTTCTTTTTGATAAGTCTGGTCCGGGGTTTGTCAATCTTATTAATTCTTTCAAAGAACAAGCTCCGAGTTTCATTGATTTGATCTATTTTTTTTTATTATTCTATTTCATTGATTTCTGCTTTGATCTTTATGATTTCTCTTCTCCTGCTCGGTTTAGGGTTTTTTTCTTGTTCTTTCTCCAGCTCCTTTAGGTGTAGGGTTGGGTTGTGTACCTGAAATCTTTCTTGTTTTTTGAGAAAGGCTTGTATCACTATATATTTTCCTATTAGGACTGCCTTTGTTGTGTCCCACAGATTTTGAACAATTGTGTTTTCATTATCATTTGTTTCCATGAATTTTTTCAATTCTTCTTTAATTTCCTCGTTGACCCATTCATTCTTTAGAAAGATGCTGTTTAGTCTCCATGTATTTGGGTTCTTTCCAAATTTCTTCTTGTGATTGAGTTCTAGCTTCAAAGCATTGTGGTCTGAAAATATGCAGGGAATGATCCCAATCTTTTGATACCTGTTGAGACCTGATTTAGGACCCAAGGTGTGATCTATTCTGGAGAATGTTCTATGTGCACTAGTGAAGAATGTTTATTCTCTTGTCTTGGGATGAAATGTTCTGAATATATCTGTGATGTCCATCTGGTCCAGTGGGTCATTCAAGGCCTTTATTTCCTTGTTGATCTTTTGCTTAGATGATCTGTCCATTTCAGTGAGGGGAGTGTTAAAGTCCTCTACTATTATTGTATTATTGTTAATGTGTTTCTTTGATTTTGTTATTAATTGGTTTATATAGTTTTCTGCTCCCACGTTAGGGACATACATGTTTAAAATTGTTAGATCTTCTTGTTGAACAGATCCTTTGAGTATGATATAGTGTCCTTCCTCATCTCTTATTACAGTTTTTGGCTTAAAATCTAATTGGTCTGATACAGGGATTGCCACTCCTGTCTTCTTCTGATGCCCATTAGCATGGTAAATTTTTTTCCACCCCCTCACTTTAAATCTGGAGGTGTCTTCAGGTTTAAAATGAGTTTCTTATAGGCAACATATAGATGGGTTTTGTTTTTTTATCCATTCTGATACCCTGTGTCTTTTGATTGGGGCATTTAGCCCATTAACATTCAGGGTAACTATTGAGAGATATGAATTTAGGGCCATTGTATTGCCTGTAAGGTGACTGTTACTGTATATTGTCTCTGTTCCTTTCCGATCTACTACTTTTAGGCTCTCTCTTTGCTTAGAGGACCCCTTTCAATATTTCCTGTAGAGCTGGTTTGGTGTTTTCAAATTCTTCCAGTTTTTGTTTGTCCTGGAAGCTTTTAATCTCTCCTTCTACTTTCAATGATAGCCTAGCTGGATATAGTATTTTTGGCTGCATGTTTTTCTCATTTAGTGCTCTGAATATATCACGCCAGCTCTTTCTGGCCTGCCAGGTCTCTGTGGATAAGTCTGCTACCAGTCTAATATTTTTACCATTGTATGTTACAGATTTCTTTTCCTGGGATTTTCTCTTTGTCACTAAGACTTGTAAATTTTACTATGAGGTGACGGGGGTGTGGACCTATTCTTATTGATTTTGACAGAGGTTCTCTGCACCTCCTGGATTTTGATGCTTGTTCCCTTTGCCATATTGGGGAAATTCTCCCCAATAATTCTCTCCAGTAAACCTTCTGCTCCCCTCTCTCTTTCTTCTTCTTCTGGAATCCCAATTATTCTAATGTTGTTTCGTCTTATGGTGTCACTTATCTCTCGAATTCTGCCCTCGTATTCCAGTAGCTGTTTGTCCCTCTTTTGCTCAGCTCTTTATTCTCTGTCATTTGGTCTTCTATATTGCTAATTCTTTCTTCTGCCTCATTTATCCTAGGAGTGAGAGCCTCCATTTTTTATTGCACCTCATTAATAGCTTTTTCGATTTCAACTTGGTTAGATTTTAGTTCTTTTGTTTCTCCAGAAAGGGCTTTTATGTGTCCCGAGAGAGTTTCTCTAATATATTCCATGCCTTTTTCGAACCAGGCTTGAACCTTGAGAATCGTCATTCTGAACTCTAGATCTGACATATTACCAATGTCTGTATTGACATATACCAATGTCTGTATTGATTCAGTACTGCCTCTTGTTTTTTTGGTGGTGAATTTTTCCACCTTGTCATTTTGTCCAGATAAGAGTATATGAAAAAGCAACTAATATACTAAAGGGTGGCAAAGACCCCAGGAAAATATGCTTTAACCAAATCAGAAGAGATCCCAAATCTTGGAGGGGAGAAAGGGGATAAAAAGAGGTTCAGAAAAAAAAAAAAAAGAAACAATTAAGAAAACGAATAAAGAAAAAATATAAAAAAGAAAAGAATATATATATATATATTATATATATATATATATATATTAGATAAACTAGTTAAAAATGTTAAAAAAGAAAAGGGTAAAAGTTGAAAAAATTTTAGCAGAAGAAGAGAGAAAAAAAATTTAAAAAGGGAAAAAAAGAAATTAACTGCAAGACTAAGGAATCATGGGGAGAAAGCCATGAATTCCGTGCTTTGCTTTCTCCTCCTCTGGAATTCTGCCGCTCTCCTTGGTATTGAAACTGAACTCCTTGGTAGGTGAACTTGGTCCTGGCTGGATTTCTTGTTGATATTCTGGGGAAGGGGCCTGTTGTAGTGATTCTCAAGTGACTTTGCCCCAGGTGGAATTGCACCACCCTTACCAGGGGCCAAGCTGTGTAATCAGCTTGGGTTTGCTTTCGGGAGCTTTTGTTCCCTGAGCGCTTTCCGGAGAGTTCCAGAGGACGGGAATGAAAATGGCGGCCTCTCAGTCTCCAGCCTGGAGGAGCCGAGAGCTCGGGGTCCCGCTCCTCAGTGCGCCTCAGAGAATAGTGCCTAATAACTCGCGTCTGCCTGACCTCCAGCCACACTTCAAGCTCACCGAGACTGCGACTGGCTCAAGGTAACCCCGAGCTGGGAGCTCACTCCTTGGCTCTGTCTCTGTAGCCAGCTTCCCCGTTCTAATACCTGTAAGCTCTGCGACACCAAGCTACCCCCGATCCTTCTGTGACCCTGCAGGACCTGAGGCCATGCTGACCCTGCATGGGCTTCACCCCGGTTTAGCCTCTGGAAGGATGTCCCTCAGCGGACCAGACTTTCAAAAGTCCTGATTTTGTGCTCTGTTGCTCCGCCGCTTGCCGGTGTCCGGCCCCTCCCCCCGCAGTCTATCTTCCTGTCGCTTTGGATTCACTTCTCCGCCAGTCCTACCTTTCAGAAGGTCGTGGATTTTCTGTTTCTAGAATTGCTATTCTTCTTCTCTTCAATCTGCTGTTGGATTTGTAGGTGTTTGCAATCTTTAGATAAGCTATCTAGGTGATCTCCTGCTACCTGAAGTAGGCTCAGCCTGCTACTTTGCCATCTTGACTCTTCCCTCCTGTATTTTTATAATCTTAACATGAATCCAAAGACTAGTGTGAAATTCTCAGTATCATACTATACTTTATTAATCAACATTTCAGGGAAAAATGTAAGGTTAGGGCAATATTTTTAAATATTTTATGTAAAATATTTTTTAACTCTAAAATATTAAATACTAAAATGTTTTTAAATATTTTTACTAGCCTTATATAAAAATACTTTGCCTATTTCATTAGGATATAATTGTGAGTCTACAAATTTCTGTGGGTTTTTTGATGTTTTAAAAATTCTAATTTTGCCAATTATTATAATCATGTAAAACAAAAACAATCACTATATTTTCACTACCTGAGAACAATTGTACTGTAAATACTTTGCTATTATTCTTTAAATTTTTTAAATTTTTTTTATTAACATGTAATATATTATTAGCCCCAGAGGTATAGGTCTGTGAATTGCCAGGTTTACACACTTCACAGCACTCACCATAGCACATACCGTCCCCAATGTCCATAACCCCCACCACCCTCTCCCTACCCGCCCCCCCAGCAACCTTCAGTTTGTTTTGTGAGATTAAGAGTCTCTTATGGTTTGTCTCCCTCCTGATCCCATCTTGTTTCATTTATTCTTTTCCTATCCCCAAACCCCCCATGTTATATCTCTACTTATATCAGGGAGATCATATGATAGTTGTCTTTCTCCAATTGACTTATTTTGCTAAATTTGCTATTATTTCTTAACAGAACTCTTATGTATATTTAAAAATAATTATGACTATATTGCTTATTGAATTTTGTGTACTGGTATCAAATAAATTTGTACATATATGTTCACAGTTTTTTAATGAATGCAGAATATCATTCGATTTAGTAGGAATATAATTTACTTAACTACTTTGTCAACACAGAACACAAATTTCCATCTACTCTCTTTTTTACAATAAAGCTCTTGTGTTTTAGGTTATTTGCGTGCTGAATATTATATGTGTACTAAATTAAAATTTTGATTATAGATTGTACTCATATTTCTAAGAGTCAAAAAAGTAAGAAAATTTTAAGTTTCTTGATATTTTCAGAATGTTTTCAAAATTTTGTAAAAACCATTGCTTAGCAATGTACAAATAAGATTCTTATTTCATCATTCACCCATCAGCATTGAGTACTTTATCTTTAAAATACAACTTTGGGTTTTACAAGTAAAAAAAAACAGGTTTCCTCCTAAATTTTAATATCTTTGTTTACATAATGAGGTAAAATATTTTCACTGTATGTTTTGACTCTTTCCTCTTTTGTTAGGTGTTACTTGCTCTCTTGAAGATATGATATCACTGCCACTGTTATTATGGTAAATGGTTCTATCTCTACCATTGGTCTCTAACAAATTAAGTCTCAGGACTTTAAAGTTTCAGGAGCTCTGAATCATTCGAACCTGTGACAGTACCCAGTAGCAAGGACAAACATTGACAGACATTAACTATGCAATTTCACATTATTAACTCAGCTATACTTGGGCAAAATCTTACAAGTCTTCATTTTTTTTAAAGGAGAAATATTCAAAGATTTGAAATAATTTGTAGTAAGACATCTAATAATTAAAATTAGGATTTTAAGACTTCATGATTTCAGAACTTTGCACTAACTCATCAATGAATGCTGGTCCCTAGTGAGATGCAGCCTCAGTAGGATTGTGAGCTTTTGTAGCAATCACTAAAGTTTCCTATCTATAAATTTCAATACATGAATTTTCATTAGATCACACAGAACTATGCACTAGAGCAAAACATATAGCCATAGGTTGCATTACCTTTCACTGAGGAGGTCCTTTTTCACTTTTTAATTACTATAACTTTTTTTAAAGCTTTTATTTATTTATTGGACAGAGAGAGAGGGAACGAGCACAAGCAGGGGGAGGGCAGGCAGAAGGAGAGAGAGAGAAGCAGAGCAGGGAGTCCAGCATGGGGTTGAATCCCAGGATCCTGAGATCATGACCAGACCAAAGGCAGACACTTAACCAGCTGAGCTACCCAGGCACTCTTCAATTACCATTCTGAACCTAACACACTCCTTCTTCTTCTTCTTTTAAGATTTTATTTATTTATTTGACACAGAGAGAGATCACAAGTAGGCAGAGAGGCAGGCAGAGAGGCAGGCAGAGAGAGGAGAAAGCAGGCTCCCCCTGGAGCAGAGATCCCGAGGTGGGGCTCGATCCCAGGACCCTGGAATCAGGACCTGAGCTGAAGGCAGAGGCTTTAACCCACTGAGCCACCCAGGTGCCCCCTAACACACTTCTTATCAGAGAAGCTAATATATAAGATTTTGTTCTTCTTCAGTCCCTCTGTCTGTCTCTAAGTACAGAATGCCATCTCCTGCTGATCTCTGCTTTCCAAGTTGGCATTTGCTACACATGTTTCAAATGTATATGGTATTTGAAAAATGATCCCTCCTCTGGACAAACTTTGGAGAGAGCTCATTTCACAGTCTGCACACAAAACTAGGGATGCAACATTGACCTGAGAGAGGCACAGGAAGATAGCAGATGGTCTTGGGTATCTGATACAATCAAACCAGCCAATGGACATCTTTGAATGCTGACATGACTTAGCTTTTGCTCTACCCTGGTTGGGCTGCCCCTTGACATCCTCCAATTGACGATTTGCCCTTCTTATAACTTCATGTATCTTGAGTTGTAGACTCAACTTTGTTTGAGCTCAATTTTGTTGAGCAAACAATTTTCCCTGCTTATAACTTCCTGTGTCTTGAGTTGTAGACATTTGTGAAATTTAAACATTTCAAAATTAACTGTGTCAAAGCCCTCCAATGTTTATTATGTTACCAGACAAAACATTTTCCATAGTTGCTCATGAATACGCTAACCTCTTCGCACTAATATTTTCTGGAAGTCCTGATTTTGAAATGGAAATTATTATGTCAAGAATACCAAGTTCATTTCTCTCAGAGCAGTATGAATGGATCTAAGGTCCACGAGCCCCAAGAATGTCTGATCAATAAAGCTGGTAGAGAGGGATGGTCCATGACATAGAGCCCTCTTTCTCTTATCTGTCCTTCATATTCAACACCCCTTTTCCTGCATTATCTTAAGGTCTGGATTGAACAGAAACTCTTCTGTTTAGGCTGAGGCATCCACCTTTACTGATGGGTATGGAGGGGAGACTGGGAAGTAATGCTAATAAAAAGAAGTCTGTGAAATTTCTTTAAAACAGATATTTTAATGTTCTTAAATCTCTTCCATCCTTCCTTCATTCATTCCCTCCTTCACCTCCTTCCTTTGAATTCCTTGCTTCATACGGGTTTGTGTAGGATGCGAAACAAACAACTTATGGTGGCAGGTGATAGTCCTGGGACCAGCCAATGCAGTGGGTGATAGTACTGACCAGACAACAAGCAAGAGTATTTTTAACAAGAAGGGACTGATTAGATGAGGGTTGTGATCCTGATTCTTTCAGAACAGGAGTGGATCCTGTCTTTGTTTAAAATTTGGACTTTTGGTTCATTATGATTTTTTTTGCATTAATTTTCATTTTTTAAAATACCACATTAAAATATGTATCTTGATTACCACATTTATTGCCATCACTTAAATATTGTGCTATAGGCAAATGCCTTATTCGCCTCACCCTGGGACTCTCTAGAAACAAATGCAATAGATGAAAGCTTAAGAAAACCTCTACTCAGGGGGCAGCACCTGGGTGGCTCAGTGGGTTAAGCCTCTGCCTTCAGCTCAGGTCATGATTCCAGGGTCGTGGGATCGAGTCCCACATCAGGCTCTCTGCTCAGCAGGGAGCCTGCTTACTTCTCTCTCTCTCTGCCTGCCTCTCTGCCTACTTGTGATCTCTCTGTCAAATAAAATAAAACCTTTTAAAAAAAAAAAAAGAAAAGAAAGAAAGAAAACCTCTACTCAGAAATTAAACTGACGTCTACGGCCATACCACCCTGAACGCGCCCGATCTCGTCTGATCTTGGAAGCTAAGCAGGGTTGGGCCTGGTTAGTACTTGGATGGGAGAAATTAAACTTGGAAGCCATTTGTAAAAAAGTGACCAGAGACAAAGCTAAAACCCAATTTTACAAAAGTCACGCAAGGTCAGGAGAAGTAGCAAGACACATCTCAACAGCTAGAACTTTAGCAGAATAATCGTAGTCGTGCTCAAATGTTATTATTTAACAAGTTCTGTGCTTTTAAATGAGAAAATACCATTTATTCTGCAGGAACGGTTTACATTATTTTTCTATTTAGCAGATCCTTCTGAAATGCAGGATTTATGGGTTTTTGTCAAAAATATCTTTATTTTATAGCCATTGCTATTGTAGTATTTTCTAATTGCTGTTACTTTTCAGAATCCTTAACTTCTTGTGTTCACATTTGTTTCAGAAATAGCTGCAATTTATCTAAAACGTTTTTCTTGTTAGCTGTGTGAAGTTTGGGGAATAAATAGTATGATTCCTATCTATTCTGCTTAGTTCACTATCAGTTTTCACTGTGTATTTTTGTAACTCTTCACAGTGGGTTTAGTTGGTGGCATGATGACCAGGCTGGGGTGGGATGGATGGGTGGTTAAATAATTCCATTACTAAGCACACATCACACTAAGCCCAGCACCACACACCTGCTCTCACAATCGCAAACATCTGAAAGGAGGGGGTTCTTATGGCATAAGTATCTCTGTACCCGGTGTTTGTCTTATTTCAGAGAATTTCTGCAATCACCACTCAAGTTTGTCTCTGGTAAAGGAGACATTCATTTCATCAGAGCAACCTGTTTCTCAGTCACAGACCCTTGTTGATCCATAATACTCTTGCATTTTATTCTGCACTTTTCTGCAGAAGAAGGGAGAGAACGTCTAGTATAATTAAATATTCTTGTGATGCCCAGTGCTAGGAAAGTGGGAAGAGACAGTCCTTCTAAACAAAAAAACAAAGACCTAAATGAGTTTATGCTTCTTTTCATGCAACAATTCAAGGTACCTCTTTTTCTTCAGGGTCGATACATTTGTTAGTTTCCCCACCATTCTAACTTAAAGAAGTCCCATGTGGAACTCTGCAGAGGAGCGAGTGTGAATTGCCTTCCTACCAGAAGAGTATGCCGCTGTCTTTGATCAAGCTCATAATTAGATCAGCTAAGGCCGGGACGAAATAAGGTGAGTAGGTGATAAGTTGAAAGCAGCAGTAAGGTTTTGAATGAGAGAAGGGAAAAGAACAGCAATCCTCAAGCAAAAATCCATACCAAGGCCTGAAGTTTACACATCCCAGGTCCCTCTCTCGTGGCCCAGCCAAGAATGTTCACAGAGTCTGTCTCCATTCATCACACATGCCCTGGCAGCTCCACTTTGAGCCCCAGATCACAAATACATGTCACCTCAGACTGTTTTTCAGAGACCTCCTCATGCAGCCCCATCTGCATTCGCCTGGGTCTTCCCTGGCAGAGGGCACATCCATCACCCCCGGGAGGTACGCTTTTTGGAGCAGCTTTCACTAACGCGCTGCACAGAAGGACTGAGGGGCCTGCTGGCTCCTTTGCCAGCTTGGTCTGCTTTGTGGTAATAAACCTAAGGAATGTCTAAACCTGGAGTTGTCAAAAAGAAGAAGGTTGTTTTTGCTGGAATGTCTGCGGTTTTATTCCCTTTCCCCAAGATTCCCATTTCAGAAGCTTTAACTTTTATGGGTATTTTTTAAACGATAAAACGGGGAGTTTTTAAATGTGGTTCTAAGAGGTAGAACCCCCCGAGAAGTCTAGATTTGGCTCACCCAGAAAATCCAAGCCAAGTGCCTTGAACTTAATCTGAACTTCTCTCTCCCCACCCCACCCCCACCACAATTGCAACATTTTCCACTCATAACATCACTACATTGTAACTTTGCTCTCTGGCAACTGTGTCATTGGTGATTAGTAAAACACTCTGAAACAATGACATCATGTCTATAAAATAATCACAAAAAATGCTAAATATTAATGACTAAGTCTCAGAATGGAATTTGAGCAACGCCAGTGGTGGCTAGGTTCACTTTATATATTCTGATTTTGTGAGATTTAAATTGACTGGATTTCCACACATACCCACCCCCTTGCCTAATTTCAGCCATTCCCTCATTTCTCCACTTTCCTGGCCCCTTCTCTTTCCCAAGGAGTTTGCAGTAAGAAGACCTGTTAAATTTCAGAATCACCCAATTTGCCCTCTGATCTTTGTTGGAAGCTTTTCTTCATTTTCAAGCAGGAGCCTAGCTCTGTAGATTCAGGTACCATTTGTGTTCCAGATACTTCACAGTTCACAAGCCAATGGTAAAGCTATGGAAATTTTAAAGCACACACATTGTCCAGATGAATGCAAATAAAAATTCATCTTGCCTTCTTGGAGAGTGGAAACCGGGAATATGGATCACAAAAGGAGTGGAATGTTAGAAGTTCACAAAGCAATGGAATGTTAGAATTGGAATTTAGTCCAACACCTTCACTGACAGCCTTGGACATTTTTAAAACACAGTAGGCTTTTAAGATTAAGCCAGAGTGAATTGTAAAGGAAATACCATCTATGTGGTGAAACATCTTAAATACCCTGCACGCTTTACTGAGCGAGTGGCTTGTTGAACTCGCTATTGTTGTGAGATCTGCCATTAATTTTAAAGTCTATGTTTTGGAGAGAAACGCAAGACATTTCACCCTTGTTATATGCTTCTATGTTCATGATGCTACTTTCTTGCCATTAGTATGGTAATCACTTTGAAGGGGATTTCTTTCCTTCTTCCCTTCCCTTCCCTTCATCTTCTCTCCCCTCTCTTCCCTTCCCTTCCCTTCCCTTCCCTTCCCTTCTCCTCATCTTCTCTCCCCTTCCCTTCCCTCTCTTCCCCTCTTCTCTCCCCTTCCCTTGCCTTCCCTTGCCTTGCCTTCCCTTCCCTTCCCTTTCCTCCTTTCTTTTAAGAAGCAGTTTAGCATGCTCTTGTCCAGTAAATTTTCAAGTGTTACGTGAAATCCAAGTGGTGTACAAATACATTTCCAGACCTATCAGGGAGACCTCCTTCCTCTCTATTTCATAGCAACTCACTTGTGCGTCTGTTTGGATATAAATTTCTAAATATCAGATAGGAATTCTTCGAAGCACCATCCTATTTCCCATGCAAAGTAGATGTTTAGTAAATATTTGTAGTGTGAATGGATGAGGGGCACCTGGGTGGCTCAGAAGGCTAAGCATTAGACTTGGTTCAGCTCAGATTGTGATCTCAGGGTCAAGGGATGGAGCCCCCTGTTGGGCTCTGTGCTCAGCATAGAGTCTGCTTAAGACTCTTTTTTCCTCTCCCTCTACCCCTCCCCCACTGCTTTCACGTGCACACACACACACTCTCTCTCAAATAAATAAATTTAAAAAAATGTTCTTTATAACTATTTAGTAAAAAAAAACAAACCAAAACTAAAGCTTGAAAATTACTGTCATCCTTGCCATTCTTTACCTCTGGGATGCCTTTATATGCAGGCTGGAAATGGCTGGCTTTGAACTCAACTAACTTGCTGGTGTGATTTTTGAACATGAGCACCAGTACCAAGTCCAAAGCAACCTCATTCTTACTTCACAGACTGACTGGCTGGTTGGCATCAGTGACTCCTGCTTACAGAGATACTTGGGCATGTGGTGATTTTAATGAGGCTAATAGATTCTGAGCCTCCAAATTAAGAACTAGAAAGGACCCAAACTGGGTAGCCCCTTTAAGACTTCTCTGCGCAGTAGCCCATTCAGCCTCAGGAACTTTCTGTGAACTCTAGAGGTGACCTCTTCCTTTTCTTTGCTTCCACTTAATCAGATCCCATGTGGCCTTTGGGAGCCTAGTGCTTGGATGTTGAAGGATTAAAAAAAACCCACTTTTGGGTATGCTACCTTTGGAGGCATATTAAAATCCCTTTGAATGCTATTGTTTTGTTTTTTTTTTTTTCTCATTGAAAATATCAAGTCTGTTTTCTATATAAACAGGCATTTTCTTTTATCTTGGTGATATTGTTTTACATTCCAACCTTATGGCTTAAATATTTTATTTGTCTCAAGATCATTTTTTTAAAACTTGGGCTGATTATTTGAAACACTCATGTTGGAAAAGAATTGTTAGTGACCTTTCTTTCAACTGAGGAGGAAAACAAACATACAAATAGTATTTTTCTCCTTTATTATTTGTGATGGTTAGTCATACATACCTACTCTGGGTTCACATAACCTGCAATTGAAAGAGGCGTATGAAAATGACTTTTTAAAGTATCTACCCCATAAAGCATTTCCATAAAGACTCTTGTCTAGCTCACCATTGTGAGGGAAAAAAAAAATAAAAATTTCAGCTTTTGTAGAGTAGGGAATTGATTATATTTACTTATATCTTAAGTGAGAGTGTACAAGATAAAATCTGAGAAGGACTACGAACAGAAGATTGATCTGTATTTGTGAACTGGGTTCACTGATCCATGGTGAAATTACAGAGCAGGAAAGACATCTCTCTTTGTCGTCGCTGGGGTCCTTGATCTCTTATCTTGTCCCTTGTCCCGCAAGATTAGGAGAGGACATTCCTACAAAATGGGATAATTTTGTAGGAATGCCCTCTCCTAATCTTAGTCAATTATTATATATGGCAGAGATGGGTGAAATTTTTCTGGAAAGGCCAAGATAGAATGCACTGCTATTGAGGTTCTTCTTATTCCCACTTCTGCTTCTGGTATTTTCCTGTTAGGGTCTACACCTCTGCAATTGCAATGCCTCACCACAGATCCACTTCAGCTCTCAGAAGCAAGCTGTGATCTTGAGTGGAGAGGGAGGAAAAGTACTGGTGGAGGTGGAAACATTTGGGTGCTGTGGAGGCTTCATGGCACCCCTCTGTGTCAGATTCACAACTCACAGCACAGGGACAATCCTGGGGTCTCTTGTATTTATGAACCAGGAGGCTGACTGCCTACCTTCTGGCAGCCACATTCTACTGGTTTTTGACAGCTGGGTGCTTGAGCACCATCTTCCTTCTGTTTTTCTGGAATTTCCCATAGGTTCTGGAATAAATTTAATTGCTGGCCCTCATTTTTGGTCAGTGGTGTTAGAAATATATACTTACTCTGTGTCCTTCCAGCTACACTGCTGAGAAGTAGGGAGAGGAACTGCTAGTCACATTTCAGATATAATCCTGGATCATATTTCTTGCTCATGGCATGCCTTTCTGTACTAAATGGCCCAGATTTGGGAACAGAGTAGAGCACCCTCGCTGGCAGCAGGCACTCATGGGACAGTATTTGTAGAGTGGACTGTGTGGTCTTTCCAGACCTTGAGTTGCATGATATAATGGTAGTTCTGCAAATATAAGTGGGATGATAACAATATATTCTTTTAAGATTTTACTTATTTGTCAGAGGGAGAGAGAGAGAGAGAGAGAACGAGCACAGGCAGACAGAGGTGGCAGGCAGAGGCAGAGGGAGAAGCAGGCTCCCTGCTGAGCAAGGAGCCCGATGTGGAACTTGATCCCAGGATGCTGGGACCATGACCCGAGCCAAAGGCAGATGCATAACCAACTAAGCCACCCAGGCGCCCATAACAATATATTTTAAGTGAATGATTAGCTCTGAAGTATTGAGCTATTGTCACAGTAATGTCTTTTACTGCAATATTTGGAGAATTTATAAAAACTAAATGTAGGAGTGCCTGGGTGACTCAGTTGGTTAAGCATGTGCCTTTGGCTCAGGTCATGATCTTAGGGTCCTGGGATTAAGCCCTAAACTGGGCTTCCTATTCTGTAGAGTGTCTGCTTCTCCTACTCCTTCTGCCCCTCTCCCCATCATGCATGCATATGCTCTCTCTCTCTCCAAAAAATAAACAAATAGTCCTAAAGAAATAAAAAATAAAAACTGAATGTATTTGAAAAGCAGTTTCATCCTCTAAATGAGATGTGCTTGAATAATACTACAACCTAATTTTATCATTAAATACCCAGAAACTCCGAATGTTCATGGCTGATTAAGAGGAAAGAAAATCCACTGAAAGATGGGTAGTGGAATTCTGGTCCTAGTGAAGGGCCGCTAATAAAACTCAGTGTACTGGTCAGCTTGGCTTAGAGATTACTCCCAAATTTGGTTGTAGACATTGAAGGTGAGGAAGAGTGGGAGAAAGCAGAGACATCTGAGCTCACAAGTTAGTATCAGAGATTGGACTAGGCCCTAGGCGAACCAGGTACCTATCCATTTTTCCTTTCCCATGTCTACAGTATCTAAATTTGACCCATCTCTCTCTTGTATAATCCACTCACTTAGGCCCTTTGTCTCATACGTCTTTGTATGTCCTCACAGAGCCAAGCACAGAGCCTCAGCAATAATGACTGCTCAAACAATATTAGCTGAGGAAGTTAGTCTAGCAGAAGTGTTTCCTGACCTCCAGCATCTCATACTCCTTTGTTTGCTCTTGTACCTGTGTCGAGGCAAGACAGTATGTTTCTTGATTATCCCTGACAATTTTCTCCACAATACAAGCTGTCAAGGTCAATTATGTGTCACTTGGGTGTTTTAATCTTAGCACAGAAATGTTATTTTTCTTGCCATCCTGGAAGAATTTCACAAGAATTTCAGAGACTGACTAAATGATTGCAGAATTTCTGCATTTCTGCCAAATTGCATTGAATAATAACAATAAAAATAAATAGCATTAGTCCGAGAGTCATGCAGGAGCAGGTCCAGGCAGAGAACAAAGCATGACATGTGTGAATTGGCCAACTAACATGGTTCTCACAACACCGGCTCTATTGTCAGCAATGATAAAACCTGAGAAAAGGCCTTGGCAAGTATGCTGTACATTTATTTGTTTTTGAGCTTTGACAATAGGTTGGCTGTGATGTGATCTTTATTACACTGTGCAATGTAAAATGCAGCTTGTTTTTAAAAGCCATTGCCAATGACTGACAGATATTTATTTCAATGGCATCTAGTGATCTGAATGTCTCATGTCATTCTGTACTTGCTCACTTTTCCATGAATAACTTACCATGTAAAGAGACATGTTTGGACTTACTTGAACTCATTATATAACCCCAGGTTAGTGAGGGATGTCTTGGAAAGCTAGAGAAGAACTGTTGTGTCTCTGACAATTAACTGTGTTTCCATTCTTGATTTAACTCTTACTGTAAGTGATGGCCAAAGCACTTCACTTAGTCAGAAATATCCAACAGACCAGCATTCATAAGTTTGTTCTGAGACATTTTTTTTTAATATTTTATTTATTTATTTGTCAGAGAGGGAGAGAGAGCAAGCACAGGCAGACAGAGAGGCAGGCAGAGGCAGAGGGAGAAGCATCTGTTCTGAGACATTTTTGCTTAAGGTCAACCATTTGTAATGGATTTTCTGGTTGTAGGGGGTTTTATGTACTATTTTTTTGGTAAAATGAGAAGTATAAAGACATCCAGTTTTGTAAAAACATACAGGGCTAAACATATCAAAGCCAGAATAGCAGGTTGCTTATGGACTATTTTCTCATGGGATTTCCCCCTGGAGAGTCAGAGAAGTTGCATTTTTGTGGCATTTTAACAGAAAGCCTCCTGGGAAAATAAAGAGTAATGGGTCATTGCCAATCACATGGGCTTTCATTTAATTAGATCACATTAATCTTTAACATTTAGTTTGTATTATTGCACTGAGGGATTACAAATTGAAGGGAAGAGAGGAAAAGCCATCATCAAGAGAATAATGTGTTATCTAGGAGGAGTGAAGTGGTGGGGAAAGGGAGGCCGAGCAAGGCGTGGCCTGAGGACATTGAAAGAGTGGAGAAGGCTGAGTCATTGGTCCTGTTCCTATTTCTGCAGACAACAGGAAACTCTATTCCAGTGATTCAAGACTAGTAGCCATGTTTTCTTAAGCTAGCAAGTATTTAAGAAAATTTGAGTTGGAATGCATTCATATGAACATGAACTCTCTAGCACCACAAACTCTGGTTCTCCAACAGCCTTATGCTAAGGCCCCAAAGTCCTTGAATTGGGAACTCAAATCTACCCCTCTCCATCTGTGTAGAGGACTACCACTCCATGTAGTGTTGGAGTTTCCGACAGTAAGTGAATAGCCCATGAAAATTTTTGAAAATTGAGGTGAATCTAGAAAAAGTATAATGATGTTCAAGAATTCATTCTAAGCCACTGCTGCTTCTTTTTAAAAGATTTCATTTATTTATTTGAGAGAAAGACTGACAGAGAGAGAGAGAGAGAAAGAGCATGAGCAGGGTGAGGAGTAGAGGTAGAAGCAGACTCCGGGCTGAGCAGCGAGCTGGATACAGGGCTGGATCCTGGGACCTGAACTCTGGGATCATGACCTGCTTTGAAAGCAGATGCTTAACTGACTGAGACACCCAGAGCCACTCATTCTAAACTTCTGCAGGTCAGTGAAGGGGTTAGCAAGTCCACATTTATGTTCACCTCCGGGTTATGGTCCTCGATTACAGACCTTCTACAGTTAAGCCACATTTCTTCTCCCTTCTCGCCCTTTACTCCATGTCCTTTTTATCTACCTTTTGTCAAACCAGCTTTTCCCTCAGCCATTTCTTTTCCTTGTCACACATATTTACTATTATATAAATATATGTTTTTTTAAATGACAAAACCTAAGCAGCATTTCAAAAAATTCTATTTTTAAAATTTTCCTGAGGTTTAGTGGGTACTCAGCAGCTAGAAATATCCATTGCCCTGAATTTCAAGATTGTACATTTATTTGCACACCACACCCACATTTAAAAGTAAGGTGCATTGGGGGCAGAGCCCATGTGTCTGGCTCATTTCTTAAAATTTCCGTCTCCTAGTTCTAGAGCCTAATAGGAAAATTATATTTATTGAATAAATGAATGGATGAATGAATTGACAAAACCCTCTTAATGCTTAAAATCCCACCTTTTGTGTTTCCTTTCTTTTAGTTTACAGCTTTGATTTATATTTAAGATAGAAAATTACCCTAAGAGGGGTAATATTTGAGCCTGTATAATTTTCCTAGAACTTCTTAGGGATGAAAGACTGAGTTTGGAAGGCATTAGGTATTTGAATAAAAGAAGTAAGGGGACACTGTTTTGGGGGGGTAAGCAAAAAGAGCAGGAAAGAGAAGAATGAAGAAAGCCAACCGTGTAATTCCCAAAACTGTCTATTTCATTTGAGGGCCACATTGATTTAGCTCCAGTTCACCATAATACTGCATTTATTTTAAATGAATAAATGAGTAAATTAAAATGTAAATGAAAATGCATATATAACAAATCATGATTGATCTCTTCTCTGAAATCATTATAGCCCATTTACCTAGTCATACAATGAAAGAAGTCACGGTCATGGGCAGACCACCTCTAACAAAACGAAAGCTGCCACTTTGCTTCTTTTACTGGTTTGGAGAGAAAACAGGATCCAGCCATATGCTGTGAAGACAGGCTTGTCTGATCCACCATGCTTCAGACCCGGCACCAGCTTGAATGTGTGTGGGCCTTTTGGAAAGGATTGCTGCTTCTTTGCTTTAACTTCTGTAACATGCTGATCTATGTTTTTGCAAGGGATAGAGGATTGAGCTTTTATTTCATTAGAAAATGAAATCCACTGGTTTCTTTCAGATATTTTCTAGTATTGAGATTTTGTAAAGCATCAGCTTTATTTAGATCTAATTTGCATACCATACAATCCACCCACTTAACCATTCATTGGTTTTTAGTATATTCACAGAGCTGTACAGTCAGCAACATAGTCGACTTTTAGAGCATTCTTGGCACTATGAAAAGAAAGCCCAATCCCTTAGCACTTAGTCACTCCTTTCTCCCCAAATCCTCTAGCCCCAGGCAACCAGTAATTTACCTTTTGTCTTTATAGATTTGGCTATAATTTCATACAAATTATATAATTCATATAATTCCATGTAAGTGGAATCACACTATATTTTATGATTGGCTCACTTAGCATAATGTTTACAAAGTATCCATGTTGTGGCAAAACTTTATTTTTTTTAATGGGAAAATATTGTCCTATTGTATGGATATGCCACATTTGTTTTTTCATTCATCTTTAATGAGCATTTGGGTGGTTTCTGCTTTTTGACTATTATGACTACAGCGGTTGTAAACATTCATATAAATTTTTTGTGTGGATTTATGTTATATTTTTCTTGAGTTAATACCTAAGAGTGACATTGATGGGTCATATAGTAACTCTATGTTTAACATTTGAGTAATGTTTTCTTTTATATATATATATATATTTTTTTTTAATTTTGTGAGGAATGTTTTCTAACATGACTGTGTTTTGCATCCCTATCAGCAGCATGTGAGTGCTTCAATTTTTCACATCCTCGCCAACACTTGTTATCTGTGTTTAGAGATAACTTTTGTGGTTTTGAATTGAAAAACCCTAAGGCTGAGCCTCTTTTCATTTGCTTACTGATCACTTCTTTGGAAAAAACCTTTTTCAGATCCTTTATCCATTTTTATTTATTTACTATTTTTTTATTATGTTATGTTAGTCACCATACAATATTTCATTAGTTTTTAAACTTTGTATTATTTTTTTTCTGTGTTCCAAGATTAATTGTTTATGTATCACACTCAGTGCTCCATGCAATACATGCTCTCCTTAATACCCATCACCAGGCTAGCACATTCCCCAACCTTCCTCTCCTCTGAAACCCTCAGTTTGTTTCCTGGAGTTTATAGTCTCTCATGGTTCATCTCCCCCTTCATTTTTCTCTTTCTTCTCCTAATGTCCTCCATGCTATTCCTTATGTTCTATATACAAGTGGAACCATATGATAAATATCTCTTGATAATTATTATATGATATTATCTTTCTCTGCTTGATTTATTTCACTTAGCATAATCCCCTCCAGTTCCATCCATGTCAATGCAAATAGTGGGTGTTCATCCATTCTGATGGCTGAGTAATATTCCATTGTATATATGGACCACGTTTTTATTTGTCTGTTGAAGGGCATCTTTGCTCCTTCCACAGTTTGGGTATTGTGGATGTTGCTGCTATGAACATTGGAGTGCATGCGCTCCTTCTTTTCACTATATCTGCATCTTTGGGGTGAATACCCAGTAGTGCAATTGCTGGGTCATTGGGTAACTCTATTTTAACTTTTTGAGGAAAGTACATACTTTTTTCCAAAGTGTTTGTACCAACTTGCATTCCGAACAATATATGTTGTTTCCTGCCTTATTAATTTTTGCCACTTTAACTGGTGAAATGTGGTATCTCAGTGTGGTTTTGATTTGAATTTTCTTGATGGCTAATGATGTTGAACATATTTTCATGTGTCTGTTAGCCATTCATATATCTATGGCCATACCACCCTGAAAATGCCTGATCTTGTCTTTGTCCACTTTTAAATTTTGTTTTCTGGTATTTTTTTGTTATTGAGTTGTAATAACTCCTTTTATATTAAATATATAATCTCTTATCATATATATGATTTGGAAATATTATCTTCCATTCTTCAGAGTGTGTTGGCTTTTCTCCTTACTGTTGATATTCCTTGAAACACAAAGCTTTTAATTTTGTTGAAGTCTAATTTTATTTATTTATTTATTTATTTATTGGTATGTTTGTGCTTTTGGTTGTCATATTTAAGAAACTATCACCTAATCCAAGGTCACAAAATTTATTCCTATATTTTTTTCTAAAATTTCTATAATTTTAGCTCTTACATTCAGGTCTTTAATTATTTTTGAATTTTCATATGCAGAGTGAGGCAGGTGTTCAACTTTGTTTTTTCCATGTGGATATCCAATTTTCAAGGATCATTTGTTGCCTTTTGTTTTTAAGGCTTTATTTATTTATTTATTTGAGAGAGAGTATGACAGAAAATTTGGGTGGGGGAATGGCAAAAGGAAGAAAGAGAGAAGCAGTCTCCCCTATGAGCAGGGAGCCTAACGCTGGCTTGATCCCAGAATCCTGGGATCATGATCTGAGCCAAAGGCAGATGTTTAACCAACTGAGCCACCCAGTGCCCCCATTTGTTGCATTTTTGTTTGCTATCATTGAATTATTTTGGCATCCTTGTCTAAAATAAATTTACCATAAATGTGGAAGTTTATTTCTGTTTCAAAATTTTGGGGTCCTATTGTTAAGTGCATATAATTGTTATATGTCTTATTGATAGATTGTTCCTTTTATCATTATATAATGTCCTTCATTATCTCTTACAATAATTTTTGTTTAGTTTAAAATTTATTTTTTCAATGTTAATATAACCAGTCCAGGTCTTTTTTGGTCACTGTTTGTACAAAACTTCTATTTCCATCTTTTTATATCAACTTGTGTCTTTAAATCTAAAGTGAATTTCTTGTAGACAGCATATAGTGTGATCATTTTAAAAATTCATTCTAATAATCCCTGCTTTTTCATTGAAGAGCTTAATCCATTTACATTTAATGTAATTATTAATAAGGGGCTATTAACTTCTCTCATTTTGTTCCTTGTTTTTCCTATGTCATATATATTTTTTTTCCTCAATTTCTCCATATTGGCTTCTGTTACATTAATTAGATATTTTCTTGTATGCCATTTTAAGTCTTTTGTCATTTATTTTTTGCAATAAGTTTTGAATTATTTTCTTAGTAATAACATCTTAATCATATTACTCCAGTTGAAATTAATAACAATGTAGTTTTAATAGTATACTAAAACTACTCTTATAAATAGCTCTGTTTTCATAGTTAAGCTATTGTTTTCCCAAATCTGTATTTATTGTGTGCCCATCAACTTAGATTTATAATTATTGGTTTATTCAATGGTTTTTTAAATCATATAGAAAAAAAGATAAGTGATAGACCAAAGTACGTTAATACTAAATTTTATATTTACCTATGTAGTTACCTTTGCTTGTACTCTATTTCTTCCTGTAGATTAGTTGCTGTGTAGTGTCCTTTCATTTCCACCAAAAGATTTTCCTTTGTATTTCTTTTAGGGCAAATCTACTAGCAATAAATTCTCTTGGTTTTTGTTTATTTGAGAAATTTTCATTCCTACTTTATTTTTGAAGGATAGTTTTCCTGATATAAAATTCTTGATGGACAAATTTTCTACTTCAACACTTTGTATATTTCATTCCACTGCCTTATAGCCTCCATGGTTTTTGATGAGAAGCTATTAATCTTATTGAGGATTCTGTGTACTTGATGAATCAATTCTTTCTTGTAGTTTTCATGAGTGCCTCTGTTATTAGAATCCTATGGTTTGATTAAAATGTGTCATGTTGATCTATTTATACTACTTGGAGTTTGTTGAAACTCTTAAATGTGTAGATTCATGTATTTCATGAAATTCTGGAATTATTCCGCTATAATTTCATCATCTTCTTATGAAATTCCTAATATGTATGTATTTGTAAACTTGAAGATTCTACAGGTCTTTAAGACTGTGCTGGTTTATCCTCATGATTTTTTTTTTTTTTCTTTCTTTTTGGTAGACTGGATAATTGCAATTGACCCATCACCAAGTTCTCTGATTCTTTCTTCTCCCTGCTTCAACTTGCCATTGAGTCTCTCCAGTAAAATTTTTACTCTTTATTATACTTTTCAATGTCAGTATTTCTGTGTCCTTTCATAGTTTTTTCTTTATTGATATTTTCTTTTTATGTGAGATACTATCTTCATGATTTACTTAGTTCTTGTATGTGTTCTTCTTCAATTCCTTGAGAATATTTAAAACAATTAAAGTCTGCCTAGTTTCCCATGAACAGTTTCTATTACTTTCCTTGTTAAAAAATCTTGTGTATGGGCCATTATTTACTGAAAAATGGACCTTTATTATATGGCAACTCTGAAAATTAGATTCTTTCCTATCTTTGCCAAGCTTTTGGGTTGTTTTTGTTTTTATTTTTTTCTTTGTTTGTTTGCTTTTTTTTTTTTTTTCTTTTTGGTTAGTTTATCATTTTACCCAACTGATATCTCTTTCTCATGTATCACAAAGTAATGCATTTGCCTCTAAAAGCATTTGCCTTTAAATGAGGTAAATTTAACCACCTCAGTCTTTGGAGAGTTCCAAGTTAAGTGAAATAAATACAAGTTCTTTAAGTTGGTTTCTCAGGAGGCCACCAAACAGATTTAAACAACAACAACAAAATCCCATAACTTTCTCAAAATAAGGTCTTTTCTTCTTCCTTTCTTAACATGCAAATGCACTGGGTATAGGAGCTATTATTTTCAAGGTTGCTGCCAAGCTGGGGTTGGGGGGGAAGGATGGGGCCATTGTAGTTTAAAACACTGCAAAGATCTCCTTCAAAATTCAGCTGGTTTCTTGATTAAGCCATTCCTTGATTGTTATAAGCTTTTGATTAATCTTTACAGTTCTGAAAAAAAAATGGATGCCAACAGTTTGTCAGTTTATTTTTTACTTTGTTTTGTGTGTGTGTGTGTGTGTGTGTGTGTGTATGTGTGTGTATGTGTGTGTAGAGACATGCATGAAATTCACTACATCACAATTTTCATTGATGCCATTCAAGTTTATTTCTGGACACTTAATTCTCTTCCATTGATTTTAATGTCTATCCTTGTGTGAGTCTTGGCAGTTGTCTTGATTATTGTAGATTTGTACTAAGTTTTGAAACTAGAAAATATGAGTTCTACAGAAGATCTGTTTTTTTTTTTTTCAAGCTTGTTTTGGTTATTCTTTTGAATTTCCATATGAATTTTATTATCAACTTTTCAAATTCTGCAAAGAAGACCATTTGGATTTTGATGGAAATTGTGTTGAATCTGTATATAAGTTTAGGGAGTATTGCCATCTTAACAATATTAAGTTTTCTGATCCATAAACATGAGATGTCTTTCCATTTATTTAGGTCCACTTTAATTTCTTTCAACAAAATTTGAAGTTTGCAGAGCACAAGTCTTCCACTGTTTCATTAAATTTATTCCTAAATATTTTATCCTTTTGTATACAATTGTAAACTGTTATTGTAATTTTGGTATAGGATTATTCATTGTAAATGTACATCAATTCATTTGGTTACTCTATGAAAGAAGTTGGTAAAAATAAAATTTGTGATCATGCCATGTCTTTGTTTAAATCCTTTTGGCGGCTTCTCATTGGTCTTAGAAAAGTAGCAAAAATCCCGAATATCACGGAAATATCTTAATGTTCTGATTTCTGCTCACTTCTCTTGCCCCATCTAAGTCTGCTCTTTCCCTCACTATCTGAGTTATGCTGGCATGTTTTCAATCCTCCTAAGCCAACATGATCCTTTCCAACATAAGGTCTTTGCACATGCTATTTTCTCTACCTGAAAAGTTCTCTCCTTCTTATGTCACAAAACAAACCAAAAAAGCTCTTTATCTAGTTAATGCTTATTACATCGTCAAGTCTTGGCTCAAATACCTCCTCTTTAGGAAAGCCTTATGGATAACTTGTCTAAGTCAGCTTCCTCTGCCATCTCTCTATGGAGCACACCTTTCCTTTTCTTTCTTTTTCTTTTTTTTTTTTTTTTTAAGATTTTATTTATCCACTTGACAGAGAGAGATTACAAGTAGGCAGAGAGGCAGGCAGAGAGAGAGAGGAGGAAGCAGGCTCCCTGCTGAGCAGAGAGCCCGATGCGGGACTCGATCCCAGGACCCTGAGATCATGACCTGAGCCGAAGGCAGCGGCTTAACCCACTGAGCCACCCAGGCGCCCCGTCCTTTTCTTTAGAGGCCTTACGATACTTTTAAACTTTACTTTCATTAATTAAAGTGATTATTTGATTAAAAATGAATACATTATTCAATACACTGTAACTTTTTAAGAGGAAAGTCTGTCTTGTACTTGCTGGCTGTTGTTTTTACTCTTTCTAGCGCAGTATGTACCAAGTACTCAAATTTTCACTTTTTGAAACAATGAGAGAATGACCTGTCAAGGTTTATGTATTATGTCATTCAATCATTCATCATTTTAGGTAAGTAATATCCTTTCCAAGTTAGAGTTGGGAAAAATGAGGTTCAGAAAGATTAAACATATTGTCCAAATTAAGACAACAACTTCTGTAGAGTCAGTATTCAAAGTCAGGTCTCACGATGAACCTAAGCTTTCAACTGCATTCTTGCACTACTTTATCCTATTCAGGGTGAATCTGTACTCTAAGGAAAGCTCTTAGTGGAAATATCTAGCTAATATAGCAAAGAAGAGATGACTTTGCTATTCATGAGGGAAATGCAGGATGAGCTTTGAAGGGGATGTCACAAACCCACTCAGGGTGATAGCAAGATTTAGAGCAGAGGATAGGGCTATGAACCATTTTCCAAAATTGTTAATTAAGGAAAGAAATGACTCAAAGGTTAGGGGATGACATTAATGAGAAGGGGAAAGAGGTATTACAGGCAAATCTTACAGATCCCTAAGTAGAATGCTTTGGGAAGTGAATAAGTGGTGGTCGGAGTGAGAAGCCGGGAAGTAAAGACCATTACAGAAACTGACTGACAAAGAAAAATCAGGGCCCTACTGAATTTTGTCCTAATGGCCTTTTTGAGGTCACTGTATGCAGAGTAGTAGGCAGAGGACTTGTTCATTTGCCTTGGAGGGAGAGGAGAGTTCTGAGCTTATTTGTCCTGGGAAGGTATATCTCCAAGACCTTAGTATGTAGATCTCCAAGGTATTTCTCCAAGACCATAACATAATATGGGTGGTGGAGAGCCAGGGGGATACAAAAACATACAAATAGTGAGAAGGTATGACAACTGGGATAGCTGCAATCTTACAAACATTTTAAGTGTATTTAAATCCAAACCATGCCTATCTAATGCACAAAATGTGCAAAAATTTATTTTTCCTATTGTTAGGATGTGCATTCTCTTAAGAAACTGGAAGATGATGAGATAAGTGTGAATTGATTTTTGTGAATACTAGAATGGGAATACGGGGGACTGAGAAAATAGAATGACTCTCCAAGACAAATGGCCAGTTATAGATGTGTTTGTTAAGCCAGGAGGAAGCGCCTGGTAAAGAGGAATTCAGGAAGGCAGAAGTGTGTTGACAGGGAAAGCTGAGACATGGAACAGCCAACTGAGAGAAAATCAGAATGAAGGATTTAGTACAAATGACTCAACCTTTGTGGAAAAAGTTAATCATAACCGACAAAGTCTTTTATTTGTGTATTTCAATCCCCTTTAAGTAGAGAGATAAACTTTCTTTATTGTATCCATATTTCAAAGTGTGCCTTAGAGTCCATTGCAACAATTTTTATAGACATTTTCATCCCTTATGTAAAACAATTTAGCTCAATCCTCAATATGAAACTTTCCAATTTATCCTATTTTCAAATTAAAAAACAACAACAGCAATAAAAATCTTTACACCCCTCCCATTCCTCCAGATTCTTGTGGAAAATTTTCATTGTAGACATTTACTATGTATCCTATCAGTCAAAAGTTTAAAGGTAATGTATTTTTTGGGAAACATCTCATGGTTATGATATTTAATATGATATTTGAATTTTAAAATTTAAAGGATTTTATATGGTCACTGTGTTGTGTGTAGTGGGTAATTTCTGCTTATACTCTCTCCTTTCAAAGAATAAAGAAAGGTAATAACAGTCATAAGACATTGAAGAAAAAATACAATTCACTTTGATTCAACCCTTGTGATCTATAATATACCACACAGTGGCATAGACTGGAAAAAATAAACCCCACTCCTACAATAATTTGAAGATAAATTCTACTATTACTAGGTAAACCTGAAGAATGTTTAGCCCTGTAGGTTTATGATCAGCAAAATGGGTTCTAGAATAGTTTAAAATTGAGATCATGTCTACAAATCCAAAGCATCAAATACTGCTGTCAGGGACATAGTGGTAAAAGCAAAATAAAAATGTTCCCAGCTCCCTTTACTGATCATGGCAGCCAACTATAAATTCTCTGGTCCCTTTCTTGTCTGTTCATTTTCCCCAACATACTGCATTTTATTCCTGTAAGAACTTGTTCCATTTAAGCCCTAATTCTAGGCATAGTCCTTTGTCATTCTCAAATCTCATCATGTGATGAATACTCCATTGAAAAGATCCTCATTAAGGGATAATAGCTCTACTTTTGAATTGTACAGGAAATGATTATAAATATATTTGAATATGACTAGACTGAAGTTTGAGGTATGAAATTTTAACTTTATACTTAATTCAAATAGCTTTTACATACATACCACAAGTGCTTTGCCCAGTGAAAAGAAGCATTCCTGGAAGAAAGAGCCAGTTTAGCTAATTTTTGCCAACATAAAAAGAAGACACTAGAAACAACATTTAAGACATCATCAAAAACAATAACTACATAATATTTTTCAGTCTAAAAGGGTGCAAAGCTAAAGTATACTTTCCAATTTAAATAGTGATTAATAACAGCTTAACTTATTATACATTATTATATTCATTATTATACATTAGACCATGGCAAACGGAAAACTAGGAAAAAAATAAAGTGTCCACGCAAACTATTTGAAATGGCAAAGTGATACATTTCTTGTACTGTTTCCATCAAGATTTTATTACCAGTTTCCATTATCTCTAGTTGACTTGTTCAGATGCAGACTCTAAGCTCAATGACCTAAATTTATTGACCATTAGTCCTACTCCAGTGTTGCAAGACTTCTTGACACTACACTAGAATGTGGATACGAGATGTTAGAACTGAACTGAAGAATTAATTTATCCTTAATAATAAACACAGTGTATTTGATCACTTTGATAAATGAGCCTCAGTCCATCCTTAGTATGTGATGAACAGTTACTATACTGGAACCATAGGTGAGACTAACCTGTAATCTGTCCCAGGTCTTCTCTTTATTAGTGCAGCTGCAAACAATCTATATATTCAGATTAACTAATGATCCCTGAATCATATTATTTTCTCCTCCTGCTCTGGCCTTTTTTCCATGTTGAGACTGGAGTGAACCACTGGAAGATTTTGGACATGACATACATGCTCTGATCTTTCTCTATGGTATTCCCTCTACTACTCCTCAATATCCTACTACATTTTTTTCCCCTCAAAATGCCCTTTGTTTTTGTTTGTTTGTTTGATTTTGCTTTCACTGCTCTTGGGTTCCTCCTACCTCCCTTCTCCACTCTTCCTAGTATCTCATCTTTCACCTATGCTCTCTATTTCATAAAAAATTCCTACCCTATGCTTTTAAACATTCTCAGAATTTTCTCTCCATCCCTTAAAGAAATTCAGGCTCTACCCTGAAATTTTTTTCTTTTATACTGTCCTTGAAGTGAAGGATTCCTGATCTACTCAAAGACCAGGAGAGGGAATTGCATTCCTTGAGCTCCTCAATGCTACTTCGAAAAGAATTGTTCTTGTGTCTTTATGCAAAACTGCATTCTCTCTAAGTTAATACTACCAAACTTTTCCAGTGTTTCATCCTTCTTATCATGAAATGATCCACATTTAGTCATTCTGCCACAATTATTGAAAACATTAGCACCTAGGCCACATTAATCTTCTATAGCCCATGTTGTACCATTAAGCTGGCCAATTTCAATATTCCTATGGCCAAAGTAACCAGCAGGTCAGTTTCTAGGTTCTTGGGCATCATCATGACTCTTGACCTTCACGTTTGCTTTCTTTCATCCCCCTAAAATTACAGACCCTTATGTCACAAAACTTAAATTCTTCTATGACTATTTCCTTTCCTTCTGTCTCATATTCTAATGTTCACTCTACTTGCTCATTGTCCTTTGGAGGCCTCCAGTTTCTTTATTTTTCAATTATCCCTACTCTATCAATGTATTATTATATACTTAGATAACCTCATTCCCTTCCTTCTTGACTCAGCACAGTGCATAACTGAATGCTTCCTCACTTCACTCTCTTGCGTTCTTGTCCTTTCGTTGCATACCATTCAGTAGTATTAATCCAGGAAACAAGCCTTCTGATGTGAACTATGCCCAACCTCTTTTCTCTTGTATAGAGATCATTATTGTTGCATCAAGTATTATCTCATTTATCTCTTCCATCTTAAAACTAGTATTTTCTCCTCTATTTGTGACCCCATTCTCTGTTGTTTTTTCAGGATCTTATCCCACCTGTCAAACATCTTTTCTATCATATAGTTGATCTTTCCTTTTCTCCTGACTCTTCTTTTCCTATTCTTATTTTCAGTAAATGATGCCACTATTCAGTCACTGAAGTTAGAATTCAGAAGACATTCTGCAGGTTTTTATCTTTTTGCCCATAGTTACTTTATAATAATAGTAATAATGATATCCAATTATAGAGTGACTGCTATGTACTAGTCACTGCTCTAAGTGCTCTACATGTATTATTTCAGTTCATCCTTACAATTCTACAAATTAGCTATTACTCTTATCACCATCTTGCAGATGAAGGCACCACGATATAACAAAGTGAAGTATCCTCTGCAAGGGAACACAGTAAGTGGTGGAACAGAGGTGAAGGACCAGGTGCTGGTTGTATCTCTACATACATCATGAATTTTCCTATTATGCTATTATTCCAAGCTGTTGACAGCTCTCATCTCAGCAGCAACAGTCCCTCAAATGGCCTTGCTGGCTCTCATCTTGTACTCTCCATATTCTTACTCTGTAGTGTTGTCCTTGCAGGTTGGTCTATCATGAATATTAGTTTAACTTCATTGTTCAAAGCTATGAGTGTTTGGATTAGAAATGATAATTGTTCTGTTTGAATCAATCCTATTACTTTTTTAAAAATTTACATTGATGATTTACAAATATTCAAGTTGGGTCGTAGAAAGCTTATGGAGATGGGATATTGTAGTTTGTCTGAGATTGTTACTAATGGATTTAAATCCTGATTCTAACACTTGTGTGTTAAAATTTGGGGCAAATCACAACCTCTCTGTGCATTAGTTTACCACCTTTAACATGAGAATCATAATAGTACCTGTATCATAGGATGATTGTTAGGAATAGATTAAATTAGTTAACACATGTAAAGTGTTTTTAAGGACACCTGGTATAGAGTGAATTGCTATATCAATGTTAGCTATTATTATCCCCATGTGGAAGCTATCCAAGCTGGTTGAAGATCAGGCTTAGAATCCAAAATAGTCTTGATAACTATCATACTTTTCATCAGGAGACAATATAGTTTGCTTACTGAAATTCATTATAATAAATATCTGTGATGATCTGCATAACATTGCTTTGTGATGGAGATCTTGCACTTTGGGAGACCAAATCATGTTGAAGCCTGTCTTCTAGTATTTGAAGTTGCCCTCCTTGATTTGGAAGCAGGAATAAAGGCTATTGCCAAAGTAATTCCATATAGACATGTATCCTCTTCCAAACAAGTGTAAAGTTTCTTTTAGAAAAGCATAAGGGTTATAATCCGCATGACATAATTTTCAAGATACTATGTTAGCACCCCAGTAAGCCAGGAAATCAATCTTCCAGCCACCACAACCCTCTAGGAAACATCTGTTGGACCATTTGCCATGAGAAAGAATGAAAGTAGGCTTGAGGCCCTTGGCTTAGCAAGGGGGAGTTCCATCTGGAAGGGTTGATGGAGACAGCTGGGAGCTTGGGAATGTTAACTCTCTCCAGGTTTTTGACAGCATAGAAGGGACACAGAAGGTGATTTGGACAATGATAGTGGTTCATGTTGACCAGTCTTTTAACTACTAGAAATAGTTATCATTTAAAACCACCTACTGGGCGCCTGGGTGGCTCAGTGGGTTAAGCCGCTGCCTTCGGCTCAGGTCATGATCCCAGGGTCCTGGGATCAAGTCCCGCATCGGGCTCTCTGCTTAGCAGGGAGCCTGCTTCCCTCTCTCTCTCTCTGCCTGCCTCTCTGTCTACTTGTAATCTCTGTCTGTCAAATAAACAAATAAAATCTTTAAAAAAAAATAAAATAAAACCTACCTACTGAGCTCATGCCCTACTCCACATTTTTTGAGCTCTGAAAGACCTAGGTCTGTCCATTGAACATGTGGTTTTGTATAAAAATTTATACCAATTATCTAGAGTCCAGTAATTGATCTTCTAAGTTAAAACTGGACATACTCAGCTGTCAGGTACATGAAACAATGCTCAGTTTTGAACTGTATGATGAAGAAAGAAAACGAAAGATGGATTCAACCTGACCTTGGAAGTAAGTGAGCAACTCACAACAAGGGGAGGTGTCCTGGGAACCAAAAGACAGCTTGACAGCAGACAGAAAATGATTTAACACTCAGACAGGGAAGAAAATTGAGATCCACAGCTATGGCCAAAAGATACAACCCCAAAGAAATGCTTCGAAATGAGAGCTACAGGACAGGCTGGATTACATAGACTTTTCCCATCACAAGATGTAAGCTAATCTATTTTGCTAAAAACAAACACATTTCACCCCTGAGAGTGTATTAAATGCTCTGAAGAGGGTCTGGGACTTAATTTGTAAGACACATTTCATCAGATATTTAGAATTTACACTGTAGAATTCCTGGCCTTTCTTGTTTTTCATTTTCTGATTCCTGAGAGATAATCAGAACCATATTCACTCAGGGAGCAAGTTGCAGACTAACATTTTTCTAACCCTTATATTGCTCAATAAGTAAACTCTCATATATCAACATTTTTTTTCTAAATAAAAGCTTCAAGGAATTTAACAACAAACCACCTCCACAATACTATTTTTATAAATTTTTTAAAAATGGTCTAAACAAGCTAGAAATTCCTTTATCCCTCACCCTTTGCAAGGTGGAAGTGATAACAATTGCACCTGTTTTTCTGCAATGGTACTATTTATATCTTCAACGTTAAAACTCTAGAGAATATCTTAATTGTTCAACAAACTTTTGTTGAGCACTGACTATATAGTCAACCATTGTGTTGCTATAACATAGCATATCTTTACCTTCTTTAATCATGTAAATGATTGTGTCTCTTAAAATAAATGCAAAGAAAAAGAATTGTATGTCCCCAATATTGTTTTAAATAACTTAACAGAAAATATATTTTTCTCTGTGCTCCACAATCAGAAGACACAGTGATTAGAGTGATAGGTAGCTGAAAATCAACTATTTGATTACTTGGCTTATACTGACTCAGGTATTAAAATATTTTGAGGAAGTAAATCAGATTATCTGATAGGCCTGTGGTTAAAAGAGGATAAATGTTGGAGATAGATTAGTGGATAAATGAAGTCATGTTAATTTGAGTGGTATTTAAAATGAAATAATACACATGCCATTTAAAACCGAGAGACATATGACTTATTACACTGAGCTTTATCTCAAAAGACTGTTGCTGAAACCTTAAAAGAAAGCTCACATAGAATGGGAATTTTGGAAGTTGCCGGTTTCGCTAATTTTTAAGTCATTACTCTTCATCAGTATTGTTATTTCTATTGTATTGTTATTTTTCTTGGTTCCTTTCTCTTGGTTCATCTTTTTCCTCTCCGTTCCTTCTTCTACCGCCAAGGTCAAATTCTCATGCTTAACAAGTGCAGTAGCTTTCAAGCTGCTCAGTCATCCTCTAAGCTATACTCACAGGCTTACACAAAGCCTGATATGACCCCATCATTTTCTTGCTTCTAATCTCTCAGTGGTTTTCTAGAACCCAGTGACTGAAACTATGCTGGACCAAAAGCACAGGCATCTCTCCAAAACTGGAGCTAAGATGGAAATCTAAAACAAAGGAGAGTGGATATATAATGAGTTATGGCTAGAAGGAGAGCTATATTGAAGACCTGAATACAAAACGAAGGTATCCTACTCAATTTGATAGATGACAGGCATCTATCAGAGAGTTTTTATGTCAGTGATATGCTTTAGGCAAATCAATCTCACTGTGGTATTTAGCATGAATTAGAAGAGAAAGCACCTGGAGGCATATGGGCCAAAAGCCCAAAGACTTAGCTATTGAATTGATTTTAAGTAAATAAACAGTGAGGTCCCAAATCAGGAAAATGGCAGTGAAAATGGAAAAGAGGGGAGATGTGTCAGTGGGGTTGTGGTAGATGGTTAGTAGAGAATCAGGAGAGAAAGAGAAATATAGAGTTAAGTATATAGAGTCATTGCTTGTTTTAATCTTTCATTGCTTATTTTTATTGGCAAAGATTTAGAAGTATATGTTCAGTTCTTCTAGGGTAAAAATGATCTTCACATTGATTTTCAAATGGGTCAAGTAGAGCAAAAGAGAGGTGTTCAGCAATACAGTGGCCACAGTCAAAGATTGCCTGTGGGTGTTCTGGCTGCTAATTTCTGTGAGCTCTTTGCAGTCGGGTCCTATTACCTGTTTGCCATCTCCGAAAGGATGGCCAGTAGTGTCATTCCTTATGAGAAAGTTCTTACTTAACTGTCTGAAAGGTTCATATCTATCATGACATTAAAATAGTGGTCTCAGTCAAGAAAAGGCAAAGAATTCTCATGCATTATTTGGGGGTTTCCACATTATATTAAGTACCCATGATCAGGAGAGAGGGGCTTTAGTAATCTCAAAGCCCTTTGTTTTGGAGAGAACATTGCAGGTTACCTTATCAGCTGGATATTCATGTGCTGTGATTGCATCATTCCCAGGGGACAACTTCCCAGGCTACTACTGCCCTATCCCATGTTTCTACCAGTACAATAAATACCATAAATAAATTCCTCGGCACATTGAGTTTGCTAGGTTTTAAGGTCTTTCAGCTGGGAGAGGACCTGTGACCTTTGCATAGCTGTTCATGTGTTATTTCTAGCAGGATTTGAAGCACTTAGTTGTGGAAATCCCAGAAGACTGCCCCCGTCATCCCTAACTACACTCAGTTCCACCCACCATTTCATATAAATACTGCTGAGCCACTTTCTTTTGTAGGCAGAAAGGATCTGCTCAGGGTTGAGATGAGCAACCAAAACTTTCCAACTGTTTCCACTCATAGCCCAAACATGGTTTGCTGGGTTCAGAATTTAGCAGCCGGGTCCCTAAGGCACTTAATGGAAATGAGTGAGTTGGGAGAGAGGAAAGACTGGCAAATTCTGGCTGTCTTCCTCTCCCATTTTAGACTCAAAGAAATACCATGCATTATGTAGCTGGAGCAGGTCAGGTGCCAAGCCCTTGTAGTAGAGGAGGACATTCTCTGGAAAGGCCAAAATGCTGTTTTTAGAAGGAAAATACTTCCAGGACGATACCGTGGCCTTTAACTTAATTAGTCGACTAAAGAAGGAAAGTCTCTCAAAAGAATCACGCAAATAAAAGGAAGCTGCCCAAGGCTGCTTCCAGGAAAAGAAAAGAATCTTTTGCCATACTGAGGCCAGAGGTGTGGGTGTCAGGTTTTCCAAGGAGGATTGGGAAACTTTCAAAAATTCATAAGAGGTTCTTGATAGGCTCTTGCCTGGGGATCTGCAGGTAGGTTCCTGAATCATAGACTTAGGAGGTGTTCTCTCAGAAAGGTCTTACTAGAGACACAGACATTTCTGACTATATTCCAATTTCAAAACTTAATTTTGGGTAATATTAAAAAGCAACATATTTAACCACGTCATCTGTGATTATTATTTTTTTTTTAAAGATTTTATTTATTTATTTGACAGAGAGAAATCACAAGTAGATGGAGAGGCAGGCAGAGAGAGAGAGGGAAGCAGGCTCCCTGCTGAGCAGAGAGCCCGATGTGGGACTCCATCCCAGGACCCTGAGATCATGACCTGAGCTGAAGGCAGCGGCTTAACCCACTAAGCCACCCAGGCGCCCCATCTGTGATTATTTTATTCTATTAGAATGATATGAAATTTAAAATATTGAAATATAAAAATTTCCAATAAAATGTAAGGATTCTCTTTCAAATTGAAATCTTTGCTTTTAAGATGGTACTTATCAAATGTATGGATTCCAAAATAATTCTTATTAGTTGTAAAATTCCTCAACTTGACTGGATTTATTTATAGTCTCTAAACATACCATGCCCCAGGGGATACCTTTAATTGAGAAACTTTTTCTAAGAATGATACATACTTCTATTCCAGTCTTTGTTTTCATAGAAGTCCTATTCTAGCAGAGGAAGATAACATTTAAATACCCAAATATATATCTGTGATTTTTGCTTTGGAAAAGTATAAAGCAGGGAAGGAGTACAGGGTGTGTGTGTAATGGGGGGGGGAGGGCATGTCATGGTGACTGATGAGTAATACAAAAGTAACAAAATTCAATTCATAAAATGTGTTATGTTATCATCTGAATTATTCAGGCTCTTAAATGCCTGCTAATGTGAAAATGGAAGACAATTTATTTTATACTTTGGTTTTATATACCTATACTTCATAGGTTTAATTCTTGAGATTATAAACTTTTCATTTTACTTAGTCTCATATGATCTTATAACTTCAGTTTCTTCAGGCAAATAGAGAGTGGTGACAACATTTTGTTTAGAAAGAATTTCCTAATGTTTGGAAGAACATGTTATTCCCACTTAGAAGGTGTTTTAATGTGAGGTCATCAAATTCTTCCTTGCCTACTAAATTTCATATATTCAGTGTGTCCTTAGTCTAATTAATTTACTTACGTATGTAGACTTACCCATCACATGTTTGCCCTTCAGTACTGATATTTTATTCATGAAATAGGGAAACCAAACAGTTTATAATTGAATGAAGCTGAAGACCACTCGGCATTCTTTAGGTATTTGGAAACAAATTATGGTTCTGTGTGATTTCTTCCTCCACCACTGAACATTTAGACAATGGGCTCTTGGAGGGGGGCAATTCAGAGTATTTCTTGTTTATCTTCTCCACTCAATAGATGATATTAAAGAGAAGCTAGTTTCCATGGAGTAGGTTAAATCATACTTTTTTTTTTAACAGTAATGGAAAAATTTCCTTTGGAAATTATAAATGTTCTTAAATGAAAAATATATCAACTTTTCCTCAATACCGAGTTGCTGCTTTTCAATGATTTCGGGTAAGTCAAATGTTCAGTACAAGGCTATGTCTGTATCCAATACTTCATTTAGACTTTTTAAGTCTTTGTATTTGTTCTAATGATAATGGTTTGTTGATGTACAAATATCTCACTTCAAATAAGTCATTTATCTACCACATGACCTCACATTAATGTTTTGTAAAAAGCATACTTCAAATCTATTTCTGCATTCTGATTTTGCAAAATCTCTTACAATATTTTTATGTTATTACCTTAAAATAAATATAATGAATTTTTTCTTATGTTAAGATAAACTCATGAACATTGTAGACATTTTGGGATCATAACTCACAAATTTACCATGCAAGAAAATAGCTTTTAGGGGTGTCTTTTCATTTGGTTTTTTATGCAAATGTTTATACTGTAAGGTTTGCATTTCGTCTTCCGAGTTACTTCCCTATGTTATTGAGTATATATGAAGCATTCTTATTTTGAGAATGGGGATAGCAGAGCGGTCAACAATGAAGACACTTCAACCAGTTGTATGGGACAGCTTGTTTGCAGACCTTAGACACCAGGCACTTTCTCTTGTGATGTTCCGCAGTTCACAGCATACTGTCATTGTCAAATCCTGCAGGACGGGTCTCATTTTCATTCTCTATTTTATTCTTCAAAAATCATGCCATACATTTGATTTTTTGTAGCTGTTATAACAAATACTTATTGAAATTTTATAACATATTTTTTCTATACATTTCATTGATTTATGCCCCTTTGTTATATTCTTTTTACTTGTTTCTTTTATTTTTGTTCATTAATTTTTTTCTATTATGGGGATATAGAAATAAAACAAAAAGCTGTGTATTGGTTTTCTAGATCTGCCATAATCAAGTACTACAGAAGGGGTGGCTTAAACAACATAAGTGTATTTTTTTACAGTTCTGGAGACTAGAAATCTGAGATTGAGTTGTTGTAACATTGTTCCTTCTGAGGATTATGAGGGAAAAATCTGTTCTAAACATGTCTCCTTGGCTTTTGATGACCATCTTTCTCCCATGTTTTCACATTATCTTCCCTCTGTTGTGTGTCCATGTCCAAATTTCCTTTTTATGAGGACGCCCGTCATATTGGATTATCGCCCCACCCTAATGATCTCATTTCAACTTGATTACCTCTATAAAGGTCCTCTTTCCAAATAGGTCACATTGTAAGGTACTGGAGGATAGGATTCAACATGTGAATTTTGGGAGGGATACATAAGTCACCCTGTTATAGTAGCATTTATAATCTATTGGGTAAAGACCTTTGAAAAATAATTGAAATATCAGATGGTGATAAATGCTATGACAAAATATAAACCAAGAGAAATAATGAGGGCTGGTGCAGAGGAGATGAGCTAAAGCAGGAAGGATCAGCTCTGGTAGAAATGCTTCTCTAATCTCCTGGTCACACTGGATGGGCAGCACTGACAATAGAGTGGATATTTTCTGCTTTGTGGGGTACTAATAACTCATCTTTTGGTAAAGATATATCTTTAGTTAGATGAGGTGCTATAAAGAGCTCTTTTCTATGTAAAATTAAGGTACCAAGTCTATACTTGAATAGAGAGGCTGAAACTAATTATGGTTGTACTGTTTTGCATACTATTGTTCAAGGTCAGTAGAGCAGTGGTTCTAGAGCAATTATTACAATGTTACATAATTTATGTTACATCTTTGTATGGTGAAGCCAGGAAAAGGCAGAGGAAGCTGGGGCTATGAGACCTTGGGGAGAAATAAGATGAGAGAGGCTATATCCTCAGAAGAGCTCAAAAAAGGAGTTATCAGTGGGGAAATCCCTGGACAAATAGTCTTTTCATAGGGTTTTACTAAGGGCCATCTTGACATCCAGTTTTTTTTTTTTTTTTTTTTTAAAGATTTTATTTATTTATTGTTCAGAGAGAGGAAGAGGAAGAGTGAGAAAGCGAGCACAGGCAGGCAGAGGCAGAGGGAGAAGCAGGCTCCCTGCTGAGCAAGGAGCCTGATGCGGGACTCAATCCCAGAATGCTGGGATCATGACCCGAGCTGAAGGCAGCTGCTTCACCAACTGAACCACCCAGGCATCCCTTGACATCCAGTTTTAATTGTGCTCTGAATTGTGCAGTTCTTGTATTATTCCCAGATTTTCAGTAAACCTTTGGGAAACTACTGTGGTCTGGTCACATCTCTGCTGTGAGGTGGCTTTGTGTCTTCTGAGACCTGAGTTTACAGGAATCACTGTTTCAAGAGAGACTGAGACCCTGAGAGAGCAGAACTCTCTGAAGTAGCTTGAGCCACAGAAGAGGTTAACAAGGTGCCTAGTATGCCCTGCAGATTTTTGGTGAGGGATGGAGGAGCTGTGGATACTAAGTGAAAGGAACGCTCGTTGACTGATTTCACATAGGATGGAAGTCTTGGGTTATTGCTATGTGAAAGTTGACTGACTGATCATGGAAGATGTGAAGTCCTAGAGATATGTATGTTCTCTAGAAAGATAGTAACTAACCTTTACGTCGGCATTCATTTTCCCCTAACATAATAAGAAAATTGTTTGTGAAATAGCAATATAATACCACCAGTATTTTCAAAAACATTGGTATTCTATTGTTAGTAAATTTAAGCATATCTGTCCCATGCTGGCAAATGCTCATACACATTTATTAATAATTGAATTCACAGAATTCATCAGAATCTTAGAGGAGAACATAGGCAGTAATCTCTTTGATATCAGCCACAGCAACTTCTTTCAAGATACGTCTCCAAAGGCAAAGGAAACAAAAGCGAAAATAAACTTCTGGGACTTCATCAAAATCAAAAGCTTCTGCCCAGCAAAGGAAACAGTCAAAAAAACAAAGAGGCAACCCACGGAATGGGAGAAGATATTTGCAAATGACAATACAGACAAAAGGTTGATATCCAGGATCTATAATGAACTCTTCAAACTCAACCCACACGAAACAGACAAACACATCAAAAAATGGGCAGAAGATATGAACAGACACTTCTCCAATCAAGAAATACAAAGGGCTATCAGACACATGAAAAAATGCTCATCATCATTAGCCCTCAGGGAGATTCAAATTAAAACCACATTGAGATATCACCTTACACCAGTTAGAATGGCCAAAATTAACAAAACAGGAAACAACATGTGTTGGAGAGGATGTGGAGAAAGGGGAACCCTCTTACACTGTTGGTGGGAATGCAAGTTGGTGCAGCCTCTTTGGAGAACAGTGTGGAGATTCCTCAAGAAATTAAAAATAGAGCTTCCCTACGACCCTGCAATTGCACTCCTGGGTATTTACCCCAAAGATACAGATGTCGTGAAAAGAAGGGCCATCTGTACCCCAATGTTTATAGCAGCAATGGCCACAGTCGCCAAACTATGGAAAGAACCAAGATGCCCTTCAACGGATGAATGGATAAGGAAGATGTGGTCCATATACACTATGGAGTATTATGCCTCCATCAGAAAGGACGAATATCCAACTTTTGTAGCAACATGGACGGGACTGGAAGAGATTATGCTGAGTGAAATCAGTCAAGCAGAGAGAGTCAATTATCATATGGTTTCACTCATTTGTGGAGCATAACCAATAGCATGGAGGACAAGGGGCGTTAGAGAGGAGTAGGGAATTTGGGTAAATTGGAAGGGGAGGTGAACCATGAGAGACTATGGACTCTGAAAAACAGTCTGAAGGGTTTGAAGTGGCGGGGGGGTGGGAGGTTGGGGTACCAGGTGGTGGGTATTATAGAGGGCACAGCTTGCATGGAGCACTGGGTGTGGTGAAAAAATAATGAATAATGTTTTTCTGAAAATAAATAAATTGGAGAAAAAAAATAATTGAATTCACGTTGTCTTTAAATATATGGTTGTGACATTAATTGAGATATTATATTCATAATATAGATGCAGGTATTTGAAAGATTTTTTAGATACTGGGAAGCTGATGAACTTATTAGAAGCTATCTGGTCCAGGCTTCCAGTTATGGAATAAATAAACCATGGGAATAAAAGACACAGCATAGAATGGTGTTGGGTGGTGACAGAAGGTAGCTGCATTTTCAGTGAGCGTATCATAAAGTATAAACTTATAGAGCCATTATATTGTACACCTGAAACTAATTTAACATTGTGTGTCAACTGTATTCAAATAAAAAAAAAATACAAAGAAAGAAAGAAAGAGTTATTAGGTTCCAAAACTATGTGAAAGCAGAGACCCAAGAAAGCAAGCTGAGTGCTGAAGCAGCCTTAACCTGAGGGCAATTACTCTTACAGGTGAATTCAATATTTTGTTGTGAGGGTCTCTTGGGGTAATGAAAATATGCATCAAAAGAGGGAGCTGGCTCTCCAAAGGGAGGATTCTCCCAAAGCAAGGGCTCAGGGAGAAGATGAACTAAATCTAAGTGGACCCTGATTCCACCTGTAGGATATTCCAGGAGGGTGCCTTGGTACCAGCAGTTGGAGAAGGGTGCAGAGAAGCTGGGAGGAGCTGTCCTTTAGTCTGCCTAATGTGCATGCTCACATCATCATGACCTGAGGTGTTTTGGAAAAGGTGAAAATAGTGATGGCTAACACAGGATACAAGCTGGGGATGCATGAGTGTACATTATTTTAAGGTCCTTGTATTATCATCTGGTTGAAGATGAAAAGAATTGATTTTCTATTTTGTCAGATCTGTATATTTTAATTTTTAAGGTAGTAACTGATAGGAAAGAAAGTAACTTTTCCATAGGCAGGGAGAAAAACACATAAGTAAAAAAAGAAATTAGGAAAAATGTTCAAAAAATAAGAGAATGACATAAAATTGGAGAGAAATACAGAAACCAGAAAATATGACAGTGTATTTAAATAATTATTTCATTAAAAGTAATATGATAATTACATTAACCATGAAGAAACTAAGTATTTTAAGACAAATGATATCAGAGTATGTTTTTAAAAATTCAATTAAAATATTTATAGGATACACATCAAAAATATACCTAAATTATAAGGATATAGAAAAAGATGGAGAAAGATATACCACATAAATATGAACAAGTTTTATAGATGTAATAGAATATCATATATAATATATTAATTTCCTGCTATAATAATATATATTGATATCAACTACATTAATATCAGATAAATAGAACTTAAAGTGAAAAGACTTCTAGAGATGAACATCACTTTATAATCATAAATCATTCCATATGCTGGAAGAGAACACTGTTCATATCACACATTATAACCCACTCTGAAAATACAGATGTAAAATCTCTTGTCCACAATGTTGAAATCAAAAAACCTTTGAAAACTGAAAGCTTTGCATCTTTGCTGCCAAAATTTAAGCTGACTTGACAAGATATCATTTATAGTATTTATTTATCCACTGTGGTGGCTTTGTTTTAGAATATTAATGTTTTTTAAATACAGGGTACTGTTCTGCCCTTTCTCTAAGTGGTACATAATGTACGGTACATGTTTTGTTTCCAAAATTGAGTTTTCCTCCAAGACAGAGAGACAGAGGTGGTGGAGGGAAAGAAAAAACTGCAAGAAGAAATGAAGAAAAAATTCACAATCATAATCATAGTGCAGATTTTTAGCTCATCTCCCTGAGTAATTGATAGAACCTGCAAACAAAATTGTGATTAACAAACTTGGCCAAATAGACATAGAAATGACACTGTGTCCAACTATTGTACAAATAAAAAAGTATTCTTTTAAATGCACATGGACCATTTTTCTAAAAAGCTGGTTACATATTGGACATAAATAAAATGTTAACAAATTTCAGAAGATTGTAACATACAGAACATGTTTCAAAATGCAAATATAGGTTATAAAGTTATAAAAAAAAGAAAGAAAGGAACTAATTATCAAAATTTAAGCTGGTGGTCCAGATGCTAGAAAGGGATTTGTGCTTGGAAAGAAACATCTAAGTACTTCTGCTATATTGGTAAAAACAAAACACAAAAAACAAGCAAACAACCAAAAAAAACTGAGAAAGCATTGCCTGTATTCCAAGATTGTTATATTTTAAAAGATAAGACATAAAAGAAACACTGGTTATATCTGTGTGAGGTGTTAGCTTGAATCAATAATGTAACGTATAGCATATATTAATAGGAGATTGTGGAATACAAAGATCACTTAGAAGCAACTTTGATTGTAAGATACCACCATGTAGAATTGGTGACTCCCTGGCAATGAATCCAAAAACATTTATTTTTTAAATTTTTTAAATAAATCTATTCTTTTTTTTTTTTTTAAGATTTTATTTATTTGACAGACAGAGACCACAAGTAGGCAGAGAGGCAGGCAGAGAGACAGAGGAGGAAGCAGTGTCCCTGCAGAGCAAAGAGCCCAATGTGGGACTCTATCCCAGGACCCTGAGATCATGACCTGAGCTGAAGGCAGAAGCTTAACCCACTGAGCCACTCAGGTGCCCTCAAAAACATTTATTAACACTACGTTTGTAGCCCTGCACCAGATTCCTTTTTTGTTTTGCTTTGTATTTTTAAGATTTTATTTATTTATTTGACAGAGAGAGATCACAAGTAGGCAGAGAGGCAGACAGAGAGGGGGAAGCAGGCTCCCTGCTGAGCAGAGAGTCCAATGAGGGGCTTGATCCCAGGACCCTGGGATCATGACCTGATGGAAGGCTGAGACTTTAACCCACTGAGCCACCCAGGCACTTCACCTGCACCAGATTCTTTGCTACACACACAAACACACACACCCGCACACACATATAAACTCAAGTCATTTCCTTAAGAAGCATACACTTTAACAGGGGATAGACATCAAAAGATAACCAACCAAGGAATGCAATCATAAAAGCTGTTTAATAAATAATGCAGCCCCTACTCTTTCCCAGAATAGTGAGGCACAATTGATCACATGAGCTAAACTAATAGAGACAGAATAATTTAAGGAGAACTAGAACTTTCACTGGACATTAGGAACCAGAGGATTTGTGCAGACAGAAATGAAATGACAAAGGACAGGATGCATCAGCAAAAATAACTTGTGAGCAAATGTGGGAAACAGAAACCTGAAAGGTTTCCTTGGTGTAGGAATTCATGTTAGGGGTAATAAAGAAAGAAAACAAATAAATTGTTGACTTATGTCAGTTACATATAAAATATATTTTTAAAGACTAGAAAATAATCTAGATTGATATAGATGTTACACTATCTACTAAGAAAGACTAATATCCCTCCAGCTGCTTAATTCTATACTATGATGAAAAAGCAAATAAAGAAAGAAACTAATAATTTAATTTTTCTGATTTCTGCTGCATATCAAGGAAATATTAGTAACCCAGCACTTTGCAGCTTGGTAGGTATTTCTAGAATCAGGTAACAAATTAGAGTTGTATAACTCTCCTGAAAGATACCCTTTGCATCATATTAGTATTTATGGGGTTAGTATTAATTAGCAAAAGTAAAGAGAAGAAAAACAAAAACACAGAGACAAGTAACTGAATTCTCCTGTACTTATGAGTCCTGCAGGGTTGCCAACACTTTAAGTAGCCCTCAAGAGACACTATTTAGACCTTTTATAGCAGTTCCAGGAATCCTCAGGGAATCTGAGGTCAGCTCATCCAGTCAAGACTTGCCGAAGTCACTTCCTAGTCATGTGCTCCTTAGAGCTCATTCACCTTCCCTGAAACACATTTTCCCACAAACTTCACGTTTCTGTGCACAGATTGCCCTATTTCAAATCCCACCTCTACCCCTTGTTAGCTGTATGACCCAGAGCATGTTTGCTCTTCTGCAAAATGGGAATAGTAAAACTACCTACTTCATAGAATTGTTGAAAAACTTGAATAGTGCTCAGTATATGTTAAGTGCTATTTACAGTTTAGCCTTTACCTTTAGGAAGATTATGGGGGAAGAAAGATTATGGGTAGCACCTAATAGAATTGTTTTAAGTTAAGATGTGCATAACCAATGAATCTTAGAACACTGAAAACAATAAAATAAAATTAGGATGTTAAAAAAAAAAAAGATGTAACCTATATATTCAACAAAGCAAGTTTGTTGGTGTGTGTTTGTTTTTTAATTAACCATCAAGACAACCAAGGGATTTCTGTAGTTATGAAAGATCCCCACACTGAGAGTGAGTTAAATAACAATGGTTATTTCTGGCTCACCACCTAGGACCAAGCTGGGTTACTGGTGATTGGGAGGAACTCTGCCCCACCTGATGTCCCCTTAGTATGAGGATGCTGACATCACAGCGTGAGGCTTCACGGTGGAGCATAGCATAAAAAGCCCAACAAGATCCTTAACAGCTCAAAAATATTGCTCTGTCTACATTTCCTTAGCCAAACTAAGTCACATGACCAGGGCCTCTAACATCAGGGGTATTAGGTAACCCCATTTGCCAGGTTTGGTCAAGGGGAGTGCGGTAAAGAGAGTGGAAATAGTTGTGATAACTAGGAATATCTTCCATAATTATCAAGAGGCTGTAGGCCAGATATATCCTGGGGTCTCACAGCTGATTTTCTTACTTAATCATAATAAAATACAACTCATGAATTCTTTAGGTAACTTTTCCCAAATTGTAATCAACTACTTGGTAAACGATGGAAATATGCTGGTACTTTTTTGTAACTTTGAGATAGATGATTGTACCCAGTGAATCAAGGGTGCCATATGACCACCTGAATTCTTTGCTCACTCTCTGTTACAGTCAAATGTAGGAATCACAATGTAGGAAGTTCAGAGTAAGAATCCCACTAGTGGAGATGTGGGTTAATTGGAAGTTTGGAATCAAATTTCATGAGTTCAAGATTCACATCTGCCACTTAATTGTGACTCTAGGTGTTTACTTTCCTCTCCCTGTAAAAACTTTTACAGTGGAGGTAACATATACCAATATAAATGTTACCTGTTACTACTACCACTAGGAAGAGATGAAAATAGAAAAATCATCCTGTTTAGAGAAGATTTCTTTTTTATGTAAGAAGTAGAAAATGGTATAAATCAAAGATGCTCTGGGATTGGAAGATACTGGGTTTTCAGAGGTAAGTCATTTCAGAAATAATATAGTATAGTCTGTCACTGTCTAGAAAGACCCATGGGGAGGGGAGTGGGATTAGGAACAGGGGAAGGGAACATTGCTACAAATGTGTGTGCATGTATATGCATGTTTGGACATGTGTTTATAAGATTTCCATATTAAATGTATTGACATAAAGAATATGTTTATACCACTCATATGACAAAAATAATTTAAGTGTTATAAAAATTAATGATATGCGATAGATAGTGCATCAAAAATGGAAAGAATTTTTCAGAATAAGCATCATGATATACTTTTTAGTTGACAAATGATAGAGAATTGCATAATCTCGCTTATGTTATTTGCTCAGCAATTACTTCTTAAAAGTCTTTTGGGGAACAACATATGAGACTTAGTAAAGTTACAATAATGAAATAGGAGAAGTTGAAAAATGTAAGTAGGTAATCTACTCAGGATCAAACATAATTTCAAAGCCCACTTTGTGTAGATGAAAATCCATGAAAACTCATTTCATGCTTCTGTAAAATTGCTTTCAATTATTTTCAAGGATTAGTAAACATCGGGGAAGGTGAATAGAACAGGCTGGTGCAACAACGATTTAACAGGATGGCTAAAATTAGCCTTTAAAATGAATACTGCATTTTTAAATTAAGAAATTGGACAAAGTCCTACTGAGGCTTATCTGGGTTTGGCTTTGAGCCTGCAAAAGTACTTACTATGGTCAACGTCTGCTACTGAAACATTTATTACAGCTGGATGGAGCCAGACTTGGTCAAGGAGGAAGGTGATTCTTTTTTTTTTTAATTTTTTTTTTTAATTTTTTTTTTTTTTTTTATTTGACAGACAGAGATCACAAATAGGCAGAGAGGCAGGCAGAGAGAGAGAGAGAGGAGGAAGTAGGCCCCATGCCGAGCAGAGAGCCCGATGCGGGACTCGATCCCAGAACCCTGAGATCATGACCTGAGCTGAAGGCAGAGGCTCAACCCACTGAGCCACCGATTCTAATTGCATTTACATATGATGTCTTTGCTTTGCACTATATTTCAATTCAAAATAGTCTTTCACATTCGGCTGGGTTTCTCATCTCCTTGCCCATTTGAAATTTTTTAAGCAAAATTTTTATGGAGGATGTGTAGAGCTTGATTAAGCTTTAGAAAAGGGACATTTTTACACGCCAATTCTCAGATCAAGAAATAGATCAGACATTATTTGCATCACACATATCCCTAATGAAATACCCTTCTTGCTACTCCCAAAATAACCACTATCATGATTTATAACATGATACATTAATTTTACCTGTTTTATAATTTTGTACAAATGGAATTATATGTATATTTTTTGTTTTGCCATTGTGTTTTGCAATCCAAACATGGCTTTGCATGTAGTGATGATATGTTCATGCTTATATCTGTATATTTCATCTCATGAACATGCCACAGTTTATTTGCCTGGTCTCATATTCACAGGTATTGAGATTTCAGGTCGGGGTTGTTTTGCATAATGCCAGGATGAATACTTAAGTACCTTTTAATGAATATCTGTATGTCTCTGTATGTCTCTCCATTCTTCATCATATAGAACATATTGTAGAACTGAAATTTGTGGGCCATATTGTATACCTATATTCAGACTGGCATCAGTAGATCAGTACTGGCATCAGTAGAAGCCATCAGTTTTCCAAAGAGATCTTAACAATGTACACTCTTGCCAAACAGAGTATGAAATATGACAAGTTCCTGTTACTTAAGTCCTTGTCAACACTTGGTACTCTCTTTTTTTTTTTTTTTTTTTTAAAGATTTTATTTATTCACTTGACAGAGAGAGATTACAAGTAGGCAGAGAGGCAGGCAGAGAGAGAGAGGAGGAAGCAGACTCCCTGCCGAGCAGAGAGTCCGATGCAGGACTCGATCCCAGGACCCCGAGATCATGACCTGAGCCGAAGGCAGCGGCTTAACCCACTGAGAGACCCAGGCGCCCCTTGGTACTCTCTTTTTATTCTTTGGTTTTAACCATGTACATCCTTCAGCTTTCCTTTTCTTTCTCAAAACTCCCTTGATTATCCTTTGTTTTTGTGTCCTCAGCTAATTTATAATTAGTTTGCAAATTTTCATGAAATCTGCTGAGATACAGATTGGAATTGTATTAAGTCTGTATATCAATTTTGGGAGAATTGAATCCTCACAATAATAAGGCTTAAAATTCATAAATGTGGTATATCTTTCCAGATATATTTAGGTCTTTTAAAAGTGTTTTTAGTAACATTTTCTTATTTCAGCACAGTTCCTGCATGTCTTTTATTAGATTATTCTAAATAATTATTTTTATACTAAACAATATTTTAAAATTTCATTTTCTATTGTTCATTCCTAGTAAATATAAATACCATTTATTTTTTTTTTTACCTTTCATCTTGTGATTTTGCCAAACTCCCTAATCAATTTTAATATTTTATTTATAGATTTTTTGAGGGATTTTCAATATATACATCCATCTTAACTCTGAATAATGATGTCTTTTTATTTTTCCTTTTAAATCTTTTTTACAATTTTCATTATTACACCATCTGCCCTGTAACATGATGAATATAAGTGGGGGCAAATAAAATCCTTGCCCTGTTCTTATTTTCAGGAAGAAAGCTTTCTTCACCATTTGGAATTCCTCACCATTTGAAATTCACTATTTAATGTAAGATTTTTGTTGTTGTTGTTGCTGTATTACTATTAAATCAAAGAAATTTCTTCCTAATCCTAGTTTGCCAAAAGCAATTTTATAAATAAATATATATATATATAAAACACATTTTATCAAATGTGTTATTTAGCCAATGCCAAGATTATCTGCTGATTTTCTTTTTGTTCTCTGATAATATGGTGAATTACATTGATTGACTACCCAGTGTGTAAACAGTGTCGCTCTTTTGGTATAAACTCCACTATTGTAATGGATTTTTCTTTTCTTAGTAATGCTAAATTTGTTTTGCTAACATTTTAAGTTTTCACTTCTATTTTCCTGAGAGTGTTGGTCTATAATTCTCTTTTCTTCTTGTGTATCTGCTCTGGGTTTCATATCAAGATTAAACTAGCCTCATAAAATACATTTATAAGTATTCTCTCCTTTCCTATTTTCTGAAAGAATTTGTGTAAGATTGACTTTTTTTTTTTTTTTTAGTCTTTAGAGGAGTCACTTGTTTTTCCTTTTTTCTTTTAATTACTGATTCAATTTCTCTAGGAATATTCAAATTTTTTTTTAAAGATTTTATTTATTTATTGGTCAGAGACAGAGAGAGAGAGAGCGAGAGCGAGCACAGGCAGACAGAGAGGCAGGCAGAGGCAGAGGGAGAAGCAGGCTCCCTGCCGAGCAAGGAGCATGATGCGGGACTCGATCCCAGGACCCCGGGATCATGACCTGAGCCGAAGGCAGCTGCTCAACCAACTGAGCCACCCAGGCATCCTGGAATATTCAAATTTTTTAAAACTTCTTCTTGAGTCCATTTGATTAGTTGTGCCTTTGATGGAATTTGTGCATTTTCTCTAAAATGCTTATATTTTTAAAATATTTATAAAATATATAGTGATGTCTTTTTTTCTTATTGCTGGTAGTTATTTCTTTGTTCTTTCCCTCTTTTGTTAACTGGTAACTTTCCCTATTTTATCCTTCATTTATGAAACCGTTCTTTGGCTGTGTTGATTTTCTCTATCATACTTTTGTTTTTCACTAGATTGATTTCTTCTCTGACACATGTGACTTCTTTTACTTTCTTTGGAAATGACTTAACATTCCTCTAAGTTCTTCAAATGGGAACTTAAATTCTTGATTTTCTTTCTTCTTTTGTACTATATTCCTTCACAACTATATATTTCCTTCTTGGTACTGCTTTATCTGTATCCAACATGTTTTGATATTATGTCTTCAGTGAAAAACACGATTTAACTTCTAATTTGAATTCTACCTTGACAGAGAAGCCATTGGAAAGTTTCTTCTTTATTCTCTAAATAATGGAGATGTTATATTTATTATTTTATTATTGACTTCTGCTTTAGTTACAATGTGAGGAGAGAACACATTTTGAATTATTTCAGTCTTGTGAAATTTATAAATTATTGCTTTGTGACTCAGAGTATGATCAATTTTGGTTAACTTACGTGTGCTGTTGAAAGAAGTTTTATTTCATCATTGTTCATTGTATTGTTCTACATACAACATTAGACTAAGTTTATCAATGTTGTCTAGCCTTTTTTGTCTGTCACCTACTTGTGAAAAGTGTGTGAAACTTATTTCCTTCCATATCAATCTATCTATACTTATTTTGTATTTCATTTAATTCATATTACTTATAATTTATTTGTATGATTCATATTTTATACATTTAAAATATTAATTGATGCATGGATATATATATATGTAATTATATTGTACTGTTTATCATAATAAAATATCCTTCTTTATTTGTATTTATGCTGTCTTAATTCTTTTTTCTTTAAAATCTGCTTTGCCTGTTATTATATCTGTACATGAGTTTCCCTTTAATTAATGGTTATGCAGTACACCTTTTCTTGCTCCTTTACTTTCAAACTGCTGTGTTTCTATTACAGTGATTCTTCAATAAGCAAATATAGAAGTAAGCTTTTGTTTTTCTGTTCTAAAAATCTTGAACTTTTAATTGTCAGATATAGTCCATGCACATTTAATTCAATTGCCGATATATATGGGTTCATATGTGTCATTTTACTTTTCATTTTCTTATTTGGCCCCTCTGTATTTTTGTTGTTACTCCTTTTTGCTCCTTTCTTGTTTTCCTTTGTGTGAATCAAGTAAGTGTTTCTAAATATACCCTTTCTCTCTAAGTTTTTGTATTTTCTTTCATTATTCTCTGAGATCACTTTTCTCAGACTACAGATTACATGATGTATCTTTGATGTTTTACCAGCTGATAGAATTTAATACCTTTACCTTCCTCTGACCTTTTCACATTATTTTTCATTTTAACTTTTGTTTTTTTTTTTTTTTGGAACAACAGAAAACATTATTACTTTATTATTGTTTTTTAAGGTAAATGCTTATATTTACCCACAATATGCTCTCTAAATTACTCCTTATTAGCTTCTGCATTTCCATGTTTCCATTCAGGGCAATTTTTCTTCCTCCTAAAAAATTCATTTTAACATTAGGTGTAGGTATAGTCTCTCCATTTTGATTTCTTTGAAAGTGTCTTTATTTGCTTCTTTCAAAAGATTTTTTGGTTGGATATAGTATTCTAGATTAGAATTTATTCTATTTCAACACTTAAAGATATTGGTAGTTTTTAAAATACTGAAAGGAAAGTCTTCTTGTAGTTTTCTGTTTGCTTCTTTAAAGAAATTGTGTCTTTTTATTCTGGCTGCTTTAAAAGTTTTTCTACTCCGTCTTTGGTTTTCAGTACCTTGCTGAGATATGCCTTCATTATATTTATTCTGTTTACATTACCTCCACTTATTGAATCTATAAGTTGATGTCATTAATTACTTGGGGACATTCTTAGTATTTATCTTTAGAATTTTTTTTTTTTTTAAATCTTATCACCTTTGTTCTCTTCTGGAACTGCAGTTACACATATATTAGAACACTTCATTGTATCTTATCTAATAGTTTTTCCTTTTCCTCTCTGATTCAGTTTGGATATTTGCTATAAATCTGCTTCACAGAATTCTCCCTTCTCTAGTTATATGAAGCAATTAACCTATTAATTTCAGTTATGTTTTTCATTTTTAGGATTTCTACTCAATTCTTACTATAGATACCAATATTCTATTAAAATTTTACCGCCTTTAATGTGCTTCTCCATCTGTCTCCTTTTTCATTTATCATAGTCACCAGAAATATTTTAAAAGTCTGTTTCTCCAGCTCCAACATCTGAGTCACTAGGTCTATTTCTTTTGCTTATGTTTTGTCTTATATATAGTCACAGGGCTCCCTTTCTTAGATTTTCTAGCAGTTTCCTTATTGAACATGAAATAGTATGTTTTAAACTTTCAGGCTCCTGATGATTTTTTTTTTTTTTTCTTCAGAGAACTTTCATTCTTTTCTCTCAAAGGTAGTTTGGTAGGCGATGATCATTTTTACTTAACTCAATTAGAGATTAAACTGACTCTCAACTGGTCTGAAGATTTATAAGCTTTCTCCTACTTCTGACTTGATCTCTGTCCTGGGCAGTCCTTTTAAGGACTTCCTATTCAGAGATTGGTGAATTTACAAAACACACTTCCTTTCTCCCGCTGAAACCTCTGCTATTGTTCTTAGATCTGCATTACTGAGATCTCTGTTCTGCCTCTCAGAAGTTCTTTGCTTAGCATTTAACTTTGATGCACCAGAATTCCTCACAGAACTGGGATGGGGAACATTGTGGCAGGCTCATTCTTGATCCTCTTTCTCACTGTCATATTGACTCCTCAGGTCTCCAGATTTGTCTCTGGACAAATCTGCTTCATTGGACCAGCTTCGTTGGACCACCTAAAACTCTGCTGGTTCCTCCACACTTAGCAACAGTCCTGTGCCAGGGAAAATTCTGCATTTCACATTTGTCCCTTTACCTAGAGTAGACAAATGCCTCCAGAATAAAAATGCACAGAACATCACTGGGCTAGTCTTGTTATAGTGCCCTCTCTGGAGTCTCAATTCCTTTAGCCATGTTTGATTTAGTACCTCTTCCATGTTTGTTTGTTTGGTTTTTTTTTTAAAGATTTTATTTATTTTTTTGACAGACAGAGATCACAAGTAGGCAGAGAAGCAGGCAGAGAGAGAAGGGGAAGCAGGATATCTGCTGAGCAGAGAGCCCGATGCGGGGCTCAATCCCAGGACCCTGGGACCGTGACCTGAGCTGAAGGTAGAGGCTTTAACCCACTGAGCCACCCAAGCGCCCTATCTTCCATGGTTTTAAACAGATTTATTCATGTGTATTTGAATTCAATTTTTTAAATTTTGCTTTTCTTGTAAGGAACATAGGTCTTCCCTTAAGCAACTCTACAATGTCTGAGGGTGACATTTCCCCTAAGCTCAACCAAATGTTTGTATTATTTAACACAGAGACCTGTTATAAAACTTTTGTTCTTCATGGGGTAAAGTTTGTTTGTATCAAGAAGACATGTTTGTCAGTTTATCATCAGATTTTCCTTTATAATTTTACCCACATAATTAAGCTATAGGTAAACACTTCTCTTCCTGAACAACTAAGAATGAATTATAAATGATATAAAAGGCAGTCATAAATTTAAAATATTTGGCAAAATTAATGTTTAAATATTGTTGTAGATTTCAGCACTAAAGACATAGTTTCTATTGTGGAACTTAAAATTTTCACATACTAACATACTAACATGTTCCAGAGGTTTAACTATGGAAAAATAATAAACAATGAATCCTGACTAGATTTTTAAAAATGTCTTTAAAAAATTTGTCCATATTGGTTAAGGTTAGAAAAATAGATTATGTCCAGTAAATAAAAACAAACCTGTAGATATGAAATAAAACACATACAATACTTTGGTTCTGTGATATTCTGATATATTATAAGAAACATATATTTAGTTTTTCCTGATTTTTGGAACAAAGATCCTAAAACCCTTGAAATATACTGTGATGAGAGTGATAAAGATGCATTCTGCTATGTTAATCAGGTGGCTTTTGGAAAGTACCTATCGTTGGTGGCTGGTTGCCAGTGGAGCCAACCACGTCATGAGAAGGGAATTTTCAGTCCCACTCCCAAGGTGGGGGTGTGGGGTGGGACTGAAAATTCCATCACCAATGACCAGTGATCTAATCAAGCATGTTTGCCTAATGAAGCCTCCACAAAAAGCCAAATGGGCAAGGTTTGGAGAGCTTCTGCGTTGGTGAACACATGGAGATGTCGGGAGAGTAGTTCCCAGAAAGAGTGTGGACACTCCCTATTCTTTCCTTACACCTTGTCCTATGCATCTCTTTCATCTGGATGTTCTTGAGTTATATCCTTTTATAATAAACTGGTAATGTAGGAAGCAAAAGGTTTCTCTGAGTTCTGTGAACCATCTAGCAATTAGTTGAATCCAAGGAGGGGGTGGTGGGAACTTAGATCTGTAACCAGTCAGTCAGAAGCACTGGTGACAAACTGGACTTGTGATTGGTGCCTGAAGGTGTGGGGGCAGACTTGCAGGAGTGAGCTTTTAATCTGTGGGATCTCATGCCATCTCCAGTACTTAGTGTCAGAATTGAGTTGAATTGTCTGAGAATTGCTTGATGTTAAGGGTGGGGGGCAGAGGTGAACCCATGCATTGCAATTGGAGTCACAATCTTAAGTTCCAGTTTGAGTAACAAAATGAATAACATAATATTGCATTGTAACTAAAAATATAAAGTATTTATATATGAGTCCATTAATATGAGTCCATACTCACATTAATAATGATTAAATAAATAAATGGGACAAAGTAGATAAATATTCTGTGTAGAATCCAAATACTTAGGCAGATACTCCTTACTTAAGTAGGAGAAATATTACCCCCATTCCTCAAGTGTAGGTTTTGGAAAGTGACATTTTTCCAAAGAGTAAAAGGGTACGCTATGGAAGTGGGGGAAAAAATACTTTTACAAGTGAAAAGAAACCTAACAAATGCCACCTCGGCCAGGTGACCAAGGTCAACACCTTGATCAAGGTTATCTATATTAATAAGTCATACTGATAGCATGCACTCTTAATACGATGTGATGGGAATGACACAGCACCTCTGTGGCCTTCCTCCCCAAAAACACATGACTCAAGTCTAATTATAGGAAAAACATCAGATACACCCCATTAGAGGGACATTCTACAAAGTACCTGAACAATACTCCCCTAAACTCTCAAGGACATCAAGACTAAGGAATGTCTGAGAAACCGTCAGAGTCTAGAGGAGCCTCAAGAGATATGATAACTAAATATTAATGCAGTAGGCTGGGTAAGATTTTGGGACAGAAAAGAACATTAGGAAAAACTAAGGAAATCTGAATAAAGTATGACTTTGGCTTATGAATATGCATGAATATTGTTTCATTACTTGTGCCAAACATATTATAGTCATTTGTGATGTTAACAATAGGGGAAACTGTGTGTGAAGTGCATAGGAATCTTCTGTACTAGCTTTACACATTTTTTTGGGAACTGAAGTTAAATAAAAAGGTTATTTAAAAAGTAGTTCAGCTTCTTATACCTTTTGAAAGAGGAAGTTCAAAGATAGAATAATGATATTTCATGCCTGTTTTCCCTGTTCCTAATACACAGAGCCTGGCATAAATTATCACAAAGCTAGTTGTCAAGCTTAAGTGAGTTTCTCATTACATGTTGATTTAATATTTTGCTACTCATAAGCAAATGTGAATAGATGATGTTCACTGAAACTATACAACACCAAAGCCAAACATCATTAATTGTATTTGCACTTAAAGATTCAACAAATAATTTCACCAAATGTTTCATTGACTTAGTATGTGGGCAATTAAGTAACAGTGATAATACATAGGTTGAGGGAAAATTTATTGAAATATGCTAAGTACACAAATATTTTTAATCAAGTTCTAACTACTTGGCACTTCTCATTTGGCAATTCCTCCTTCTACATAGAATCCCTTCATAGTATAATTGCTATAACATTCCTAAACAGAATGATTTGGTATATTTTTGTAAAATCCTTTGTTTTGTCTTTACAGATGTATATTACACTTCAGTAATAAAATCTAAGTATTAGCTGGTTTTGCATTTTTTACTAGGGCAATGTTGCTTTTAATTAATCATTCATTTGACAGTTTTGTAACTCTGGAAATTTCAACACCGGTCTTCTTAGCCTCATCACTTATTTTAATCATCTTTATGTTACTTCCTTGTCCAGTTAATTTTTATTCATCTTTGTCATTTTAAAATAACTCATTTCACGAAAGACCATAAAACTATTTAAATTGAAAGTAATGTTTACATTAAAAAACAAGTACGATAATAGTGTTCACCTCATGTGCAAAATGCAGGGGTGGAGGAGAGCTGAGCTAATCTAGGGTTTCCTTTGCTGTGTGGCCAGTCATTTTTCTCTAGACTCTCCTGTCATTCTGCCTCCTTATAGTTTAACCTTAAGATGTCACCAAATTAAATTTCTGTGCAGTGTGAATAACCCAATTTATCAAAATCTAGTCATGGGGAAAACCAACTCAGCACCTTCCATGTAGCCATTAATTTAAACCTCTCCAGATAATATCTTTATTGCCAGGCCACATCCTCCATCTTTTGTGGGCCACTTACAGAATGATTTACTAAAGGACCTTGAGGCAGTGTGGTTTTTTTTTTTTTGTCCTCCAGAAAAAAGAATCCTAAAAAAGATTCCCCTGAGAGCACTAGACACTAAGATGTTGACATGTTATGCCTTCAAGCAGAGTAATTTAATACGAGGGGGAAACGCCCAGTGTTGGGTTCTGACCATCAATATTTCTGAAAAAAAAAAAAAAAATACAGCCTTTACAACAAAACAGCTTACTTGCTTAGTTTAGATTATCAAATAAAAAGAGTGGGGTGAGCAATTATGCAGTCTCTAGCATCTTACATCAGAAATAGAAATAACCCAGATTCAAAATAACTTGCAGACTCATCGGTCAATCAAGTAAGTGCACTACTGAGAGAAAGATCTAAATATCTCAGTCACAACAAAGATGACTATTTTCAGGGAGGGCACTGCGGACAAAAACTGTTTGCAGCTGCAACCCAGCCCTGAGCAGACTGCAGACTGGGGGTTGGGAGAAGGACAGAAGTCATGAGCAAAACACACCCAGTAGCCCAGTTCTCCAGAGAGAAAGAAAGGCAACACAGGCCATTTTTAGCCACTGCAGTTGTGCAGGGAGTCTCAGGGCATCAAGGTGGCACAACTGTCCTCTTGTCTAAATGCATATTTGGGTTAGTGTCATTGTGTGTATGCAATTGGTTTTTCTCCAAAGCCCCACATGTTGCCTACCAGAAATAGGAAATAAAGCAATGGTAAGTGGTGGGCCCGGCAGAAGAGGAAAAGAATCCATCCCAGGGTCTCAGAGCATAAGCCATGAAGCTGCTAGAATTGTGAACATCCATAAAAGGCCCACCTCCCCTTGTCTGCTTGAGAAAACTTTCAGTGCTCCCTGTTGGGAAGTGGGGAGGCCATGCTGGCTGGGTGGGGTAAGGGATGTAATCTGGGGAAGATGAGTTCACAGCCTAGTTTAAAGGCCCGTATATCAGATAATCAAGTCAAAAAATGAGCAGAAGACATGAACAGACAATTCTCCAAAGAAGACATACAAAGGGCTTACAGACACATGAAAAAATGTTCATCATCATTAGCCATCAGGGAGATTCAAATCAAAACCACATTGAGATACCACCTTACACCAGTTAGAATGGCCAAAATTGACAAGACAGTAAACAACAAGTGTTGGAGAGGATGTGGAGAAAGGGGAACCCTCTTACATGTTGGTGGGAATGCAAATTGGTGCAGCCTCTTTGGAAAACAGCGTGGAGATTCCTTAAGAAATTAAAAATAGAGCCACCCTATGACCCTGCAATTGCACTACTAGGTATTTGCCCCAAGGATACAGATGTAATGAAAAGAAGGTGACCCTTCTTTTGTCCATAGCAGCAATGGCCACAGTTGCCAAACTGTAGAAAGAACCAAGATGGTCTTCAGCAGGCAAAAGGATAAAGAAGATATGGCCTATATATACAATGGAGTTTTATATCTCCGTCAGAAAGGATGAATACCCAACTTTTGTATCAACATGGATAGGACTGAAGGAGATCATGGTGAGTGAAATAAGTCAAGCAGAAAGAGTCAATTACCATATGGTTTCACTTACTTGTGGAGCATAAGGAATAACACGGAGGACATTGGGAGATGGAGAGAAGTGAGTTGGGAGAAATTGGAGGGAAGATGAACCATAAGAGACTGTGGGCTCTGAGGAACTACCTGAGGATTTTGGAGGGGAGGGAGTAGAAGGTTGGGTGAGCCTGGTGGTGGGTATTATGGAGGGCATGTATTGCATGGAGCACTGGGTGTGGTGCATAAACAATGAATGCTGGAACACTGAAAAGAAATAAAAAATGAAATAAAATAAAATGGAAAAAATAATAATAAATAAAGGCCCATAAATCACCACACATTCCTGGATACGGGGACAGGCTTTGCGTGAGCTGGTAGTTGAGTGTGTTACTTAAGGTAATTTTAAAAGTTGGGAAAACAACAGATTCCATTTCACTTTAAAGTAAAATCATATTGCAAAATGATTTTGATTCTTAAATATGTAAAACAAGTATTGATGTTTGCAATTTGAACCAAAGCATTTGATAGCAAAAAGTGACATAACTGAATATGCCATTAGTCACTCTGGCACAGGGGCAGTTTTGAAGGAAGACACAGAGCGGCAGAATGAAAAGCCCATGCTGCTACCTTCATTACCACTCCCAGACCATAAATGGTCAGCAATGGGAGGAATCAGAAGCATGGCATTGATCTGACCCCAGTGCAATATCGGTGAAGGCCAACTTCTCTGTGTTTTCATATGTCCATGAGTGAGCTAGCCCTGAGGCTGGGAAACCTAGTTTGGGCCCCACTCCCACCCTCCTAAAACTGTAGCAAATAAGTTTCTCAATATATTGATAAGTTACTGATACATTTTAAGTACCATGCACCAGCATACTTGATTAGTGACCTACTATCCCTTAGATATAACAGTTTAGTAGGCTATTTACTTATTAGCTAATTTATTTGTTTATCTGATGTCTATTGCTTAATTACATTATGTCAGGCATTAGTTTCAGCTTTATAGAAAACAGAACATATATCTGAGATATTCTCTGCATGTATGAAAAAAAAAAAAAAAAAGCAAACATAAAAAGAGATCAGTAGAATACAGCTGCCATTTCCATGGGGAGCCATGGAGGTCACTGGCCAATCCAGTCTAAAGTTAGCTTTGCCACCCCAGTAGCAAAATGTTCATAAGGTAAATCCTCTTTGAAGATGTGTCAGTTGAGCAGTGTTAACTGTTTCAATTCCTAAAATTCCTGTCAACCAGTTTATGAAACCTCTATAGGTTCCTTTGCAAAGCCAGGTGTGGGTTCTGAATAGCAGAAATATTTTATAGTTATCAGTTCATTGGCCCATATTCTTTTTACTTCCATCCCATGTCATTTCCTGTAGGGTAGAGGAAATATGATAGCTCTTAAGGACATACAATGGAAAAGGTAATAAAAAGCAACTCTGGGTGCCTGGGTGGCTCAGTGGGTTAAAGCCTCTACCTTCGGCTCAGGTCATGATCTCAGGGTCATGGGATTGAGTCCCGCATTGGGCTCTCTGCTCAGCAGGGAGCTTGCTTCTTCCTCTCTCTGCCTGCCTCTCTGCCTACTTGTGATCTGTCTCTGTCAAATAAATAAATAAAATTAAAAATTTTAAATACATATTTCTTTGCTGTGTCAGCTAAAAGAGGCTAGAACCAGTGATACCCCAGTGGCAATGAGCACACCTCATGCCCAGAACCTGGCTCCTAATGTCATTTTCCAAACAAAGGAACCTGAGCCCTTTGCAGAAATAGCTGATTCTCTTATGGCTGAGGCAGGAAATATTAAAGATAAGCCAGGGCATCTTGCAGTGATAGTCAGTAAAGAATTGCTTAAAATAAAAACAAAAACAAAATGCCAAAATCAGGGGCAATTTGAGCAACTAAAAACACAGTATTATATTGCATTTCAAATTATGGAATAGATAGTGATATGCTTATAGTGATTCGGATTAATGATTGATTAAATAGACAAATGGAAAAGAATCAATAAATCTGTACAGAGCAATTTCATATAACTTATGCAAAAACTCTGCTTCACCCCTTAAGTGTAGGTTGTGCATGGTGACATCACTCCAAAAAGTACGATGAGAAAGGACTGAAGAAATTAACTGCAGGAGAGAAACTGGACAAACACGGCCTCCACCAGGTGTTCAAATCAACATTAACAGTAACGAATCATGGGATGCCTGGGTGGCTCAGTCAGTTATGCATACACCTTTGGCGCAGGTCATGACCCCAGGGTCCTGGGATTGAGTCCTGGGGAATCTGCTTCTCCCTCTGCCTGCTGCTCCCTCTGCTTGTGTTCTTTCTCTCCCCCTCTCTCTAACCAATAAATAAACAAAAATCTCCAAAAAAAAATGATGAATCATATAAATACCATGCATTTTTGAGATCATGGGAATAGAAGGACTCTTTACCTTTGTGGTAAGGAGAGGTATGCCAAAACAAAATGAAAAATGTCAGTCTCCAAAAACCCAGAATGTCCGTCTCACCATGAGAAAGCCATCACAAAAACACAAATTGAAAGACATTCTATAAAGCACTTGGCCAGAACGCCTCAGAACTGTCAAGGTCATCCAAAACAGAGCAAGCCTGAGAAATTGTCACAGCGCAGAGGAGGCTAGGGAGACCTAAGAACTAAATGTAATGTGGTTTCTGGGGTGGAATCTGGAACAGAAAAAAGACATTGGATAAAAATTAAGAAAATCTGAGGGAGGTATGGACTTCATTTATTATTCATTTATTAATAATGTATCAGAATTGGTTAATTGGAGTTTATTAATTAATAATGTTTTAGCATTGGCTCATTGGTTGTGACAAATGGAACATAGTAATATGAGATGTTGACAATAAGGGGAAGTGAGGGTAGGGTGTATGGGAATACTTTATGATTTTGCAACTTCTTTTGTAAATCTGTAACTGTCCTCAGATAAAATATTTATTTAAAAGGGGATACAAATACATGGCACCTTTCCACTTGACTCTCTGGTCTCCCCTCCATCACAAAGTTAAGAAGGGCAGGATCTTTTAGGTAGCAAGAGAGAAGAGCCAATAAAAGCTTTCCTCTCTCCTCAGGCCCCTCTTTCCTTTTGTAAGAGGCAAGAGGGTCAATGGTACCCCTGTCTGACAGGCCCTTGAACTCTGGAGATGGAAGTGGACATTCAGAAGGGGCAAAGAGTCAGAAGAGGGACAGTGAATAAGTTCTCAAGACCTAGGATGGCTGGCTACTATAATGATTGCACTGAAATTACTTTCCATCTAGAATCAAATATATATACACTTACAAAAGAAAGAATGATTTTTTTTAAGTGAGACTTATTTTTAAATCACCCTTTGTATGAGTACACAGTGACGACATATTTAAGTCATAAAAATATAGCAAAAGTAAGAGAGACATATCATCTTTTGTCCACACTTAGACAAACAATGAACATTTAGAAAATTTTAGGTTGCTGCTCTCAAGTACTAACACCACCATCTATACAAGCTGCGGCAACCCAAGACTGAACCCGAAAATGGAACCTCTCTGAGTCAGGGTCTCTGCCCACTGAACCAGGCTGAAGGTTAGCCAAGGTCAAGGAGCAGCTGCAAGGAATGAATCACCGACTTCCTCCTCTCTAGAAGAGGCATCCAGCCTCCTCACTGGGTGCAATGCCAGCCACACCGTCTGATTGTACCGTGTGGACTTCTTCCCAGCCTCCAGCTGAGTGTGTGCAACAGCCCCTGCCTGAGTTCATCCTTTGACATAAAGTATAACATTTATCCTCCCCAATTAACTTCCTTGGGCCTGATTCCTGTACCCTTTGTTACTAAGCAGTACCGTGGCTGTTACAATGGTCTCTTTCTTTCAAGTAGATTCAGGCCCTTTTTCAGGCTGTTGGACAGATCCATAGGGTCTAGAAGGCAAGTGCCCAGATTCAAGGATAATTGCTTGGGAAGCCAGTAATCCCCACTGACCTCTGGAGGGTTGGGAGCACATGGGGTCTGGCAGAGAGAAATTAGAATCATTCAGGGTGCTTTCTCATACTTTCTGCACATACTCCTGGAAATAACACCATCCTTTCCCCCTGATGGAGAGTGTCCAACCTCCCACAAGAAACCACTGTGGATGTGAGTCACTGTTATTGGTGAGAATGAGGTGCTGGGCATAGGTAGCCAGGGCTGGGCCACATTCACTGGCACAGTTTTATGAAATATTGTGTTTCTCTTATACTGACAGGCAGCTGGTCACAATTCCCAACTGCTGTGTGGCTAGATGTTCCACTCCTAGTCCTTAACGTGATTCCTAAAAAATGATTTATCCTTAAAGATAAATACAGGGTGATTTTTGTTCGATGTTACTTATTGATAAAAAAGAAGAAAGTAACCATAATAAGTGAGGTACTGATAGCCAAGTAAATAAATAAAAATCTGATACTTCACTCATACCTGTCCTTTCTCTTCATTCATGTATTTTTTTGATTATCACTTGTTGATCACCTACTATATTCTATGTGGAGAGTTTGGGAATGTGATGAATATGTGCTAAGGACAAATGTTGGGGACACTGGTGTACAAGGACAAACATTTCTTATTTTTACAAGGATGATTGAAAGCAGGCTTTCACAAGAAATGACCCAGGATTCAGGCTGCAGCAAAGCAGTAAATCAGCACAATGGAGGTTATTGAGAATGAGGGTGGAAAGCAGGAAGGAAAGAAAGAGGATCAGCCTTCCCAGGAAAGGGAGCAGTATATACACAGTAGGAAGTAGGAAGCTCGTGGGTTTTTAGGGAGAGTGCTTGGGGAAGATAGGGGCAGTGGTGTTAAGACATAATCAGACCATAAATGTCTCCTGATCATGCTAAAAGACTAAGATATTATATTGAGGGTGATAGAGAGTTATAAAGGAAAGTAAGTAGTGGGAAGGCCTGATTAGCTTTGGGTTTTGCTGTGCTCAACTTCAGTGGCTGTGAAGGAGTTTGATTTGAGGGGAGTAAGAGCTGGGGAGGTCTACCTTCTGTGCAGAGTTACATCCTGGGAAGGATCTTCATGTGGTGGTTAAAAACAGAGACCCATGGGGTGCCTGGGTGGCTCAGTGGGTTAAAGCCTCTGCCTTCGGCTCAGGTCATGATCCCAGAGTCCTGGGATCAAGCCCTGCATCGGGCTCTCTGCTCAGCAGGGAGCCTGCTTCCTCCCCACTCTCTCTCTGCCTGCCTCTCTGCCTACTTGTGATCTCTGTCTGTCAAATAAATAAATAAAATCTTTAAAACAAACAAACAAACAAACAAAAATCCAAGGACCCTGAAGCCCAATTGACTTGCTTTGAATTAACACCTTGGGTGATCTGGATTATGTTACTTCACCTCTCCACGCCTCTGCTTTTCCAATTTATAAAACAGGAAAAATAATAGCACCTACTCCGTAGGGTTGTAGGGCACCCATTCATGAGGGTACCACTTGCATGACACAATCACCACTCAAAGCCCCTATTTCCTAACACCATCACACATTGAGCTAGGATTTCAACATATGAATTGGAAGACAGGGACACAAAAATTCAGTCTATATAGCTGGAGGAAGATGTTGTTTAGATATAATGGAAAGGTTGCCTGTTAAATCTTTTCCATATACATTTAGAAAGATGAGCAGGAGGTAATATTAATGCACCTGAAAACATCCCTCAGTAATGATTTTGCAAATCTTGTCATCACTGAAACATACAACATCCTTACCTCATTCTGGGCTCAAGGCAAGACGGGTCCATCCCTTGTACTGCTGGAGATTCCTAAATCTAACATCTGGTGTTATCACCACTCTCCTTTAAAACCAAACAAAACACATTTTCTAGGACTCTCATTACCTTAAGTCAAGGTTTCACAAGGCATATCACTCTCTGACTCAAACCTACTTCCCCCAGAAAGTCAGTTAATCTCCTTCCATTGAATGCTGACTTTTGTACACTTTCCATTTCAGCAACACTAAACAATTAGCCATTCCCTACATTTTACCACATCTTTGTGGTAAAAATCCTACATTTTACCACATCTTTGTGCTTTTGTCCAGCATGTTTTTTTGTCTGGGAATGCCTGTCTTTGACTTTGGATTTACTCAGCCTAAACTTTACTTCACCTCTGAAAACATGAAGAAACTTCATTTCTTCACGTCTTCCCTGGGCTCCCCTAGCAAAATTCAGGCTACATTACTTCATCCTGTAATATTTATTTAATTCCTCTTTTCTCCCACTACTGTGAGCTTCTTGAGGGTAAGGGTTAAGTATGCCCATTCTGTGGTGTTCAGTCAGAATAGATGTCCAGCTAATACTTGCTGAATAAATGTAGCCTGTGGATGTAGACATTTTGCTCTAGCAAAATGTGAGTCTTGCCTCCCTTGGCTTTTATTCAAATGAACAAAGTATAATCAGGCCTCATCATCCTATGTCACAGAACAACTTAAAATTTTCTCACAGAAGCTTTTGGATCCTCTGACCCATTTCTGTTCTTTCTGCCTACAACAATATTTGAACTCTCTAAAGGCCAGTGTTGGCTCACAGACCAGTCTGTTGATGTGGTCACCATGGGATGTCTGCCATGGTTTTGCTCTCCTACCCCAGTTCCCACTGGAATGTCATGAGTCCCACCACTGATGGTGTCCTTCAGGCCTTGTTGACATCCAAGAGCCAAAGGTATTATGGCACCAGTGGTACAGTTTCTGAGCAGAGGAGGCATGGCCCCTGTGACCCTCTTCTAGAGTATGTTACCCATGCCTCATGGAAGGTCTTCTTGTGTTCAGGATCTCACAAAACCTCTCATAAAAATAATCTTTAGCTCTCACTCTTATTCCTTGCTTCCAATCCAAAGTTTACTGAAAAATCAGGAGTTCTTGTGTGGTTCTAACATCATTCATTTTTTTGACTCCAGAGCCCTCGTTCTCTCCACCACCATTTACTGTTTTAAAAATCCATGGAGGTGATGATGCACACATCTTCCTAAATGCAAACATGATTTTGGTTTGGCCAGAGAGCTTGTTGGGTAATCAGGGAGGAAGTTATATACCTACTTGAGAGAGTCCTTGGGGCTTGTCTTCCCACAAACCGTAGGCATCATAGTCAGAGCTCTGATGGTTTAGGGAACAGTGGTCAAGCTATTCCTAGAATCTACTAACGCACCAATGCTTCTTTTGTCATGTCCATTGATTACTTTCATGTGGCTCATCCAGTGGGTACCCATGGCCTCATGACACAGCATCCATTGCTGATGGCCACGCCCTTTTCCTCAGTACACTCACTTCCCTGATACCACAGCCTCCTGTTTCTCCCTTTCCATTGATCTTAACTCCTCAGCTCCATTACATACCTCTCAAGATTTTCCACTGCATTTCTAACCAAAGTTAGACTTCTTGGGATGATGTGTGTCCCCTTATGCCTTGCTTATCCTTCCAACCTCACTTCAGCTTACTCTTCCATTCACACACTCTATCCTCTGTGTTACCTACACTAGCCTGCTCATGAACTTGGTCAACTTTTCCTGCCTTAGAAAGTTTCCTTGTGCTATTCTTAGTGACAAAAATGTTTTGGCCTTTTCCCTCATGTGTTGTTTTCCTAAAATCATCACCTAAATGAGATCAATGCATGACCCTCCATTATTTTTTTTTATCTAAGCATGGCCTTCACAGCACATTTCTAAGTCTATAATTTCATATTTATTTTCATACTTATTTTTTGTTTGCCTGTTTATTATCTTCCTCTACTAACCTTTATGCTTTCTGGATAGGTTTCATGTTCATTTTGCTGTGCATTATTTATCTGTGCCTTGCACAGAGCTTGCATGGTTGACTTTTTAATAGATGATTGTGCTAAAACTATGCTGGCTGTCAGCATATGAATAGATGCATATTGCATAAGGAAAGGATACTGGATTCGTTCCCTTTAATAACAGGAATAAAGAATGTCCATTGTTATTACTATCATTGAAATTACTCTGGAAATATGAAGCAAAGAAACTTATAAATATTATCAAAGAAGAAATAAACATAGGTTTTTGCTGTTGATACTGATGATATGACCACTAGAAAAATCCAAGAAACTGAGGAAAATTATATGTATATTAGAATTCAGCAGAGTCCATAAGCTGAAAAAATAGTTTTTTTAATGTATCCAAATCAATCAGGCTATCATAAAATCTAAAAATGTGACAAAAAAAGACTCATGCACCAAATCAACAAAAAATAAGATGTTGAGGGGTAAACTTAATGAAAAATTATGGTATCTATGTGGAGAAAATCATAACTTATATGTAGAAAGCAAAAGAAAATGTTATGATTAGAGAAAACTACCACAATTTGGGATAGGAAAATATAACATTTTTAACCTATTGGTTCTCTACAAATTAAAATTCATTTAATATATTTCCAAATAAAGCCTCAGAAAAATAATTATGAATAATGACAGAGCCTTGTAAAATGTATCTGAAAAAGTAAACACTTTGCAATATTGGACAAATTCTAACAAAAAGACAGATATGTGGGGAAAAAGCCTTACTATGTATTAATATGTGTTGCTTAATATGTGGTAAAGTGGAATTGATGTAGCATTAGAAATAAAAATTAACATAACGGAATAACAAAGAAACAGCTTCAAGTATTTAATGGAATTTAACATAAAGATGTGTCATTTTATCTTTTATAAACAATTACATTTGAGTAGGCAATAAGAACACAACAAAAAAAGTTGTACAATGAACAACCCCAGCTCCCTGGCTATTCAATTTCTTTCTCCCAGAGGTAACCAGTCTTTGCAAATACTGTTTATCTTTCCACACTTAATCTCCTTATATGTAAGTATATGTGGTGCATGTTTTTGTTGTTTGCATACATGGTCCCAAAGTACATACTATGCCTCTGTATGGTCCTCCTCTTTGTTTTTCTTACCTTAGTAAAGTATCTCAGAGATTTAGTAATACTTAATAATTACTTAGTAATAGTATCTTAGATACTATTCCACAATCACTTAGAATTATCTCATTGTCCCTATTGCTGTGTAGCTCCCCATTGAATGAATGGCCTGTAAGTGAACTAGTCTATGAATGCTTTTGCATATTGCAGTAGATGTCCCACCATACATAGTTTCTCTTGAGGATGCCACAGATGTAGGATATGTCCGACCATCACTGGGTCTTAATATATTTTGCCAAATTCTTCTCACTAGTGATTCATATTCCTAACAATGAATTCCTACTACCCCACACTCTGCCAAAACCTAATGTAATAAACTTTTTGAATTTCTTTGATCTGATAGGTAAAAAATAGTGTCTTATGATAGTATGCATTTCTCTTAATATGGCTGAGGTTATGCATATTTTGTGATTTTTAAGAAGCATTTGTATTTTTCACATACATTTTCTTTATGGATTTCGATGAGTCTTTATGTGGTAAGGGACTTAGTTCTTTTTTTTTTTTTTTTTTTAAAGATTTTATTTATTTATTTGACAGAGAGAGATCACAAGTAGGCAGAGAGGCAGGCAGAGAGAGAGAGGAGGAGGAAGCAGACTCCCTGCTGAGCAGAGAGCCCGATGCGGGACTCGATCCCAGGATCCTGAGATCATGACCTGAGCCGAAGGCAGCGGCTTAACCCACTGAGCCACCCAGGCGCCCCGGGACTTAGTTCTTTATGATTTATGAATTATAACTATTTTTCCCAGTTTATTTTTGGTCTTTGACTTAGGTTTTTTTTTTTTTTTTCAATTAGCAATAATTGTGTCTTTGATAAACCTCATTGGCTATAATATGGGCACACACAAAGCTGACATAGGCTTTTTAAAAAAATATGCATATTTAAAATCACTATATATTTTTGAATCTATCATTCTCTTCTTTTTGGGCTCTGTGGTTTTATATCATATTTGAAAATCTTTTTAAGATTATAAAAATATGTTCCATGTTTCTTTCGATTTATTTATTTATGTTTACATTAAATGTTTGATTTTTTCCAAAATTTTTCCAAAATTTTTTCTGATGTAAATTTTGAGATAAAGAATCTTCCCCCCACCCTAGGTACTTAGCCCATTTTTTTTTTTTTTTTTTTTTTTTACTTAGCCCATTTTTAAAAAATACTTTGTCAGTGTTTTGAAATTTATAGATGGCATGTTAAATCATTAGATAAATATACTAGGAACCACTATAGAGATGTTTAAAAGTATTTGAATGCCTACATATTTTAGACTTAAAAATCCCCCCACCCATGTGAAAACAGCAACAGATTTATTACATTGCAATGTTTTAACTTCATATGGCTGAAACACTATAAATAAAGTTGAAGGACAAATAAAGAATAACTAATGTGCAACAAATACAGCAGAAGTTAAAACATTTACCAAGTATTTACACACTCATATAAAATATGAGCACTTCAATAGAAAAATAAGCCAAAGACAAAAGAGACAACCATACGTATTCAAATGTTCAACCTCACTAGTAACAAAAGGATTGTAAAACAAATTCAGAGCAGTTATTCCCCCCCCATTATACTTGCAGGGTAAAAATCATATTAAATAGATTAAAAATATATTTGTGTTAAAAATGTGTCAATATAGGCCCTTACAAATGATAATGCTGTAGAGTAAGTGCATATAGTCTTCTTGGAAGGGAATCTGGCCATATGTCGTGAAATTTTATGTTTTCCTATCTATTTACTCAAACTATATTTACATAAATTTAGCAAAAGAAACAAGCAGCTGATGTGTCTCAAGGCATGTACAAATATGTCACTTCAGCATTACTCATGTGCTAGAAAGAACTACAAACATAGTATTGTTCCCTAATAGGGGTCAATTACAATCATTAGTTATAACCATATCATGACATTATTTATCCATTTAAAAAGATGTAAGAATCTGAGAGTTGACATGCAAAATGTTCATGGAATATGGGTACTGAAAAGCAGGTATAAAATATGTTTAACTTGATCCTATTAACCTATCTATCTACCTAATTTATCCATCTTTCTATCTATGCATCCCTACATCCATCTACCTACTGACCTACTTGCCTATCTAAAAGGTTTTTACATATAATTTTATGGAATTTAGTAATTACATGTAATACAAAAATAGTATTATTATTACTATATGGTATCATGCAATATGATAGATACAGTGGACATTGCAGTGGCTTCACCACAATCTATTTTACTTCCTTTAGTAAATTTCATCCAGCTATTTAGACTGTCTTCACTTCAGTCTGTGAGTTTGGGAGGACTCCACCTGTGGCCCTCAGAGTGGCATGGTTGTTTAAGATCTACATTGATGAGTGTAATGCCATCATCTGGATATGATTATTGAATCAGATATGACCAGTGATCCCTTTCAGGAGAGTGAGATGGGAGAATATATTTGCTGGAAACTTGTAGTGATGGCAGTCTTTGCTTTCCTGAAATGGTTCCCAGTCTTCTCCTTGGTTATGGACATGTGCATATCCGTGCCTCTTAGTGTTTGGCACCCACCCTGATATCATAACAGAAGAGGAAAGCATTGGTGAGGCTAATGAGATAGAAAATGGAATGGAGAAACAGGACACAGGCAGATCCTCGATGACATCACTGAGCCACTGCATTAACCCAACCCTGAAAACCATCCTGCCTCTAGACTCAGTTCCACAAAGACTCACTATTCCTTTATCATTTAAATCAATTTACTTAGGAGGGCTGTTGTCAACCCAAGTGCAATAAATGTACCATAACTGTATGTGTGTGTGTGTGTGTGTGTGTGTGTGTTTGTGTGTACATGTACATTAGCAGGTAGATACACATACACATAAAGCAGAAAAAAAATTGAAGTGATATTCACCAGAATATAACAGAGGTGCATTCTGAGATGGAATTGTAATTGATTTTCAGTTCACATTTGTGAAAACCCTTCAGAAGTTTTTTCACACAAACCTGTATTATTTATTTATTCAGAGGAAAACAAAAATAAAGGCAACTATATGAAAACAAAATCAAACAGTTGTATTTGACAGAAAAAGATTAAGTTCAGAATGTAGTAGAAAGGATGTGTGTGTGTGTGTGTATGTGTGTGTCTCTTATGATTTTCTGTGACCACAAGTACCAAATGAGCCAAAAATATGTATCAGCCAAAAATTACACATGAACTTAATGTAAACTTTTTTTTTTTTTTTTTTAAATAGAACAGTGTCAAGATCAAGGGTGTTAATAATCCCACTGTTATCTGCTCAGGTCAGACCACACTTGAAGTATTGTTTTCAATTCTCTATTCCTACAAGAATTTAGGAACTAACTGACATATTCTAGGGATACTGGGGAAGGATTTATGCATTTGGGAAGAGATGGAATTTTAAGGCTTTTGAGATTTTTTTCCACATTTAAGATTCTATAGTTCTCCAATTTTACGTGTTGTTCTTGGACTTTAAAAAACAATCATATTCTATACAAAGAAACAAAGTTTCAGAGAGTTGCAATGGCATGCCCAAGGCCATACAATTTATGAACAGCAGAATTTTGTCTCAATGACACATTAAAAGGGATACAGTCAGATGGACATATATTTTTTTTCCAATTTATTTATTTTCAGAAAAACAGTATTCATTATTTTTTCACCACACCCAGTGCTCCATGCAAGCCGTGCCCTCTATAATACCCACCACCTGGTACCCCAACCTCCCACCCCCCCGCCACTTCAAACCCCTCAGACTGTTTTTCAGAGTCCATAGTCTCTCATGGTGGTATGTGCTTTTGGGTAAATTGGAACAGATGGACATATATTAAGAGGACAGTGATATGGATTATTAATGCAGAATTATTTAGTTTCAAGTGACTCATGATTAAAGAACCAGATGATTTTTTGAGAGTGAGAGGACATGACATCGTTTTCAAAACCAGTAGTCCTAGGGAAGAGGAAGCTCATTTGTAATTAGCTAAAGAAGTCCAATGGCAGAGATTACCAGTGGAGTTCTTTCACTGGTGGTTCTTTCAGTGTGTAAGTAAGAATTTTCTGATGTGAAAACCTGTATAAGGACAGTCTAAGGTGACTCAGAAGAAAACAGAGGTTCAAAGACTTCTTATTGTTTCCTGGCATCTCTTCCTCCTCCTCGCCTTGGTACAATACCCAGGCTTTCAGCTGGGCACCTGGTGGCCCAGATGGAGACTGCCTTGCCCTGCTCATCGACAGCATGGTGAAGCCTGTTACTTCCCCATCTACAATATACTTCTCCCCTTTTACAAACTTACTACAGGTTGGTAGCTGTGTGATGACTTTAATAGCTATGTATTGCAAGGATTTTCTATGATTCAGGGTGCAATGCCAAGGCTTCCCTTTTGAATTGCTTATCACCTAGACATACAGCATTGTTTACGCTCTGTTACTAGAAGCTTGGGTGATGGCTGAAAACTGTATCACAGAGAGACTTAGGAAGGGCAGGGAAACAGGCCAGCACAAAGGTAACTGATGAAGGAATCAACCTAGAACCAGGAGTTTGTTGGAACTTGAGGCAAGTTCAATCTTCATCTGCCATCATAGTAAGTCAATAAGTAAGGGATAAAATAGACTAATATAATATAATAAGTAGATTAATCAAGAATGAGGGAAAGGAAAGTCCAGATTATTTTAGAGAAACAGAGGTCACTGCCAGAAGTTGCCAACAAAGTTAATAGCTGTTGCCTCTTTAGGAGTGGTGCTGGGTGGAGTGTGCAGGAGGCAGGGCGTCCCTGCTTTCATTTTTAAGCACTCGTTTTTATTTTATTTTTAAATATGAGCACACATTTTGCTTTAGTAAAAATGCACAGACACACACACAGCTCTGGCTTGGTTCTGTGATGCTAAATGATTTTCCAATGTGGGTAAAGGCTGCAAAACAATCTGCAGATGGAGCACTGATACATAATGGACATATTTCTACCCAGAGGCTAAAGCGTCTGTAATAGTCAGACAATTATGCTGCCTTTGGTCTGTTCCGTCTCTCCTTGTGCGGGGGGTGGGGGCGGGGAGGGCGTTACTCCTCTTCGATTCGGTTCTTGCTCTCACTGCAGCCAAGTGCGCTAGCTACTTCAGCCCACCATCCTCAGGTTTCCTTGTAAAAAGTAATTGAAGCTTTCAGCGTACTAGAACATGATTTTTTTTGTTGTTGTTGTTATATAAAGACATCACTGAACAAAGGTTTTTAAAAGGACATGTATTTTTTATTTGAAAATTTTCTTGTAGTATGGCATTTTACTCCCCAAGATGTAGCACGTTGGATGTTAAAAACGAAAACAAAAGCCAAAACAAAAACAAAAAACCCTAGTCAATAATAGAGCTAGACCATAGGAGAACAAACTGCTAGCAGCTCATGTGAAAGTTTCCTACTGTGAGTATCTGCTGTTTTTCTCTAGATCTTGCTGAAATTACAAAATCACAGAAAAAGAAATAAATATTCCTTTTAATGCTACGAGACCTTACCCATGGTAGGTAAGGATGTCAGTAATCATGTCTTCAAAATCATTTCCTTATGCATTCTTCCTTTTATATTGCATGAGTCACAAATTGACTTTCTTCTTTTAAACATCAGAATCTCAGTTTTTCTTCTGTTATTGACAAACTGAAGGTACAGTGTAGCAAAATAGCACGTTTTGTTTTGTTTTGTTTTGTTTTGCTTTTTTAGAGCAAGCACTCTGAAGGGCAGAGGGTCATCCTGCTTCAAGCTCCAGAAGATTGTGCTTCCTCCCATGGAAGGGAACTAAAGAACACCATCCAGAAATCAGGACTCATCGGTGGGAGGTTCCAGGGCTCAAAGACATTTGGCAGTACTGCCCATGCAGACGTTCAAGTCAGAAGACCAGATCTTGGCTTAGCTTCAAGGAGAGTGAGGTCTTTGTTGTGCTCCGATGGAAACTGGCAAGGTTCTTTGATAGGTGTTAAGGTTTTAAAGGAGTGAGATAGTGACATTAAATTTGCAGCAGTTATTTTACAAAATCTTCAAATCCGTAGAAATAGACCAATTTCTGTTACAAAATGAGTTTTGGACAAGTCATGTATTACCTTTGCATTATTTTTACATTTGTGTTCTTATATTTGTTTTTTTTTTTCCCTTCCCAGCTGGGTTTTAGGTGGCTATACAAGGTCAGTTTTAGGTGGCTATACAAGGTCAAAGCCTCAGTGAATAATTTTTGGAATTTTCAGTACCCTGGAACTTCTACTATGGAGATCTTTTTTTGGTAACATCCATCAGCAATACTTTAATATTACAAAAGAGGGAAGTTATATTCCTCTAAGTTCTGGGAATCTCATTTTTCACACATGTAAATAAGGAAATCCCAAATATTGTGTTTGTGGGTTTTTTGTTTGCTTGTTTGTTTTGTTTTGTTTTGCCAGCAAGAATCCTATCTTAAGCTATGAAGGAAGGCATGAGCTCTATTATTATATTCTGAGACTTAATCTGTAGAAGTCAAAATGTTACTGTTAGTAATTTCGAAAGGTCTTTGAAGGCTCCACCTAGACTTGACTCTGTGCCAAGATAATACAAGCCATTTTCTTTTTCCTAAGGGAATTTGGTGTTTCTTTCTGGATCCACATTTTCTATGTTACTCTGACTCTTCTTACATCTGCCTCCAGCTAGGACTACGCCTAACACATTGTTGCCACATTTCCAAAAAGAATTCACCGAGTCTGAAAACATAGATGTAGTCAGGTTCTATGTATTGTTTGTGGGTTATCTAGTTATTGGAATGAATGTTATCCACAACAGTACTTGTGCTTCCAGCCTCACCAAACCAGAGACACAAGTATTTTTGTCAACTAATTTGGTCTCCCACAATTTAATATTAACTGAGCTCTAGAAGAAATTTGCACAAAAATTGAGAGGTATTGAGGGGGGACCCGCAGCAATAGTACATATTTTATCATTGCATATTTACTGTTTCCTAGGAGTAAAGTTTTTGGTACATTCTATGTACCTCAAATAAAAAGTAATGGTGCAACACTATTTTCTCTTCCTCTAGAGTATTTCTGAGCATAAAATTTCCTTTATAATTTGAGATCTCAACTATGCATAACATTTATTATGTTGTATTTGATGTGTTGATACTCTGAGTCTATTGAGATAGTAGACTGTTTCTCTCAAACCTAAGGGAGAGTTGCTAAACCTTTTGAAAATTGTCTCAATTTTCTATTTCCCCTATTTCCCTCCCATCCATTTTTCCTGCAATTGTAGGTCTCCCAGTTTGTTACTGTCAACTTTGTGTAGACATAGAAACTATCAATACTTGCTAGAATTATTTGTAAAGAATATAATGAATATGGTCAAAGAATTTTCAAATAGTTTCATGGACTCTGTAATGTATGTTTGCCTTCCTAGGTATCCCCCTTCCCTTTTAGTTTGTGTATTTCCCTATTCTTGGCTAGATATTAGATCAAGGGCTTGTAAATTGTGTTCCAGGATTCCATCGAGATGCTGAGGAGCCACCTCAGGTGAGAAATAGAGCCCAGTGTTCTCCTGCCCTTCAACCTGATAGATTGTGGATCTGCATGTGCTTGTGTTTAAAAAAAAAAAAAAAAAATCATGTTGGTTAAACAGTTGAAAACCACAGTTGTAGATGGATGAGGTTATTACACAGCTAAATACATTTAGGTAAGTAAATAAATCAAGCCATGAAGATATAGGCAGCAGATGTATTGAATTCTTTTATTGACAGATGTATTATCTATTGGTTTAATTATAATCAACACAATACCACTCAAACCACAAAATTCTTTAGACAAGTGATAAATGAGTGAAGATAAAGGGTTACATAGGATGACTAGTTGGTCTTAAAAAATGGGTTTGGCTAGTTTTGGGGGTTCTGTGGAATGACTTCTCCCTTAATATTAAACCCTTGTGATTTCAAGGAAAATTTAATCCATATGCTTCTGATTCAATTACTCTTAACTCATTAAATTTTTTTAAAAAGCTATTTGAAATTTGAGAAGCCTTTTTATGAGCTTTAGTAATCCTTTGTTCTTCGAATTAGTAAGGAGAATATTGCCAAGAGTTAATGGTACTTGAACCTCAATACACTTGAGGGGATTCTAAACTTAGCAAAAAGTCCAGCATCCTGTCATAACTAATGACTCAGGTACTTGCAAACCCTCTGCCACTTTCTACCCCTTCCATATGCCCAGTGATGTTAGATGGTTTCTTTTACATGTGACAATAATCTTTGCTTGCAAGATAGCTATTACTGCTGAAGGACAATAACATGATAAGTGGAACACACACTCAAGTTATCACCATTTTGGGGGGAAGCTAATTAAATGAAAATTGAACACTCTGTGAGGCAGAAGTCACAACTCCCCTTTACTTTTACTTATCATTACAGGTCAAAATACATAGATAGTTTAGGTTAATCTTGAGCAGATATTGTACATTTGAGCAAAGGGAATAAAACAATTTGTAATTTAAAGAACACTAAACATTCAAAACTGACATTTGCAGAATTCCTTGGAGAACACAGATTTGCTGAGTAATATCCATAGCTTATGCTCTTTTAACAAAAGACAGGCTTACCTGAAGTATCTATAGATTTTTCAGACCTGAGCTGCTATCTGTTTATCAAGCCTGTCAGTGATGACTCAATCAGCAGTGAAGAAATGTTCCCTCTAGCTTAAGGGTGGGAAGAATTTGTCTGTTGACATTTTGTTTTACTAAGTTGGATCATGAAAACCTCCTGGAAAAAAAGAACCATTAAAACACACAGAAACCACAATTTCAAATGATGGGACACAACTATTGAATTGAAGAATCAGTGTATTAATGGCTTTCTAGGAGCCAGAGACAAAAATGGCGCATTTGGGGGGCGCCTGGTGGCTCAGTGGGTTAAGCCTCTGCCTTTGGTTCAGGTCGTGATCCCAGGGTTCTGGGATCGAGCCCCGCATCGGGCTCTCTGCTCGGCAGGGAGCCTGCTTCCTCCTCTCTCTGCCTACTTGTGATCTCTCTCTCTGTCAAATAAATAAATAAAATATTTTAAAAAAATGGCGCATCTGGATCTAAGGTCTCAAATTGTTCATGAGAGAGGAAGAGAATAGCTAGCACTAATAGACAAGCATTCATGATAACTACTATCTTTAAACCCAAGAAGATCCTAATATACTATGTAAGTAGTATGTGGCTATCTCTAATCATCAACATTATCTTCCCATGTAAAATTCATATGGAAAACAGTTGAATTATATGGTATATTCTTCTGGGGTAAGGATAAAGAGTGCCATCTGAGTAGGTTCAGTAATGTTTTTCTACCACCGCTCTTTGGAAAGATTCTTATATAAGTAGAGAAATATTCTGTTCATTGCAGTGACTACGGGTTTCGAAGTGAAGCAGTACAGGATAACTTCAAAGCCCAGGACTTCTAAACTTGTAGAACTAAACTTGAACCATATGATCTCTGACCTCCATTTGCTTTCAGATAAATAGAAATTTCCTGGCGCATTGGCAATGTTTATTTTATTTTATTTTTCTAGTAATTGTAAAAGGAAGTCAAAGATTACTTTTGAATGAAGGTCATGATTGTTTATACAACACAAGCATCTACTTGGGTAGAACTAAATGTTTCCAAATACAATTTTCTAGAAATATTAACTTTAATTAAGGATAAGGGTGTAAAAATGTTTTGTGAAAGTATCACAAAATCTCCCATCCCATGAAATTAGCTCATAATTAGCAAAATCTATTCAATGTCTCTACAATGAAAAAGTTTATATAAAAGTATGATAGTCTGGTAAGTTTGACCTCTATGGAACCACTCAAGTCTTTAACTCCAAACCTTAAAATAATGGAAAAAAACTAGGCCAGAGGATTTTTTAAATTAATAAAAATATACTCACAAAGGAAGTATTTAGAGATGCAGGAATTGTTTTTAAAGAAAAAAAAAAGGAGCTAGCCTGCACATATTTACAACTTCTTGTCAGCACTATACTGTACAGGTATTGTAAAATTATTTGTGGAAAAAAAATCTACCAGCAATTCTGCTTCTTTTAATTCTTTTCCCTTTTGTAGTCTTAGCTCATGACATACACAGTGGAGCAGAACCCACTAAACTAGAAGAGCAGGGACACACATCCTCACTCAGACCAGGAGAATAACGTGGGAAAGATACCCGTCTGGCCAAAGAAGCAGACACAGGGAACTTCCAAAAATAAACAAAGTTATATTTGTTTTTTTTTTTTTAAATAAGTATCCAATTTTTCATGTCAATATAGATAATCTGCTTAATAAAATATTGAGTTTTGTTATTTTTCTTTTCTTCTTCTCAAACGTAGGAGTTGTACTGAAGTATTTGAGGTATGTGAGGTATTGGAAAAATAAGCCTGCATGGAGCAGAGGCACAGATGGTTTCTGTGTTTAATGATTTTCCTCCTTCTTCTCATTGTGTTTTAAAGTTGGTTTTTTTTTTTTTTTTTTTTTTTTTAATTTTATTCATGGTTGCCGCCCTTTGCTGGCCAACACAAGTTCTGGGTCTTATGGGGACCAGGGTCTTTTAGAGGTCACAGAAACTCTATGTAAGTTCCAGTTCTATGCAGCAAAACTGAAACTCAGTGACAACAAGGGGGAGACAGTAGCTTCTCATCACTTCAAAACCAAAAGGCAAATTGACTCATCTCGATTCTTTATCTCTGACAATGATTTTAATTCATTGTTTACTCAAAGAACTCAGATTACCTCAAAAAACTAAAATTAAGCTAGCTTTATGTTTGCTTACATATATTATTTGAAATAAATCCCTTGAAAAGACCTACGCAGTGAATTTTAAAAAGTAAAAAGAACAACAGCATCAAGAAAAATTTGATATCCTCTTGATTTTTTTTTAAGATTTTATTTATTTATTTGACAGAGAGAGACAACAAGAGAGGAAACACAAGCAAAGGGAAGTGGGAGAGGGAGAAGCAGGCTTCCCACTGAGCAGGGAGCCCAGTGCAGGGCTCCATCCCAGGACCCTGGGATCATGACCTGAGCCAAAGGCAGATGTGTTTAATGACTGAGCCACCGAGGCACCCCTGATACCCTCTTGATTTTATTGCAAGATGTCACTTTGCTCATGCATTTCTTTTTTCTTGTTTGGACATGTACTGACCAGACTCCATATACTGAACAGAACACAATGTACTAAACAAACTATATACTGAATAGAATCCAATATGCTGACCAAATTCCATGTACTGAGCAGACTCCAATATACTGAGCAGACTCCGATGATAGTTAATAATAAGTCTCAGAATAATCTAATTTAGATATATCATTTAGTTCCCCACACCTTTAGCCAATCTTCACTGTTAATGTATATCTTGCTTGTCAGTGAGAAATGGAAGTCAGTGTAGAGGAATGGAAGGGGATAAAGAAGATGTGTTTTTTTTTTTTTTACATCAAATTTACAATTTGATAATTTTTTAAAAGATTTCATATATTAATTTGACAGACAGAGATCACAAGTAGGCAGAGGGACAGGCATAGAGAGGAGAGGGAGGAAGCAAGCTCCCTGCTGAGCAGAGAGCCTGATGCGATGCAAGGCTTGATCGCAGGACCCTGAGATCATGACCTGAGCTGAAGGCAGAGGCTTAACCTACTGAGCAATCAAGGCACCCCTACAATTTGATAATTTTATTTACAGGTTCTCGTTCATCATTTCCTAGCAGAATGTGTCTGGAACTGTGCAAAGCAAAAGAGAAACGAGAGTGCAGGAGACACCAGAGCTGCTCACTGGCTTGCATCTGGGATGTGACAATGCACCCTGCGGTGCACTGTGATGGGATGGGATCAGAACACCTGTGGGATCCTAATGGCAGTGAGGAGAGCTGGGAGCCCCCTCAGTATTCTCTCAATATTCAGGGAAGTCATTCTGAAGAAGACATTAACTAAAGGTATGAATCTGGGTTTCTTCCTGTTGGCATAGCCCAGCCCATCTTATAGTTGAACCAGCATGGCCTGAACTATGGCTCCCCTATCCTCCCACCCACTTTCCTCTCCTCTCCAGCTCCTCCTTAGTCTAGGCTTTATTCTGAGACAACCAACTGTACCCCTTCTAGTTCTTGTGAGTGAGGGAACACATTTATTATTTGTTACAAGGGAAAGAGAGTACAGAAACACACAGGAAATAATTAGAAATAGAATCTGAAAAGGAAGACCAAGTAAAAAATTGGTGCTGAAACACTGAAGTGTTGTGAGTGATCTCCTGGGCAACCAGAACCATAAGAGACACTTTCACAATAATGACCGTGCCTTCTGGGGACATTGTGCTCTTTTATTTCAGGGCTTCCAGGGCCTATAGTTCTTGGTTAATGTATGGGAATTTGGAAAGAGTAGGAATAACCTGGCTTTCATAATGCTGCTGTCACCCATAGGATGGCATATAGATGGAGAGAGCTCATGAGCTAAGCCTAAAGCCCAGTTAATACCCCCCAAACTTATGTGTATGTGCAAATGAAAATGGGAGGAGGAATTGGGAATTGGGGCCATGAGGATGGATAGTGATGCTACAGTTTGGGCAGAGGGCTAAGAATCTTCTTTTCTCTTAGTCCTTATTTGGGCTCATCCTGCGAGTCCAGAAAAATGAGACCCATCAACCCTAACATTGCTGACCAGCACCCTCCTTATGAATACTAGCTTCCACCTCTCACCTTCTCAGCCTGTGTTTCAGAGTGTTGTTGGTAATGAGTCAAGAGCAAGAAAAGAAACAAAGAATAATGGCACATCTGCATTTCCTGCTTCACCAAAATCTCCTTGATGCACACAAAGACGAAACGTCCAAGTTGTGCCTCTGAGATCCAGGCACTCTTTTCTCCATTTTAGAGATCTCTGTCTTTCAAAGTGTTCCCAAGTATGATGGGTCCCTTTAGACATAAAGGTTTGTTTTAATTTTTCAATGGTATTCCAGAAGTCACAAGACTCAATGTATAGCCTTGATCATGTGCTGGAGCTAACTTTTCTTACTGGAGAGGCCTAAGCATCAGTGTGTTCAATGGGGGATATTATGACCTGGTGTGTCCCTGGGCTCATGTGTAGAAAGTGGGTCCTCAGCCCCTGCTGGTCTTGAGAGCAGGCCACAAGCCTACCACTCAGAGAGGAGCCTATATAGGGAGTACCTAGGAAAGGTAATGCATGCAAAGTTGAATTAGTTCAGGAATGACCAATAAAAATCTCCATGATTTCCACTGGGGAAACATTTATATATATCAGACCTATGCTGTCCAATATGGTAGCCTGTAGCCATATGTAACCATTAAAGTTAAAACTAATCACACTAGCCTCAATTCAAGTGCTCAAAACCCACATGTGATTAATGACTACCATTTGGACAATATAGATACAGAACCCTTCCAACAATGAAGAAAGTACTCTAGTGGTCTTTGTCATTTAGAGAGTTCCCATTGAATGTGACTATGGAATCTTGCTTTACTTATGGGGTCGTCTTCCAGATAGAACCTTGAGTCCTATCAAGAAATCATTCTTCCTTTTTTTTTACTTATGTTCAAATAGCCAACATGTAGTACATCATTAGTGTTCAACGATTCATTAGTTGTGTATAATTCTTTTATATTAACAATGTCTTCTATCTCTTAATTTAATTTTGAGAAGAATTAGTTCTTTTTTCAATTTGGTGGCAAGGTGAGAGGCTATTTGTTTTGTTTTGTTTGTTTTAATCTGCTTCTGAACTTGAAATTTCTTTAACCTTTAAGAATGTTGATGTCACAATGACATCAACAGTGGTTTAGGGTATCTATATCTGTACAGGACCCCTGCTGTGTGAGCAGTTGCAGCCTATGCCTCCTACATTGAATTATCAGTCTACAATTCCATATTAAGAAAAATGAGATGGACATTTTTGCATCATGCCATCAACAATAAGCTATAATAACAATTCATGTTCAGACAAAATTATTTTCTCCATCCTAGTTTTGATAGAGTTTATATTGTGGCTTGTATGTGAACATTAAATACTGTATAAATATTTCTAAGCAAATACTTGAACTCAGTTCTGAATGTCTATCTGGTCTTGGAATGGCTAGTCTTCAAAAGGAGGAATGTAGGAGGTAGGAAACATTCACAATCCATTCAGATAGCTCCTGCAGGGAGCAAAAAGGTGTGAGAAAAGCAAGGAAAGCTGAATATGGAAGTGCCAGCATTTGAGTAAGTTCTAAATGATTTCATTTCATTGTAAATGAAGGCTCATACACAACTCATGATAAATCTTAATGACAAAGTAGGTAAGACACCTGGCTTTGGACACAGACACACCTGAGATGGGGTCCTGAATGTCTCCAAGAGCTGGTGTCCACCGGCAAGTGGCACGATTTTCTGCTCTATGGACTCTGAATAAACACTTGAATATATCTCATTTGTTGGAGGAGTCAACGAGATAAAGATTTAGTAACCCTAAGTACATTGCCTGGCATGTTGTAAATGCTTAATAGCTGTGATGATGATGACTTAAAATATTAAAAAAAAAATTCAGTGAAACCATGGCTACACATGATAGGTACTCAATCCATATGTTTAGTGAATAAAACCCTGTGGAAAGAATATTTTCTAATTTACCTCTATAGGCTGGGTTTCTGTTTTTTAAAAATTGGTTATATAAATTCATCTTTAAAAATATAAGGTAGAGAGGAAAGTTGGCTTAACACCCATCCACTCTAAATCCCTCAAAACCACCTTATAGTGACATAACAATTGTAATTTGCAGTTTCAAAAAAGCTACCTAAGAACAATTAGAGTTAACCGTGTATTTCTGACATACAGTGTCTTCCTTTATGGATTGGGAGTGCTTCTATATTCAGTGTGAAATCTCTCTGAAACATTCACATATGTCTTATTTGTCTCAACAGTGGCCTTTTGTTTCTTCTGTGACTTGTCACTCCAACTTTCAAGTTTGAAAATGTTGTCGATAAAATATGGCCAGTAAATGAGTAAACCAAGCACATTAGTGTTAACAAGAAAACTACAAGGAAGTGTGATTGTATTTTTAGAAACAAATACAGTGGTAACCGTGTAAGCAGATGAGTTCTTTAAGAAAGTTTATTCTCCCCATTCAAAATATTATCAATATAATTCTGATCAGGTGTTCAGTAATCCTTCTGAGTGAGAAGAAAACTATAAAGATCATTAAGAGTTATTGCAGTCAAGACAACAAAAAGCAAACATAAAAACAAAAATAACCACAACTGAAAGCATTCATTTAAAAATAGTGTCTAAGTACTAAAATATGATGCTTAGGAGTCTACTATAAGTAGTATTAATTTATAAGAACATAGATCAATTACTCTATCAGAAATCACATAGATTGACAAAATTACACTTTTTGGGTTTGTATGTGAATGGGAAATACAGAGCTTAAAAACAAAACCAACAATTCATAGAGGACTTATAAAGAAATTTGATTATTATTTTGTCATAGAATTTCCTTTTAATATTACATTGTATAAATACCTGTCTATAGATACGGATTTCAGACATGGTCCCCAAATGATTTTAAACTAACTGGCAATTTCTAATAATTGCAAAATGTTAATTATGCCAAGGGTAAACTTTTTGCTAACTGAAGCCATCTTCATGTTAGAGACAGATGGATGTTAAAGGTAGAAATTGCTTGTGTGTGTGTGTGCGTGTGTGTATGTGTGTGTGTGTACATGTTATAGCTAGTAAAAAGTAATGTTTACATGTGGGAAAATATTTCCCAAAGTCTTGAGTTAAGGAGAGATTTTTGCTTTGGATTTGAGGTGAGTTTTAAGAAGCTATTTTCTCATAGGGGCTTGCTTACCTGTGAGGACTCAATATTATCAGGACAGTGATGATTTACCATGCATGGTCTAAACAACCAAAGAGGGTTAGCCACACTGTTATTTGCCTTTGGATCATATTGTAAATGATATGAAATCTACACTCTTAAACAATAAAGCAAATGATAAGACATTATATTAGTAGATTTATCTTGGTGGAAAATCAGAGCAAGAATTAAAGAAAAATGCCTGTACTGGTACAAGACAACTGAATTTAGCTTCTTAAAAATTATTAATTACTACTTACCATAACTTTAGTAAGTTTTTTGTTTTGAATGAAATTGAAAGACTATAACTCTTTTAACCTAGAAGCAAAACCTTTTCAGAATGTGTGCAGAGATTTAGAACATTGCACTTCACAAGTCATATAACTTGGCTCACATGTCATATACCTTTAGTGTTTGATCTCCTCTCTAAAACCAGGAAGCAGACATACTTTCCATTTATCAAATTGCAAAAGCCATACTGATACCCACAACCACAATTCCTACCTGCTTCCCTTTCATTGAAAGAAAAGTGAAAATGCATATCTGTAATATCTTGAGTTTTGCCGGTGTAATATACCATTTTTTTTCCAATTTAAAAAGTGTCTAATGACACTAAAACATGACCCTAAAAGAAAAAAATATATAATTTGCACTTCAGCAGCATTAAAAATATTTTCTCTATGACAGACCTTGTTAAGAGGATGAAAAACTAAACAACAGAGTTGGAGAAAATGTCTGTAAGCTACATAGTCAACAAAGAACTTGCATAGAGAATATGTAAAAAGACCTTAAAACTCACCATTACAAAGGAAATAATCGAGGTAGAAAAGTAAATGATATGAGGAGACATTTTACTAAAGACAATACATAGACGACAAGCACATAAAAATCAATCCATAAGTGGCTGAAATTTTAAAAAGTGATAGTACCGAATGTTGAGAAGGATGTAGAGAACTTAATCTCTCACACTTTCCTGAAGGGAAAGTAAATGGTACACCTGCTCGGAAGACAGTTTAGGACTTTCTTATACTAAATACCGAGTAAAATTAAACTACACTTGCCATAAGATTCAAGAAATGGAATCTTGCACATTTATCCTAGAAAATGGAAAACTCATGTCCACACAAGAAAACCAGTCCACAAGTGTGCACTACAGCTTTACTTTTCATAATCAAAACATAGAAAAAAACAAAACAAAACAAATATCCTCCATTTTGAATGAATGGTTAAACACCTGTTGGTACATCCATACTATGAAATACTGCTCAACAATAAAAATGAATGAACTATTTTGGATGCTGATAGCACCTTTCTTTACCCTGATCGGCCTAGTGTTTACACAACTCTGCACCTGTGCAAGATTGCAGAAAACTACACACACACACATAAACTGACATACACAAATAAGTATATTAAATAATGATATCTGAATAAGATCTGAAGACTGTACCAATGCCAATTGCCCAGTTTTGATAATGTACTCCTTTATGCAACTTTATATAAATCTGTAATAATGTCAAAATAAAAACTTAGAAGAAAACAATTTAACAAAAAAATGTCCATGCATTTCTTTCTTTTCACTTCCAGGAAAGAGCCACTATCTACCCATCAGGTAATGATAGAAATTTGTGTGCATTAAGACACTAAAAATAACTACAGCACTCCCCATGCAACATTCACAGCTTGATTTCTACTAAAGCACTTGTCAATCTTTCTTTTACTTGAAAATACTTGAGTGGGATTACAAACTGCTATTAATAATTATAATGATTCTAAAACGTGAGGAGTATGCTTGAAAAAATCCACAATACCCTTCCTGACAGCCACTTCCTGGTTGAGAAATCCAGATTACAAATAGAAGATTATTAAAAGTTTAAAAACCCAGGGGCACCTGGATAGCTCAGTTTGTTAAGTGTCTGCCTTTGGTTCAGATAGTGATCTCAGAGTCCTAGGATGGAGTGCCCACCCCCCTGCTCAGTGGGGAGTCAGCTTCTCCCTCTACCCCTCCCCCAGCTTGCTCACACACACACTCTCTCTCTCCCCCCCTTGCCAAAATCTTAACCAAAAAAATCCAAGTTTAAAAAACCCAAAGCTAATATTAAAAGGACTTCTAAAGACACAAAGCTGTAAGAAGTTTCACATTTAGGGAATTAACATAGTTTCTTCCAAATACATAAGCATAGTTAAGATGTTGAGATACAGTTGACAGCATTGCCATTCATTTATTGATCAAATATCCATTAATTATATACATTAGATGACAATAACTCTGAAAACATGTGAATGAACTATTTATACTTGGTTACATTAAAATCCATTGGTCTATCTTTAAAAATAAAACTAGTTATCATCTTAGATTTTGGAAATTAAAAAAGAACATGGCTATATTTTTCCTGTCAAAGTGCTACCAGTTTAGTGTAAGACTGATAAGCAAGGAAATAAATAAAAATATTAACTGAATCTTGTTATGACATCCAATACTTTTGTAAATACTTGTGGAGATTTAAATACAATGTCTTTAATTGATGAAAATACATGTTTAAATGGAGATAAAATATCTTTGATTAACAAAGTGAATTAATACACTTAATAATTAAGTGAAATATTCAAAATAACATGTGTAATCATTCCTTGAAAAGTAAGCTGGATTTATCTTTAATTTTGAGAAATAAACTGATATCCCTAAACTGTTTAGGGATATATAACTATTTTTTATTCTGGGACTTCTAATGGAGCACTCTGAAAATTACAAATAATAAGTTTAGAGTAAGTAAATCATATATGTGCCTTAGAGAAGACCTCATCATATTTCAGTTTTTCCACACTGGGTCCAAATAACTTCTGCCTGGAATTTTTTTTTTTTTTTTTTTTGCTTTTGCTTTACTTTAAGTAGTACATGTTAATTTAGTTCTGGTTACTCCATCCTTTTCCTTTTGTGGTCTACAATCCCTTTTTTTTGTAAAGAGGATGGCCCAGGGTAACCAACCGAGTGACTACAGTACAAAAGAAAAATGGGATATGAATTAACAAGAAGTCAAGAAACTCTCAGGCATTTACCATTTTGTCTTTTGTGCATCATCTCCTGGCTCCTCACTTGGATAGAAGTGACATCAAGAACATAATCATTTTTTCCCTGAATTATGATTTCATGATTATAAATTTTATAATACTGTCCATTTGCTTAGCACTTATGAGTTTATTTATTTTCACACTTGGTTCTCTCATTTGATCATCAATAGCCTTTTGAGGTGGATGTGACTCTCAACTCAGAGAAAACTGAAGTTCAGTTACTCAAGTAGCAGGTGAAAATTCACACACATCAAGTAAAGGAGTTGCTAGTTCACATCACCGGATCCAAGATGGGTCCTTTCCATTGTAGCGTATTTTGCTCTAAGTCATTTTAAGTTCTGGAAATTTTTTATTGTTGATCTTAATATGTGATAGCTGTTTTAGATACCTTCCATTCAGGAGTGGACAGTAGGAATTTTCATTCACTTCCACTCTTTGCGGAGTCTGCCACTCTGGGAATGTAAGAGTCTCTCCGAAGTCTTTTTGGCAGTGACTATGAAATGTCGGCTTTTAATTATCACTATTCCAGTCTTTGTCTGCTATAATTTCTTTCTTCCAAAAGACAGGAACCAAAATCCATGTCTCATCTCCACCTGCTAATCTCGAAACCAGCTGTCAAACCTTTGAATCATGTCACTCAAAGGGTATTTTTAAGGAACCCTGTTTTCAAGGCTAGGGTGTTTCAGAATTTTCCTGTTATCCAGCTATCTCCATAGTTACAGAGCTCTCATCCTAGCCTGGTTTCTGTGAACTTGAGGTTGAGTTGACCTAGTTGATTTAATGCTTGTTTACATTCATAATCCATGCTCCTTTCCCATTCTTTGCTACAGTCTTCTTCCTTATGAATACCCCAATTATTAAAAATAATTATGTATAGTCCTGATATTATGCTATGTGAATTGTGGGTCACACTTGGGAAGAGTTTCTTTTTTCCCTTGCACTGAATTGAAAGACCACTAAAAGTTAGCTTTGTCTCATCTCTCTGTAGATGCATTTTCCTGAACGTTGGTATTTAGCTTATAGTAGTGATCATTTTGATGTTTTTAAAATCCCAGACATTCAAACCAATAGTATTCTTGTTTCAGGACAGAATCCATGTTAAAAAAATTAATACCTTGAAATTATATGAATGCATTTTAGAAGGAGAGAAAAGTTACATTTGTCAGTATAGTTAACTACAAAAGGATGGCCATAAGGATCATTTCCAGCCTGTCAGTCTGCACTAGGTGCACTGTATTGAAGGCCAGTGTCCAATTATCTTCAGCCAGACTTGGATCAGTATGACTGGGGAGAAACACAAATGCCTGAAATGCACCAGGAGTCTGATTATAGTCAACAGAGAATCAATGCCAAGCCTCCATGGATCCACAAAAACCTGTCCAAGTTGGCAATTCACCTTGCATTTTTCTGCACAGGATAAACCCTTGACTCTCTGGAATGTTTGATCTGACCTATAGATGAGAAATGCAATCAACCATTCCTTATCTATTTTAGATTTTTTATCCTATCAATATTAATATATTTCTCCTTGATGCCAAAGACAACTGCCCTCCATTGCATGTTCTGATTACAGTGCCAGCTTTGAACTTATATGATTCAATTTGCAAAATTTTATTTGCTTCCCTAGCTTATGTGCCAGCTCAGGCAATTTAAGTAGACTGATACATTTTACATATGGTATTTCTTTTCTGTTTTCCCACCTAATGTGGCCTTTAAGAAGTGAGTCATTATCTCGTTTGAGATAAATTACTGCTTTTACGCAGGAAATGTACGGGCCAATCATCTTGGAGAGAATAATTGGACACACAAGAAAGGGTGAGTCGGCCTGAGAAATGGCCACAGAAGCCCAGCAAGAGGTATAGCTCACCTAGGGCATTTCTGGGGAGAGGAGTTCATTGTCTTTCTTTTCTAATTCCAATGTTGGGTTTTCACTTGGTGCATTTTATCAATTTCAATACAAAATTCTATATGTGTACTACTTTGGAATCAACTTATCTTGTTAGTAATGGAAAATACACACCAGAAACTAGGACATCTCCACTTGTTTCTCTAGTCATTTTCTTTCCCCCAAAATCAAATTTTCTACTATTGCCCACATTAACACATAATAGAAATTCAGAAGGTAATGCATTGTGGTAGTTTACTCTTTTCTGAAGTTTTATTATATATTCATGGTTTGCATTTGTTTTACAAATGGAGGAGCGAAAGTATTGAGTACAGGAACTGAAGATGACCTTATCATATATAGTCAAGAGCATATTGTCAGTAGTAAGACTGCTATTAAAAAAACCTCAGATTTTAGACAAAAAATGATAAATGATATGGGTTCTGAATAAGAATTTCAGAGTTTGAAACCAAAGTAGCTTAGTTTTGAAAAATTTAATGGGGATTCTACCTCCAGGGGGAGAAGAGAATAATACTTTCAAACAGGTGGGTTTAATTTGCCTTCAAGAAAAGCAGAGAGAAATGACAGAAACTTCAGTGTCTAGAAGGCTTAGGGATATGATTCACAAAGAGGAAAGCTGAGTGTAGGGGAGAAAATAAGGAGAACAAAAGGCAGTGAAGTATAGGTCATGTTCTTATCTCAAGTTGGAATTTGTGGGCCTTCACCAATGATGCTAGGTAGGAAAATGGGACCAGAGTTGAGATGTTATATTTTGTTTCTCAAAAGAAGCCAAGGATCCAGGTTCATAAAATATATCTTTATTTTGTTGTTGTTGTTGTTGTTGTTGTTTACTACTCACTGTTCTTATTTAAATTTTGTGAGAACCCCATCTGTCCAGTGGGTTACCGCTTTTCACTCTTTGTCATAGAGACACAGAAAATAGCATTTTTATTTTTTTTTGCTTTGTTCTATTATTCTCCAATTACTTATTTGGAACATGATGTTCTTTTTCCAGGTTTTCCTTCCCTACTCATCACCCTCCACCTGCCACGCTGGAAGATTTTTGTACATAAAGAATGGATGATCTAAATTCTGAAAATAAGAGAAGCCTGCTTGTTAATTCTATTGGAGATGAAATCCATATCCATTTGGAAATTAATGGGAGATAGTCACAAGAATCTTGCTTCTTATTTCCAAATTGATCTCCCCATTTTCTTCTGAGGTCAGCTCTCGCATTCAGCTAGAGTAGAGCACAGGAGCTGGGGTGAACAAAGTATACAAAGATTTTCTCTCAAAAAAATTATTTGCTGTGGAAAGAAGATATTTGCTCTCTGGAAGCCCTGTTGGTTGAACTCCTGAATTCCCAATTAAGTCTAGAAAAGAGAATTCATGCATGTCTAAGTCTTCTTTACACAAGTTTCTCTCTGTAGCTCATCTTGCTGCTCAAAGACCCTTGACACAAGAATGGACCCAACAATTTTCTTTTTAGAGTAGGAGGCCCCAAATGAAGCTGGAACTACTATATATTCAAACATATGTCACTTTAAATTAGATCCCCCTGTAACCTGTAGCACTTGAAGGTGGAAGCTCTCCTTAAAATGAGAAATAAAAGAATCTTGTTTAAATAACCTCTATCTCTAACTGATTTAAAATACTTTGACAGATCTATATTTTTTTGAAAAATGAATCAAAAATAATTCAATCAGAAAAGCAACATCTGTTACTAATCAATAGCCTTGCAAGAGAATTAAAATGGTCTTTTTCTCTCCCCTAAAATCTACTGATAATTTTTTTTTATCCTATGCCATTCATTGAGATCAGATGCACTTACTCTGCATCAGATCTTGGAATTACATAAATAATAAAGTCCTCGAGTCTGATGGCATGGGAACAGTGGAATGTGAAACAATATAATCAGAGGGGAAAAATCTATATTTAATGTAAAGCATTCTAACACTGTAAAGTAAGATGAATTTTAAGCTTCTTTGTTCTCTGAGACCAGGTTGTGCCATAGCTAATGTTTTGTATTAAGTCTTGTGCCATTTTATCTGAGGTGATGTCTTATTTTCTTTGTTTATGACTTTAGAAATTATTATAATAGGACACATGAAAGAGACGACAGGGCAAGTACAAATGGATAAAACAGCATTCACTACCCAAAGCAAGTGTAAATGGAGCCAATCATTTTTTAACTTGACAGTCCCTTAATCTTTTCTAGTGAGCTCAGTGATGATTTTTCTTGGTTCAAAACCTGTCACGGCATTCATTTGTGACCATTTTTACTGCTGGGATTAGTCGAGGTCTATCAATTCTAAAACTCCAGTTTGGCCCAGCGAATGTCAGCTTTAATCACTAAATGCCAAACAATGCAAGAATTCCAGAGAGTACCTTTGTAGTTATGATTACATTTTAAAACGGCCCTATAGTTCATGGACTGACCTAAGCCTGCAAAAATTCAAAATACAGGAGGTCCCTGAATAGAGGCCATGCCTTTTGTTCTCTCTAAAACCTTTAGCTAAATTATTCACCAACCCCCAAAGTCAAAATAGAGAGCAGCGATGTTAAACTTAACCAAGGTGGTTGTGATTCGTATATAGACCCAGGCCATTTTCATGTGCCCTTGGCTTGTCTGGATATGGAAATGTTTACACTGGCACTTCATTATTGAAATCCAGGTTTATTGCTGACATTTAATTTGCACATATACCAGAGAATCCTATCAGATTTTTCTGCTTGTGCCTAAAGTTGGAGGTGCAGATATTCTCCTAGCATGTTAAGGAAGGTCATTTGCTAGAGATTTAGAGAATATGTTAATGCCTTTAAGATCTGCATTTGGATAACATCAAGATAGGGTTTGCCCTGTTCTACCCAGGAGGGTCAGTTAGGAATATGAAAGATTCCTTCAGGCTAAGGGACAATTTAGGACCTCTGCCCTGTCCTTCCATTCAGCAGAGGAACAGAACTGGGAGTATGATTCTAATTAGTAAATCTGAAATGTTTTATGAAAATTCCCAGAAATAATTATCTCCCGAATGAGCTGGGAAATTTTATTATTGTTTCTGGAAGGTTTAGTGGAAGCATTGCTCCAACACTGGCCACTAGACCCTTCAGGGAGAACGGCCATCAGCTTAAGAGTGCAAGAGAAAGATTTCAGAGACACTGACTCACCCACAGAAAGGAAGATGGGCATGTAGAAGTCAGAAAAAAATGTTGTACATATGCTCTACAGCCAGTCACATAGGACACCCAGGGCCTGGTGGATTTGCCAATCAGTAGGTCCAGAGAGCCACTGCTACCCAGAATGCTAGCAAGTAGAAAACAGTGATTATCTCCCAGATGGTCAAACTTCTACCTTAAGATGGTGTTTCTCCATTCCAACCCTTGAGTCACCTGTTTGGCTTTTGAAACACATGTATACCCTAGCCTTAGTCCTCATGAGTGTGACTCAGTGGGTCTAGGATGGGGCCAAGTATTATTTCTTAAGTTCCAGTGATGATTCTGATGCAAGCCAAGAGTCAGAACTATTATCCTCAGGCATATAGTCTTAGCAGCACATCACATATTAAAACAAAACACAAAAATAAACTTTAGTGAATAAATCAAAGATAATTCCAGACCAAGTAGGAAAAAGAGGGAGGTTGAAATGTACACGATTTCCTTGGAAATGAAGCTATAATTCAAAATAAAATCGTGGTTTTCAAACATTAGGATCCATAGAACTACCTAGGAAACTAGTTTAAAACATAGACTTTTTGGCCACACTTCCAACAGATACTAGATCTGTGGATCTTGGTCTAGTGTCAGGAGTCTGATTTTTGAAATAAGTGTTCCAGCTGATTCTAATGGCTTAGTAAAACAACAGCAACAGCAACAAAACAAAACCCAGTCTCAGAACTTTCATGGTTTTCAAATTGTCAGAGGCGGAATATGTCAATATATAGAACATAATTCTACAAGAAAGGTGTCCTCTTCCTCTGGATTAATTTTATACTGCAATTGAGTAATGCCTTGCAATCCACTGAAGTATTATTCACATATAAATTATTATTATGATATGGGCTGCAAGACCCCAGAATTCTACTGATTTTTCTGTCTCTATTCTGATTGTGCCATGAATTGCTAAACAGGCAGTACAGGGGGTAAATTCATATTGATCAGATAAGAAGTTAAAAGAACTTCCAGGGTATCTATGACTAAGTTAAAATAGTAATAGTTCATTCTCAGACTTTTTGACTGCAAAGAATTCTTTGGTGGGGTCAAAGGCCATTCAGAACACTTGACCTACCTCATCTAATTTACCCTGGAATAGTGACAAAGCAGGCCTTCAGAATGATTGTGAATCATTGGTCCTGTCATTATCAAAATGCCAATTAATAAAGTTCTAAAATGTTTTGTTATTTTCCAGAACTGTGGGCAGAAATGTTGGCAGAGGGCTAATCAAAACCCCAAGAATATACGAGACGTGGAATCTTTCCTCATGGATTTTAGAATCTAAGTAAGATAAGAGTCACACATGCAAAATAATTGTGAATAATTTCTAATAGTAAATTAATTACATACTAAAATACAAGTTATTAATAAGATGCCTGGAACAGGACTACATCATATATGGAGTCCACAATGCAAGAAGGATGACTAAATAAATATTGGGTCATTCAGGAAAACTTTCTGGAGGAGGTGGGGCTGGGTATGCCACCTGCTGTATTTTGGCTATCAAGTGCATTCATTGCTCACAAATATAAATCTCAAGTAATTCAACTGACTTGAATCTGTGAGTTCCTAACCAACCCTGTCCTGGGTAACAAAAATTTCACTTATTTTGTTTGTTTGTGTTTTTTAGTTTGCTTGTTTTTACCTTTTTTATTATCAGAGGTATTTTTTATATTATCAATGTTTGAAATAACAAGTCACTTTGTACTAATGGATAAAACTCCTGGCTGGCTAACTTCTGCATTTCTTCTCATCATTTCTGGGCTCAGCTTCTATCTCAAGACACTTTTCTGCCCATTCCCAGTCTCTCAAATCTCGCAGCCCTTAACCAGTCCGTATTCATTCTTTGAGTAATATAGGACATAAAAGCTATTTCACATGTTCCTGTGAAATATTAAGTAATGAGCATGCCCACAATTTTAACTTCTTTCATAACGGCAGTACAAAATACACACATTAAACACAGTTGATGTCAATGGCCCATGGCGGCTGGGTAGAGGGAAATGAATGATCGATAGGAAAGAAGGAGAAATCCATCCAGTGCACTTTTCTAGTACTTGTCATCTGTCATCTCATTCAGCGTTCACTACAACTCTAAAAAGCAGAAAAACCAAGAGGTTTTACAGAAGTGAAAGTCAAGAGGAGAAAATCAGAATTTGGAGAGATGAAGCAACTGGTCAAGGTCACACAGGTTCTCAAAGCTCTCTGATCAAATCTGCCCTCTTACTGGTGTATCCAAATACTGAGTGAGAACCCAAGGAAGCACTTCTATAATTACAACACTCTGAATTTTGCACAGCACGTTTGGTAAAGACAATTTTACTGAATGATAACAACAATCCCAAAGGAAAAGGATGTCATTCTCCATTTATTTTTCATCCCCATTTTACTGATGAAATTCCATTTTCAGAGAAAATGAGGCTTAAAGATGTTAAATAACTTGTTCAGTTGTGCCAAGGTCAATGTTTTCTTCCACTAGAATGCATTGCTACCAATCTGGCTGGGCTTCAAAGTTACTCAATGGGGCTGTTTCACAAAAGAAAATGATTCCATCTACTGAGCTACTAGAAATTTTATCACAAAAATTTTGTCCTTTTTAGGTCTCTCTAATCTTTAAGAGGGCTTTTATCTAACTTCCATGTTCCCCAAAGATGTGCATGCACTATTGTTCATCACAATTTTGTTTAAAATAACAAGTTACATATTGCCGCATAACAAATAACCCTAAACATAGTGTCTCAAAAACGAGAATGCCTGATTTATTCAAGTTTCTTCAGTTTCATTTGGGCTTAACTGGGTTGGCCAGTTCTGCTGGTGGTGTCTCCTTGAGTTGTTCACAAGGCTATACCTGACAACAAAGTCAGGGCTATGTGATCCATGATAGTCTCACTCCTAGACCTGGCTATTTGCTAAAGCCATGGGCACTCTAGTTCCTATTCAAATGTTGTCACCAAGACAACAAAGATTTTATCTATGGCATGATATGTGGCAGAATGATTCCCAGGGGACAAGCCCTATTGCTTAGGCATTTATCCACAGTTTGTGCAGGATTTGCTGATGTCCCATTGGCCCAAGCAATTCATGGTAGGCAGATTAACAGCCCCCAGAGATATCTACATCCTAATCGTGTTGCATGGCAGAAGGGACTTGATAGGTGTGGTTAGGTTAAGGTTCTTGGAATGATAAAAATAATCCCGGATGATCTGAGTGGTCCTTATGTAATCACAAGGATCTGTAATCACAAGGGTCCTTATAAAAAGGAGGAGGGAGGGGCTAAGAGTCAGAGTAGACATGTAGCCAAAGCAGAGGTTGGAGTGAGACAGCCATGAACCAAGGAAGGAAACTGGCCTCCACAAGCTAGAAAATGTAGAAAATGAATCCTCCCCTAGAACCAGCAGAAGATACAGAGTTCTGCCAAATTTTGATTTTAGCCCTGTAAGACCAATATTGGACTTCTGACTTTGGGAATGGTAAAACATATTTGGCTCTTTAAAACCATGAAATTTGACATAATCTGTTACAGCAGCAAGAGGAAACAATATACAAGTCTCATAGCCAAGCCAGAATCAGCATTGGAGGAGATACACAGGAAATGGGATCCATTGAAGCCCATTAATGTGACAATCTACCACATAGATATTCTAAATGTTCAATAATAGAAAATTGTTTTAGTGGATTATGACAATACCCTGAGATGGAATAATATTCATTAAAATATGTTAATTATAATTATAATAATAAGATTATAATTATATATATAAGATTACAATTATAATTATAATAATAAGATTAGAAGAATGATGTCATATATTGTTCACATGATATTAAATTTAAGTCTAAAATGTAAGTTGCAAAATATCGAGCACAGTGTAAACCCAGATTTTTAGAGGGAAACCTAAATGAACATCTTGCTCTTAGATGATAGATAGGTAGACATCTATCTACCTATCATCTAGATAGTTGGATGATAGGTAGATAGATGTCTCTTAGATGATAGATAGATAGGTAGATAGATGTCCATAAGTAATCTGGATGTGTATATAACATTCAAATGAGGTATAGAGGTACATATCACAAAATATAAATTATAGTTTATGGATGATTTGGGCATTTTATTTTTCTACATAATTTCAAATACTTCACAATGAACAGGAATTAAATTTTTCCAAAAAAGAAACAAATCTGTTAAAATGTAATATGGGTTTTGAAGAAAACAAAAATGAACCACACTCTTAGTACTGGTGTGTACTATTCGTATTGCAAGAACAATGGGGACTAGAGAACCTGACTTTGAAGATCTCTTCTAACTCAAGGAAACAGAACACACAGTTGTGAGACCATGAAAAAATACTGTCATACAACAACATTTGAATGGCAATCAATCAGGTAGCTGAAGAAAGGAGAAAGGGCCACTTGTCAAAGCCTGGGGTAGGATTGGGGACACTGAACTGACATTTACAGTAGGTGAGTATATATATGCTGATGGACAGCAGGGTCAAGTTTGCAGGGAGAAGCATAACTAGAGCTAGCAGAGGAAACATTCTTGATGGAAGTTGAAACTAACTCAGAACGTGGGGTGAGCCAAGCTTCATCTGTATCGAACAAGTCAAGGTTTACGTCTCAAAATAGCTTAGAGTGGAAACTTTGAGAGGAGAAAGAGATGAAAAGAGCTTTGAAAGCTAAGCTGAGAATTTCAAATTGAAATAAAAAAATATTGTTTTGTGTTTTGTTTTATTTTGTTTTGTCTTTAATTATCCTGAAAGCAGAGGAGGTTAACACCATGTTGTTGGTGGGTTTTTTGTTTCATTTTTTAAATCATTTCTTTATAAATAAATTTTTTTTTTCTTAATAGTTTCAGATCTTCTATGAGTGTGATACAAGTCTGATCAGAGCTAAACTCATGTGCAATGTTGGGGCCCTGCTATCATGAGAAAGATGCCTGCTTATAATAAATCTAATTTGACTAAATAGAAAACAAAAAGAAACACATTTTATGTCTTCTTTTAACTCATGGCCAAAAGTTATATTAATGTGTTGCTTGCTTGCCTTTTCTCACTATTGGTGTTTTTACAAAGCTTACTCTTGCAGTGAAGAGATGCAAATGACCAAACCTAGTTTCCCCTCTTGTCTTAAAATGGGAGAACAATAGGAAAAGAGCAAATGTGGGTGCAAAAGTTAAGAATGCATTGAGCTCAGGGCTCCAAAGAGGAGGGGAGAAACACATCTAGGAATTTCCCATTTGTAACCCCACTTTAAATCTAAGGCACTTGGGATTTAAGGTTAAAAAAAAAAAAAAAAAGAATGTGGTGCTTGCTATTCCCCAAAAGTGTTAAATCTCCCACCAGGAAGGCCTGATACAATTAGGATGGAAATAAAAGCGGCATCTGTTCTAGTTCATCAGACAGACCACCTACAACTCTTACTTTCAACCTCTTAGGATTTGACATGCCCGACTTTCTCTGTTTCAAAGGAAACATTACTAAGTTCAACAGCCACAGATGGAGCTGACAATCGCGATGCTCCTGCTGTCACTGTGGTGGTCAGGGCCATCAATCAGAGACATGTTAGCCCTGCGAGGGCCTGGAATCCAGGAAACCCATGGGCTCTGGAGAGCAGGGCAAAAGGCAGTGGGCCCTCATCCTTTTCCTCACTTGTCCTCAACATCTACAGCAGGTGGCAGTGAAGAAAGATAACTAGGGGACTCCTCGTGTATTCTTTATCCTCTCGGGGAAAAAAAAAAAAAAGAGGGAGAGATAGACTTATAAACACCGCAGTGTGACTCACAGAGTTGTAGAAATAAACTCCTCACCATTACTGGAGCCTTTTTCTAAAGCATTACCATTTGCAGCAGAGTCTACAGAGCCCTGGATCTTTAGTGTCCCATGGAACTTGGTAGAAATGCAGAATCCCAGGACTCACTCCAGGTCTATTTAAGCAGAATCTGTATTTTATTTTTTTAAATTTTTTTTTACTACCATTTGTGTTTTTAATTAAATATTTTTACTTTTCAGTTTGAAATAATTTATACTTACAAAGAGTTTCAAAAATGGTACCAAAAAAAGCCCTATTCACCCAGAATCGTATTTTAACAGGATCTTCAAGATATGCTGATGCATGTTAGAGTTTGAGAAGCATTGGTATGAGTATGAGAGAGTGAACTTTCTGATGACCTGGCAATAATAATGAAGTGAGAAAGAAGTTAAATGAGAAAGTTAATGTTACGTTTTTCATCCTTACATAGTACATGGCCCAAAACTGACATTTTAAAAGTGAAACAGAGGGGCACTTGGGAGGCTCAGTGGGTTAAAGCCTCTGCCTTCGGCTCAGGTCATGATCCCAGGGTCCTGGGATCGAGCCCTGAATTGGGCTCTTTGCTCAGCAGGGAGCCTGCTTCCCCCTCTTTCTCTCTGCCTGCCTCTCTGCCTACTTGTGATCTCTGTCTATCAAATAAATAAATAAAATCTTTAGAAACATATTTAATTTTTAGTCTATATTTTTGCATGCTGGACATTTTGGTCAGATCAGTTAAAGTCAGGGTAGCTCCACTGAAATGCACATGAAATGAGAAAGAAATGGAGAGAACCGCGGTCCACAAAATGGACCAGTCAGACCCATATTTCTGTCAAGGAAATTTGGAAAGGGTATTATTAACTATAAAGAGATGGTCATACCCTCACCTCTATCTCTATTACCTCAGAATACATTTTCCAGATGCTTTTCTGCTTTGACCAGTACTTAACTTAACTGTACTTAAACTTGATCATTATGGTGGAGAGACATTTATTATTATAACGTATATTGAAATTTTTTGAGCAGATTCCATGGTAGCAGTTTGAATATTTTAGAAAGCAGGGGGAAGGCCTATTTCTGAATAGAAGTAGCACAAGCAAACAAAGAGTCTTTTGAGAAAATTCAGAGAAAACTTAATTCGCTGTTCAGCATTTATGCTTTTTCGTGCATTCAAAACTCCAATTACATTAACCCTGAAGAGCCGGATTTCCACTGTGGTGTGGCTTTCATTTTTTTCAGTCAGTTTAGCTTGGACGGAGGGTGTACAGTCCCTCCAGTAGCCCCATATAACTTTCCTGAGCCATTTTGGGGTACAGAGGTAGGATCTCCTCTCCAAAGAGACCTCAGTAAGCCAGGGGGGTTGTGGCATGGGCAGCCTAACCCTTCAGCTATTACTGTCCAGCATGGCTCGTCAGTGACACGGTAGTGATGATGCATCTCTCCAGATGTGTACTTTAAAAATACACACAGGAAAACCACATCATCCATTGTCCCATTTTAGCTTTCACTCAAAGGAAAGTATCATTTTCAAATCATTTCAATGACAAGCACCCATTTCAAGGTCAGATAAAATATCTTGCTTTAAGTTTTAGAATGTTTCATCTTCTCTTCCAGCCAGCGGCCATGTCATTCTCTTACAAATGACTATAAATGCTTTGTGGAAGGTTTCTTCCAGGGTTTGTACTCAGCTGTGGAAGTGTTCTGCTAAGAGAACGACCCTGTCAGGGGTTTCTCACTGACATGCTATGTGACACCTTGCTAAAGGCAATAGACAACATTCTGTTACTGAGCCCTCAGGGGAAATGTAATTCAAAGGGCCCAAGATCTTGCATGTAAAAATATTGCTATTAATATCTATGTCAGAGGAAATGGGTACCTGCACATTTGTGTGATCAATGCCTGCAAAAGGCATCTAGTTCTAGTTCTCCACGTCTAAGCTTATATGTTTCTGAACCAGTATTCTTACAAAAGTGAGAAATTCAGTTTTCACAAATTGTCAGGAAAGGCTCCTAACAGGTGAATCCCAAAGTCTCAGCTTAAAGATACTTTCAGAATGTAGGTAGCTTTGAAAGGTGCTAATTTCAAGCAATTCGATTTATGAAAAATGTGTAGACAAAATGCCAGAGTGAGATAAACCCCTTTAAATGCAATCTGTAAATAGAAAACATTTCTTAGATAAATTGAAAGAAACGTATACAAAGGAATTTAAAAAGACCCATAATCCCAAATCTAAGAGCTAAACACTATTGGCATTCAGGAGTATTTCTCATATGCCTCGCCAGTTTTAAAAATTACATGTGCGAATTTGCACATTTCTGATTACACAGAAATACCATTGCCAAAAAAGTCCCTTCAGGACACACTCCTATCAGAATGAGATTGTTAAGTACTGAATCCAAACAAACCTGCGTATTTCTGTCAAACTCAAAGTCACATTGTCTTTTTGCCTTCCTATGTAAGGAGTCCCCAAAGTAAAAGGTAGGGTGAACAAGCTGATATAAGACACCCATTGCCATGAGAGACTCTGGACCCTGGGAAACAAGACCAGAGTTTCAGAAGAGAGGGGATGGGGGGATAGGGTAGCCAGATGATGGGTCTTAAGGAGGACACATGTTGAAATGAGTACTGGGTGTTATAGCAACAAATGAATCATTGACCACTACATCAAAAACTAATGATATACTATATGCTGGTTAACTGAACATAATAATAATAATAATAATAATAATAAAAGACATCCATTCACTGTGGTTATAATGGCATAAATACAGGGTAGCCTACACAGATCAGGTTAATGTCAGTTGCTTCCACTTAATTATTAATAGTGCTCCTGTCTCATGCTCAAAGGTATTCCAGTTGAGGAGAAATTATATGGTTACCGTATATAAATGGCAGCCTGCTTTTAATGCGTCCACACGCTTTGCGTGGGAAATTAACTGCTCACCTGGGTATTGAATTTGCTTTTCCAGGAGAAAAAAAAAAAAATCCCTTTCTCCTATGCAAGCTTTTGTGGGTGGTCTTTTGGCCAGATCTTCACGTAAAATTGCCCCTCCCTAGAGCAAAAGACCCATTTAGTCAACTTTGCTTTATTCAGTTGTGGGGGCTGGAGCTGGGGACTGGGGAAAACTCACCCTTACTTAATGCGGAAGAATCTTCTTGAGGAGATGGGGGTGATTGGGCTTTATAAGCTTAAAGCCTATACACAGAGAAATCCATGAACCGGGTGGCTTGCGCTGGAGAAGTAAATTTTCAGTGCTGTTGAGTGGGCTCCGTCTATTAACTCATCTCTTACTTTGGTCTCCACTTTAAATTTTTTATGAATCAACCCAAGGGTAATGAACCAGAAAATCCTCAGGTTATTGTGTTTTTGTTATGAATTCCTGATCCTAGGAGTTTCCAACTCAGGTGCTTAAAGTTGTTCTGACATGAAATGACTTGAAAATCGAGTTAGGAGGGGGTTCAAAGTTGGGGGCTAATATTTCCTTAGAGACTGCATGATTAAGAGCAAAGATGGGGATGACAGAACGTGTGTGGTTTTTAGGTCTTTTGAATTCTAATAAAAAAAATTTGGAAGAAGGTAAGAAAGAAGGGCTAACCTATCAGTCGGCCATCTTCTCCTCCAGCATTGTCTCAGTCAAGATGGGACTATATCTTGATTTAAATCACAAATTTATTTTCGTAACTGGCTTCTTATTTCCTTGTTCCACAACTGACTTCCTGCTCTGAAAGGTAAGATTCATGAAAGACAATAATTTTCTAAATGGTTTTCTGTGATGAGACCATTTTTGCAAAACTGTCTGGCACAAGGGAGCACATGTGCTGAATGCTCATACCACCTCCAGATGACACTTTGGTCTCCATTGTCTGATATTAATTGCTTGAACTTCACCAATTTCTGTCAATTCTCTCATTTTTGGGGGAGGATCTCAAGTATTGAATTAATTATAATTGGTGGTTACTGACATCCTCACACCCTGTAATTCTGAGTTCATGACGAGTCAGCTCTCTTCTACTCATTTATTTACATTCATTCATTTCGTATACTAAGTATACAAATATCCTGTATATATTTAATATATTTAATATATAATGTATGTATTATAAAATAAATATATTTTATAATAAAATATACTGTATATATTAAATATTTATATATTTAATATATTTAATTTAATAAACAGCTGTGAACCACTGCCTGATCAAAGACCCTGAACATACCTACTAACTTACGTGCTCTTTACATCCCATTATAGAGCCTAAACAATGTACTAACATTAGTATGCTTTGAGGTATTATCCTGCCTGTTCCTTCTGGTATTTGCTCTTTCACTTAAGGTAACTGTTATGAGCTGAACATTTATGTCCCCCCAAAATTCATTCTGAAACCTTATCCCCCAAGGTGATAGTATTAGGAGGCAGGGCCTTCGGGAGGTAAATGGGAGCATGAGATGAGGTCATGAGGGTGGAGCTCTCATGAATTTAGTGCCCTTCTAAGATGAGGCAGAGCCTCTAGAGGTTTCTGTCTCACCATGACGTGCACTGAGGAAAAACACTGTGAGCACACATTAAAAAGGTAGCTATCTGCAAACCAGGAGGACTGCTCTTACCAGGAATCAAATAACCAGCATCCTTGATTTTGGATTCCCAGCCTTCACAGATGGGAGAAATAAATGCTGTTTCAGCCACCCAAAGTATGGTGTTTTGTTATAGTAGCTGGAGCTAAGACAGTAATTTTATAAAATTTAATCTATGTTGTATGGACTTTCACTCTTTCATTTTCAATGCCCTGTAATGTTCATTTGTGTACATGTATCTTAACTTATTAACACTTTTCTGTGAATAGGTATTTGGGTTACTTACAGTTTTTGGTAATTAAGAAAAGGACTTCTCTTGGAGACATGACTCTTGGTGGACATGTATTTGGGTATATTCTGAATGTGGGACTGCTGACTCATAGGATATGCAGATGTTCAATTTCACAAAATAATGCCAAAATGTTTTCCATGTGGATGTATAATTTACAGTCCCACTAGTGATGTTTAGAAGCTCCCATTGATCCACATCCTTTCCAACATTTAGTATTGTCAGACATCTTAATCCTCGTAAACTAAAGGGTTGTTTAAGAGGACATTTTAGTCACCTTGACTTACCTTTCTTTAATTAGTGACTGTCTTTTCATGTTTGCTATCCTGTGGTGTTTTCTCCTCTGTTAAATGCCTCTTCTTGTGTTTTGTTCAGTTTTTGCTCATGTAATTTTTTTCTTACTTTTTTTTGCAAAGTTTCTATGTTGTTTTTTGCACATTTTTAATTTTAATCTTTTATTGGTTTTACTTGTTGCAAGTATTTCTCTCCCATTTTGTAGCTTGTATTTAAGTTTTTTTTATAAACAGGTTTTTAAAAATATTTAATATAATCAAATCTATAATTCCTTTTCGTTATGTTTGGCACTTTTTGTGTCATGTTTAAAAATATTTCCCTACCCTGAGGTAATAAAACTGCTCCTTTATATTTTATTCTAAAAGTTTTAAGATTTTACTTTTGACATTTAAGTTCTTAATCCATCTGGAATTGATTTTTGTGTATGGTAAGAAGTAGGAAACCCATTTTCATTTTTTTCCTTATGAATAACCAATTCTTCAAGTACTATTTGTTGAGCTGTATTTTTTCCTTTATCAATTTTGTAATAACTTCACACATGCACACACACACACACACACACACACACGAGAAAATGTCCCCAAAGTTTTTTTCTTTTATCCCCAATGACAAAAAAAAAAGTAAAAATTATCATCTTGAATCTGTATGGGTAAGGTAACATGTCAGGAAATATACAGAGATTTAATCACAACAAACTTATTTATTAGGTATAATATTTATTGCCATTTTATAGAGAAGTCAAATAAGGCTAAGAAATGTTACATAGATGTTATGAATATAATAAAAAAATGTTAAATATTTCCCAAGGTCCCCCAGCTGATTGGGAGCAGAGTAAGGGTTCTAGCAAAGACCTAACAGTCTTTGCTTTCACTACTTTAATAGAAAGGGAATTAAATAAGGCCAGCTGTTCTCATGTTATTTGTTCAACATTAAAAGTGAAGAAGAAGGATTGGCCCAGTAGTAAATAAGTAGATTGATATTGCCCTTAGGAAAGTGCCTTTCCCTCTTTTTCACAAGGGTCATACATTGACACCAGTCATTTTTCTCTTTGCTACCATACTGCTGTGTACCCCTGGAAGCATTCCTCCTCCTTAGAGTAAGAAAGGGGTATTAAAATTAAGAAAGTCAAATATTGGATAGAGACAGTGAAGGGTTGCCGAGAATAGGAGCTACACCCATCCCAGGTTCTCAAGGGTCTTTGTAGGATTATAAAGCATGGATAATCGGCATTTGTGTAAGTGAATTATCCCCTCATCATTTGTTTCATATCACAGCAATCTCTCCCAAATATGCTCTGGGATATTTAACCAATTTTGAAAGGAGGGTATAACTTTTAAGAAATTGCTTTCCATTCTTTGCAACTTTAGAGAAGACACCAAAAGTCACGGAACCTGAGAAAATACAGAACCAGTCTGTTCCATGTTAGAATCCCCACTGCTCTGTTTACTAGCTGCATGACTTCAGACAAGTAATCCAAATCAGAGATTGCCATACTTTTCCTGGAAAGAACCAACTAGTAAATAGTGTAGTCTCTACAAACCACAGAGTCTGTGTCTATCACAGCACGAAAGTAGCTGTAGGAAGATATATAAACAAATGAGTGTGCTGTGTGCCAATAAAACTTTATATAGAAATACTGAAATTTGAATTTTATTTAATGTTTTATGAAATACTGTTGTTCTTTGATTTTTTTTTTTTTCCATCCATTTGAAAATGTCAACTTTTAGTGCTTGGGTGCTGGATTTAGTGCTTTTAGTGCAAGAGTTAGGGCTGGATTTGGCCTAGGACAATAGTTTGCTGAGCCCTAGTCAAACTCTCCTCAGTTGGTTTCTCTGTAAAACTCAAATCATGAGAATTGTCATAGGTATTAAGTTGTGGACGGTGTGAGATCATTGAACTGTTTCACTCAGCATAAGCCACAGAGGAGGAGATATATATATATATACATAAATATATATATGTATATATGTATATATATATATATATTTGGTTTATAAATCTGAAATTATTGTATTATTAACTTATTTGATAAGTATGTATTATATCTTTTTATCTCTTTTCATGTCATCTGTTATATGGGGTCCTGGGGATGTAGCAGTGAATAGGATAGAGCTCCTGCCCTTTTCACATTTACATTCTAGTGGAAGGAGAAGGACATTAAGATAAACAGGTGAGGGGCGCCTGGGTGGCTCAGTGGGTTAAGCCGCTGCCTTCGGCTCAGGTCATGATCTCAGGGTCCTGGGATCAAGTCCCACATAGGGCTTTCTGCTCAGCAGGGAGCCTGCTTCCCTCTCTCTCTCTCTCTGCCAGCCTCTCTGCTTACCTGTGATCTCTCTCTCTGTCAAATAAATAAATAAAATATTTAAAAAAAAAGATAAACAGGTGATGTTTACAGCATGTTAGATAGTGAGAAATGCTAGGAAAAAGAAGTATAAGTGGAGAATTTACACTGTGGTTTTACATTTTTGAATCATCAGCACATACAATTTTAAGCTGTAAGATTTTATGACGTCTAAATCATAAAGGAAAGAGGTCTCAGGTTTAAGCAGGGAGCCACTCTATTATTTAGCAGTCAGCAAGAGAAAGAAGAACCACTCAAGGAGACTGAGAAGTACATAAAAACAAAAACAAAAACAAAAACAAAACAGCAGAACAAACAAACAAACAAACCAGGAGAGCATGTTCTCCTGGGAATTTGCTGTTAAACAATGAGAGGGCCAAAAGGAAGGGAGAGGTCTCCATTGACAGAATTCCCATTTGGTCCATAAAGATGAGCGAAGAATGCTTGGATCAACCAGGAGATCAAGGAAGAACTGAAACAATTCATGGAAACCAATGAGAATGAAGACACTTCAGTCCCAAACCTATGTGATACAGCAAAGGCAGTCCTAAGGGGGAAATACCTAGCCATCCAAGCCTCCCTCAAAAAAATTGAAAAATCCAGAACACAGCAGCTTTCTCTACACCTTAAAGAACTGGAGAATCAACAACAAATCAAACCAACTCCACACATAAGAAGGGAAATCATCAAGATTAGAGCTGACATCAATGAGGTAGAAACCAAAGATACAGTAGAACGTATCAATGAAACTAGAAGTTGGTTTTTTGAAAGAATCATAAGATTGATAAGCCACTGGCCACACTAATCCAAAAGAAAAGAGAGAAAGCCCAAATTCATAAAATTATGAATGAAAAGGGAGAGATCACAACTAACACTAAGGAAGTAGAAACAATCATCAGAAGTTATTACCAACAGTTATATGCCAATAAGCTTAGCAACCTTTATGAAATGGATGCATTCCTGGAAAACTATAAACTCCCAAAATTGAACCAGGAAGAAATTGACAACCTGAATAGACCGATATCTAGTAACGAGATTGAAGCAGTGATCAAAAACCTCCCAAAAAACGAGAGCTCAGGACCTGACGGATTCCCTGGGGAATTCTACCAAACTTTCAAAGAAGAAATAACACCTATTCTCCTGAAGCTGTTTCAAAAAATTGAAGCAGAAGGAAAACTTCCAGACTCTTTCTGTGAAGCCAGCATTACCCTGATCCCCAAAACAGGCAAAGACCCTACCAAAAAGGAGAATTTCAGACCAATTTCAGAATGATGAAGATTCTCAACAAGATCCTAGCAAACAGGATCCAACAGCAAATTAAAAAGATTATCCACCATGACCAGGTGGGATTCATCCCTGGGCTACAAGGATGGTTCAACATTCGCAAATCAATCAATGTGATACAACAAATTAATATGAGAAGAGAGAAGAACCACATGGTCCTCTCAATTGATGCAGAAAAAGCATTTGACAAAATCCAGCATCCGTTCCTGATTAAAACGCTTCAAAGTTTAGGGATAGAGGGAACATTCCTGAACCTCATCAAATCTATCTATGAAAGACCCACAGCAAATATCATCCTCAGTGGAAAAAGCTTGCAGCCTTCCCGTTGAGATCAGGAACAAGACAAGGATGCCCACTTTCACCACTCTTGGTCCGTAAAGATGAAATCAGAGCAGTGGCTAGGGGATTCAGTGACCTCGAAGCCACTGGTGGCCTTGATGAGGAACAACTTTGGTAGGTGGTTGGAAATGGGGGCAGTCCTTTTGGTTGAAGAAAACAATAGGAGGGATACTTGGCTGGCTCAGTCAGTGAAGCATGTAACTCTTGATCTCAGGTGTTGTGAGTTCAAGCCCCCATGGGTGTGGAAATTTCCTTAAAAATAAAATCTTAAAAAAAAAAAGAGGGGGAGACCCTACAAGCAATCAAAAAAAAAAAAAAAATAGAGGAGTTTTCCTGTTAAAAAAAGATAGAAATATGTTAGTAGCTAAGGGTGGAAGGGTGGGTTAGGATGAGAGGGTGGGATTAAAGATCTTTGGTTGGTTTTAATTTCTCTTTTAAGTGGGAGAAATAATAACTTGTTAATATGCTGACAGGAAGAACCAACAGAGAGGGAGAATGGAGGAAGCAGGGAGTGGAGAGATCAGCAAATTGCTGGAGCAATGTCCTTGGAGTGAACGAGGAAGTTTCTGAACCACTGTATAGATCAAAGGATTCGCCTCAACTAACAGCCAAGACAATTCATCCATGGAAACAAGAAAGAAGGCAGAAGAAACAACACATACTTGCAGGTGGACATTTGCAGTGGCAAAAGCTGACCTCTTCAGGTTACTTCTATTTTCCCAGTGAAATAGGCTTCAGTTGACAGTAATAATGGGTGCGTAAAGTCGGAGAAGAGAAGATATGGGTAATCACACATAATTCTCGGATTATGATTGTTGGATAGTATGTAGAAACGTTTCTTAGGAAGGGCACGTGGATTTAATAGTTTGTGGGTGGCCTTTAGCATGTCCCTCCCTAAACTGTGTGAAGGATTTCTTTAGACATGCATATTTGTTTTCTGTTTTATGTTTTTTTGTTTTTTTCCCCTGAGAGGCAGCACCTTGCTCTCTTTAGATTATCTAATAGCTTCACAAGTCACACAAGTTTAAAAAACAAAGCAAGATATGCAAGCCTACTGAAGAAAGAGTGTAGCCAGGGTATCAAATCAGAGTTTGTGCTCCAGGCCTGACTCTGACAGGAAAGCTGGCATTCCTCTTGCCTGTGATGAATTGTGGCTGAAGCCCAGATGCGGAGGTCCAGCTATAGAATTATATTCAAAGTGAGTCATCAGAGGGAAATAGGCCCTGGGTGAGGATCAAGAGGAGTCAACCCGAACAAAGGTCATAGACATTGAACCAGGTGAAGAGCTAGAAGCGTGAGCCACACGGTCCTCGGCAGCACTCAGCTGCCTTCCAGATCCAAGTCAACTACCCTACCACCCGCCCCTGTCCCTCCATACAGAGCGTATCTTCGAGGATGTTAAGCAATGGTAAAATCATATTCGAACAAAAGGCATTCAAAACAATTTGGATTGGGGAAGGTATGTACTATGGTGAGTGCTATGAAGTGTGTAAACCTGGCAATTCACAGACCTGTACCCCTGGGGCTAATAGTACATTATAAGTTAATAAAAAAATAAAAAAAATTATAAAAAAACAAACACAATTTGGTTTCCTTTAAGTTAAAATATATATTTGTTTTAAATGTGAGAATACAAAAGAGGAAGGTAATTTAGACTTAAAACTGAAACAAGTGTCCTATTTTGAGAAGATAATGTAGTATCGAACAATCCCACTGGAGTACTCAAATTAAGGAATTACTTGACATTTAAGAGATTGTTGCTATCTCTTAATTGATTTAATTTTACATTCCCAAAAGATAATGTTGTAAGTATTTTATAAGAAAATACTTATACAGATCAGAATAAAAATCCCAATTGTGATGAAGGTAAATTATGTCACATATAAATTAATCATTTGGTGAACTTATTTTTTTAAATTTTCCCTGAAACTCCAAAAAAAATATTAACTGATCAATGGGTAACTTTTTTAAATTAAAAACTTTTTAAGTCTTAAGTTATTTTTTTGAATAACTCGAGCTGATTTTTATTTGACATTGAAATATATCTTCCTAACTTACTTCAAAGCTGAAGGGGAAAAAAAAAAAAGCAGCTGTCTCACCCGATTTTTGCCTTTGGTATTATTAAAAGGAGGAGAAAAGCCTGCCCCAGGCTGAGATGTTATTTACCAAGTTAAAGGCTAAAGCCAATTGTCATGTCCAAGTTATAAAGTCCTTATGAAAACAGCAACTTATAATGGAAATTTGGACCCACCTAAGCTCTAGAAAGGCAACATGCTTCAATAATAACAATAATAATAAATCTGGTTTTTCTATATTCAAACTTAAACCACATTCTTGCTGTGAGGAAAATCAATTTATATTTCCAGGGAGGAATTCCAAAGTAGAACTGGGTATTTATCATGACTGAACTGAACTGACAACTTCTTCGCATTCTACTTTGCAGATTTTCTACATGTTTACATTTTTTGTTTTTAATGTCTTAATGAAAAATACTGCAGGTTAAAATTGACCTTTCCTCTTATTCCTAAAGAAAGTTACCACCCTTCTAATTTAACTAAGGTATGACCACAATTCATTTTATTAAATATTCCATTAGAAAAACACTTTCTTTCATAGCAAAGTATGCACTTGCTTTAGTCTTGGCATTTTCCTTTCTAGCTGCCGTCATTCGGTTGAAGCCTTTACTTTGAAATGTCTGCCAAATATTTTTGCCCAATACCACAATAACAATGCAGCAATGTATGAGTGATTTATTCTAGTAAGTTTACAACTGGAGAGCCTGTGTGGAATACTCTCTGGAGTTCAAACAGAAGGTTTGCTTTTGTCTCTTAAACTGCAAGTAGATTGTCCACCAGCGTGTGGTGTGCTGACAGACATTCCTTTGCAGGTGTAAACACCACCAAGTAATTAATTGGTTGCTTTAACGTTAAAAAAAAAAGAGAGAGAGAGAGAGAGAGAGGGAAACCCACAAATATCTATGTACATGTCCATCCATGAATGCATAGGTAATGTGCAAGCAACGCATACATGTATGTATGGTAATCATTCCCTTCTACTTGTTCTTATTAAGACTTTTGTTACGGACACATTTTTATTAAGTAAATGAAAGCATCATTTCTTTGCTTCAGTGCTTAAAAACCCCATTTTTATTTCTACCATTAATTAACATAAGCATGTCTTGTTTGGGTTACCTAACTATTCGACTTCACTGTAAATAACTGAAACGAACATATTTTCAAATTTGTGTTCTGTTTCACTTCTGCGTGTGGCTTTTTAAAAAGATCCACAACAAAGGGAAAAATGCTCATACACGGCAGTTCCAAAGGCTGAATGCTTATTTAGAAAGGTCGCTGTATCCAAAGGACAGATTGCCAGTTCTTTTGAATTTTCCTTACTTGCCCCTTCTATGGAAACAGAAAGAAACACGAATCACCGTCTGGGAGGTAATAGGTAGAGACCACCCAGGGCAGAGCTCATTTAGCGTCTAGTGACCTTCTGTTACACATGCAGCAAAGCCGTGAGGAAAAAATCCAGACACAATTCCTCCCTCCTGAGTCCTGAAGTATTTTCTACTTCATCTTGCTCTTTAAAGGTTTAAAAGATGCAGAAGGGGCTGATTATTTCAAAAACAAAGCAACGCCCAACTGGGACTGGCCCTCCAAAGTGTTTCAGCCCATGTTCTCTGACCTCCTTCCTCCCACTTCACTTGCCTTGTTTCTGGAGAATGATGATCTGTTTTCTTTTCTCAAAGAATGGTCAAGAAAGTAGTCTCTGTGAAATAATCAATTGCAAATGGTGGACTCCTAAGACACAAAAGTGTGTGTGCACACTTGTTGCCTCTGAGCTCCAGTACTGGCATGGGGAAGCCTATTCTTCTGCTCTGTGCAAGTGAATTGATGTGACATAGCTGTGGGATGACAAAGGGACATAACCAAAGTTATCTCCCATGTTACATTTAGATCCAACTGAGTCAGATGGACATGGTGTGTCAAACTTGGTAGTGACATTAACTGATAAGGCAACTGGGTCATTCCAAACACATTTTACTTTTTTTTTTTTTAAAGACTGTTTTGTTGGGATTTTTAAAAACTTAATTTTGCTATAGACATGTTTGTGTTGCTGACAGGGGTGGATTTACATTTTCTTTCATTTACTGCATAGCTTAGTCAGTGACATTCATTATAAAGGACTGGTTTGGAGTCAAGACTGAAGAATAAATTTGTTCATAAATATGGGATGGGGCGAGGTGGTATGAGAAAGGCAAAGAGAGTGAAATGGAGAAAAACTGAAGAGACTTGTGGAACTTGGTGATGGTACATCTAGATAAGCAAATTTAAGGTAGACCTTCATTCACTGGGTCAACAATATTTATGGACTATTTTGCATTGATCAGACACGGAGTTAAATGCTAGGATTCCAAAGAGAAATGAGACAGAGCTCTTACCTTCAGTAAGCTGGAGATGCAATGGAGGAACATGGGCCTACAAATTAGCAGATGGTTCTCTTTTACGCACTTTATGACCAAGCCTGGGAAACAGTAGGTAATCAAATGTTTGATGAGTAGATGAATGAATTGTCTAGCATTGTGGGGTCTTTACTAGGTGACTAATAAATGAGAGCTCCCTAAGTAGTTCAGTTTTGTTTTGTAATTATTTTACATATGTGTTAAAATGTTTTTATTATTACACAACCAAATCAGTAAGTTCACTGAGACTAGGCACTATGTTTAGTGTTTGTTGTCCAGGACTTGGTGTGCAGAATGAGATCTGGGGTGAGGATTACATCCAGGAAGGAAAGAAATTTTTTTTCAGTTTCATGGTCTATCTTTTAAAGTTTTCTATGTTTTACGAACATGACCATTTTAATACTAACATAACATTGAAATGCTTAGGGATTCATACAGTGTCATGTTTAGTTTTTTTGATTTTGGAAATCAGGCTGAATTAGAAAATACAAATACCACACATATCTGATTCAGCCTATAGGCAAATTCTCACCTTTAGTTTGATGTCACAGAAGTTTATGAATTTAAGCATACACCTGCAAACATCAACAGAACCATGATCATGATGGCTTCTCAAACTCCCACGAATTCACCACATAAATCCCAGGATATATGTCCCATGTGTCATGTTGCCTTAGACCCATGAAATTATAGATTCAGGAATGGAAAGTGGTGCTCGTTTTAAGGTGTGCTAGTCATGCATCTATCTGTTCTCAGATACACGATATACCCTATCTTTTCTTTTCTTCTGCTCTGTGTTCAGGGATCTTAATTCTGCAAAAGCTTTTTTCTCTGTTCCTTTGCCAACTGGTATCCATCTGGTTTGGAAGACACTTGTATAAAACTGAAGGTTGGGAACAAAGGAGATTCCATGGGATATGGCCCCTGTTCTGTTCTGTCCCTTCTCCAGCAGTGGTGTGTTTCCTCCTTAGTCCCATCTGTTGCCAGGGTGCACTGGCATCCTCCTCCCATTGTTCTTTTGGTCCTTGGACTACTGATTGCTTTCTACTGCCCTTGTTGCCTTTTTGGCTTTTCCAATAGCTTTATAGCTAGTTCTCCATATTAAAATCCCTCTGTTGAAATGCCAAGCATGTACTGCTCCCTTTTCCTGACTGAAGACTGATCAATACTAAGACTTTGTTCAGAAAAAACATGTCACCACTTGAAACTATTTGCTCTGGTATCTGGCAAAATTTCCAAAGCACGTATTTCACTCCGTACTATTCTATTTCATGAGAATATTTTTGCAACTTTATTCACAAGGCTACTCTCTCTATCTCCTTACAAAACAGCGATGACACAAGAGCAAATCTGATAAGCATTTGCATTAGTCTGTTTGAGCTGCCATAACAAAATGCCATAGACTGGAAGTTTCAATTACAGACATTTATTTTCTCATAGTTCTGAAATCTGGAAGTCTAAAATCAAGGTGCCAACCAAGTTAGTGTCTGGTGAGGATGTCCTCTTGAATTGTAGGTGGCCACTTTCTTGGTATGTATTCCCATGATCTTTCTTCAATGAATGCATGCACAGAAAAAGGGAGAGGGAATACTCTGGTATCTTTTCCTTATTAGGACATTAATCCATTCAGATCACCTCTGAATTGTGTGAAGAATTTAGTAAAATTATTTCCTTACTCCATATTGGGGTTTAGGGTTTCAACATATGAATTTTGTGGGGATACATACATTCTTTTCATAAGAGCACTCATTCAGAAATGCTATTTTTCCAGAAAGCTATTTTTTTAAGGATTTTATTTATTTTTTTGAAAGACAGAGATCACAAGTAGGCAGAGAGGCAGGCAGAGAGAGAAGAGGAAGCAGGCTCCCTGCTGAGCAGAGAGCCCAATGCAGGACTCGATCCCAGGACTCTGGGATCATGACCTGAGCCGAAGGCAGAGGCTTTAACCCACTGAGCTAGCCAGGCGCCCCAGAAAGTTATTTTATCCAGAGAGTTTACTCGTTTTACAGGAAAACAAAACAAAAATCCCAAAAACAAAATTTGTGGCATTTAGGATGTATGTGGTATAAAAGGAAAGGTATCTTTGTAGAGTAGCAGTTTTCTACTCCAGCATGTGTTGTGATGAGTTATAAAACTTATGATACATAAAAACATTGTAAATAACTTACTCATTTTTATTTATTTATTTTTAAAATTTATTTATTTGACAGAGAGAGAGAGACAGAGAGGGAGCACAAGCAGGAGGAGCAGCAGAGGAAGATGGGGAAGGAGGCTCTCCACTGAATAAGGAGCCAGATGAGGGGCTCAATTCAGGACCCTGGGATCATGACCTGAGCCAAAGGCAGGTGCATGACCAAATGAGTCACCCAGGTACCCCAGATTTACTCATTTTTAAATAAAAAATTAGTATTAAATAATTAGAGAAAAAATAACAAATAAGACAAAATCTGTAGTTTAACACATTGTATACCAAATTGATATTATTGTTATTTATAGAACATTAGATCCAATTTAACTGCAGAGCACACATTCTTTTCAAACATCAAAGAAATATCTGCCAAGATCAACCAGATCAACCATATGTAGGGATATAATAAGTATCTCAATTGATCTAAAAAATCTCAATAACTTTCAAAGATTGAAACCTTATGACAAATATTCTTTTGCTACAGGGAGGATTTTCTAAGAAATCAATAGATGTAAGATAGATATAAAATATCTACATGCTTAGAAATTAAAGAATACACTTTTAAGTAACTCATTGTTCAAAGAAGAGAACATAGAAATTTAAAAAAAATTATAAAGTAATTGATAATAAAACATACAATGTCATAACTGATGTGATGCAGCTAAAGCAATACTTATAGAAGAGTTTATAGCTTTACGTGCCAATATTAGAAGAAATAAGGTGTTTTACAATCAGTTGAATTCAAATTTCTAGGTTAAGAAGTTGAAGAAATCACAAATACAATGCACATAAAGAAAAAGAAAGAAGTAGTATAAATTAGAATAGAAATCAATGAAGTACAAGACACAAAGATAATTAACAAATCTAAAAGTTGTACCTTGGTAAAGACCAATAAAATACATTTATCACAGGGTACCTGGGTGGTACTGTGGGTTAAGCCTCTGCCTTCGGCTTGGGTTCTGGTCTCAGAACCCAAGGGATGGAGCCCTGGCTCTCTGCTCAGTGGGAAGCTTCCTTCCCCTTCTCTCTCTGTCCACTTGTGATCTCTCTCTGTGTCAAATAAATAAACAAAATCTTAATAAAAAATACCCATATCCCTAACAAGGCTAATTAAGGGGGAGAAAAGAGAAATGCGTAATTGCCAGGTACAGGAAAGAAAGTGAGTATTCTACCAACATTTTTAAAAGAATAAAAATAGAATATTATAAACAACTTTATGTCAACAAATTTAATAACTTGTGCAAAAGGACCAATTCCCTGAAAGACAAAACTTACTACAAATGACTTGGGGAGGGGGAAGAAGAAGAAGAAGAAGAAGACGACGATGACAAAGAAGAAGAAGACGAAGAAGAAGGTGAAGATGAAGAAGACAAAGACGAAGAAGATGAAGAAGGAGAAGAAGAAGAAGAAGCCAATAGATGTCTCTTAAAGAAATTGAATTAATACTCCAAAACTTCCCACAAAGAAAATTTCAAATCCACATGATTTCACTGATGGCAGGGCGAGGGAGGGGGAGGGAGAAAAACAAAAACACTAAGGAAGAAGTAATACCAAATCTTACACAAACTTATCTCAATTCATGACCTTGATACTAAGATAAGATAAAGAAATTAAAAAAAAAATTGAAGACCAAAACAATTCTCATGATCATGGATGCAAAACCTCAAAAATAATATTAGTGAATTTTACTCAGGATTATATTTTAAAAAATACATCCTAGCCAAGCAGAGTTTATTCCAGAAATCCAAAGTTGGTTCAATATTGACTATTACTTATACAATCAAACTAGCCAATGCAGAAAAGGTATTATACAAACTTCAACACCCATTTATTATCAAAATTCTCAGCAAAGTGGGAATCAGAGGAAATGTTCTAAAAGTGATAAAGGGTACCCATGAAATAAACATCACACATAAAGTTAAAAGACAAAATGTTTTCCTTTTAAGTTTAGGAGAAAAAGATTTTACTATCAATCCTCACTAGTGCAATAAAACAAGAAAAGGAAATAAAAAGCATAAAGTATTGGGGGGGAAACTGTCTTATTTTTAAAAGGCTTGATTCTCTCTTCCAAAGAAATCTATGAAAAAACTTCCAGAATTAATGGGGTTGGCATGGATACAAGAAACAAGATCAATGACAAAAATCAGTGAATTGTATATAATAGCAACAAAAATTTGACAAATATGATTTTAAATGCTATTCATAATAGCTTCAATAAGTATGGAAAACTTCATAATAGATTTAAATAAACATACACAAAACCGTGGTAATGAAAATACTCAATAGTGAAAAACAAAACACTGTTGAGATAAAAAAGATCTAATTAAATAAATATAACCTGTTTATGATTTGAAATATTTAAGATTGTCAATTTCATCTACAGACTTAACATGATGCCAACAAAAACTTTTAGCAGCATGTTTTGACTATTTATATAGAATGCTAGAGACCTATTATTTGGAAAAATTAGGACAATGTTAGGGAATCTACATCACTTGATTTGAAAACTTAATATAAAACTACAGAAAATCAGAGTTTGTGTTGAATTTGCTGTCATTCTGTAGTCATGGGGCTGTTGAGGACTTGTAATGTCACTAGTCCAAACTGAGATACACTTGGTGTAGATTTTGAAGATTGTATGAAAAAGGGAATGTAAAATATCTCAGTGATAACTTTTATGTTGATTTCATGGTGAAATAATAATTTGAATATATTAGGATAAATAAAACACTGTATTAAAATTAATTTCATCTGTTTATTTTTACTTATAAGTAAAAAGGCTAGTAGAAAATGCAAAATTACATTTGTGAGTACGATTTGTGTCTTGTTTTATAGTTCCATCAAGTGGTGGTAGAATAGAGACTCAAAACTGTAGTCAATTGATTTTCAGAAAGTTGTCAGTGTAATCTTACTGAGAAAGGATGGATGGCATTTTCAACAAATGATACTGAACAACTGAATATATGTGGTTTTAAAAAAAAGGACTCTAAACTCATGTCATATTCAAAACTTAATTTGAAATGGATAATAAAGTGTAAAAAATGTAAGCCTACAGCTTTATTGCCTTTAGGAAAAAAAGAAACAGGAAAAAAAATTTTTTGCCCCCCCTTTGTGTAAGTAAAAAGTATACAAAAACTACTAATGGCAAAAGAAAAAAAATGCTAAATTTAACTTCCTGAAACCTAAAACCCCTGTTTTTCAAAAGATGCTATTAAAAAAAAAAAAAAGGAAAAGAAAAATCAGGGGCTAGAAGAATATATTGTCAGTGCACATTATCTGACTAATGACTTATATTCAGCATGTACAAGGAACTCTTACAGCCAATAATAAAAAGAGAAGCAATCATATAAAAATGGGAAAAAATATTTGAACTGACCCTTATAAAAGAAATTTATGAATAGCCAGTGAGCATGTAAAAAAGATGGTCAACACTACCAGTTCTTAGGGAAGTGTAAATTAAATCACAATGAAATCAACACCCCTGGAATGGCTGACATAAAAATAATTAATAATACACGTATTGTGGGGGTGTGGAGCTACTGGAACATTCTTACACTGTGCCTCAGGCTGTAAAATGAAATACCACAACCATTTTGTAAACCCTGTTTAGCAGTTACTTAAGACTACAATTTCATCCCTTTATTTACCCAAGTGAAAAGAGAAGAAGTTCACAGAAAGAATTGTACGTGAAAGTTTACAGCAGCTTCCTTCATAATATGCGGGACACCCTATAAATGTTCACTAAAAGGGGAATGGATAAGCCTTCATTTATCCATGCTCTACTCATAAAATAATATTATTCAGCATAGAACAGTAACATAGTACAGATATATGTAGCAATGAGGAAGGGCCTTAAGAACATTATACTAAGTGAAAGAGCCAAGACACAAGAGACACGTTCTGTAGGGTTCCACATACATGAACATTTCTAACCTGCAAAACTAATTTACAGTTAGAGAAATCAGATCGGGGGTTGCCCAAGGGGGAGGAATTGAATACAAAGAAGTTGACACCAGGGAGTTTTGGGGCAATGTAACTCTTTCATGTCTTGCTCCAATTGTGATTATAAGGTCACATTGACTTCCAAAACTTATTTTACTGAGCCCTCAAAATGGGTGCATTTTATCAAATGTAAATTATTTTTCAATAAAGTTAATTGTGTAGGGTCACCTGGGTGGTTCAGTTGTTAAGTGTCTGCCTTTGGCTCAGGTCATGATCCCAGGGTCCTGGGTTCGAGCCCCACATTAGGGTCCCTGCTCAGCGGGAAGCCTGATTCTCCCTCTCACACTCCCCCTGCTGGTGTTTCCTCTCTCGCTGTGTCTCTCTCTGTCAAAGAAATAAATAAAATTTAAAAAGTAAATAAATAAAGTTAATTGTGTATACATGTACAGTAGATTATGAACAGAAGGTTTTTCTTCATTGTCTACCTGTGTCAAAGTGGAAAAGCAGAATTAAAATCCCCAAGAAAGCATTTTTCAGACACTGTCTCAGCTCTGCTCATAATTGATCAAGAGTTACATGATTACAAATATAATGTATGTAATTGTTGAGTCACTTATTTGTACACCTGAAACTAATATTATACTGAATGTTAACTAATTGGAATTTAAATTAAAACTTTAAAGAAACAAAGAAAGGAACAAAGAGATTTAAAAAAGAAAGAAAGAGGCAAACTAAGAAACAGAAACAGAATCTTAACTAGACAGAACACACTGTTATCAGAGGGGAGATGGGTAGGGGATGGGGGCTAAGGAGTCACTTGTGATGAGCACTGGGCGATATATGGAATTGCCGAATCACAATATTGTACACCTGAAGCTAATACTGCACAGTATGTTAATTAAATGGAATATAAATAAAAACTTAAAAAACCAAATGTAACTAAAATATGGATTCTCTTTTTCTAGAACTTGATATTTTTCTTTTTACAATTTGAAAAAAAGAATGACCTTTCAGCACTATCTCTTTCATGAGTCTTAAACCATTTATAAGTGTTTTATTTCCTAAAAGCGTAAAGATCCAAAACTGTTTTATTTCCTAAAAGCATAAAGATCCAAAAGAAACCTCATAGATTTAAATGAAAGGTACTCAGGTTTGTAGCTAGCTGTTCCTTATTTGGGCTCAGCGTATTGAAAATATGTGACAGAAAGATTGTTTTTTCTTCTTCCTCAGCAAGGCAGATGTCCTGGTACTTTTTCAGACCCCTTTACAAAAATAACACTTTTCTCTAGGGAAATATTTGCACATTTAAAATAATTCAGAAGCATTTTTTTAGTTTCTTTGGGTGTTTGATCATTTACCAGTTTGTTTTGTTTTTCTTGGTTTCCGATCCAAGACCATCTGACACGTGCTCGGTTTTCTCAGTTGGAAATATGCATACAGAGAAAAGTACGAGGCATGAGCAACGGAATCTGGCTTGCCCTTAAGTTGTGCCTTATTTTAAAAGACGAAATCAGGAAGGACACAGTGGAACCTCCACCCTGTCCAGAAAGTGAGTAGCAAGGACTGGGAGGTGGGGAAGTGCTTGCAGAATACCCAGCTCTGATTCTCCCTGATGGGAAGTTGTCTGAGGCATGAGCCCTGCAGATAGTGTGAACCCTCACGCTATCTTGAGAGTCTGTGGTAGGAAACACCTCAAAACCATATAGACCTTTCCTCTGGTCCGTTTCCTTTCATCACCTCCCTGACAGGGGCATATTCATTCTGCCCAGTTCTTAGTACGACTTTTTACTAGCATCCAGTCTCAATTCTCTACTTGGCTCTGGAGCCCTTGTATCACTGTGCTTTCTTTTTCATCCATAAAACCCTCTTCAAGTCTGGCTTTCTTTAACTTTGATGTCAGTGGGAGGAGATAGCCAACTTGAGAAGAGAGACATTTTATTAGCAAATGTGCATTGAGAGCAACCACAGGCACATTTTGAAGAGTCTGGAGGAATTTGGGATTCATGTGAGAATTCCTGCATCTCTACTGCATACAGCGGATAATCAATTATTTTTCTCTTTGTCTTAACCTGAAGTGTCTAGAATCTTTCTTGGGCAGGTAGCAGAAATATTACTTAGCCCCAAATCATAATTTTGAATATGATGTCAGTGAACCTGTCAGGGTGGTTATTAGCTTGGGTTTGATACAGATCAGCTCTGACAGGGAGGAATCTTCTAATTGGAAATCATGCACAAGTTGTTCTGCAATTTTATAGCCCTTGCTATGCACTTCACATATTCTCACTCACTAAATACTTTGGGGGAAGGTACTACTGTCATTCTCCCCTCTCCCCACATTCATGAAGAATGAAGTACATATAGATAAAGTAACTTGCCTATGTTGCCTGGCCAGGGATTGCTGAGGCAGAGAATTTGACTTAACTCCAGCATCTGTGTTTGTTGACTAACCCATAGTACCTTGCACCCAATGCAGGGAAACTCCAGATCAATTTTTATTAGTTTTAGTTGAAAAATACAATAAGTCATTATGTTAAGCCAACTTAAAATACCTGCAGCCAGCTATACAATAAGATTCTCTCACAAGTGTAGAAAATTCTAAAGTGTGGGTATATTTCACCCAAAGCATACATAAGTGTTCAATGAGGTCACTCAAGAACAGCATTTAAAATAGCCTGGTATATGGTAAACACTTGATAAATATGGGGTAAATTAAATGTAAATAAGAGAAAAAAAATAAAACTGGTCATAAAATTGTTTCTTAGGGTAGTGGGAGGGGACCTCAAGAAACTGACCCACCTAATAATAGTAAGCAAAAAGACAATTTGGGTATCAAAAGGAGGGCACAGTGATTTCAAGGTTAAATCTAGAATTGGTCAATATCAGGCTATATAATCAGGAGGTTACACAATAACAGCAGGACATCTTTCCTGGTGGCCAAAATTGTAAGAGATAAAATGTGAAACTTGTATTCTAAGCTCCATTTTTAGCCTGTAGCCTAGAGAAGCAGAGATAGTTTGCAGAAAGAAATAAGAATGAAGCAGATGCGGACAGAGAAGCTCAGTCAGGACTACAAGCCTCAATTGGGTTGAGATCCAGGGCTCAGCTCATTTCTGGGGTGGGGCTGCATTCTTGTCCTATTTTTTGGAACACCCCTGTATGGGAGTCCTTTTCTGAGAATACAAGTCATTTAAAAAATCCATTATATCTCTCTATATATAGAGAGAGATATAATGGATTTTTTAAATGACTTGTATTATATATATATATATAGTATAAGTTTGAGATATATATATCTCAAACTGGTAACTATCTATCTATCTCATTCTAATATACTACAACATATTTATTGGTTTATTTTCTGAATCACACATTCAAGTTAGAAACTTGGCTCACTGATCTATCCCTAGAACCTAGCACAGAGTCAAGCATGTAGTTGGTGTTTGCAAATAAATCAATAGTATGAATAAATTTTCCTATGCTTAAGCTAATTTTCCCTGAATTTATGTTTCTTGCAAATCGGAGTTGTAGCTGACCTGCAGGAGTATAGTTTGGCTGAAATGCATAGACACGGAAGAAGACCTAGGCTGGTATGGTGAGTAAGAGGTAGTAGACTTGGGGCATGAAGGGGTGGAGAATATGCTGGAATAAGAACTCACACAAAGCTGGCTGTTTGACCGAGATGCACCACATCCTGGATCTACCCAGCACTGTCCTATGACAGCAACTGCACCAGAAAGTCACCTGCATTCCAGTAAATGTGGGATTTGGAGCATGATTCTAATCCCAATAGATGTATGGTTCATCTATAGATTTACTTAAGTGGTAAATGGAATATGTTTATAAGGGAGAAGAGTCATGACATTGCTAATCATTCTCATTCTGCTTCTATTAGAAACGGTCTTTTTTTTTAATTTAAATTTTAATTTTTTTCTTAGAAATAGTCTTAAAATAAGGTCATGTCATCCATGAATTCCAGTTCCAAAATCTAAGATAGATAGATAAGCACAGACATGTGGACTATATTATTTCATGCTCATTGATCGTAATGTCATAACCCTGAGTAATTGAATGTTGGCTGGCAAACTCTGGAGATTCCCAGGTGAAATCTGAAACTGGCCCCTATACATGGAGGGGAAGGAGAGACTGAAGAGTCAGACCACTGCAGAATGGTAGGTAGCAGTTTTAATAACCAAGGGAACTGATATATGAGACTTGTCTCGGTGATTGCAAGGTGAGTAGATTTCACCTGAATCTTAAAAGCTTGTGTAGAGGCCTTCAGTCACATATTCAGTTCAGATGGCCTCAGTAATACCTTACATTCTACATCCTACAACCACAGCACTGGTTATGGCAATGGTAGGTGGAATACACATTCCAAGGACAGGGAGGAGATGAGGAGCCTGTAGTTGTCTGGGTCCAGCTTGTGGGTCAACCTGTGATCACTTCCTTTCCATGACCTTCTCCAATGCTGAGAAAAAGGAAATCATGTTCAGCCTCCTCTGGTTAGTTAGTCAGGGAAATAGATAATATTTAGAGCATCTTTTCCAGCCAGACAAACTGGTAAAGAGTTTATAAGAGAGTAAATTTATTAATGTGGATATTGTTGTGTTGGCTAATACATTTATATTCTCCTGTAATAGAACCTCCGAGTTTTAGCTGGCCACATGACTATTCACCAAGAAACTTTCATTTCTTTTCCATTCTTGTAGCAAGTGTGGTCATATTACCAAGTTATGGACAATATTATGTAAACATGAATGGTACCTCCTGGAAAGTGTCCTTAAGGGAGAGAGAAGTCATGTCTTTTATCCCCTTTTTTTCATTTCATTTGCTGGAGTGAAGACATAATGGCTGGAGCCACCTTGGGTCACAGAGTGATCTTGTTAAATGAAAACTCAAGAAGCCTAGGTCTCTGACACTTCAAATCCCCAGTAACATCACTAGCCTGTCCTCTCCTGGAATTGTACATGGAAGAAAATAAAATTCCCAATTGTTTAACCCACTATCGGCTTTTCTTTCATTTTTGAGCAAGGAAGTAGGGGAATTTTTCCCTTAATAATGGCAAATAATGAGGTATTGATAAAATGACTAGGTTTATATGATTACCAAGTTATATTAATAATAAATTTATATAAAGGAGTCTAAGCAGTAGAACTTATATGACCAAATTGTATTTATCTTCTTAACTCTTTTCCCAAGTACTTTGTATAAAAGTGATACATCAGGGAAAATTTCTAAATCAAAAATGATGTGTCTTAGTTTTGTGATTAGCTTGCTCTTTTCCTTCTATGAAAGAAATCCCCTGAGAGTTGCATGAATCTAACTGATTGGTAGTTTGTACTTGTCAGGATCCTTTGAAAAGCAGATATTTGTGACACTAAAATTGAAGAGGTTATTTTTATACAGACCAAGGAGATGTTTAAAACTCAGCAATGGCAGAGCCACACCAGCAGGACTGAAAAGACAAGTTCCTAGTTGAGTGGACCACCTGTGTTTCTCAGGCTTGCAACCCCACACTCCAGATACTCATCACGAAAATGTGGGCAAGGACAAATAGTTTTATATTTAGATTTTCCGTAACTGACCCATTGAGCACTAATCAGGGGAATTACTGTGACTAAGCAAATTCTTGTTGCTAATAATCTAACATACAGTTTTCCATAACAGAGCCTTCTGGGATAATGTACACATTCATGTATACAAGTCAGAGTTGACTGGGCCCCCATCAGTAAAACCAGTGTTTATTCTCTCTTTTTAAAAATGTATGGCATGTTTATATTAATAAGTTTTATCTGGGCTTATCATTTATTGATTATATATTTAATGAATATCATTAAATGATTATTATCATTTATTGTCATACCTTAGTAAACTAAAAATAGTTTAAGGAAGATGGCTGCTTTTCTCTTTGAGGTATCTCTAGAATTTAAAATGATATATTTTAAATTAAATCACTATAGGGGCACTATAGTGGCTCAGCTGGTTAAGCGTCTGCCTTTGGCTCAGGTCATTATCCCAGGGTCCTAGGATCAAACCCTCGTGCTTCTCTCTCTGCTGCTCCCCCTGCTTAGGCTCTCTTGCTCTCTCTGTCAAATGAATAACTAAAATCTTAAAAATAAAATACAGTAAAATAAAATAATTGAAAACATAAATGTCACATTTAGTGAAAATTAATTCAGCCATTTTTTATTATTAGTTGCTAACAAATAAAAACACATTAAATTCATATAGGTTAATTTTATCTGCTCATGGTGTAGGGTAAAGAACACAGGTTTTAAGAGTCTATTCAAAGCTATTTGCCACATTTTCTGGCTATGCCAAATTAGAGTAATTATTAATCCTAAGTGTACCATAATTTTGTTCCCTATAAATTAAATAATAGCTAATATTTAGTAAGTATTTACTACTTGCCAGATATTGTTCTAAATTCCTTAAATTTGTTAAATTATTTAATCCTTAAAAAACAAAAAGCTTGTGAGATAGGAACTATTATTATCCTCAAAATGCAGAAGAGGAATTAAGATACAGAGACTCAAAGATACTTACCCAGGCTTACTACCTACCAAGTGCTAAAGCCAGGATTTAAACTCCAGCAGTCAGGCTCCAGAATCCATACTATTTACTACCTGGAAAGGAAAGGAAGACATAATTATTCAATCTTTAAGGATTTCTGAGGTTGGAAACAATGTATGTAAAGTGCCTTGAACACACTGGGTATTAAATATCAATGTAAAAATATGCTATTAGTTGTTATTAATTATAATAAAATACTACACTTACAAAGAAATTCAGAGATAATCTAAACATTGAAGGCTATCATATGATGAAATTGCCTTTAGTTTCTCTAATCTTTGGAAAAGTTTGATATTCCCCTTCAACTTAGAGTGTTTTCTGTATAAAAAAGAGACTAAATGAATGGGAAATGCTTCATTTATGCCATCCTGACTTCCACTACCTCCATATTACCTTCCAAAAAAGTATCCTCTTATCAGAGTCCATGATTTTAGGCTAAGACCTAGAATTGTAAACAGAAGCCAGAATATACAGAGACAATGGAAACATTCAACCCAGAGAAAAGGCAAACATGTAGACAGATTATTGTTTCATATACTAGAAAGACAGAAAATTTGAATTGGAGGATGTAATCATGAGAACATGATGAAACTTAAAATACATGAAAGAATCCAGGAATTGCTCTAAAAACCATATTCTTAGCTATCAAAGGAGAGGAAAATGTTCAAGTCAAGGGAAGCCCCACCTTGTACCTAATAATGACTCCTAATCTTTCAAATCCCAGCAAACTTTTAATGAGTAAAGAATATCAATGGCCAAGATAAGCAGGAAATTATCCAATAACCTCAATATAACATGAGAAGTCTATCTTCTAATAAAACAAAATCAAACAATAAAAAATGGAAGGACTTCTACTTTTACTTTTTTTTAATGATTTGTTTTTACCTACCCAAGGTAGGGCTTAAATTCACAACCCTGAGATCAAGAGTTACATAGTTACATATTCCACTAACTGAGTCAACCAGGCTCCCCGAGGACTTCTAGTTCTGAGTAAGATGGTATAAATAACAGACAGCTCTTCACTTTTAATATAGCAACTAGGAAGAAAATGGATAAATTATATTTTTGTTATATGTTATTTAGAATATGTTATATATTATTATTTCTTATATTATTATTATATTTTAATGACCAGAAAAAAGCAAAAAGACCTAGATGAACTAAAGTTTCAGAGACAGGGTGCCTGGGTGGCTCAGTGGGTTAAGCTGTAGCCTTCAGTTCAGGTCATGATATCAGGGTCCTGGGATTGAGTCCCGCATTCGACTCTCTGGTCAGCAAGGAGCCTGCTTCCCTTTCTCTTTCTCTCTGCCTACTTGTGATCTCTCTCTGTCAAATAAATAAATAAAATCTTTAAAAAAAATAAAGTTTCAGAGACAGAAAAGCCATTCCAAATTGACAAAAATTACTCATTTTATTCCCTGAGGGGAAACTGATTCTGAAAACAGACTGATATTTGGGCTCAGTAAACAAAGAAGGGTTCTGCTGGGAAAAAGAGAAACAGACCAATTTATGGTCACATGGATTGAGTCAAGGTTTGGAATCTAGAAAAGTCCCCAATGCATCTTTCTTTTCCCCACATATTTACTAAGTGATGAGGTAGGACAAAATTTGGGGGAGAGCTAGTTAAAAGTATAGAATAAAAACTCCCACACTCTGATATTGCTTTGAAAACAGCAACACACTCCAGAAAAGGGGTTGCTGCTAACAGATATCAGATAACCCCAAACATTATTTGCAGAGATTTTCAACTGTGTATTTTGTGAGCCTAAAAGGTTAAGCTAAAATTTCCAGAGGCAAGATCAAGTTTTCTGTAGTATTTAAGGGATGCGGCAAGAAAGATTCAACATTTTCTCAATAAAAACCCTAAGAGGACCAAACCTAATGCATAGGACAAGACAGGCGGGGTGAGCCTAAATAGAACTGCAACCTAGCCTAGCTCATTTTCTAAGGGAACTGAGGTAATCATCTTTTTAATCTGTTTAACAGAGGAAAGAGAATGCATATTTAGGAGGAAAAGAGCAGTATTCTCATGCTCTTCAATGATTTCACACAATGTCAGATTATACGATAAAATGTATGAGATATGCAAAGCTGCAGAAAAAATGAGTCCAAGAATCAAGATGAGAAATAGTAAATAGAAGTAGAATCACACCTGATTCAGATGTTGAAAGAGACAAAGAAACTGTGGAAGTCAGAAGATAATGAACTAACATTTTTAAAGTGCTAAAAGGAAAAAAACAATCTATGCCAACTTAGAATTTCCTATAAAACAAAAATGCCCTTTAAGAATAAAGGAAGAATGAAGATGATATAAGAAACACAAAATCTGAGGGAATGTATTGCCAACAGTCATGGCACTATAAGAAATACTAAGGGACATCTTTGAAACTGAAGGAAAATGATACCAGGTGAAAATACAGAACCATTAGAAAGAAAGAAGTGTACTATAAAGGGTAAATATGAATGTGACTATGAAAATAACTTATTGCTTAAAACAACAATAATCAAAATATCTTGAAGGGTTTATAGCAGATTTATAAGTAAAAGTAAAAATGTATGCCAGCAAAAGTAGAAAAGGCAGGGGGTGTGTACTAGAATTAAACTGTCTGGAGATTCTTGTCCAGGAAGTTACAAATATTCTCATTTATTGTAGACTGTAAAATGAAAAGATACATATTCTAAGAAAAAGATACCAATTTTTGCTGAAGAAAGAAACCAGCTGGAACTCCGATATGTTGCTGTTGCGTCTAAAAACTGATACTACCACTTTTAAAACCAGACAGAACCATTATACATAATAGTGAAAATATGGAAGAAACCTAAGTGTCCTTTGACAGATGGATGGATAAAGAAGAAATATATAAAGTAGTGTGTGTGTGTATACATTATATTTATATATATATATATATATCTCTCTTTCTCTCTGCCTACATATATATATATATATATATATATATATATATATATATATATATAAAAGAAGAATACTACTCTGCCATAAAAAAGAATGAGATATCTTGTCATTTGTGACATGGATGGACCTACAGGGTATTATGCTAAGTGAAATAAATCAGATAGAAGAAGACAAGTGCCATACAATTCCACTTTTTGGTGGAAGAAAATAAGTATTACTAAATTCTGAAATAATGATTCCTTGAATTTTATATGTGTAGAATTTTATATGTGTAGACCAAAATTAGAATCTTCTCATGGTCTGTAAAAGCCAGCATTGCGATTGGTATCCAAAGTGATGTTTGGCTTAATGCTTATGTGACTTTAAGATAGCACTGAACTTTTTTTAAAAAGTTAGATTTTTTCACACACATCACAGTACTAGTATGGGGTCCAAACTGGTGGACAAGAAAGCATCTCATAAACACTAGTCCTACTAAAAAGTGAAGATTTGATCTGAACAGAAGTTGCAATGTGTGATGAGTATAAAGGGTCAAGTTTAAAATAAATGGGTGGAGGGAGTAAAGGACCTTTGGGAATTATGACTTGAGATTTTCTATTTATTTTGGCTATAGTAACATCTTATGTGAAGCACTTATCAATTATCATAGAGTTCTTTTTATATCACAAAATCATACATATTTGGGGTTAGATGACAGCCCTATATATTTTGTACCATGATATATCCTAACACAGGCAATTAGTTAAGAGGTTGGTTTACCCCACATTTAAAAAAAAAATCTTATCAGCATCAGAAAAAATGGAAAAATTCAGTAAATGAGGTACTTACTGTCTTTATTTTTGTGTGTGTGTTTTGTTTTGTTTCCCTTTGTTGTGACATAGTTAACAGATAACATTTTGTAGGTGTAAGATGTGCACCAAGCTGACTTAATACATTTAATATATTATGAAATGATTATCACCATTGTATAAGATAACAGCTCTATCTCATCATATAATAACCATTCCCTTTTCATGGAAAGAATATTTAAGACTTACTCCCTTAGCAAGTTTCAGGTATACTGTTCAGTATTATTAATTGTAATCATCGAACTATGCATTAGATCTCTAGAAATTATTCTCCTTATAACTGGAAATTTATACTCTTCGGTCAGTATCTCCCTATTCTTCTATCCCTCGCCCAACCCTGGTGATCATGACTCTAGTCCCTCTTTTTATGAATTCAGCTTTTTTTAGATTTTACATATCAGTGATATCATCTAATATTTGTCTATCACTGCCTGATTTATTTCACCTAGCATAATGGCCATAAAGTCTATCCATGTTGCCATACATGTTAGGATTTTTTCTTCCTTGAGGTTGAATAATATTACATTGTGCATGTAAATCACATCTTCTTTAACCATTCATCCATTGACAGATACTTGGGTTTTTTTCTATACCTTGGTCTATGTTAGCAAGGCTGCAACAAACATGGGAATGAAGTTATCTCTTCAAGATCCTGTTTCATTTCCTTTGTATATATATCTAAAAGTAAGGTCACTGGATCATATGGTAGTTCTATTTTTAATATCAGGAGGAATCTCCATATTGTTTTCCACAATGGCTGCACCAATTTACATTCCAACAAACAGTACACAATGGCCTTTTCCTTTTCTTGACATCCTCATGGGCAACCCTTTTGGGATCCCTCTCACTCTTGAGAGCTTTTTCTGTATCTTTATTTAATAAACTTCCATCGCTTGGAATGCCTGGTTGGCTCAGTCGTTCAGCGTCTGCCTTCTGCTCAGGTCATGTTTCTCAGGTCCTGGGATGGAGTCCTGCATTGGACTCCCTACTTGGTGGGAAGCCTGCTTTCTCCCCTCTCCCACTCCCCCTGCCCCCTGCTTATGTTCCCTCGCTAAACAAACAAACAAACAAAACAAAACAAACACCTCACCAATAATTGTTATCACTTTTCCTTTTGATAAGTTCAATAAATTAAATACCAAGCAAGATAAAGGAAAAAACAAAACAAAACAAAACAAAACATACAAAGACATCATAACTAATGTGCTGTAAACTAATAATAAAGTGCATATCATGAAAGCAGCCTTTTCATACAAGGGCTCATTTCATGCAGGGAAACAAAATTAAGAATGACTGCTGACATCATGAGAGACTATGCAGTATGGAAGAACTGAGTAACATCCTTACTCTGGAAATAAAAATAACAATAAAAGAATTTTAACCTATAAATATAAATATAAAAATTATTTTAAAAATGGAAAAGTAAAGATATTTTCAGTAAACAATATCTCAACAAATCTGTCTTGACAGATCTACAACACAAGAAATCTTCAAGGTTTTTCTTCTACGTTAAGGACAATAATTCCAATTAAAACTCAAAGGTATACAAGGGACTGAAAACAACCAGAAATGGTATGTATGTCAGAAAATGCAAGATGTTTATTCTTCTTGTTTTTTAATGTTTTTAAAAGGTAATTGATTAATTTACAGGAGAAATAAGAATATGAAAAATCAACATTTAAGGAAGTAAAATACAATGACAATAATAGTGTAAAGGCAAATTTCCATCTCCAGATTTTCTGATTCAGTAGACATGAGGGGGAGTTTAAGAATTTATATTTTTATATTATATTTCAGGTGATGCTAATGTTGTTTGCCAGAGACCAGTCTTTGGGAACCACTAAATTGTAGCTTTAATTTTATCCTTATAAAAATCTCAGCAAGCCTTTAAAAAAGAAATTGACAAACTAATTTAAATGGTTAATGAAAATTAAAAGAATATGGACTATCCAAAATGTTCTTGAAAAAAATATAACAAAATTGGAGGACTTACACATTACCTGATTTCAAGATGTGTAATATAGCTGTAAGAATCCTGAGATAATGTTATTTCTATGAGGATAAACATATAGAAACAGAAAAGAGGTTCTAGAAATAGACCAGTGCATATAGGATCAATATATTTTCTTTTTTTTAATTAAAATTTTTTTCCAATTTATTTATTTTCGGAAAAACAGTATTCATTATTTTTTCACCACACCCTGCTCCATGCAAGCCGTGCCCTCTATAATACCCACCACCTGGTACCCCAACCTCCCACCCCTCCGCCACTTCAAACCCCTCAGATTGTTTTTCAGAGTCCATAGTCTCTCATGGTTCACCACCCCTTCCAATTTACCCAAAAGCACATACCCTCCCCAATGTCCATAACCCTACCCCCCTTCTCCCAACCCCCCTCCCCCCAGCAACCCACAGTTTGTTTCATGAGATTAAGAGTCACTTATGGTTTGTCTCCCTCCCTATCCCATCTTGTTTCATGGATTCTTATCCTACCCACTTAAGCCCCCATGTTGCATCACTACTTCCTCATATCAGGGAGATCATATGATAGTCGTCTTTCTCCGCTTGACTTATTTCGCTAAGCATGATACGCTCTAGTTCCATCCATGTTGTCGCAAATGGCAAGATTTCGTTTCTTTTGATGGCTGCATAGTATTCCATTGTGTATATATACCACATCTTCTTGATCCATTCATCTGTTGATGGACATCTAGGTTCTTTCCATAGTTTGGCTATTGTGGACATTGCTGCTATAAACATTCGGGTGCACGTGCCCCTTTGGATCACTACGTTTATATCTTTAGGGTAAATACCCAGTAGTGCAATTGCTGGGTCATAGGGCAGTTCTATTTTCAACATTTTGAGGAATCTCCATGCTGTTTTCCAGAGTGGTTGCACCAGCTTGCATTCCCACCAACAGTGTAGGAGGGTTCCCCTTTCTCCGCATCCTCGCCAGCATCTGTCATTTCCTGACTTGTTGATTTTAGCCATTCTGACTGGTGTGAGGTGATATCTCATTGTGGTTTTGATTTGTATTTCCCTGATGCCGAGGGATATGGAGCACTTTTTCATGTGTCTGTTGGCCATCTGGATGTCTTCTTTGCAGAAACGTCTGTTCATGTCCTCTGCCCATTTCTTGATTGGATTATTTGTTCTTTGGGTGTTGAGTTTGTTAAGTTCTTTATAGATTTTGGACACTAGTCCTTTATCTGATATGTCGTTTGCAAATAGACTCCACTCCAAAACTGCTAGAACTTGTACAGGAATTCAGTAAAGTGTCAGGATATAAGATCAATGCACAGAAATCAGTTGCATTTCTCTACACCAACAGCAAACAGAAGAAAGAGAAATTAAGGAGTCAATCCCATTTACAATTGCACCCCAAACCATAAGATACCTAGGAATAAACCTAACCAAAGAGGCTAAGAATCTATACTCAGAAAACTATAAAGTACTCATGAAAGAAATTGAGGAAGACACAAAGAAATGGAAAAATGTTCCATGCTCCTGGATTGGAAGAATAAATATTGTGAAAATGTCTATGCTACCTAAAGCAATCTACACATTTAATGCAATTCCTATCAAAGTACCATCCATCTTTTTCAAAGAAATGGAACAAATAATTTTAAAATTTATATGGAACCAGAAAAGACCTCGAATAGCCAAATGGATATTGAAAAAGAAAGCCAAAGTTGGTGGCATCACAATTCCGGACTTCAAGCTCTATTACAAAGCTGTCATCATCAAGACAGCATGGTACTGGCACAAAAACAGACACATAGATCAATGGAACAGAATAGAGAGCCCAGAAATAGACTCTCAACTCTATGGTCAACTAATCTTTGACAAAGCAGGAAAGAATGTCCAATGGAAAAAAGACAGCCTCTTTAATAAATGGTGTTGGGAAAATTGGACAGCCACGTGCAGAAAAATGAAATTGGACCATTTCCTTACACCACACACAAAAATAAACTCAAAATGGATTAATTAAAATTTTTTAAAGATTTTATTTATTTATTTGACAGGTAGAGAATGCAAATAGGCAGAGCAGCAGGCAGAGGAGAGGGAGAAGCAGATTCCCTGCTGAGCAGGGAGCCCCATGCGGAGCTTGATCCCAGGATCCTGAGATCATGACATGAGCCGAAGGCAGCCGCTTAACCGACTGAGCCACCCAGGCATCCCAGATCAATATATTTTCAATAAAAGATAAAACAGCCTTTTCAACAAATTTTGGTAACATTTCAACAAACATTGCTTTATATATGATTTATATATATTTAATCCTTAAATCACACCATAAATTAAGATGAGCTAAAAAATGTTAAAATTAAAATATTAAATAAAATAGGTTGAAGGGTCACAGTTCTAAATATAAAAGATGAAACTACAGAATTTCTAAAAGATAAGATGGGAGAAAATATGGATGATATTGGAGTAGGCAAAAAAAAACATAAAAGAAAAAAAATATGAGTAGATTTCTTCAAAATGAACTTTTGGTCCTCAGAAGACACAGTTAAGAAAATGAAAAAGCAAGCTAGGAGCAGGGAGAAAATAATCTCAATTCAAATATTTGACAAAGAATATTTATCTGGAATAAATAAATAACACTTAATAATAAGATGGCAGAAAATTTGAAGAGAACTGTCTTAGAAAATGCAAATGGCAATGTACATGAATGCTCAGAGTTACTTGTCATGAGGGAATTGCAAATTAAAATCACAGTGCTGTACTACTACACCTCAAGCAGGATAGTTAAAATTTAAAAGATGGGCAATACCAAGCTTTGGTGAGGCTGCAGAATGACTAGAACTCTTCCCACCCAAGGCTAGTGGGGATGTAAATGTTAAAATGATTTTATTTATATTTTTAAAATTTTCTATGTTCTATGTTCTATGAATGTTCTATGAATAAGTGCAATTTGGAAACAAGCCAACTGGTAATCAGCCAAATGCCCATCAGCTGAAGACTAGATAATCAAGTTGCGTCATATTCATGCAATGGAATACTACTTGGCAGTTTAAAAGAATAAATTACCTTTTTGTTTAACATCATGGATGTCAAAAACATTAGGCTAAGCAAACAAGGCCACACAGAAGGGAGTCACACATCCTATATGATTCCATTTTATATAAAACTCTAGGGAAAACTTTTAACTGTTGGTGATGGAAGGTAGATTAGTCATTATCTGAGGTCATGGATGGGGGAGAAATTGACTGTTGCAGATATGAGGGATCTTTTGGCTATGATGAAAATTTCCTATAGCTTGATTCATATGGTGCTTGCATGTGTATACACATTTGTCAAAATTGACTACATTTTAGGTTTAAAGTGCTTGTATTATATTGTAGATAAAGTATATCGAACTATATAAAAGACATTATACAAAGGGGTGTTCAGGATTACCTCCACTATGTAAGACAGATGTCAAAAAATTCTTTTTTGACAAACTTTATCTTATTTAAAATGTTTTTAGATGATGACTTATAATGCTACACCTTGAGGAATATGTTTAATTTCTAATGACATGTATTTTTTTTTCTAATGACATGTATTTTAACCTCTTAAAATCTATAATATATATCATTAGTTGTGGATATTTGAAGATGTATGTTTGTGCTAGTAATTTACACGTTAAATAATATGTATATGTGTAAAAATACAAACAATTCAAGTTCCTTACAGTTGTACATATATTAATATTATCTTATTATATAAGTATAAAATACTACCTAATCCATATTTTGATATTTGAATTCCAGAAAAATATCCAATAACAGAGGTTTCCTATGACAAAATTTTTATTATTTTGTCTAATCTTTTAGCAGCAAGAATGAGATTATTATGAATAATTATAATCCAAAGGGGGGAAAACAGTCTGAAGAAAGGACCAGGTTGTTCTTTGTCACTATGATGTTCTTGGTTTTTTTTTTTTTTTACCTTGGTTAAATGAAAATGGTTGATGGATTTTAATTTCATTTTATCCCTTTAATTCTACAGTAAATGATTAATCTTTTATGATGAAATGTAGTCATGTTTAATAATTCTGTCATTGTCTTTCACTGTAGCCCTGATTCTTAAGAACTTTTGATCCTTTGATTAGGCTTTAACAAATTTCCTTTCGACGTGCAGACAGACATCTTTCATCAGATGTAGGATTAACCAGGATTAACAATCTTTCAGAGACAGAGATGTCCAGGATTCTATTTTCTGCTGTGAGCCTTTTCTGTGGATTATAGGCAGATGTAATATATGAACTATGGTAAGCTCTTCAATGTATGATTTTTTGAAAATGTAAGAGAATAGAAAAATAAGGGTGGGGAAGAAAACTGTGACATTTTTTAAGACCTATAATGTAAAACTAGACTCCTTGAGTTGGAGGAGTAGAAATATTGCATGAAGTGGGAAGAAAGCTAGGAGAAACAGTATCTTTTATGAAGAAATCACTGGCACATTTTGATCCTTTCATGGGGCCTCTCATAGTTCATACAATTCTCCAGAATGAATGTTGAAAGAGAGCACATTTAAAGCCAAATAAATTCTCTAGGATTTTCTGTGAATTCCTAGAAAAGTGGTGTGGGACTTCCCTGTGAAGTCCAGTCATGCCTTTACATCATTAGTTAATTAATCTCATAAAGAGATTCCTTTAAACCTGGTTTTTATTCCAGATTAAAACTCCATTTTTCTCTTCCCCTATATAACAAAGTGCATTGATTGGTACTTATATGCATATAAAAATGGAAAGAAAACTGTTCAAATCTTCAGTCCAAACTGTCTACTTTTCAATCTCTGATTTCTTATCCCTCTTTATCTCTCCTTGATTTGTTTTTAAATGTTAGAAGTTTTATTTTAACTGGCTTCAAAGCTAAATATTTATCCCACAAAACTTTACAGATGTAATGTTTATAGACAATAGCAACTATTGAGAGCAACTAGGCCAGCCCATGCAAAGCTACCACACTAATAAGCCAAGTACATGCACATATACATCTAGTTCCACCATTGCTATAGGATGGTAGATAGCTGGTTCTCAGGATCAACTTCAAAGCCATAAAAAAAGGACATCTTGTCCATATCCTGATCAATTGCACTAATTTTAAAATGATACTTGCTTATGGAGTTCACTTTAGGTAATATTCTGCTTGATGTTGTAATGGTGGGGCAACTGTGCTAAAGAGAATTTAAGTATTCTTATTAGGACATTTATGAGTGAATAAAATGATGCTTTAAATGTTTGAGAAAAAATTGTTTAGGGACATAAATGAAATAAGATTAGAAAAATATTGAGAGTTGATGAATGTTGGTAATAGAAATATGAGAATTCTCTATACTAAACCATACTTTGTTGTATGTCTGAATAATTCTAATAAAAATTAATGCAAGAAAAATACTGCACTATTTTTTCTCCATATCTTCAAAGCAGTAACATTTCAGATATTCACTTAGTAATGAATGGATGAATTTCTACTCACCAGTCACTAGCTGATCCTGAAAAGAACAGAAAAAACCTATATTTTGACAAGGATTTTAAGTTGGCCATACATTATTCAATATGGTACATATGCACTAAAAATACAGAGTAGGCAAGTAAATGCCTAAGACGATGTGATTGTTCTTGAAGTGAGTTTTGGTAGTTGATTTAGCTACAAAAGGATTTTAATGTTAAATAAAATACAGTTTAAATGAAATTTAAATTATGCAGAGCATAACATTTTATGTTATGTAGGTGGTACTACAATTATGTCTGCACATTTTTAAAAAGACTATGTAGAAATAGAAATCTTGACATTTACGACGACGTGGATGGAGCTAGAGGGTATTATGCTTAGCGAAATAAGCCAATGGGAGAAAGACAACTGTCATATGATCTCCCTGATATGAGGAAGTGGAGATGCAACGTGGGGGGTTTGGGGGGTAGAAAAAGAATAAATGAAACAAGATGGGATGGGGAGGGAGACAAACCATAAGAGACTCTTAATCTCACAAAACTAACCGAGGGTTGCTAGGGGAGGGCGTCGGGAGAGGGTGGTAGGGTTATGGACATTGGGGAGGGTATGTGTTATGGTGAGTGCTGTGAAGTGTGTAAACCTGGCAGTTCACAGACCTGTACCCCTGGGGCTAATAATACATTATATGTTTATAAAAATTTTTTAAAAATTAAATAAATAAAAAAACACTATATATAAAATAGAATTCTCGTTTAGCAATAGAAACTAATTAATACTTATTAATCTTCAAAAGAGCCAAGAAAACGATTCATTAAACTTATCTAAGACTAAATTATATATTAGGTAGTCAAAAATAAGGTCTTTATGGATTAAATGAAAAAGCAAAGCAAATTTACTACCAGATTATTTTATGAGACTCATGGTCATTAGGTAAAATCTATATATCCTAAAAAAAAAAAAAAAAAAAAAAAATCGGGCGACTCAATTAAATTTTCAGGACAAATTATTGTGTGAAATATACCTATCAGATTATATTTCACTCAAAGGATTAATATTAAAAGATAAGCTTTGTGGGGTACCTGGGGGGCTCAGTTCGCTAAGCTTCTTCCTTCGGCTTGGGTCATGATCCTGGGTTTCTGGTATCAAGCCCTGAGTCCAGCCCTCTGCTCCCAGGGGAGCCTGCTTCTTCTAACTCCCTGCCTCTCCACCCCTCTTGCACTGTCTCTATCACGTTCTTTCCCTCAAATAAATAAGTAAAATCTTTTTTAAAAATAGATAAGCTTTGCTTTAGATTTATAATTTCTTACCCCTTACAAGAAATTTATAATTACTTATCTTTATTTCCAAGAATTTGTACCTTCTTGGAAATAAGGACAATGTCTAATAAAAACATAATGTAAGATCTATATATATGTTTTAATTTTCTAGGGTCTATACTAAAAAGAAAGTAAAAAGAAACTGGTGAAATTAATTTTAAGAGCATATTTTATACAATTCAATATGTCCAAAATGTAATTTCAGCAGAAAATCAATATAAAACATTTTAATGAACTTAACTTACTTTTTGTTATTCATACTGAGGTTTTGAAATCTATTTTTATTTTTTTAAGTTTTTATTTAAATTCCAGTGAGTTAATAGACAGTGTAATATTAGTTTCACGTGTATAATACAATGATTCCCTACAGTGCCCGGTGGCCATCACAAGTGCACTACTTAATCCCCATCACCTATTTCCCCCATCCCACACCCACCTTCCTTCTGGTAACCATCACCTTGTTTCTTCTGGTTGAGTCTATTTTTTGGTTTTCCTCTTTCTCTTTTATCTCCCCTTTCCTCAATCTAGTGTATACTCTATACTTATAGAACATTCCAATTTGAATGTTAGATTTTCATTAGAAATACATGATCATCATCACTAGCCATCAGGGAGATTCAAATTAAAACCACATTGAGATATCATCTTACACCAGTTAGAATGGCCAAAATTAGCAAGACAGGAAACAACATGTGTTGGAGGGGATATGGAGAAAAGGGAACTCTCTTACACTGTTGGTGGGAATGCAAGTTGGTGCAGCCACTTTGGAGAAGAGTGTGGAGATTCCTCAAGAAATTAAAAATAGAGCTTCCCTATGACCCTGCAATTGCATTACTGGGTATTTACCCCAAAGATACAGATGTAGTGAAAAGAAGGGCCATCTGTACCCCAATGTTTATAACAGCAATGGTCACAGTTGCCAAACTGTGGAAAGAACCAAGACGCCCTTCAGCGAACGGAAGGATAAGGAAGATGTGGTCCATATACACTATGGAGTATTATGCCTCCATCAGAAAGGATGAATACCCAACTTTTGTAGCAACATGGATGGGACTGGAAGAGATTATGCTGAGTGAAATAAGTCAAGCAGAGAGAGTCAATTTTCATATGGTTTCACTTATTTGTGGAGCATAACAAATAGCATGGAGGACATGGGGAGATAGAGAGGAGAAGGGAGTTGGGGGAAATTGGAAGGGGAGATGAACCATGAGAGACTATGGACTCTGAAAAACAATCTGAGGGTTTTGAAGGGGCGGGAAAGGAGGTCGGGGTACCAGGTGGTGGGTATTATAGAGGGTACGGATTGCATGGAGCACTGGGTGTGGTGCAAAAATAATGAATACTGTTATGCTGAAAATAAATTAAAAAAAAAAAAAAAAAAAGAAATACATGATCCATCAGGGTGCCTGGGTGGCTCAGTGGGTTGAGCCTCTGCCTTCAGTTCAGGTCATGATCTCAGGGTCCTGGGATCGAGCCCCACATCGGACTCTCTGCTCAGCAGGGAGCCTGCTTCCCCTTCTCTCTCTGCCTGCTTCTCTGCTTACTTGTGATGTCTCTCTCTGTGTCACGTAAATAAATAAAATCTTTAAAAAAAATACATGATCCATATTTACAGTCCATAAAATTTATAGCTGAAAAAGCAGATTCATATATTCACATTGAACCAAATGTACCTAATGTTTTCAACAACATAATAGACTATCAGTTTTAGAATTTCAATAAAAACTAATAAATTAAAATTATAGTTCCCCAACCTCACTAGTTGTATTTATTTATTTTTTTACTATGTTATGTTAATCACCATAAAATAGTTGCATTTAGAGTATTTTGTAGCCACATATAGCTAGCAGCTACCACCTCAGCTCAGGTCTACCATCTTTGAACACAAGGCAATGAAAGTGAAGATTGGCTAAGAACCATTTAGACTGTGTATTTTAAAAGGGAAAAAATGAGGAAAATAAAAGTATTTCAGTCTTTTTCCCCTCTCAGAAAATAGCAAGACACAATTTATTTATTTTCACTTTTATATATTAGCCACAGATAAAAATAAAAACTTCAAAGTCTGTCTAGTGTTCGCTATGAGACTTTTAAAAAGTTTATTATCCCTTTGAGTATAAAATATTTGCTTTTGAATAAACAAACTCTGTAGTTATTTTTTAAAGATACAAAAATGCCCTAATAATAAATAGCTTGGATCTTTCCAGTTTTATTTCCAAGCCCTGGGCTATGGACTTATTTCAGGCTATAAAAACTGATATAGGGCAACTTTAAGCCACAGATGTCCTACTAAATCCAATTCCAGTGACATTTAGATACACACATTGCCAATGGAAATTTATTAGTTTTCCTCCACAAGCATCATAACATGGACTCACACTGTACCTGGATTTGTTTTTTGACATTCCTCATATCTTTTTATTCACTTTTTCTAATTTCAACTTCATGAAGCTTTACACTGTGGCTTTGGATACTTCAAACAATACTGAATTACAGGGATATAATATGTCCTTTAACCCAAATAATTTATTTCAGTATGATAGCACGTACAATATTACCTTGCACTGATCTAGAAATGTTACTTGTTCAATTCTCTTTCACCCTCTTAGTTTCCCTTGATGTTGTATTACTGTCCTTCTTATTTTACTGATGTGATAACCACAACACAGAGAGGCTAGGCATGTCACCCAATGTTACACAGCAGGGGGTGGTGAAATATATTTGAATACAGGAGTCTGATCTCAATGTCCATGTTCACTCACTACTCTCTAATGCTTCACCACAGAGGTCTTTGGCCCAACTTCTTTAAAGTCATGTCCTGAAGTAAGCTTGTTTCTTTGGAATTACGTTGCTTTTGCAGTTGCTGGTCCTAGGATTCTAGGAAACATAAGCACAGCTAATTCATATGGAACCTGTCTTAAGGCAATATAGGGTCCTGATACTGAGATTCCTCTTAGTCCAGACCACATCAAAGAGACTATAATGGGTCACCTGAGCAGCAGAACATCTTTGTAATCAGGGAAACATAGCAGTGCTCAGGACACTTTGAAATTCTTTTATTAAGTCTGAAGTCATACTTCAATAGGAATCATACTTCAATATGAAGACATAGGTGAAACTCTCCTGCCTCCTGACCACATGCTTCTGTCTCTGCCAGTACTTTGAAATTGACTCATATTGAAAGTAACCTCCTGTCCAGTGGCCTGTTTCTGTCACCAGTAAACTTCTGTTTGCCCCTCCTGTAACAAATTTCTGTTTCAACTACTTTTTAGAAATTGGCCATTAATAGATATGTACAACCTTTTTTGTAATTATTTGTTAACCCGATACCAATGGTTCATATTTTTCTAAAATGAGAGAGATGGTGATGAGCTTTTTCCTTAAATTTTGGATTGCAGTAAATTATTGACCTTTTCATTTGTTTGTTTTTAACTTCAAGTTCCTATCAATCACTGATAATTGGGTAAATATCTCTAAAAACATACATTTGCATTTTTTAAAGATTTAATAATTTATTTGAGAGAAAGAGTGAGAGAGAAAGCATTGGGAGTGGGGGTTTGGGGGTGCAGAGGAAGAGGGAGCAGACTCCCTGCTGAGCACAGAGCCACATGCTGAGATGCTGGGCTTGATCCCAGGACCCTGAGACTATAACCTGAGCCAAAATCAAGAGTAAGCCACTTAATCTACTAAGTCACCCAGATGTCCCTAGATTTGCATTTTTTTTTTAGAAACTTGGTTTTATGACCTCCACTTTTAGTGTGCTTTTCTTTTATTTTTTAACTTTACATCTCTTTAAAATATCAATATAATATTTCAAAAACTGCTATTTAGGTTAAGTGACATTTTCACTGTCACAGTTTTGTGTTTGACCTGAATAATCTATGTTTCCTTTGTTTTCCCTTTGCCTATAATTCTTTCCCATGGTTCAGCTCTCCAGTCATGATAGTGAATCGATATGTTGGTATCCCTGATTGGTGTAAGTGATGGATGGAAAGGAAAGCCATGCGGGGGGAGGGGGTGTCTTTAAGTCTTTGAACACTATATATTCAGTTGTTCAAATGTTTAACATGGGGGAGAGAAGATGGCTGCTTTATCATGATATAGTAACACCCTATGGGTCTTCAGTATTTCAGTTAAGGTTTCATACTCTCCCACCATACTCTGAAATCACCAAAGTCTCCCCAAAGTCTTCCTGTGGCATAATCAATATGAATCCTCATTACTTACCTTCTCAGCAACAACTGATAAAGTTGATCATACTTTCCTTTACAAATGTGATGACTCTATTTATAGGACACCATTATCTTGTTTTTTCCTTAATTTCCTGCTGACTTTTTGCAGGCCCCTTTGCTACTCAAGTTTCAGACCTATTATTTTATCCCATCATATTTATTTTGTAGGCAGTCTAATGCAATCCCAGGCTTTAAATATCATCCATTCACTCTTAAATATCCAACATTCTACTTAATATCTTTACTTAAATATTTGGAATTTAATACATCCAGTACTAATTCTTGATTTTCCTCCTCAATCTGCATCTCCATTTTTTTCTTATCTTAGTAAATAACAGTTTATTCAGTTGTTCATTTAATAATCACTTTTTTTCATAATTACTTTTAATTCACTTTTTCTTTTTCTTTTCTTTTTCTTTTTCTTTTTTTTTTTAAGATTTTGTGTATTTATTTGACAGACAGAGATCACCAGTAGGCAGAAAGGCAGACAGAGAGAGAGGAGGAAGCAGACTCCCTGCCGAGCAGATAGCCCAATGCAGGGCTCCATCCCAGGACCCTGGGATTATGATCTGAGCCAAAGGCAGAGGCTTTAGCCCACTGAGCCACCCAGGCACCTTTATTCACTATTTCATCAGTCCTTTGTCTCCAGTGCAAATCTAACTGATGAGAAAATCCTGTCAGTTTCAAATTTATAATTATCTTAGCTAAGGCTGCCAAAGCAAAGAGTCATGGACTTGGTGTCCTTAACAAAATAAACTAATTTTCTCATAGTTCTGAGGGCTAGAATTAAGGAGATGCAAAGTAAGTTCATTCTATAGTCTCTTTTCTTGGGTTGTAGATAGCTGCCATCTTGGTAAATACCCACATAATCTTTGCTTCATGTACGTTTATAAGAGAGTGAGCAAGTTTTCTAGTATCTCTTTGCTTAAGTATATTAACCTAATCATGAGGGCCCTACTCTCATGACATTATCGAAACTTAATTCTTAAAGTCTGGGTCATCCCATTCCAGCTCCTTGTGAGGTGCTAAAGTTGTATAATAAAACATTAATCTCTCCTGGTGGAAAAAAACAATAGATAATATAGCTGGCCATGTCTTGCCACATGAAGTGTCATTAAACTTGCAGCTTAGTAAAATTAGTGGGAAATTTGGGTTTTAAAAAGAACCAATAAGGGGCGCCTGGAAGGCTCAGTGGGTTAAGCCTCTGCCTTCGGCTTCAGTCATGATCTCAGGGTCCTGGGATCGAGCCCTGCATGGGGCTTTCTGCTCGGCAGGGAGCCTGCTTCCCCCGTCTCTCTCTGCCTACTTGTGATCTCTCTTTCTCTCTCTGCCAAATAAATAAATAAAATATTTTAAAAATTAAAAAAAAATCAATAATAGGAGCTAAAAAACAATAAAAATATTTTAGGTAAACATGTCACAAAATATGATCAAGATCTGTTCCCATGAAAACTAAAATCATCAGTGAAAGAATGTATAAAATATGTAAACAAATATAGATACACACAATCTTTATTCAGAAGTCCTTCCTTATTTGCCCCCAACAACCACAGACCCAGGCAACATTTCACATAAATGAAATCATGCAGTATGTGGTCTTTTGTGACTGATTTCTTTCATTTAGTATAATGTTTCCAGTTTGTCTATATAGCATACACCAATACTTCATACCTCTTTATTGCCAAATAATATTCCATTATGTGAATATATGTTATTTATTTATCTGTTCATCACTTGATGAATATTTGGGTTGGTTCTACTTCTTGGCTATTATAAGTACTGGTATAAAATATTCACATACAAATTTTTGTGTGGATATATGTTTATATGTCTCTTGGGTTTCATACCTCTTATGGCATATGTTTTTAGTTCTAATTAGGAGTAGAATTGCTAGGCCATATGATACTCTGTTTAACATGTTGAAGAACTGCCAGACTGTTTTCCATACCATTTTTCATTCTCATCAGCCTTATTTGAGGCTTTCAATTGTTCCATATCTTGATTATGGCCTGGGTGGGTGTGAAGTAGTATGTCATTGTGGTTTTGATATGCATTTCCCTAGTGAATAATAATGTTGAGCCTCCTTTCATGTGCTTATTGACCATTTTCACATCTTTGGAGAAATATTTCTTTAGATCTTGAAATCTTTGGCCTACTTTCCTTTTTCTTTTCTTTTCTTTCTTTCTTTATTTTTTTTTAACAGAGAGAGAGAGAGCTTGTACATGGAGGGTGGGGAAGAGCAGAAGGACAGAGAGAATCTTAAGCAGTCTCCATGCCCATCATGGAGCCCCACTCGGGGCTCAATCTCACAACCCTGAGATCATGACCTGAGCCAAAACCAAGAATTGGACGCTTAACCAACTGAGCAGCCAGGCACCCCAGTTTCATTTTTTTAAAAATTATTATAGTTCTTTATATATTCTAAATAAAATTATTTTATCATACATGATTTGCAGATCGTTTTCATTCTATGTTTTCTTTTCACTTTCACTCTTTTCACTCACTTTTGAAACACCGAAATTTTAAATTTTGATAAAATACAATTTATCAATTTCTTTTTGTCGCTTATATTTCAGGTGTGAAATCAAAGAAATCTTTGTATAACTCAAAGTCACAAAGATTTATCCTATATTTTCTTGTAAGATTTTCATAGTTTTAGCTCTTGCATTTAGATATATAACCCATTTTGAGTTAATTTTTATGTTATAGTTTGTGTATGGTGTGAAGTAGGGGGTTCAACCTCATTCTTCTGCATGTGAAGATCCAGTTGTCCCAGGGCCCTTGTTCAAAAAACTGTTCTTTCCCTCATTGTTTCATCTCGGAACCATTGTCACAAGTCAATCAAGCATAATTGTGAGAATTTATTTGCTAATTCTCAATTCTATTCCTTTGATCCATATTTCTAGCATTATGGAAATTATAGTAACATTTCTACCAGTAACTTACTTTCTTGAAAATTATGTCTTTATCACAAGTTTTGAAATCATAAAATGTGAGACCTTCATCTTTGTTCTTGTTTGTTTTGGCTCTTCTGGGTTCCTTCCTTTTCTGTATGAGTTCTGGGTTCAACTTGTCAGATTCTGCAAAAATACTGGCTAGTATTTTCTTGACAATTGTGTTAATCTATAGATAATTTAAATAATATTGCCATCTGAACAGTATTGTCTTTTCATCTATGAACATGGGATGTCTTTCCATTTATTTAGGTTTTCTTTAAATTTTCAACAATATTTTGCAGTTTTCAGAGGATAGATTTTTCACTTCTTTTGATATATCTGTTTTAAAAATAAATTTAATAAATAAAATATTTAGCATTAATGCTATAAATGGAATTATTTTCTTAATTTAATTTTCACATCTCTCAATGCTCATTTAGAGAAATGCAACTGTATTTTGTATTTTGATATTCTATCCTGTGGTTTTATTGATTTTTTTTTCTTAAAATGGTTCTTTTTTTTTTTTAATTTTTTTTCCAATTTATTTATTTGCAGAAAAACAGTATTCATTATTTTTTCACCACACCCAGTGCTCCATGCAAGCTGTGCCCTCTATAATACCCACCACCTGGTACCCCAACCTCCCACACCCCCCGCCACTTCAAACCCCTCAGACTGTTTTTCAGAGTCCATAGTCTCTCATGGTTCATCTCCCCTTCCAATTTACCCAAAAGCACATACCCTTCCCAATGTCCATAACCTTCCCCCCTTCTCCCAACCCCCCTCCCCCCAGCAACCCACAGTTTGTTTCGTGAGATTAAGAGTCACTTATGGTTTGTCTCCCTCCCTATCCCATCTTGTTTCATGGATTCTTCTCCTACCCACTTAAGCCCCCATGTTGCATCACCACTCCCTCATATCAGGGAGATCATATGATAGTTGTCTTTCTCTGCTTGACTTATTTCGCTAAGCATGATACGCTCTAGTTCCATCCATGTTGTCGCAAATGGCAAGATTTCGTTTCTTTTGATGGCTGCATAGTATTCCATTGTGTATATATACCACATCTTCTTGATCCATTCATCTGTTGATGGACATCTAGGTTCTTTCCATAGTTTGGCTATTGTGGACATTGCTGCTATAAACATTCGGGTGCACGTGCCCCTTTGGATCACTACGTTTGTATCTTTAGGGTAAATTCCCAGTAATGAAATTGCTGGGTCATAGGGCAGTTCTATTTTCAACATTTTGAGGAATCTCCATGCTGTTTTCCAGAGTGGTTGCACCAGCTTGCATTCCCACCAACAGTGTAGGAGGGTTCCCCTTTCTCCGCATCCTCGCCAGCATCTGTCATTTCCTGACTTGTTGATTTTAGCCATTCTGACTGGTGTGAGGTGATATCTCATTGTGGTTTTGATTTGTATTTCCCTGATGCCGAGGGATATGGAGCACTTTTTCATGTGTCTGTTGGCCATCTGGATGTCTTCTTTGCAGAAACGTCTGTTCATGTCCTCTGCCCATTTCTTGATTGGATTATTTGTTCTTTGGGTGTTGAGTTTGTTAAGTTCTTTATAGATTTTGGACACTAGTCCTTTATCTGATATGTCGTTTGAAAATATCTTCTCCCATTCTGTCAGTTGTCTTTTGGTTTTGTTAACTGTTTCCTTTGCTGTGCAAAAGCTTTTGATTTTGATGAAATCCCAAAAGTTCATTTTTGCCCTTGCTTCCCTTGCCTTTGGCGATGTTCCTAGGAAGATGTTGCTGCGGCTGAGGTCGAAGAGGTTGCTGCCTGTGTTCTCCTCAAGGATTTTGATGGATTCCTTTCTCACATTGAGGTCCTTAATCCATTTTGAATCTATTTTTGTGTGTGGTGTAAGGAAATGGTCCAATTTCATTTTTCTGCACGTGGCTGTCCAATTTTCCCAACACCATTTATTGAAGAGGCTGTCTTTTTTCCATTGGACATTCTTTCCTGCTTTGTCGAAGATTAGTTGACCATAGAGTTGAGGGTCTATTTCTGGGCTCTCTATTCTGTTCCATTGGTCTATGTGTCTGTTTTTGTGCCAGTACCATGCTGTCTTGATGATGACAGCTTTGTAATAAAGCTTGAAGTCCGGAATTGTGATGCCACCAACTTTGGCTTTGTTTTTCAATATCCCTTTGGCTATTCGAGGTCTTTTCTGGTTCCATATAAATTTTAGAATTATTTGTTCCATTTCTTTGAAAAAGATGGATGGTACTTTGATAGGAATTGCATTAAATGTGTAGATTGCTTTAGGTAGCATAGACATTTTCACAATATTTATTCTTCCAATCCAGGAGCATGGAACATTTTTCCATTTCTTTGTGTCTTCCTCAATTTCTTTCATGAGTACTTTATAGTTTTCTGAGTATAGATTCTGTGCCTCTTTGGTTAGGTTTATTCCTAGGTATCTTATGGTTTGGGGTGCAATTGTAAATGGGATTGACTCCTTAATTTCTCTTTCTTCTGTCTTGTTGTTGGTGTAGAGAAGTGCAACTGATTTCTGTGCATTGATCTTATATCCTGACACTTTACTGAATTCCTGTATAAGTTCTAGCAGTTTTGGAGTGGAGTCTTTTGGGTTTTCCACATAGAGTATCATATCATCTGCGAAGAGTGATAATTTGACTTCTTCTTTGCCGATTTGGATGCCTTTAATTTCCTTTTGTTGTCTGATTGCTGAGGCTAGGACTTCTAGTACTATGTTGAATAGCAGTGGTGATAATGGACATCCCTGCCGTGTTCCTGACCTTAGTGGAAAAGCTTTCAGTTTTTCTCCATTGAGAATGATATTTGCAGTGGGTTTTTCATAGATGGCTTTGATGATATTGAGGTATGTGCCCTCTATCCCTACACTTTGAAGGGTTTTGATCAGGAAGGGATGCTGTACTTTGTCAAATGCTTTTTCAGCATCTATTGAGAGTATCATATGGTTCTTGTTCTTTCTTTTATTGATGTGTTGTATCACATTGACTGATTTGCGGATGTTGAACCAACCTTGCAGCCCTGGGATAAATCCCACTTGGTCGTGGTGAATAATCATTTTAATGTACTGTTGAATCCTATTGGCTAGTATTTTGGTGAGAATTTTTGCATCTGTGTTCATCAAGGATATTGGTCTATAGCTCTCTTTTTTGATGGGATCCTTGTCTGGTTTTGGGATCAAGGTGATGCTGGCCTCATAAAATGAGTTTGGGAGTTTGCCTTCCATTTCTATTTTTTGGAACAGTTTCAGGAGAATAGGAATTAGTTCCTCTTTAAATGTTTGGTAGAATTCCCCAGGGAAGCCATCTGACCCTGGGCTTTTGTTTGTTTGGAGATTTTTAATGACTGTTTCAATCTCCTTACTGGTTATGGGTCTGTTCAGGCTTTCTATTTCTTCCTGGTTCAATTTTGGTAGTTTATATGTTTCTAGGAATGCATCCATTTCTTCCAGATTGTCAAATTTGTTGGCGTAGAGTTGCTCATAGTATGTTCTTATAATAGTTTGTATTTCTTTGGTGTTAGTTGTGATCTCTCCTCTTTCATTCATGATTTTATTTATTTGGGTCCTTTCTCTTTTCTTTTTGATAAGTCTGGCCAAGGGTTTATCAATTTTATTAATTCTTTCAAAGAACCAGCTCCTAGTTTGGTTGATTTGTTCTATTGTTTTTTTGGTTTCTATTTCATTGATTTCTGCTCTGATCTTTATGATTTCTCTTCTCCTGCTGGGCTTAGGGTTTCTTTCTTGTTCTTTCTCCAGCTCCTTTAGGTGTAGGGTTAGGTTGTGTACCTGAGACCTTTCTTGTTTCTTGAGAAAAGCTTGTACCGCTATATATTTTCCTCTCAGGACTGCCTTTGTTGTGTCCCACAGATTTTGAACCGTTGTGTTTTCATTATCATTTGTTTCCATGATTTTTTTCAATTCTTCTTTAATTTCCCGGTTGACCCATTCATTCTTTAGAAGGATGCTGTTTAGTCTCCATGTATTTGTGTTCTTTCCAAACTTCCTCTTGTGGTTGAGTTCTAGCTTCAGAGCATTGTGGTCTGAAAATATGCAGGGAATGATCCCAATCTTTTGATACCGGTTGAGTCCTGATTTAGGACCGAGGATGTGATCTATTCTGGAGAATGTTCCATGTGCACTAGAGAAGAATGTGTATTCTGTTGCTTTGGGATGAAATGTTCTGAATATATCTGTGATGTCCATCTCATCCAGTGTATCATTTAAGGCCTTTATTTCCCTGTTGATCTTTTGCTTGGATGATCTGTCCATTTCAGTGAGGGGAGTGTTAAAGTCCCCTACTATTATTGTATTATTGTTGATGTGTTTCTTTGATTTTGTTATTAACTGGTTTTATATAGTTGGCTGCGCCCACGTTGGGGGCATAGATATTTAAAATTGTTAGATCTTCTTGTTGGACAGACCCTTTGAGTATGATATAGTGTCCTTCCTCATCTCTTATTATAGTCTTTGGCTTAAAATCTAATTGATCTGATATAAGGATTGCCACTCCTGCTTTTTTCTGATGTCCATTAGCATGGTAAATTCTTTTCCACCCCTTCACTTTAAGTCTGGAGGTGTCTTCGGGTTTAAAATGAGTTTCTTGGAGGCAACATATAGATGGGTTTTGTTTTTTTATCCATTCTGATACCCTGTGTCTTTTGATTGGGGCATTTAGCCCATTAACATTCAGGGTAACTATTGAGAGATATGATTTTAGTGCCATTGTATTGCCTGTAAGGTGACTGTTACTGTATATTGTCTCTGTTCCTTTCTGATCTACCACTTGTAGGCTCTCTCTTTGCTTAGAGGACCCCTTTCAGTATTTCCTGTAGAGCTGGTTTGGTGTTTGCAAATTCTTTCAGTTTTTGTTTGTCCTGGAAGCTTTTAATCTCTCCTTCTATTTTCAATGATAGCCTAGCTGGATATAGTATTCTTGGCTGCATGTTTTTCTCGTTTAGTGCTCTGAGAATATCATGCCAGCTCTTTCTGGCCTGCCAGGTCTCTGTGGATAAGTCAGCTGCCAATCTAATACTTTTACCATTGTATGTTACAGACTTCTTTTCCCGGGCTGCTTTCAGGATTTTCTCTTTGTCACTAAGGCTTGTAAATTTTACTATTAGGTGACGGGGTGTGGGCCTATTCTTATTGATTTTGAGGGGCGTTCTCTGAACCTCCTGAATTTTGATGCTCGTTCCCTTTGCCATATTGGGGAAATTCTCCCCAATAATTCTCTCCAGTATACCTTCTGCTCCCCTCTCTCTTTCTTCTTCTTCTGGAATCCCCATTATTCTAATGTTGTTTCGTCTTATGGTGTCACTTATCTCTCGAATTCTCCCCTCGTGGTCCAGTAGCTGTTTGTCCCTCTTTTGCTCAGCTTCTTTATTCTCTGTCATTTGGTCTTCTATATCGCTAATTCTTTCTTCTGCCTCATTTATCCTAGCAGTGAGAGCCTCCATTTTTGATTGAACTTCATTAATAGCTTTTTTGATTTCAACTTGGTTAGATTTTAGTTCTTTTATTTCTCCAGAAAGGGCTTTTATATCTCTGGAGAGGGTTTCTCTAATATCTTCCATGCCTTTTTCAAGCCCGGCTATAACCTTGAGAATTGTCATTTTGAACTCTAGATCTGACATATTACCAATGTCTGTATTGATTAGGTCCCTAGCCTTCGGTACTGCCTCTTGTTCTTTTTTTTGTTGTGAATTTTTCCGCCTTGTCATTTTGTCCAGCTAAGAGTATATGAAGGAGCAAGTAAAATACTAAAAGGGTGGCAACAATCCCAGGAAAATATGCTTTAACCAAATCAGAAGAGATCCCAAATCGTGAGGGGGGATTTCTCCCCCCTCACAATTGGGTGAGGGATCTCCTCTGATTGGGATCTCCTTTGATTGGGATCTCCCAATCTCTTCTGATTGGGATCTCTTCTGATTTGGGGATAAAAAGAGGTTCAAAAAGAAAGAAAGAAAAAAAGAAAAAAAAGAGATTGAATTAAAAATTCAATCAAGAATTTAAAAAAGAATTAAGAAAAAAAGATTGAAGAGATTAGGATCTCTTCTGATTTGGGGATAAAAAAAAGGTTCAAAAAGAAAGAAAAAAAAGAATTAAAAAAAAGAAAAAGAATAAACAAAAGTATAAAAAAGAAAAATATATATATTAGATAATCTAGTTAAAAAACGTTAAAAGAGAAAAGGGTAAAAGTTATAAAAAATTTTAGCAGAAGAAGAGAAAAAAAATGAAAAAGAAAAAAATTAAATTAACTGCAAGACTGAAAAATCACAGGCAGAAAGCCATGAGTTCCGTGGTTTGTTTTCTCCTCCTCTGGAATTCTGCTGCTCTCTCCTTGGTATTGAAACTGCACTCCTTGGTAGGTGAACTTGGTCTTGCCTGGATTTCTTGTTGATCTTCTGGGGGAGGGGCCTGGTGTAGTGATTCTCAAGTGTCTTTGCCCCAGGCGGAATTACACCGCCCTTACCAGGGGCCGGGCTGAGTGATGTGCTCGGCTTTGCTTTCAGGAGCTTTTGTTCCCTGAGCGCTTTCCGTAGAGTTCCGGAGGACGGGAATACAAATGGCGGCCTCCTGGTCTCCGGCCCGGAGGAGCCGAGAGCCGGGGGCCCCGCTCCCCTGTGCGCCCTCAGCGAACAGCTCCCAGTAACTCGCGTCAGCCCAACCTCCAGCCGCGCTCCGAGCTCACCGAGCTTGCGACCGGTTCAAGGCAACTCCAAGCTGCGAGCTTACTGTCGGCTCTGTCTCTGCAGCCGGCTTTCCCGTTCCAATATCCGCAAGCTCTGCGACACTCGGACACCCCTGATCCTTCTGTGACCCCGCAGGACCTGAGGTCACGCCGACCCCGTGTGGGCTTCGCCCCGGTTTAGCCTCCGGAGCGATGTCCCTCAGCGGAACAGACTTTTAAAAGTCCTGATTTTGTGCTCCGTTGCTCCGCCGCTTGCCGGGAGCCGGCCCCTCCCCCCGGGGTCTATCTTCCCGTCACTTTGGATTCACTTCTCCGCCAGTCCTACCTTTCAGAAAGTGGTTGTTTTTCTGTTTCTAGAATTGCTGTTCTTCTCCTCGATCTGCCGATGGATTTGCAGGTGTTTGCAATCTTTAGATAAGCTCTCTAGCTGATCTCCTGCTAGCTGAGGTAGTCTCAGCCTGCTACTTCTCCGCCATCTTGACTCCTCCCTTTATTGATTTTTTTATTAGTTCTAGGATTTTTGTGGATTCCTCAGGATATCTATACCCAAGATCATGTCATCTGTGAGTAGAGATAGTTTTATTTCTTCCTTTCTAATTGGAGTGACCTTTTTTTTCCCTTGCCCTCTTTGTCTGGCTAGAACCTCTATGACAAGGTTGGATAGAAGTGGTGAGAGCATAATACCCTGCAGTTCCATCCACATAGTTTCAAATGGCAAGAGTTCAATTTTTTGATGGCTGCATAGTATTCCATTGTGTGTGTGTGTGTGGGTGTGTACCACATCTTTATCCATTCATCTGTTGATGGACATCTAGGCTCTTTCCCTAGTTTGGCTATTATGGATATTATGCTAAGCGAAATAGGAGAGAGACAGAAAGTCAATTATCATATGATCTCACTGATATGAGGCATTTGAGAAAGAAGACAGAGGATCATAGGTGAAGGGAGGGAAAAATGAAACAAGATGAAACCAGAGAGGGAGACAGACCATAAGAGACTCTTAATCTCAGGAAATAAACTGAGGGTTGCTGGAGGGCAGGGAGTTAGGAGGGATGGTGTGGTTGGGTGATGGACATTGGGGAAGGAATGTATTCTGGTGAGTGGTGTGAATTGTGTAAGACTGATGAATCATAGACCTGTACCCCTAAAATAAATAATACATTATATGTTAATAAATATAAATAAGTAAAATAAAATTTAGGAGTTGTCTTTCTTCCAGGAAAAAAAAAAAGTGGTGAGAGCAGACATCATTGAATTGTTTCTTATTCTAAGGGGAAAGCATTGAGCCTTTCACCAAAAGGTAACATGTTAGCTGTAGGTTTTTCACAGAAGTCTTTTATCAGGTTAAATTTATGTTTATTCCAACTTTTTGAATCTTTTTATCATGAAAGAATTTTTTGGATTTGTTAAATGTTTTATATTTATTGGTATGATTGTGTTTTTGTTATTATCTTATTAACAAGATAAATTACATTAATTTATTTGCAGATATAAACATGTCTTGCATTCCTGGGATTAATATCACTTTGTCATGGTGTGTAATACTTTCTATATGTTAGTGGATTGCATTTGCTTGTATTTTGTTGAGGATTTTGCATCTATTATTAATAAGAAATATTTGTCTATAATTCTTTTGTGTTATATCTTTGTCTGAGTTAGGTATCAGGATAATATTGACCTCATAGAATGAGTTCGGAAGAGTTTCCACTCATAGATTTTTGAGAGTTTGTAAAGAATTGGTATTGATTCTTCTTTAAATGTTTCATAGAATTGACCAGTGAAACCATTTGATACTGGGTTTTTGTGTTTTGGAGGAAAGTCTTTTGATTGTTAATTCAATCTCTTGTTATGCTTGCCTAGTAGTTATACTTCACTTGTTATTCAGTTTTTATTTCTTCTAGTGTCAGTTTTTAGAATGTGTTTCTTGTAGGAATCTGTCCACTTCATCTAATTTATCTAATTTGTTGACCTATAGTTCTTCATAGTATTTTTTTTTATATCTTGTTTTTTCAAGGTCTATATTAAATGTCTCCTATTTCATTCTTGATTTTAGTGGTTTGAGTCTTCTCTCTCTCTCTCTCTATCTCTCTGGTCAATCTAGTTGAAGTTTTGTCAATTTTGTCAACCTTTTTGAAGAACCAACTTCTGGTTTCACTGATTTTATCTCTTAATTTTCTACCTTGTATTCCATTTATTTCTGCTTTAAGTTTAATTATTACCTTCCTTCTGCTTTCTTAGGATTTACTTTGCTGTTTTTCCAGGTAGAAATTTAGGTTATTGATTTGAGATATTTTACATATATACATATGGACAATTACAGCTATAAATTTTCTTCAAAACTGCTATAACTACATCCCATAATGTTTGGTATGTTGAGCCTTTTATTTTTCTCAAACATATTTTCCAACTTCTCTTATTATTTCTTCTCAGACCCATTTATTATTTAGGAATATGCTACTTAATTTTTATGTACTTGTGAATTTGCCAAACATCTTTCTGTTATAAATTTCTAATGTTCTATTGTGGTCATAGAGCATAGCTTGTGTGATTTCAATCCTTGTAAACTTAGTGAGTTATTTTATGGCCTACTATATAGCTAATTCTGTAGTTCAACATGTACTTGAGAACAATATGTATTGTGTTATTAGGTACAATAGTCTATAAATTTCTGTTACGTTCAGTTTATAGATAGTGTTCTGAACATGTTCTATTTCCTTATTGATCTTCTGTCTAGCTTTTCTATCCATTATTCAAACCTCCAACTATTATATGACATTATCACTTTGTCCCTTCAATTTACTCAGATTTTTTCAGATATTTTGAGGATTTGATATTAGGTGAATATAATGCTACAATTGTTAAAACTTCATTATAGATTTTAGCTTTTATCATTATAAAATGTACCTCTTCATCTCTGTCCATTTACTTTCAATCTATTTGTCTTTGAATGTAAAGTGTGGACAGCACAAGTTGAGTCCAACAATCCTTGCTTTTGATTCAATTTTTCAATTAATTTGCATTTATTGTTACTATTGATAAAGTTAAATTTACTTTTTACATCTTTTGTTTGCTATATGTGTCCTGTCTTTTTTTTTTTTTAAAGATTTTATTTATTTATTTGACAGTCAGAGATCACAAGTAGGCAGAGGCAGGCAGAGAGAGAGGAGGAAGCAGGCTCCCTGCTGAGCAGAGAGCCTGATGAGGGACTCGATCCCAGGACCCTGAGATCATGACCTGAGCCGAAAATAGCGGCCTAACCCACTGAGCCACCCAGGCGCCCCTGTCCTGTCTTTTTTATTCCTATTTCTTCTTTCCTGCTTTCTTTGCATTAACAGATATATTCTAGTGTAATATACTAATTATTTTCTTTATTTTTAAATCTATATTTTGAGTTATTTAAGAATAGTTGTTCTAGAGGAGGAGTCAAGATGGCGGAGAAGTAGCAGGCTGAGACTACCTCAGCTAGCAGGAGATCAGCTAGAGAGCTTATCTAAAGATTGCAAACACCTGCAAATCCATCGGCAGATCGAGGAGAAGAACAGCAATTCTAGAAACAGAAAAACAACCACTTTCTGAAAGGTAGGACTGGCGGAGAAGTGAATCCAAAGTGACGGGAAGATAGACCCCGGGGGGAGGGGCCGGCTCCCGGCAAGCGGCGGAGCAACGGAGCACAAAATCAGGACTTTTAAAAGTCTGTTCCGCTGAGGGACATCGCTCCGGAGGCTAAACCGGGGCGAAGCCCACACGGGGTCGGCGTGACCTCAGGTCCTGCGGGGTCACAGAAGGATCAGGGGTGTCCGAGTGTCGCAGAGCTTGCGGATATTGGAACGGGAAAGCCGGCTGCAGAGACAGAGCCGACAGTAAGCTCGCAGCTTGGAGTTGCCTTGAACCGGTCGCAAGCTCGGTGAGCTCGGAGCGCGGCTGGAGGTTGGGCTGACGCGAGTTACTGGGAGCTGTTCGCTGAGGGCGCACAGGGGAGCGGGGCCCCCGGCTCTCGGCTCCTCCGGGCCGGAGACCAGGAGGCCGCCATTTGTATTCCCGTCCTCCGGAACTCTACGGAAAGCGCTCAGGGAACAAAAGCTCCTGAAAGCAAAGCCGAGCACATCACTCAGCCCGGCCCCTGGTAAGGGCGGTGTAATTCCGCCTGGGGCAAAGACACTTGAGAATCACTACACCAGGCCCCTCCCCCAGAAGATCAACAAGAAATCCAGGCAAGACCAAGTTCACCTACCAAGGAGTGCAGTTTCAATACCAAGGAGAGAGCAGCAGAATTCCAGAGGAGGAGAAAACAAACCACGGAACTCATGGCTTTCTGCCTGTGATTTTTCAGTCTTGCAGTTAATTTAATTTTTTTCTTTTTCATTTTTTTTCTCTTCTTCTGCTAAAATTTTTTATAACTTTTACCCTTTTCTCTTTTAACGTTTTTTAACTAGATTATCTAATATATATATTTTTCTTTTTTATACTTTTGTTTATTCTTTTTCTTTTTTTTAATTCTTTTTTTTCTTTCTTTTTGAACCTTTTTTTTATCCCCAAATCAGAAGAGATCCTAATCTCTTCAATCTTTTTTTCTTAATTCTTTTTTAAATTCTTGATTGAATTTTTAATTCAATCTCTTTTTTTTCTTTTTTTCTTTCTTTCTTTTTGAACCTCTTTTTATCCCCAAATCAGAAGAGATCCCAATCAGAAGAGATTGGGAGATCCCAATCAAAGGAGATCCCAATCAGAGGAGATCCCTCACCCAATCGTGAGGGGGGAGAAATCCCCCCTCACGATTTGGGATCTCTTCTGATTTGGTTTAAAGCATATTTTCCTGGGATTGTTGCCACCCTTTTAGTATTTTACTTGCTCCTTCATATACTCTTAGCTGGACAAAATGACAAGGCGGAAAAATTCACAACAAAAAAAAGAACAAGAGGCAGTACCGAAGGCTAGGGACCTAATCAATACAGACATTGGTAATATGTCAGATCTAGAGTTCAAAATGACAATTCTCAAGGTTATAGCCGGGCTTGAAAAAGGCATGGAAGATATTAGAGAAACCCTCTCCAGAGATATAAAAGCCCTTTCTGGAGAAATAAAAGAACTAAAATCTAACCAAGTTGAAATCAAAAAAGCTATTAATGAAGTTCAATCAAAAATGGAGGCTCTCACTGCTAGGATAAATGAGGCAGAAGAAAGAATTAGCGATATAGAAGACCAAATGACAGAGAATAAAGAAGCTGAGCAAAAGAGGGACAAACAGCTACTGGACCACGAGGGGAGAATTCGAGAGATAAGTGACACCATAAGACGAAACAACATTAGAATAATGGGGATTCCAGAAGAAGAAGAAAGAGAGAGGGGAGCAGAAGGTATACTGGAGAGAATTATTGGGGAGAATTTCCCCAATATGGCAAAGGGAACGAGCATCAAAATTCAGGAGGTTCAGAGAACGCCCCTCAAAATCAATAAGAATAGGCCCACACCCCGTCACCTAATAGTAAAATTTACAAGCCTTAGTGACAAAGAGAAAATCCTGAAAGCAGCCCGGGAAAAGAAGTCTGTAACATACAATGGTAAAAGTATTAGATTGGCAGCTGACTTATCCACAGAGACCTGGCAGGCCAGAAAGAGCTGGCATGATATTCTCAGAGCACTAAACGAGAAAAACATGCAGCCAAGAATACTATATCCAGCTAGGCTATCATTGAAAATAGAAGGAGAGATTAAAAGCTTCCAGGACAAACAAAAACTGAAAGAATTTGCAAACACCAAACCAGCTCTACAGGAAATACTGAAAGGGGTCCTCTAAGCAAAGAGAGAGCCTACAAGTGGTAGATCAGAAAGGAACAGAGACAATATACAGTAACAGTCACCTTACAGGCAATACAATGGCACTAAAATCATATCTCTCAATAGTTACCCTGAATGTTAATGGGCTAAATGCCCCAATCAAAAGACACAGGGTATCAGAATGGATAAAAAAACAAAACCCATCTATATGTTGCCTCCAAGAAACTCATTTTAAACCCGAAGACACCTCCAGACTTAAAGTGAAGGGGTGGAAAAGAATTTACCATGCTAATGGACATCAGAAAAAAGCAGGAGTGGCAATCCTTATATCAGATCAATTAGATTTTAAGCCAAAGACTATAATAAGAGATGAGGAAGGACACTATATCATACTCAAAGGGTCTGTCCAACAAGAAGATCTAACAATTTTAAATATCTATGCCCCCAACGTGGGCGCAGCCAACTATATAAAACCAGTTAATAACAAAATCAAAGAAACACATCAACAATAATACAATAATAGTAGGGGACTTTAACACTCCCCTCACTGAAATGGACAGATCATCCAAGCAAAAGATCAACAGGGAAATAAAGGCCTTAAATGATACACTGGATGAGATGGACATCACAGATATATTCAGAACATTTCATCCCAAAGCAACAGAATACACATTCTTCTCTAGTGCACATGGAACATTCTCCAGAATAGATCACATCCTCGGTCCTAAATCAGGACTCAACCGGTATCAAAAGATTGGGATCATTCCCTGCATATTTTCAGACCACAATGCTCTGAAGCTAGAACTCAACCACAAGAGGAAGTTTGGAAAGAACACAAATACATGGAGACTAAACAGCATCCTTCTAAAGAATGAATGGGTCAACCGGGAAATTAAAGAAGAATTGAAAAAAATCATGGAAACAAATGATAATGAAAACACAACGGTTCAAAATCTGTGGGACACAACAAAGGCAGTCCTGAGAGGAAAATATATAGCGGTACAAGCTTTTCTCAAGAAACAAGAAAGGTCTCAGGTACACAACCTAACCCTACACCTAAAGGAGCTGGAGAAAGAACAAGAAAGAAACCCTAAGCCCAGCAGGAGAAGAGAAATCATAAAGATCAGAGCAGAAATCAATGAAATAGAAACCAAAAAAACAATAGAACAAATCAACCAAACTAGGAGCTGGTTCTTTGAAAGAATTAATAAAATTGATAAACCCTTGGCCAGACTTATCAAAAAGAAAAGAGAAAGGACCCAAATAAATAAAATCATGAATGAAAGAGGAGAGATCACAACTAACACCAAAGAAATACAAACTATTATAAGAACATACTATGAGCAACTCTACGCCAACAAATTTGACAATCTGGAAGAAATGGATGCATTCCTAGAAACATATAAACTACCAAAATTGAACCAGGAAGAAATAGAAAGCCTGAACAGACCCATAACCAGTAAGGAGATTGAAACAGTCATTAAAAATCTCCAAACAAACAAAAGCCCAGGGTCAGATGGCTTCCCTGGGGAATTCTACCAAACATTTAAAGAGGAACTAATTCCTATTCTCCTGAAACTGTTCCAAAAAATAGAAATGGAAGGCAAACTCCCAAACTCATTTTATGAGGCCAGCATCACCTTGATCCCAAAACCAGACAAGGATCCCATCAAAAAAGAGAGCTATAGACCAATATCCTTGATGAACACAGATGCAAAAAATTCTCACCAAAATACTAGCCAATAGGATTCAACAGTACATTAAAATGATTATTCACCACGACCAAGTGGGATTTATCCCAGGGCTGCAAGGTTGGTTCAACATCCGCAAATCAGTCAATGTGATACAACACATCAATAAAAGAAAGAACAAGAACCATATGATACTCTCAATAGATGCTGAAAAAGCATTTGACAAAGTACAGCATCCCTTCCTGATCAAAACCCTTCAAAGTGTAGGGATAGAGGGCACATACCTCAATATCATCAAAGCCATCTATGAAAAACCCACTGCAAATATCATTCTCAATGGAGAAAAACTGAAAGCTTTTCCACTAAGGTCAGGAACACGGCAGGGATGTCCATTATCACCACTGCTATTCAACATAGTACTAGAAGTCCTAGCCTCAGCAATCAGACAACAAAAGGAAATTAAAGGCATCCAAATCGGCAAAGAAGAAGTCAAATTATCACTCTTCGCAGATGATATGATACTCTATGTGGAAAACCCAAAAGACTCCACTCCAAAACTGCTAGAACTTATACAGGAATTCAGTAAAGTGTCAGGATATAAGATCAATGCACAGAAATCAGTTGCACTTCTCTACACCAACAACAAGACAGAAGAAAGAGAAATTAAGGAGTCAATCCCATTTACAATTGCACCCCAAACCATAAGATACCTAGGAATAAACCTAACCAAAGAGGCACAGAATCTATACTCAGAAAACTATAAAGTACTCATGAAAGAAATTGAGGAAGACACAAAGAAATGGAAAAATGTTCCATGCTCCTGGATTGGAAGAATAAATATTGTGAAAATGTCTATGCTACCTAAAGCAATCTACACATTTAATGCAATTCCTATCAAAGTACCATCCATCTTTTTCAAAGAAATGGAACAAATAATTCTAAAATTTATATGGAACCAGAAAAGACCTCGAATAGCCAAAGGGATATTGAAAAACAAAGCCAAAGTTGGTGGCATCACAATTCCGGACTTCAAGCTTTATTACAAAGCTGTCATCATCAAGACAGCATGGTACTGGCACAAAAACAGACACATAGACCAATGGAACAGAATAGAGAGCCCAGAAATAGACCCTCAACTCTATGGTCAACTAATCTTCGACAAAGCAGGAAAGAATGTCCAATGGAAAAAAGACAGCCTCTTCAATAAATGGTGTTGGGAAAATTGGACAGCCACGTGCAGAAAAATGAAATTGGACCATTTCCTTACACCACACACAAAAATAGATTCAAAATGGATTAAGGACCTCAATGTGAGAAAGGAATCCATCAAAATCCTTGAAGAGAACACAGGCAGCAACCTCTTCGACCTCAGCCGCAGCAACATCTTCCTAGGAACATCGCCAAAGGCAAGGGAAGCAAGGGCAAAAATGAACTTTTGGGATTTCATCAAAATCAAAAGCTTTTGCACAGCAAAGGAAACAGTTAACAAAACCAAAAGACAACTGACAGAATGGGAGAAGATATTTTCAAACGACATATCAGATAAAGGACTAGTGTCCAAAATCTATAAAGAACTTAACAAACTCAACACCCAAAGAACAAATAATCCAATCAAGGAATGGGCAGAGGACATGAACAGACGTTTCTGCAAAGAAGACATCCAGATGGCCAACAGACACATGAAAAAGTGCTCCATATCCCTCGGCATCAGGGAAATACAAATCAAAACCACAATGAGATATCACCTCACACCAGTCAGAATGGCTAAAATCAACAAGTCAGGAAATGACAGATGCTGGCGAGGATGCGGAGAAAGGGGAACCCTCCTACACTGTTGGTGGGAATGCAAGCTGGTGCAACCACTCTGGAAAACAGCATGGAGATTCCTCAAAATGTTGAAAATAGAACTGCCCTATGACCCAGCAATTTCATTACTGGGAATTTACCCTAAAGATACAAACGTAGTGATCCAAAGGGGCACGTGCACCCGAATGTTTATAGCAGCAATGTCCACAATAGCCAAACTATGGAAGGAACCTAGATGTCCATCAACAGTTGAATGGATCAAGAAGATGTGGTATATATACACAATGGAATACTATGCAGCCATCAAAAGAAACGAAATCTTGCCATTTGCGACAACATGGATGGAACTAGAGCGTATCATGCTTAGTGAAATAAGTCAAGCGGAGAAAGACAACTATCATATGATCTCCCTGATATGAGGGAGTGGTGATGCAACATGGGGGCTTAAGTGGGTAGGAGAAGAATCCATGAAACAAGATGGGATAGGGAGGGAGACAAACCATAAGTGACTCTTAATCTCACAAAACAAACTGTGGGTTGCTGGGGGGAGGGGGGGTTGGGAGAAGGGGGGAAGGTTATGGACATTGGGGAGGTTATGTGCTTTTGGGTAAATTGGAAGGGGAGATGAACCATGAGAGACTATGGACTCTGAAAAACAGTCTGAGGGGTTTGAAGTGGCCGGGGGGTGGGAGGTTGGGGTACCAGGTGGTGGGTATTATAGAGGGCACAGCTTGCATGGAGCACTGAGTGTGGTGAAAAAATAATGAATACTGTTTTTCTGAAAATAAATAAATTGGGAAAAAAAAAAAGAATAGTTGTTCTATAGCTTACAATATTTCCTAATTAATTATTATTAACCTTACTAATAATTGACTTTTACTAATTGAATTCCAGTACATTATAGAAACATTACTTCTCTGGACTTCTATTTATTCTTCCCCCTTTCTGTGATATCATTTATACATAACATCTGTATATGATAAAAGCTCAAATATGCATTGCTATAATTATTAAATAATTTTATTCCTTTTAGGGAAAGAGAGTAAGTATATATTTATAGACTTTGCTGTATTAACCTTGTTATTTTCTATTTCTGGTTCTTTTCATTTGTTCTTGAAATCGTATACACTATGTTGTGTCATTTCCTTACTCTAACATATCTTTCTTCCCACCCATCTCTTTTGTACTGGTATTGTCAAAGGTATTACATATCTGTATTTTAGAGGTCCAATTCCATACATATTGCTTCACATAATTGCTTTTAAAATAAGTCAATTAGAAGAAGAGAGAAGAAATATGCAATTACATTCTTTTTTTATAATTACCTTAATAATTACCATTGGCAGTTCTTTTTTCATGTAGATTTGGATTATCTGTCGGGTCACTTGTTTTCAGCCTTAAGAGTTCCCTTAAGTATTTCTTGTAAAGTAATATGGTTCCAATAAATTCTTTCAAGTTTTATTTCTGTAGAGAGAGCACTGTCAGGTTTCCATTGCCAAATAGGCCTATATAAATAACCCAGATCCACTGAGGTTATCAAAGGAAACATAACCATTAAGGATGAGTTACTCCCACAGACAAAGGGAAGAAAAACAAGCAAGAGTAAAGATAGATAAAACAGAGAGTAATCTATAAACTAAAATTTGAGAAATGGTAAACTTTGGTAAACAGCTGAATGTCCATGAAAATATAATACTTGCGCATTGATGACAGTGGAGATCAATGGGAAGAGGTGCTCGCTGAGATCACTTATGTCCAGTGGAATGCACCAGGAACAATCAATAGAACATAGGCTGCCAGATAGTATTTGTAAGGGTGAGTAGGAGTCAGCATCCTAATAGCCACCCTAGTAGGAGCAGCAAAATCAGCAATATGATGTCATTATTAAATAATTTCAATAATTTTTCTGGACAATAAAAGATTACCACTTTTGGTCATTTCTTTGTTGTTTTATGTGAAAGTATTTCAGATATTTAAGCTTAATCATCTAGATTCTAATAGGCCCATAAACACATTAGGCTTTTTATCTTCATCTACCAGGTATTTTTATGAGAATCTAAGTAGTCTTCTGAGTGAATAAATCTAACATATCAGACATGTGTATGTTGGAGGGCAGGGAGGGAAAGGGACATGAAAGAGATGGCAGTCATGGGTAACTCCAAAGTTGTTGGCATAGACAATTGAGAGGATGGATATGACATTTCCTGGAATTAGAATACTAGAGAGGACAAGAGAAATCATATTGGGAGAAGAAAGATTTGTCCAGAGTCCATTCAGACAATTTTAAGAATCTAATGAAATAGTTATGCAAGTGGGCCTAATAAAAGGTAGTACACAACATGAATATTGATGGTGATTATGATGATGGATTGATTACAGCCTTGCAGTCAGATTCCCATTGTACAAATATTTTGGAACCACTTCTACTATATTCAACTTCATATTAAACACTATCAAAATGTTTCTAGTTGTCTAGGTTGTTTTGGCCCTAAATATAAATGTTAATGTTAATTCTCTTATACTCCTTGGCATCTCAGTCTTTAGCTCTTTCTAATTTCACTGTGATAAACATAGCCAAGTATTTTCTTCCAAAATATATCTACAGTACATCCAAGGGTTTTCCTACAGACATATTCCCAGAACACTGAGCAAAAACCTAAAAGATGTAGTATAAACAAAAAGCAACTCTATTTACAAAAATTCAACTTAAGGTTGAACAGAGGAAGAATGAGTCAACACCACTCACCATCAACAGATGTTAGAGGTCATTGTGGGTTTTTGTTTTTGTTTTTTTAAAATTTCTGTCAGTTTCTGTTGCTTTTAACCTTAATATGTGTAAGATTTACCTGGTGGGCTTACTAAAATGAAGAGTCCTGGGACACAAAGAAAATCTGATTCAATAACTGAATAAGGAAATTGCATTGTTAACATAATCGTAAAATAATGATGAGATGGTGTTGCCCATGGATCACAGTGAGAGAAACTGGAACATTTGGTCATTAGTATTTGGCATGCTTGCTGTCCCTCTGCTTACTTTTGAAGATTACAACTGTTGATAAGGTTAAGCATACCATTATACCTAATGCCACAGCTGTGCAAAGGTTCTCTGCCTTCCTTGAATATCTGTAGATTTCAGACTCCTGCTGTTATTGCTCCCACTGAATACTCTAGAGTTTCCTTGATGCTAGCACAGCTGCCTTACAGAGAAAATGAGAAATGTTTCTAATTAGACAAATCCAATGATCAGTTATTTTGAAAACATTTCAGAAGCTGTTTACCAAAAGACATGTACAGATTTAACTTTGACTTTATGATCTGTGTTCAGGGAGTGTATGTCAGAGCCAAGTATTACATAATTGCTTAATATTTCTTGCTGTGTCATTCAGCTATGTCCTCTTTGTAGAAGGCTTTTCTGGAGAAAAAGAAAATATTGTCATGACCTCAATTTCCCCTTGTCTTATGCCTTATTGGTGAAGAGATGTAAAGGTTATGGTGTCAAATTACAAAATTGGGATTGTGTGAGGAGGAACAAATTAGCTTTGGGAGATTGCAAGATTTAGATGTGTCCCAACAGAAGATGTATTTGAGCTGTGATGTGGGAACTCTCCAACCCAGCAGAAGTAAAAGTTGATAAAAACTTTTGAAAAATGGAAAACACTTTTGAAAAACTATCAATTTATAATCAAATGGACTTCACAAAGTGTTTCCTAGCTTAACCTGTTTTTTATCTAGTTTAAATGTTTCCTAAAAATTGATTTGTGCTGCAGCTTCCTTGAAGGCATTGTACAAATCTAATTAGAGTTCCGAGAGGAAGTGTTCATGACTATGACCCTTAAAAACATGATATTCACCATCTTTTTGTTAGTGGGAAAGGTAGGAAAAATTCCTAGAACCATGAGGGAACATTCACAAATCATTTTAAGAACACTGGGAAAGTAACTAGTAATTATTACCACTTCTCCAGTTTTATTAAGGTGTAAGTGGCAAATGAGATTGTAAGATATTTAAAGTGTATAATGTCTTCTTTATTCATTCATCTGTCAACAGCCACACACACACACACACACACACACACACACACACTACACACAGTATAGAATAGAATATCAGTCAGCCATGAAAAAGAATGAGATCTTGACGTTTGTGACATGGGTGGACCCAGAGGGTATTATGCTAAGTGAAATAAGTCAGACAGAGAAATACCATATGGTTTCACTTATATGTGGAATCTAAAAAACAAAGCAAATAACAGACAAAAACAGAATCAGAAACATAAATGCAGACAAATACTGGAGGGGAGGGAGTTGGAAGGATGGGTAAAATAGATGAAGGAGATTAAAAGTTCCAGTTATAAAATAAAAAAGTCATAAAGATAAGTACAGCATGGGAAATGCAGTAAATAATGTTATAATAATGTTGTATAGTGGCAGATCATAACTATCAATAATTATCCTGGTGACCATAGCTTAGTGTATAAAATTGTGAAATCACTCTATTGCACACCTGAAACTAATATAATATTGTTTGTAAAGTGTACTTCAGTAAAATAAAAGGATAAATAATAAAAATTTAAAATAAAGGATATAAAGTGATAACTTCAAATACATACATGTAGTGTACACATACATATATATTTCCCTTTTTTAAAAGATTTTATTTATTGGGGCACCTGGGTGGCTCAGTGGGTTAAACTGCTGCCTTAAGCTCAAGTCATGGTCTCAGGGTCCTGGGATCAAGCCCCACATCAGGCTCTTTGCTCAGCAGGGAGCTTGCTTCCCCCTCTCTCTCTGCCTGCTTATCTGCCTACCTGTGATCTTTCTCTGTCAAATAATAAATAAAATCGTTAAAAAAAGAAAGATTTTATTTATTTATTTGACAGAGAGAGAGACTACAAGCAGGGGGATCAGTGGAGAAAGAGAGAGAAGCAGGCTCTCTGCTCATCAGGGAGCCTGATGTGGGACTCAATCCTAGGACCCTGGGATCATGACCTAAGCTGAAGGCAGACTCTTAAGTGACTTAGCCACCCAAGCACCCTCATATATATTTCTTTCAGAGAATGGTCTTTAAGTTTCAGGGGCCTGTCTTGTTTATTATTATAATTATTGTTACCATTATTAGTAGTAGTAGTAGTAGTATTTTGTACCAAGGTAGGTGCATAGTTGATACTCAATAATGAATGAAATAAATTTCCTAATGATTAGACTATTTTGATTGCCCTTCTTTACTAAAGTATTTGTACATGTTCACCATTCATCTTATATCTGAGAACTTCTACTATTATTCCAAATGCTTAGTATATATCAATTTTTTAAAAAGCACAGAATCTAGTCCTCCTAGAGTTAACTCCCTAACCAGGAATAGAATAGGATTTAGATGGAGGGGGAAAAAAAATAAGATGAACAGCAGTTTTCATGTTATGTTAGAAGGTGGTCAATATTATAGATGAAGAAAAAAAAATATTATAGATGAAGAAAAAGAAGAGAAGGAGATTAGTTAAGGGAAGTCAAAAGTACCAGGCTTAGGAAGCATGAGGAAGCAAACACCTGAAGGAGATGAAGAAATTAGGACTATGTGGGGAGAAGGACATTCAAGTAAGAGGCATTTGCTCTTGCGAAGACTCTAATGTGGAAGGGTGTGTGGGGTTTCAGGAATAGTCAGGAAACCAGAGTGGATGGGGAACAGGAGGACTCTCAGGAGGAGGGTTTTATTTAGGGCCTCATAGACTTTTTTTTTAAATAAAATCCTCCAGAACACCTCATTTTTAGCTATCACTCTGGTTGTTCTGCTGAGAATAGACTGTAAATGTATAGTGGACCAGGGGCACCTGGGTGGCTCAGTGGGTTAGGCCGCTGCCTTCAGCTCGGGTCGTGGTCCCAGGGTCCTGGGATCGAGCCCCACATCGGGCTCTCTGCTCAGCGGGGAGCCTGCTTCCTCCTCTCTCTCTGCCTGCTTCTCTGCCTGCTTGTGATCTCCATCTGTCAAATAAATAAATAAAATCTTTAAAAAAAAAAAAAGTATAGTGGACCAATTGAGAGGCTATTCCAGGTGATATATATGAAGGGAACTCACATGCAATGGAACTGGCATGAAGTGGTCAGCATTTTTGCCTTTGGCTATGATGGTGTAGATTTTTATCAGACAAACCATCCTGGAACACTATAAAAAGCTGATAAAATTATATATACACAATGGAATACTATGCAGCCTTCAAAAGAAATGAAATCTTGCCATTTGCGACAACATGGATGGAACTAGAGCGTATCATGCTTAGCGAAATAAGTCAAGTGGAGAAAGACAACTATCATATGATCTCCCTGATATGAGGAAGTAGTGATGCAACATGGGGGCTTAAGTGGGTAGGAGAAGAATCCATGAAACAAGATGGGATAGGGAGGGAGACAAACCATAAGTGACTCTTTTTCTCATGAAACAAACTGTGGGTTGCTGGGGGGAGGGGGGTTGGGAGAAGGAGGGTAGGGTTATGGACATTGGGGAGGGTATGTGCTTTTGGGTAAATTAGAAGGGGAGGTGAACCATGAGAGACTATGGACTCTGAAAAACAATCTGAGGGGTTTGAAGTGGCGGGGGGGTGGGGTGGGAGGTTGGGGTACCAGGTGGTGGGTATTATAGAGGGCACAGCTTGCATGGAGCACTGGGTGTGATGAAAAAATAATGAATACTGTTTTTCTGAAAATAAATAAATTGGAAAAAAAAAGCTGATAAAATTGAAATAGAAGCAACAATCTTCTGAAGGTTCTAGAGAACAGCCAAGGCACCTACAACTTGAGTGATGGAGAAGCTCAGAGCAGGGAAATGAAATAGAGGTAAGTCTAACGTGGCTTACCAATTTTCTCCTCTAGGGACCTGCCAATTCCTAAGGGTGTGAGATTAAGAGGATAAGATTGAAGCAGTGGCAGAGAACTAAAGAAATTTCACAGGCATGGGAAAAAAATGTTGAAATCTAGAGGTAACAAGGCAGCCTGGATTTGAGAAGAGAAAAGCCAAGGAGAAGGTAATCATGGAGAGCAAAGTGTATTATTTTTCAAGGAGGAATTTACTGATTCTTCAGCTGTGTGTGGGTTGGGGGAGATGGTGGGGTCTAGAGGCCAAGAAGTCAAGCAGTACTATAGTGACAATTCCATGCAAGTCAAATTATGTAATGAAGCATTTGGCTGAGAATGCACACTGAAGTTTAGAACAAGACAAAGAGGAGGGATCATGCAACACTATGAGCTTTTGGATGAGATCCTTAAAAGACTATTTTCTAAGGTAAAGGGAAAATTAGAAATAGATTACCCATTACTAAGATAGAAACCCAGTTTGAAACATCCATCCTAGAATGGATCAAGTTAATCTGTCCCTATTCCAGCTATCTTTCAAATAAAAGAACATAAACCCTAAATGAAGGTAATATCTTTCATGTCTCTATATTTTCACACAATATTCTCCATTCAGTAATTTATTATCAACCTCTTAGGAGATAAAACTAGGTAATCAAAAAACATGAGAAAAAATAGAAACTAGCAGCAGCTCCACAGGTGATAAAGTTATTGGGTTAATTTGTTCAAGTAAATAAATGATAAAATGGATTTTTTTTGGTCAGATAAAGGGTATCTATTAAACAAAATCAAATTGAAATTATAGAGCTATAAAATAAAAAAACTGAAATCAACAAGTCAACAAACACTTTCAGCAGCAGATCAGAACATGGAGGGTGAGTAAGCTGGTGGATAGGTCTGGAGAAAAGACAGAAAGAAGCTTTTTTTTTTTTTCCCAAGATTACATTTATTTATTTGAGAAAGAGAGAGAGAGAGAGAGAGAGAGAGAGAGAGCGCGCATGAGTTAGGGGGAGGGGCAGAGTGAGAAGCAGACTTCCCACTGAGCAGGAAGCCCAATGCAGAGCTCAATCCCAGGACACTGAGATCATGACCTGAACTGAAGGCAGCCACTTAACTGACTGAGCTACCCAGATACCCCAGGAAGAAGTTTTAAAAATGAAAGAAAAACAGTATAAAAAATGCATAAAAGATATCTTAAAGGATCTAAAATTTTATATATTGGCCATTCCAGATGTGGAGAGGCCATGAAATAGAAGTAGTTTCCGGGAACAAAAGAGCTGAGAATTTTCAAAACTGTTCAAAGATGCAAGTCAAAGATTAAAGAAAAACTATGGACCCCAAAACGTTAAACTAAAAGAAACAAAAAAGCACATACATCTGCATACTAACAGCACAGTAAATATGCTAAAAGACAAAGAGGACAGTTTGCAAAGCAACCAAGGGAAAAATAGACACATTACCTTAAAAGAAGCAACTGAGAGCTGAATTCTCAAAAGAAATTATCTAAGCATGAAGAAAATGAAATAACAATTTTAATATGCTGAAAGAAAATAATTATCAATACAGAATCTTTATTTAGCAGAAACAATTATTTGAAAATGAAGTCCTTTTAGGTACACAGATGATTTATTTATTGGTAGCAAACCTACAATGAAAGACATAATTAAGGAGCTCTGCAAATAATTGGATGATAGTAGAAACACAGAAGCACAGAAAGAAATGAAGGACAATTTTAAAAAGTGAATATTTGGGTAAATCTAAATGGTGATTTTTCTCTATAAAAATAATAATAAGATATGCTTGAAAACATGTAAATTTAAAGTATGTGACATTAGTAATGGTAAAAGTAGAAGGGGGTTAATGAAATTCAACTTTGTATTGATAAAGAAGTGATAAAAAATACTTATTATTTAGAGCAGCCTTATTCCATCTACAATTTATGTTGAAATCCATAAAGTATTAAACAGTCAGGAAATGATAGGTATTGGTGAGGATGTGGAGAAAGGAGCACCTTCTTAAACTGTTGGTGGGAATGCAGCTGGTGCAACCACTCTGGAAAACAGTATGGAGGTTCCTCAAAAAGTTGGAAAGTTCAAAAAGTTGAAAAAGTTACCATCCAGCAATTGCACTACGGGGTATTTACCCTAAAGATACAAATGTAGTGATCCAAAGGGGCACGTGTACTCAAGTGTTTATAGCAGCAATGTCCACAATAGCTAAACTATGGAAAGAGCCTAGATGTCCACTGACAGATGAATGGATAAAGAAGATGTGGTATACAGACACAATGGAATACTATGCAGCCATCAAAACCCCTGAAATCTTGCCATTTGCAATGACATGGATGGAACTAGAGGGTATTATGCTAAGTGAAATAAGTTAATCAGAGAAAGACAATTATAATATGGTCTCACTGATATGAGGAATTTGAGAAACAAAACAGAAGATTAGGGGCACCTGGGTGGCTCAGTGGGTTAAGCCGCTGCCTTTGGCTCAGGTCATGATCCCAGGGTCCTGGGATCGAGTCCCACATCGGGCTCTCTGCTGAGTGGAGAGCCTGCTTTCCTCTCTCTCTCTCTCTCGCTCTCTCTCTGCCTGCTTCTCTGCCTACGTGTGATCTCTGACTGTCAAATAAATAAATAAATAATCTTTAAAAAAAAAAAAAACAGAAGATTATAGGAGAAGGGAGGGAAAAATGAAACAAAATGAAACCAGGGAAGAAGACCAACTATAAGAGACTCAGGAAACAAACTGAGGGTTGCCAGAGGGGAGGGGGATGAGAGGTATGGAGTGGCTGGGTGATGGGCATTGGGGAGGGTATGTGCTATGGTGAGTGCTGTGAATTGTGTAAGACTGGTGAATTGCAGACCTGTATCCCTGGGGAAAACATTACATTATATGTTAATTAAAAAAAAAAAAAGAAATCCATAGAGTAATACTAATAAGACTATAGAGAAGAAAGATGAAATGAAGAATAAAATAATAAATATTTGAATAAGTAAATCAATACAGTAATAAAATAGTAAGTATTAAAGGATAAATAGTAAATAGTTCATGGATATAGTATCAAGTAAATGCTTCAATGAAAAGGCAAGGATTTAAAATTTTTTTAAATCTCAAATGTATGCTGTTTATAAGAGATATGCTTTAAATATAAGGACACAGAAAGGTTAAAAGTAAAAGGATGTAAATGTTATAATGTAAAGACTAACCAAAACAAGCTGTCATAGCTGTGCTAATAGCTGACAAAGCTGACTTTAAGGTGAGAAACAGTATCAGAGATATTTCAAAAGGAAAAAATGGCTGGTCTACTAAGTGGATATAATTTTGAACTTGTTTGAAACTAAGAAAATAATCATAAAATACATAAAATAAAAACTGAAAGTACTGACATTAAAAATGGACAAGTCCATAATTGTAACAAGTCTTTGTTATCCTACTGTTATTAATGAAACAGACCAAAAGAAAAAAAAAAAAATCAAAGATAGAGTAGTTAAGAGCATGCCTAACAAAGTTGACCTAATTCACACATCTGGAACACTGCACTTAACTTTTCAAGTGCACTTGAGATATTTTCTGAAATTGGCCATTTTCTGGGTCATAAGGCAAGTCTCACTAAATTTCAAACCATGGAAATCATGGAAAATTGCCTATGCTACAGTAGAATTAAGCTACATAGAAACAACACAAATTTCTAGAAAATTCTAAATTAAACATAATCTAATGTTCTATAAAAATGATAGTAAATCATGGCAAGTTTGAACAATTTTAAGAAAGAAATAGGAAAAAAATCTCAGAAGTGAAGACAGACTGGAAGTAGCACAAAGAACAGTATCCGTATTGTGTGTGTGACCTTTCTCATTGTTCTCCTTGCCAAGTACTGTGCACACAGGACTGCATCTGCTGGGATGGAGCCCCGTTTCCTAATTGGTACAAAGGCACTAAAGCGATGTCTCTGGAAAACCAAGGGAAAACAAAGTGACACAGGTTACTCTTAAAGTATTCTTAAAGCATAAAAGCAACAAGCAAACTAGGTTGACTACAAAAGAATTCAGATAATTGTGTTCCTATGAGCCCTTGTTAGTGAAACTGAGGATGAGTTCTCTGCAAATGCTAGACATTTCAGGAAAATTAGAAACTAATTAAGGAAAATGCCCTGCAATCACAGGACTGAAAATGAGCAAAAATTTTATGTATCTATAGAGCCAACAGAAATATGGTAGTTAAGGAAAATAATGTAAATGTTATATTGAGAATGCAGAAAATGTACAACAAACAAAAATTAGAAGGGGAAAATATCCTAAGAGGTAAAATGTGCTGATTGTTTCATTTCTAACAGTTGAGAGACAAAGATCATAGATCATATAATACTCAAAATTCACATAAGTTAAATAAAGCATGGATACTAAGAGAAATGATATTGTCTCAAATTGGGTGATACAACAAAAAAAGAGAGAAATAAGAAATGAGATGATTTAACAATTGATTATTAGAGTTCAGAGAAAATAAAAGAAATTAAGGCATGAACTAAGTATATTATTCTAATATATGATTCTAATAATAATGGTTACTTCCAGAACAAAAATAAAGTCTTTCTTAATTATCAGGACTTTCATAAAGAAAAACAAACAGAGAAAGGTGATCACATAGTATATAAAAGTTATAAATATAAGTCTGAAACCAAAACACATCACTCATGGCATTAATATAAATGGGCTAAATGAGCAGCAATCACGTTAAAGAAACATAAAATTTCTAATTAGAATATTAGACAGAATGATTGCCAGTAAAAGTATAGACAGAGGTGCACTACATAAATGCCAGTAAAAAGAAAGTAGAGGCTTCCAGTTTTTGGTCTAACATGTAAGAAGCTTAGATGTTGTCACTTATCCCATGTAAAAAGCTGAATGAAGTAAAACATCGATAACTCTTCTAAGATTTGTCAGAGAAGTGAGATCACAGCACAAATGCCTGGCCCCCAAATAGGAGAGAAAGAAAGACAGATGCAGAGAACTGAAACTTGTAGGAATAGAAACCTCAAAGGGAACCAGGGTGAGGGTAGGAACCCCTGAACTGTAATTGATGAATACTGGAAGCCGAGTGTGAGGTAAAATTCTGGGGGCAGCTAGCATTAGGGGCAGTCTCACTCTTTTGTGGATTTTAACTCCAGGTTTTTATAGTAAATATCAGAGAAAAATCCCCTCATGTTTCTGGCAAGGGAAGGGGAGAGAAAACATTTTGAAATAAGCCAGAGCCCTTATTTTTCATATCAAGGTCTGCCCTCAGGAGAAACTAGTTAGCCAGAGCCTAATCTCCTGAGATTTTATCAGAATCTAAGTGAGCTGGGAAAGTGAAATTGCCAACTCCAGCTCCTTGTGGCTTTCCATATGGGAGAAAGAAATACCCAACTCCAAGTCCCTCTAACCGTCCTTTCCCACATGAGGTGGAGGGAGCTGAGGAACATTGGTGAGGTTCACATTGTAGGGGCACAGGTTCACCAAAGATTGAGACCTGGTTGCAAGGCTAGAGAATGCTCCTTTTTCCTGCACACCTTATCTCTACATTACTAAAGACCAATTTACTCAGTTTCTTTTATCTAGTACCTCATGTCCGACTTTCAGCAAAAATTCAAAAGCATTCTAAAACTAAAAAATACAATTTGAAGGGCTGAACAAGCATCAGAATCAGAGTCATATGTGGTAGACATTTTTAAAATTATGATTAATATGCTAAGGGTTTTGATGGAAAAAGTATACAGCATACAAAAACAGATAAATAATAAAAACCAAGGATGAAAATTCTCAGAAAAATAAAAAAAAACAAATAGTGGAAATCAAAAACACTAACTGAAATGAAGAATGCTTTGTGATAAGCTCATTAGTAGACCAGACAAAGCTGAAAAGCTGGAAAAAATCTCTGAGTTTGAGTATATGATAGTAGAAATTTCCAAAACTGAAAAGCAAGGAGAAAACTTTTTCTGAAGAAAAAAAACCCAGAATATCTAACAGTGGGATATCTATAAAAGATACAACATGTGTTTAATGGGAGTGCCAGAAGAAGAGAGAACAAATCAGAAGAAATATTTGAAGGAACAATGACTGAGAATTACTTCGATTCATGTCAGACACCAAAACACAAATCTGGGAAGCTCAGAGAACATGAAACAGAATAAATTCTAAAAATTCTATATAAATATTCAAACTTCAGAAAACCAAAAGTAGGAAAAAAATTTTGAAAGTAATCAGAGGAAAATACATCTTACCTTTGGAGGAGCAAGAAGAAAAATCACATCTGGCTTCTTCTCAGAAACATTGCAAGGTAGAAAAAATTAGAGTGAAGTAATTTGACTTTTGAAAAGAAAAACAAAACAAAACAAACAAAAAAACAACTGCTAACCTAGAATTCTATAAAATTATCCTTCAAAAAATGAAACAAGCACTTTCTCAGACAAACCAACAATGAAAGAACATGTTCCCAGTATATTTGACTTGTAATAAATGTAAGAATTTTTTGTTTTATGATTTTATTTATTGGGCCACCTGGCTGGCTCAGATGGTTAAGTGTCTGCTTTTGGTTCAGATTGTGGCCCCAGAGTCCTGGGATCGAGCCCTGCATTGGGCGCAGGGAATCTGCTCCTCCCTCTCGTTATACTGCTCCCCCTGCTTGTGTGCTCTCTCATTCTCTCTGTCAAATAAATAAATAAAATATTTTAAAATATTTTTATTATGAGAGAGAGAGAGAGAGAAAGAGAGAGAGAGGGAATGTGCACGGGGGGAGGGTCAGAGGGAGAAAGAGAATCCCAGGCTGGCTCCACACTCAATGAGGAGCCTGACACTGGGCTTGATCCAAAGATCCTGAGCTCAGTACCTCATCCAAAACCAAGAGTCAGACATTTTAACCAACTGCATCACTCAGGCACCCCAAGAATTTCTCTAGAGAGAAGGACAATTATAGAGGTCAGAAACTTGGATCTACACAGAGAAAGGAAGGTATTAAAAAATGAAGAAGTGAAAGTAAAATAAAAACTTTTATTTCTCTTGTTCTAGATCTAGCAGATAACAATTTTCTCAAAATAATAACAGCAAAATGTATATAATTACGTGGCTTATGTATATATACACTCGGGTATGCTGATGGATAAGTGAAATGGCAGTGATGGTACAAAGAATGAGAAACAAGAATGAGGCATACTCTGTTATTCTAAGATACTTGCACTATTCACAAAGTGGTATAGTGTTATTTGAAAGTGGACTTGAATTAGTTGTAAATATATTTTGCTAACTCTAGAGCAACCACTAAAAAAGGTAAAAAGAGAAGTAAAATTGATATGCTAAAGAAGGAGAGAAGATAGAACATATAATAAAGTCCTCAATTAAAGCCTCAAATGTCAGAAAAGGAAAGACAAAAATAAGAATAAATAACAAGAGTGGTGAATAGAAAGCAGTAACAAATATGGTAGATACCGATCTAACTATGTCAATAGTCAGTTTAGATATCATTGGTCTAAATATACCAATTTACCAGTCATTTTCAGTCTGACTTATTTCACTTAGCATATACCTTCTAGATCCATTCATGTTGGTGTAAGGGGCATAACCTCACTTTTTTAATGACTGCATAATAGGTAAATAGTAGTGGAATCATTGGATCATGTGGTGTTTCTATTTTTAATTTTTTGAGGAAACTCCAAATTGTTTCCATGGTAGCTATACCAATTTACAATGCCACCAACAGTGTCTGAAGTTTCCTTTTTCTCCACATTCTCACCAACACTTGTTATTTCTTGTCTTTTTGATTTTAGCCATTCTGACAGGTGTAAGATGATATCTCATTGTGGTTTTGATTTGCATTTCCCTGATGATTAGTGATGTTGAACATCTTTTCATGTGTCTGTTGGCCATCTGTAGGTCTTCTTTGGAAAGGTGTCAACTGTTCAAATTAAAAAAATAAAAAAAGACAGATTGCCAGAGTGAACCAAAAAACAAGACCTAATTATGTTGTCTATAAGAAACACACTTTAAATATAAAGACATGTGTAGATTAAAGTAAACAGAGGGAGAAAGATAAACCATAATTTCACTTACCTAAAGAAAGCTGGCATAGTTATATTAATTTCAGAAGGAGCAGACTTCAGAGCAAGAAAAATTGTAAGGGATAAAGAAAGACACTACATAATGACAAAATAGTCAATTCTGTCAGAAGACATAGCAATCCTCAGTGGATACACTTAACTTACAAAAAAGCATCAACATACAGAGCCAAAAATTGATAGCACAGCAAGGAGAAATAGATTAGTCCATTGTTAGAGCTGGGGACTTCAAGACCTATCCTCAGGAATGGACAGATCTAGCAGGCAAAGAAATAGTAAGAATATAGTTGAACTCAACAGCACCATCAATCAACTGGGTTTACTGACATCTGTGGACTACTTTATCCAACAAGAGAGAATACTCATTCTTCTCAAACTTACATAGCAGACAAGCCAAGATAAATCACATTCTGGACCATAAAAGATATCTTAACCAATTTAGAAGATCAGAAATCGTGCAATGTCTGTTCTCAGAATATTATGGAATTCAATTAGAAATCATTTACAGGTAGATAGCCAGAAAATCCCCCAATATTTGGACACTAAGCCACATACTTCTAAATGGGTCAGCAAAGAAATCTCAAGACAAATTTTAAAATGTTAAAATTAAAATTAAAGAAATCTCGAGGATAATTAAATGTTTAGTTCAAAACATTTGAACAGAATGAAATGAAAGCACAACTTAACAAAACTAGTGAATGCGGTGAAAACATTGCTCAGAAGTAAACTGATAGCATTGAACACAGATACTATTAAAAAAAAAAAAGAATTTCTAGAGTATCCACAATTTTCATTACTGAGAATCTCATCGTGGGCTCCATTGGATGATTCAGTTGAGGGCTCCAGCAGGTTTCACCATTGAGGAAACCAATAACCAGAGCAACAGTTATAGACCTGCTTTGGTATTTAGTACTGAGGGCCTCACAGGTTTTTGTGCTCATGGATTCTAGGTCTCTGAGTTTCTTCTCACCTTATCATAGAAGCCTCAGGCCCAAATAACGTGTTTAAAAAAAAAAAAAAAAGCCTCAGTCTCCAGGATCCAGTATAGTCACCACACCCTCATGCTGCCAGATCAGGGATGCAGCTGTTTGAGTGCAATGCAGATGACCCCATCACTGTGTCCATGTCCAACCCTTGAAGTACAGGCTATGGCCCCAGCAGCTATATGTCTGCCAACAGTTGGCCCTGGGCCCAGCAACCTGTCCTGGCACTTACCACTGCATGGGTGCCTGTACCCAGTCTCTACCACCACACAAGTATTTACAGTTGACCTCCACATTAAAGTGGATATACAATACTGGCTTTAGCCACCACTGTCACCTGACCTAGTTCTTCACCACTGCACTTGGAGGCATTGCTTCAGCCTCAACAATCTTATAACCATTGAGAATCCTCCCTAGCTCTTAGTACTAAGAACCTTGCAATAGTTAAAGTCACAGACCCCAGATTCCTGAGCCAGAGACACCAAGATGCCTGGCCCTATAGGTGCCACATGTTCCGAAGCTTGATGTTCCACACCACCAGTCTCAATGTGCTCACCTATATGTGAAGGTATTTCCTTACTGAAGTCTTTCCTGAAAGTCTGGAAGAGTCACTCTTCTTCAACTGCACAGACACCTGTGTAAGTCTACAGGGATCATGAAAAATGAGAGAGATATGACTTGACCAAAGGAATATAATAAACTTCCAGTAACTGACCACAAAAAAGGGAGATACAAGAACTGTGTAACAAAGAACTAAAAATAATTGTTCTACAGAAGCTCAGCAGGCTATGAGAGAACACAATTTAATAAAATCAAGAAAAATACAAGAACAAACTGAGAAGCTTAAAGAAGTGATGGAAAATATGACAAAGAACTATACAGAAATTTTGGAGCTGAAGAATACAAGGAGTAAACTAAAAAGCAATTTAGAAAGCTACAATAGCAGATTCAATCAAGCAGAAGACAATCAGCACACTCAAAGAAGCCATTTCAAAGGTATTTAGTTAGAGAAGGAAAAAGTAAAGGGGGAAAATAAAAAAGGGAAGAAAGCCTATGGGACTCAAGGGAAACTATCAAAAGAAAAGTATTCAAGTTATGGGAGTGCCAGAAGAAAAAGAAAGATAGAATGGGACAAAAAGCTTATTTAAAGTGAAAAATTACAACTTTAGGGAAAGATATGGACACCAATGGTCATGAAGCTTAAGGATGCCTAGTCAGTTTGAACTCAAGGAAGACTTAACCAGACTTAACTTTTTTGACAGTTTATTAAAAAACTGTCAAAAATCAAAGTCAAAGAGAAAATCTTGAAGTACCAAGAGAAAAGAAACTCATTACATATGAAGGAACACACATAAGGCTACAAGCAGACTTCTCAGTCGAAGCCTTGCAGGTCCAAAAGGAGTGGGATAATATATTCAAAACTCTGAAGGAAAAAAAGCTGATAATCAAGAATATTTTACCCTGAAACTATCCTTCAGAACTGAAGAACACATAGACATTCCCATACAAACAAAAGCTGGAGTCTGTTACTACTATACTTGCCTTACAAGAAATGCTAAAGGGTGTTCTTCAAGCTGAAAAGGAAGGATGACAACTAGTAAAATAAAATCATGTGAAAGTATAAAACTACCAAAAGCAAATATATAGTCAAATTCATAACACTATAATATTGCTATGGCAATGTATAAATCACAAGTAATTCTAGTATAAAAGTTAAAAGACAAAAAATTAAAAGTAATCATAGCCACCATAATTTGTTAGTGGATACACAATATAAACAGATATAAATTGTGACATCAAAAACAAAATGGGAGGGATAAAAGCATTAAATTTACTTTTTTAAAGATATTATTTATTTATTAAATAGGCAGAGAGGCCGGCAGAGAGAGGAGGAAACAGGCTTCCCACCCAGCAGAGAGCCTGATACAGGGCTCGATCCCAGGACCGTGAGATCATGACCTGAGCTGAAGGCAGAGGCTTTAACCCACTGAGCCATCCAGGTACCTCAAAAGCATTAAATTTTTATATTCAAACTTATGCTGTTCTCACCTTAAACTAGACTGTTAGAAGATGAAGTTTTATGTAAACCTTGTAGTGTCATACACTGAAGACTAAAGGAATTAATAATGTTAATGTCCACAGGACCCTAATGTCATAGTGTTTCAAAGCCATCTCTATCAAAATTCCAATGGCATATTTACAAAAATAGAGAAAACAACTGTAAAATTTGTTTGGAAACTCCAAATAACTAAAGTGACTACCTAAAGAAATCTTTACCAAGGAGAATAAAGTTAGAGGCATCACACTTCCTAATTTTAAACTATATTTAAAGGTATAGTAATCAAAACAGGATAAGTCTGGCATAAAACAGAACTATTAGACCAAGGGAACAGAAAAAATAGCCCAGACATGAACTAATGAAAGCACAGTTAACTGATTTTTAAAAACAGTACCAAGAATATACAATGAGGAAAGAATAGTCTCCTCAGTAAGTGGTACTCGGGAAACTGACTATCCACATGTAAAATAGGAAATTGGACTCTTGCACTATCTAAAAAAAAATCATCTAAAAATGGATTAATTAAGACCTGAAGCCAAATAACTTTTAGAAGAACGCATAGGGAGAAACGCTTCTTGGACATTAGTCTTGACAATGTTTTTTGGGTGCTTTGTCACCAAAAACATACATAGTAAAAGCAAAAACAAGAGTCAGACTACATGAAACAAACAAAATTATATGCAAAAGAAAAAGTCAACATAATAGAAAAGACGCCTACAAAATGGGAGAAAATATTTGCAACACACGTATCTGATAAGGGGTTAATATCCAAAATACATAAAGAAATCATAGAACTCAATAGCAAAAATCGCCCAAAACCTGATTAAAAATGGGCGAAAGATTGGAGAAGTGTCTGTTCATATCTTCTGCCCATTTTTTGATGTGTTTGCCTGTTTCATGTGGGTTGAGTTTGAGGAGTTCATTATAGATCCTGGATATCAACCTTTTGTCTGTACTGTCATTTGCAAATATCTTCTCCCATTCCGTGGGTTGCCTCTTTGTTTTTTTTTGACTGTTTCCTTTGCTGTGCAGAAGCTTTTGATTTTGATGAAGTCCCAAAAGTTTATTTTCGCTTTTGTTTCCTTTGCCTTTGGAGACGTATCTTGAAAGAAGTTGCTGTGGCTGATATCGAAGAGATTATTGCCTATGTTCTCCTCTAGGATTCTGATGGATTCCTGTCTCACGTTGAGGTCTTTTATCCATTTTGAGTTTATCTTTGTGTACGGTGTAAGAAAATGGTCGAGTTTCATTCTTCTACATATACCTGTCCAGTTTTCCCAGCACCATTTATTGAAGAGACTATCTTTTTTCCACTGTATATTTTTTCCTGTTTTGTCGAAGATTAATTGACCATAGAGTAGAGGGTCCATATCTGGGCTCTCTACTCTGTTCCAATGGTCTATGTGTCTGTTTTTATGCCAGTACCATGCTGTCTTGGTGATCACAGCTTTGTAATAAAGCTTGAAATCAGGTAACGTGATGCCGCCAGCTTCATTTTTGTTTTTCAACATTTCCTTAGCGATTCGGGGTCTCTTCTGATTCCATACAAATTTTAGGATTATTTGCTCCAGCTCTTTGAAGAATGCTGGTGGAATTTTGATCGGAATGGCATTAAAAGTATAGATTGCTCTAGGCAGTATAGACATTTTAACAATGTTTATTCTTCCGATCCAAGAGCATGGAATGGTCTTCCATCTATTTGTGTCTTCTTCAATTTCTTTCACGAGTGTTCTGTAGACACTTCTCCAATCAAGACATACAAATGGCTATCAGACACATGAAAAAATGTTCATCATCATTAGCCCTCAGGGAGATTCAAATTAAAACCACATTGAGATATCACCTTACACCAGTTAGAATGGCCAAAATTAACAAAACAGGAAACAACATGTGTTGGAGAGGATGTGGAGAAAGGGGAACCCTCTTACACTGTTGGTGGGAATGCAGGTTGGTGCAGCCTCTTTGGAGAAGAGTGTGGAGATTCCTCAAGAAATTAAAAATAGAGCTTCCCTATGACCCGCAATTGCCCTCCTGGGTATTTACCCCAAAGACACAGATGTCGTGAAAAGAAGGGCCATCTCTACCCCAATGTTTATAGCAGCAATGGCCACAGTCGCCAGACTATGGAAAGAACCAAGATGCCCTTCAACGGATGAATGGATAAGGAAGATGTGGTCCATATACACTATGGAGTATTATGCCTCCATCAGAAAGGATGAATGCCCAACTTTTGTAGCAACATGGACGGGACTGGAAGAGATTATGCTGAGTGAAATAAGTCAAGCAGAGAGAGTCAATTATCATATGGTTTCACTTATTTGTGGAGCATAACCAATAGCATGGAGGACAAGGGGCGTTAGAGAGGAGAAGGGAATTTGGGTAAATTGGAAGGGGAGGTGAACCATGAGAGACTATGGACTCTGAAAAACAATCTGAGGGGTTTGAAGTGGCGGGGGGGTGGGAGGTTGGGGTACCAGGTGGTGGTTATTATAGAGGGCACGGCTTGCATGGAGCACTGGGTGTGGTGAAAAAATAATGAATACTGTTTTTCTGAAAATAAATAAATTGGGAAAAAAATGGGCAAAAGACCTGAGTAGTCATTTTTTGGGTGTATTTTTCCTTCAGTCACTTATCAGCAAGGAAATACAATTCAAAACTATAATCAGATATCACCTTATACCTGTTAAAGATAGCTATTATCAAAAAGTCCAACGGTGGAGTACCTGGGTGGTTCAGCTGTTAAGCGTTTGCCTTCGGCTCAGGTCATGATCCCAGGGTCCTGGGATCAACCCCCACATCAGTCTCCCTGCTCAGCGGGAAGTCTGCTTCTCCTTCTCCCACTCCCCTGCTTGTGTTACCTCTCTTGCTGTCTCTCTCTCTGTCAAATAAATAAATAAAATCTTAAGAAAAAAATGTATTGATAAAGGAGTTGAGAAAAGGGAACACTTGTGCACATTAAATGGAGATAATGGATAAAGAAAATATAATATATATATGTATATAATGAAATATATTATGTATTACATATTATATATGTATAACATGTATAACATGTTATAGCAATATAGAATTCTATGTTATATTAACATACATGTTACATTATTAAATAATATGTAATATATAATATATAACATATATGTAATGGAATATTATTCAGCTAGGAGAAAAGGAAATCCTACCATTGGTGACAACATGGAGAGAACTTGAGGGCATTATGCTAAGTGAAATAAGTCGGTCAGAGAAAAACAAATACTGTATGATCTCACTTGTACGTGGAATCTTTCTTTTTTAAGATTTTATTTATTTATTTGAGAGATAGTGAAAGCAAGAGAAATCACAGAGGGAGAGGGAGAAGGAGAAGCAGACTCACCCCATAAGTGGCAAGTCTAATGCAGGGATCAATCCCAGGACCCTGAAATTATGACCTGAGCCAAAGGTAGACACTTAACTGACTGAGCTCCACTTGTATATGGAATTTTAAAAAACACCAAACTCCTACAAAAGAGGAACTGATTAGTGGTTGCCAGAGGCTAGGGATGAGGGGTAGAGGAAATGGGAGAAGGTGGTTAAAAGGCAGAAATTTCAAGTTATAAAATAAATAAATCTTGGGTATGAAATATACAGCATGGTGACTATAGTTATTGCACACTTGAAAGTTGCTAATAGAGTAAATCTTAAAACTCTTCAGCACAAGAATAAAATTTGTCACTATGTAAATGACAGATGTTAACTAACTTACTGTGGTAGTCCTTTTGAGATATATATAGGCATATAGATATAGATATCTCTACATAGGTATATATAAAAAATCATTGTGTTGCTAATACAATGTTATATATCAATTATATATCAATAAAACTGGAGAAACATTGAAGAAAAAATTTTAAAGAAATGATTATTCGTTGTAAAATCGTTTAAAAGAGAAAAATATGGGAACTCACCTGCAAGGATACCAAGAGTCTGGTTAAATAAATTATAGTAAACAAATTATTGAATCATAGAGACATATGATAAGAAGACTTTTCTGATAATTGTGTAGAATAATTTTCAAAGATATTATTGGGTTAAAAAAATCAGGTGCAGAACAGTACATAAGGTATGCTACCATTTATGTGAAAGAAGAGGGACAGAGGACAATGACAGAAGATGCAACCATATTCCTACCATTTGGGTAAAAATTTCAGGAAGGATCATAGTCGCCAGATAAAATATCAACCACTCGGTTAAATTTTAATGTGAGATAAATAATGATTTTACTTTAGTATATGTATATCCTGTACAATAATTAGGACATGCTGATACTAAAAAAGTGTTCATTGTTTATCTGAAATTTAAACTAAATCAGGAGCCCTCTGTTTTTTCCACTGAATCTGACAATGCTAACAAGGACGCACAAGTAATTTACAACAATGTTTGGGTATGGATGTAGAGAGGCTGGGGTACTCATGGACAAACATGAGAAGGAGGACTTTTTCCTTAATATACATTATACTTCTTGATTTTTAAGCCATGTAACTGTGTTACCTCTTGAAATAACATAAAGAAATAAAAACAAATATAATTAAAGCTAAATATTCATATAAGTGAACTATTACAAACCATGTGTCATTAGAAGAGATTTCTTCTATATTCTATTTAAAGAATGACCTGTTTAAAGGATTATCATACATCCATACCTTATACTTTGAAAATATAAATATCCACACTTGGGTGAAAGTTGAAACATTCTGTGATTTTTACAAGTATCCTAACTCCCCCTAGGCTTCTTATTGTCCCCATTTCAGCAGTGGAAAGGAAAAAAAAAAATCAAGCATCTGAGGTTTGGGATAGAGGATAAAAGTGTCACAAAGTATTATTCTTGAGAAGGCATGCTCAGCCAGGTTTTTGAAATCTTCCCAAATCTTCCCAGCCTTTTGACAGCTTCTCAGATAACTCAAATGGCCAGTCAGACATGTTGTTGTAGCAAGCACCAGGTGTGAAAAAAATCAAAGGAAGTGTATGACACAGACTTGTTAGTGTAGCAGGCTGCACATCGACACCTGGTGGACTCATATACATGTGCATATACAAAAATGCATGTGCACAGGAACCAATCTGTAAAAGTAATGCAAGATTCTCTTTATCATTAGAGACTTGTGGTCTTATCCTAATACAGTAAATGTCAAACTTAATTGGTGGGGAAAGTGAAAAAAATTAACAATTCTGATTAGTTTTAGTCTCTCTTCTTAAAAGTAAAGTTATAAAGTTAACACAATGAATTAACTTTTGACATGAATATCTTTAAATTTAATTTTTCTTTTTTTCTTAGATAGGATGTGTGACAAAATTACAATCAGAGGCTTCTTACAACTGATAAAAATATAACTTTAATATCTATTTTTTCTCTTAAACAGGGTTTTAAAAATATTTATAAGTAAATGACTTGTTCTAGGGGTGCAGATAATATGAGTTAGAAGAGATATTTTGAGCTGAAAATTTCTGAAGCTATCATTGTGTGGCAAAATTGCATGGCAACCAAGGTTGGGTTTTTCATCATTTGGCATTTTGAAAGTAGAGTTTATGAAAATGTCATAGCCATAGTCCTAATCAGCTGAGATTCCCACCCTCTAACCTTGTGCCAGCTGGCTCATGCAGCCTCAGACTTTTTTGGCAAATGGTCAAATACAACACATATTTTAAGCAGCTGGATTAATCAGAGATAGAAATCTGTTATTGCTAATTGGAAAACACACACGCTTTTATTCTTAATCCATAGAATTACTTCTGGAAGAAAAGTATAACTTTGAAATTTCAATTGAAAGATGTTATTAAAAGTAAAAGCTCATAAATTTACAATTGCTTTCAATATATATATATATTTTTTTCTTTTTCATTTTTAGTTATAATTTAATTTCAAAAGCAGGAAAAAAAGTGGCAATAGTACTTTCTGTATGAATTGCTTGTTCTTTAAAATAAAAATCAAAAGAACAACACAATACAGAATACAGAATAGAAATTTCTGATAAATAAGATACTAGAATAATTTATTAGATACTAGAAATATTTATTTCTGATAAATAAGATACTAGAATTCTTAGTTGAGCATTCAGGGTTTTTTTGTTTGTTTGTTTGTTTGTTTTTTCCTTTCTGTCTGAGATTATAATCAAAACAGTATTGGTCTTTCTTAAAACTTCACAGTCTCCATCATGATGATGTTTGCAATGTTTTAAATGAGAACCATATGTTCTTCCCTAACCTATTTAACAGTGGTAGCCAGATGTTTGAACAAATTATGAAGGACAGCTCTACTAGCTTATCCTAACAGTTAAGCATAATGCTGACCATTTACCAGTTCTCACGATCTGTCCTCGCCTCAGCTATCAGAAAGAAAAAAGTATGCCTTTAGTAGCATACATGACTGGGACTCATTATTTTTATCAATGTTAAAAGGTGACAAATCTTTGAGAAGTAAACAAAAATACCTTTTAAAAATATAGATTAAATGGAATATGAAAGCTAGTATCTTGGTTGCAAAAATGCTGAAGTCAGTGAAATTCACAATAGTTTTGTTATCAGTTACAATTGTGATTTCTCAGTAGAAATTCTTTAGATTCTACAAGTTCAATAATAGATTCCTTAATGTTAAAGGTCTTTGCTGCTGAAGCCATGCAAAGCAGGTAAAACAGATTAGACATTGTCTCTTGAAGAAAATGTCTAAGGTAACCAACTCAGCATGTAATGCATCACTACCATTTCTTTCTATATATTAAGGTGGAGTTTACTTGCAATTGTAACTAATTATAATAATTTACTTAAACTATTACTGCTTGGGGAAAATGCACATAATTAAGGTATATTTTTAAAATAAACAAAGATAAATACTTATTTTTTCCAATTTATTTATTTTCAGAAAAACAGTATTCATTATTTTTTCACCACACCCAGTACTCCATGCAAGCTGTGCCCTCTATAATACCCACCACCTGGTACCCCAACCTCCCACCCCCCCGCCACTTCAAACCCCTCAGATTGTTTTTCAGAGTCCATAGTCTCTCATGGTTCACCTCCCCTTCCAATTTACCCAAAAGCACATACCCTCCCCAATGTCCATAACCCAACCCCCCTCCCCCCAGCAACCCACAGTTTGTTTCATGAGATTAAGAGTCACTTGTGGTTTGTCTCCCTCCCTATCCTATCATATGATCTCCCTGATATGAGGAAGTGGTGATGTAACATGGGGTCTTAAGTGGGTAGGAGAAGAATCCATGAAATAAGATGAAATACTTTTATACATGTGCTTATAAACAGCTCTGGACAAGAAAGCTAAATCTGGCTATTATTTAAAAGGATGATACATCATTATAGTGTTGGTTATATATATATATGGTTGTATTTTTTTAACATTTCATAGTCAATTCTCATAATTACATTAGTAGTTGATTATAAAAAGTCTCACTAATTTAAGAATAAGAGATCTATCTCAGCTTGAAAAAGGCCACTTACAAAAAAGCTAGAGCTAAATTATATTTAATGGTCACACATTGGGCACTCTCTTTTTTAATATTTGGAATGATTCAAGGGTGTCCTCCTTTTTTATCTCTTCTACTAACATTTCATTAGAGGTCATCTTCAGTGTAATGAGGCAAGAAAGAGGATCAAAAAAGACACAGATGGAAAGGGATGAAGTAAAATTGTCTTCATAGTTAGAAACTATGATGGCTTAAACAGACTATCCTTAGAAATTTACAAAGAAATTACTCGAATTAAATACGTGGATTTAGAAATGAGAAGGGAGGCGGATACAAGGTACATCTCTAAGAACAACTGTATGTCAACATACCACCAGCACAAAAAGTTAAATGGTAATATAATTACCATTAAAATAACAATAAAATCATGAAGTATTTAAGGATAAATTTAACAAAATATATGAACCCTGACACTGAAAACACAAAATGTTTCAGAGAAAATGAAGGAACAACCTAACATTAATAAATATTAAAAGCATTATGCCAAATGCCTGAAACATTGCATGTAAATTTTACTTCAATTAAAAAAAAATTATGCTAGGTGAAAGAAAACAGAAAAAAATGACTACATGCTATGTGAATTCATTTATGGGAACTTCCTGCAGAAATTCTCCATATTGACATAGAGCATTTTATTTTCCAACATTTCACATGATAGACACTACCAAAATGGCCCCCAAGATTCCTTCCCAACCCTGGTCTACATGCATTGTATAATATCCTCCTTGAGTGTGGGACTTTTGAATATATAATGAGTTATCACATGCTCATGAAAAACACAATCACTAGAGTGTTTTGAAAATCTCCATCCTTTCTACTATTGACATCACTTCTCAGTTTATAAACAAAACATAAATCACTTATTTCCATTATGCCAACTTATATTACTTGGAACTATGGTCTGCAAATGGATACAGAAAATAAAGATAATAATAGCTGGAAATGTCAGTAGAGTGCAGAGGGGATAAAGGAGTGAAAAAAATCTTGATTGTTCAAGAAGGAAGTTCTATGTTGACTGTCAGGAAAAGGGCCTGCAAGAGTATAGGAATTAGGTGAAGAGAGGGCAATTTATTGAACAAAGACCCTTATCTCTGAAGTAAGTCTATGTAGTGGAAGATAGGAATTACCCAGCACATGCCTGCTTACTTCAGCAGTTATACCTTGATAACTTATGATTACCTTAGCTGGGGATAAATTTACCTTGTTCTGATAAACTCCTGATAACTCTATTTGTGTCCATTGTTTTAATAAGTCCCTCTTACCTCACCCCTTGATAACCCATGGATTTTTAATAAGATCACAGACTATGACAAAATAGAATAGTTAAAAAAGCTATATATCCTCACTTGATAGTTTCCTTTCTTTGTCATTTCTGGGCATATTTCTAATGATTAAGTTTTCTCCTCATTATCAGTCACATTTTCACACTTTTTTTGCATGCTTGGTAGTTTTTGATTGGATGGCAGATACTGGGAATATTATTGTCCACTGGAGTTTGTTGTATTCCTATAAATAGTGTTATTTCTTTTTCCTGGCTTGTAATTATATTACTTGAAATCAGATTGTTTTCAGACTTAACTTTTAAGCTTTGGTTGTCAGGACTAGAGAAGCCTTTAATGTACAACTAATTTAACAACACTGCTAAGGCAAGTCTAGTCATAGTAGCCTTAGTACTCAGGTGGAAACACAAACAATTCTCGGTTTTGTGTGAATCCTGGCAGTTTTTCTATCTTCTCTTTTCTAGTTGCTTTTTTTTTCCCCTAGCCTTGGGTCATTTTGACTCATGCATACACAGATTGGTACTCACCATAAACTCCAAGGCTACCCCTCTATAGCTCTCTCTGTGCAGCTTCCTCCTTTATGTGTCTTGCCCTATAAATTTTACGTGGCTTAGTCTCCCTGAATTTCCATTTCAGTTTCCTCAATTCACAGAGAATGGCAGGCTCTATTTGGGTTCTTCTTGAAACTACCTCTAGGCATTTAACTATACAACCATAGGTTTTCTTTGTTTTCCTTTTACCCACATTTATATTTGTTTAAGTTTGAGTATTTGTGTGGGGAGCAAGGGGAGTAGGGTTCTTAAATACAACTCTCTTACTTCATCTTCACTGGAATTTACTCTATTTCTTTTAAAGTAATAAAACCGTAATTCTTTGCTTTTGGGTAAATTGGAAGGGGAGATGAACCATGAGAGACTATGGACTCTGAAAAACAATCTGAGGGGTTTGCAGTGGCGGGGGGGGGTGGGAGGTTGGGGTACCAGGTGGTGGGTATTATAGAGGGCACAGCTTGCATGGAGCACTGGGTGTGGTGAAAAAATAATGAATACTGTTTTTCTGAAAATAAATAAATTGGGGAAAAAAAAACCGTAATTCTAGGACCACAGAATTCTATAATCAGCCACTTTAATAATTCAGAACAATTTTCAACCCATCTACAAATTTATAAATTTTCATCTGTGTTTTTGAAAAGTAACATTATATTGTGTTAATAATACTTCCCCCCAACACACAGTTAATTATATTGGTTTGACACAATATTCATTTGGAACCAAGAAATAGGTTAAAGTTAAAAGTAGGTATTATTAATTTCCCATAGGCCTTTACAACCGTATATACATTATACATACAAATGTAATAGAGAACTATGATTACAAACAAAAACACAGAAAAGTAAAGGAAGGAGGGGAAAAGGACATTAGAAAAATGAATTGGGTCAATAAGTAATTGAATCACATAAGATGAAGTATAGCACATATGCTTTATGATCAAATAAAGTTTGATCCTTTTTTTCCACATCCTATATGTTTTCATTTCTAATTCGTTGGTGACCAGACCACCCTCTAGTGGGATAAAGAAGCATGTTGACTGGCCAAATCATAAAAGAAAGCAACAAAGTGTTCTGTAGTATTTTCCTCTCAACTTCCTTTATTTAAGAGATTTTACTTCAAATGTATTAGTATAATTTGGAATGTTTAAAGTTTCACATATTTTAGAAGGCTCATGAAGAGAGAGGACAAGGATTCATAACCTTTTTTAAATTTGTTGAGGCCAAGGATTGAAATAGATTTGACCTACTTGGTCAGCTGTATTAATAACTAAGTGATGTGATTAGCATCCACAAATCAGATGTTAGGAGTAACATTCATTATACCAGGAATAGAATTGTACACAGTTCCTCAGAGAAGGCTACTGAGACTACTTCAAGATTTTTAATGACAATCGTTGCAGAATATCCATATTTCCCATTTGGGAATAAATTTTCCAGTCCTTTTTAGTATGTAATCTTGATAGTAAGACTACTTAAGATTAAGATTACTAAAATTATTATAATTATATAAAAACATCTTCCTAATTTATTATATATATTTTAAAATTTGAAAGAACAAAACCAAACAGCATAGATATCTTTAACTCTGATGATAAAATTGCCAAGAATTTTTAGAAAAAAAATGTTTCCTTTGTATGAAAAAACATCTATCTTCTTTACTGTATCATTTTCCAGTAAGTACTAGAAAACCTCTGACTTTGGGGGTCTCTGAGAAATTCCTAAATACCTCTTTGGTTTTGTGGTGTGAATTTATTTAAAGATTCTGTTAACTTTATTGTGCTAAGAAACCCTTTGTCCCCATTTATTCATTGTGGATTTTTGTCTTAGTGGCTAAGAGAGATGTGAAGTTCAACCCAATAACCTCACTTCTAATTTTATCTCATCACCTCAAAAACATATTTTTACACCTATTACCTAAAGGAGTAATTAGAGGGAGTAGTAGTGTGGTTTAGCGGTTGAAGACTTAGTTTGAGAACTAAAGAAACTTTACTCCCACTCCTTGAGCTGAAGCTATGTCACTGGTTAACCCTTTAAGTTCTATAAAAGTAGGGTTTTCAAAAGGAAAACCAACACTTCTCCAGAGGTGATGAGGCAAGTATTTTCCAGAATAGAGTCATATTGTAATTGTCCTGAATGACAGTAATTTATTTTGAGGTTTTACAATCAATGGTGGATTTTGAGGGCAGCTATTAAAAGATCATGACCTGGAATGAGCAAAAGACACATTCTCCTCTTGGTCCAGGTTTATGATTGTATGCCAGAGAAGGCACAAGAGAGTCCAGAGGACTTGCTTCATTATAGAAAACAACCCAGGTAGTAAAGAAGGTTGAAAGTATATTTCTTTACTTTACTTTTGATAAAATCCATAGTGCTCTCCAGAAAGTAGTACCCTATAATAGCTCCCATTGAATCTAAAATTTCCAAAGGTTTCAGAGAGAAAAGACAGAATAATATATCTTTCCAACTTTGTCCACTATACACTCTTAAACCTACTAAAAAGAATTACAAAAAATTAAAGATAATTCATCCACACTAAAGTTAATATAAAATCCAAGTTTATATCTGAAACTCCAGAAGTCAATTAATTCTTATATTTATAAGAACAATGTAAATCAAATGGAGAGAGAACATTATGAACCTTTCAAATATGACAGCAAATTAAATTAAATGTAAAATCTGTTGACAGATTGTACTTTATCCCTGAAGAATTTTTAGATTACACAATTTCCACTCATGGAAATTTTCAAAATATCAACTCTGACATAGAGTATTTCAGAATGATATAAATAAGGCACAGTATATGTAAAGGACAATTACAGGGAAAAATAAAATTTAAAAGCATATGACAATGCATGAACAGAATTGATCCTGGAGAAAGTAAAATTAATAAAATTGAGATATGAGATAATCAGAGTATAAGAAGTCTTACAATTCGAAAACAAACAAATATAACTCCAATTGCAAAATGGGCTAAGGATTTGAATAGACATTTCTCCAAAGAACATATATAAATGATCACAAGCACATAAAAAGATGTTCAACATCATTAGTCATCAAGGAAATGCAATCAAATACACATTCTGGCAGTTTAATCATGAGTCACCATATAACTCAGCAATTCCATTCTTTGATGCACATCCAAGACAGGTGAAAAGCACATGTCCACACAAAACCTTTACACAAATGTTCATAGCAGCATAAGTCATAATAGTCAAAAGAAGAAAACAACCCAAATGTCCAACAATGGATGAAGGGATAAACAAAGTGTGGCATGTGAATATTAGGAATGTTATCAGCCTTAAAAGCTAAGGAAATTCAGGCACCTGCTACAACATGGCTGAACATGTATGACATTATGCTAAGTGAAACAAGCAAGATACAAAAGAACAATTACTATGTAATTCTTAATAAGGTCACATCCTGAAGTCCTGGGTGAACATCAGCTTTTGAGGGATACTATTGAAAACCCCGTCATTTTTGTACTAAGCAATAATTCTAAGAATATTTACTTCTAATACCTAATTTATTTTTCACAAAACCTGTAAGGTCATCCAACCTTTCAGATAGGAAAACAGGCATGGAAAATACGTACAGCTAATTGACTGAGTCAGTATTTGGCCCATGGTTATATTTAAAAGTATTTGGCCTTACATTAGACACAGCCAAACTGGTTTGGTTTGCCATGTTTTTGTATCTTTACTCACTTTCATCTAACTCAGGAATTTTTCTGCTTTTCCATTTATTGATTTCTCTCTGAATTTTTAGTAACTGATGCTCATTATGTATTATTATTAATGTCGAATAGTAATAATAGTGAGTGTCTAACAATTTGGGTTAGTAATAAAGAATGTCTAATAACAGGAAAAAAATATAATAACAGGATTTATATTTAGGGTTTCTAAATTATGTTTTTAATTTCAAAAACAATACATGTTAATTTCCACAAACTAGAGAAATAAAACAATGGAAAACTAGGGAAAATTATATTCTTTATTTTATTTACCCAGTGATAATCATTCTTAGAACTTAGGACATGCCTTCCTATTCTATACATAATTTGTTTTGCTATGGAAACATGTTTTACATACTTTTAAAGTATTTAGTTGTAAATCAGAGACTTAATCTGCTTATTCATTTCTTCATTTGTTCACATATTCAGTAATTGTTTCCTAGGTACCTATAATGTGTTGGGTGTCATGCTAGACATGGGGGACAATGGTAATGAAATGTGAAGAGTCCCTGCCCTCACACAATGTATAGTCTGGGGAGAGAGACATATCTTTATAAAATAATCATACACATAAATGAAAAAGGAACTATAATAGGAAAATATAGGCAAAAAAGTGAAGGGGAAATTCAAATGAAGAATACATCATGTACAAAGGGCGTATAGGTGCTGAGAGTGCTCAGGGGATTCCAGGATGTTAAAGGATCAGCTAGCCAGAGAGTGAGTGTGGAAAGGAGGCAGTTTGGGATTTATGAGAGTAGTCTGTGGATAAATCATGCAATATGTTATATGCAATTATAAATATTTTGGATTTTATCAGACATACAATTGGAATCCATTCAAGGGTTCTGAGCAGGGATGTGACATCACCCATTTTTTTCCAACTACAGTTCTATTACTAGATATTTAGCTTACCTTTGTATAATAACTTACCTTTGTATATTTAAGTTGTTCTAATAAGTTGTTCTAATAAATATCATATTATTAAAATTAAGTTTGCTCCTACTAATTCTCTATCACTGAAACTTTAGTTTGTCCCAACTAATTACTCATTTATGACATTTAAAGTATTTTCCACTAACTCACTATTGCTGGTCAATTATTTTGTTCCAACATTTGTTTTATAAATTTACAATATTTTATAAACCCAAATAATATATTTTATATATCTGAAATAATATATTTGAAATGTTTAATTATATTAAAACATAAAAGTAAGATATTTAGAGTGATTAATAAAAATGTGTCATCTCATGAGCCATTGTTCATGCTCTCAAATAATAGTCACATACTTATACAATAATGAGAAAACTCCATGATGTACCGATCAATAAGAATTAATACCTGAGGGGCGCCTGGGTGGCTCAGTGGGTTAAGCCGCTGCCTTCGGCTCAGGTCATGATCTCGGGGTCCTGGGATCGAGTCCCGTATCGGGCTCTCTGCTCAGCAGGGAGCCTGCTTCCTCCTCCTTCTCTCTCTACCTGCCTCTCTGCCTACTTGTAATCTCTCTCTGTCAAATAAATAAATAAAATCTTAAAAAAAAAAAGAATTAATACCTGACAGCTGATGATACTCCTTTTTGGGTAAATGATTATTTAAAAGAAAACTTCCTGTTAACCAATTTCTTTTCATAAATTGTTTTATCAGTTTGCAATCAAATCAGTTGGAACGATCAATTGGGATAATTGTTCATCCCTGCCTTTGAACCATCCCCTCTTCAAGTCTTCAGATGTGGATTTGCCTGTCAAACTGTGCTCAGTTTTGTCTGATTCTGGAACTGATCACAAAAAGGGGATGACAAAGAAGGAGAGCAAGCGGCTGTGGCTGATTATCTGTCAGAACTTCTCAAGAAGTTTTGAATCTACCAGTCCTATGAAACATGGTTCAGTATGACTCTATAAAGCAACATTTGATTCACTCTATGGTGGAGAAACATGGCTACTTGATGGCTTTTATCGCTCTGCCAGTAATTCTGAAATCTAAATGCAACTTTAGTTTCAAACCTTTCTGTCACTAAATACTTTTTACTAGTTATATTGAGGGTGAGTAGATTTGGTTTCTCTTTGGCCCTTGATTGCAACACAGGTTGTGAGAGGAATAAATTAACAAACAAACAAACAAAAATGGACAAAGATGAGAATGGTGATGATAAAGCAGGGAAAGAACATCAAGAGGGTTGGACAGGATTGTAATTTTAATTAGACAACCCACACTGAGAAGGTGTCATGCAAATCAAGAATTGAAGAAAGAGCATCTCAGTCAGGGAATAATAAATGTGGAAGTTTTGAGGCAGGTGCATGCTTGAAAAATTGAAGAGAGGCAAAGACCATCCTGGCTGAAGCCAAGTGAGCAAGGAAGACATTAAAAAAAGCAAAGTTCCAAAGGCAAGAGATAGTGTGTGAAGACAAGGAAGGATCTCTCCTACATGATAAAGATAATTTAGGAAGATAAAGTGAAGGAAACAAAGAAAGTTGGGTATGTAAGACCCATGTAAGATTTGTAAGGATGTCTTGAAAGTTACAGAGAATAAAGGAAAATGTGTTTTGGTATTATGATTGTGGTTTATTTTATAGTTAGTAACTGTTTTAGAAAGAAAGACCGAACTTGTTTTTCAAAATTGCTGAGTAAGCATGCACCAAAACCTTCTCCTTCTGCAAAATCTGTAGATAACACAGAATACAATTTTAAAATTGGCAATCACTGTAACACAATGGAAAAACCAGAGGCTGTGAAGAATCTCTGTTGTAAAATAAACAGAATCAGCCTGAAAAATATAATGACATCTGAAACTGTGCATAAGACAGTTGCAGCAAGATCAAGTACCGAAGTAAGACCGAGAGTATTTCCCGACCCAGAGGGGAGAAGTGCCAGAGGAGGAAGGGAATCCAGCAGAAATTTGCAGAGGATTTTCTGGAAGTACTGTTCAAACTCTATACATCACTGTGTAGAGTTCAGAGGTCATCACTGTTCAAACTCTACACATCTCTTCTCCTCACAGCTTTGTCTAGACTGCCATAACTGAGGTGCCCATTTACCTGGGACATAGCAGGTCAGAAAGAAACATGACAGTGATAATCTCTGGGAGGAGCTTGGAGAACATACACAGAAGATTAGTCATTGTAGTATCCTGTTGGGATACTACAACTTCTAAAAACTACAACTACTAAAAACTTCTGCCTCTCTCACCTATAAAAAGACTGAATATAAGCTATAGAGTTATATCACCATACTCCACCTCCCATGCTTGCTGGCTGTCATATACACATACTGCAGGTAAATGCAACAGGTGCATCTCAGCTTCAAAACTCACCATGAAAATGAGACAAACTCAACAAACTGAACAGCTTACACCTGAAGAAACAAAATTTATAGAATGGTGAAACAGAGCTTTAAAATAATGCATTTCTTTTTCTTTTTTTTAAGATTTATTTATTTGGGGGCGCCTGGGTGGCTCAGTGGGTTAAGCCGCTGCCTTCGGCTCAGGTCATGATCTCAGGGTCCTGGGATCAAGTCCCACATCGGGCTCTCTGCTCAGCAGGGAGCCTGCTTCTCTCTCTCTCTCTCTGCCTGCCTCTCTGCCTACTTGTGATCTCTCTCTGTCAAATAAATAAATAAAATCTTTAAAAAAAAAGATTTATTTATTTGAAAGACAGAGAGAGAGAGAGAGAGCACTCACATGCATGCATGGGGCAGGGGCAGAGGGAGAAAAATCTTCAAGCAGACTCCCTGCTGAGCACAGAACCTGACCCCTGCCCCATCGGGCTTGATCCTACCACCCATGAGATCATGGCTTGAACCGAAATCAAAAGTCCCACTCTTATCCAATTAAGCTACCCAGGTGCCCCTAAAATAATGCATTTCTAAAAGTCAGAAGGTGATATTGATAAAAATGGACATCAAAGAAAAGATATACACTATTGGTGGGAATGCAAACTGGTGCAGCTACTCCGGAAAACAGTATAGAGTTTCCTTAAAAAGTTAAAAATAGAACTATCTAACCACTCAGCAACTGTACTAGTAGGTATTTACACAAAGTATACAAAAATACTGATTTGTAGGGACACATGCACTCCAATGTTTATAGCAGCATTATCAACAATAGCTAAATTATGGAAAGAGCCTAAATGTCCACCTACTGATGAGTGTGTAAAGAAGCTGTGGTATCCATACACAATGAAAGATTACTCAGCCATCCAAAGGTGAAATCTTGACATTTGCAACAATGTGGATGGAGCTAGAGAATATAATGCTATATGAAATAAGTCAGTCAGACAAAGACAAATACATAAAATTTCACTCAGATGTATAATTTCAGAAACAAATCAGATGAACATAGGGAAGGGAAAAAAAAAAAAAAAAGAGAGAGGAAGGCAAGCCATAACAGACTCTTAACTATAGAGAACAAAATGAGTGTTGCTGGAAGGGAGATGGGTGGGGGATTATCTAAGTGGGTGAAGGGTATTAAGGAAGGTGCTTAAGGAGGGTGAAGGGTATTAAGGAGTTGAGCACTGGCTTTTATATGTAAGTGATTAATCTAAATTTTACTCCTGAAATCTTATGCTATATGTTAACTAACCAGAGTTTAAATAAAAATTTGAAAAAAGCCCAGAAAAGATATTTAGAGAGATGAAGAATTAAGTGAGAGAAATCTCCTAGAATGTTGTACAAATGCATAGAGAGAGATTATAAAAGAGAAATATAGAATAAAACTAGACTATCCAACATCCAATTAAAAGCAATGTCAGTAGGGGAAAATGTGATAAATAAGTATTTAAAGAATCAATAAAAGAATATAATAATAAAGAGATGAATTTTCATATTGAAAAGGCAATTAGGTTCTAAGTTGAGCTTATAAGCAAATGAACAATCCTCTCCTACAAACACAGGAAAATCCTAAAATTTCCCAATGAAAAGGAATAGATTATTTAAAAAGTAAGGAGGGACAGGTGGACATTAAGCTTCTTGGCAACACTAGCTACCAGAAGACAATGGGGTCATATCTTCCATTTTCTGAGGGAAAGTAACTTTAAGCATAAAATTTTAAGCTAAGTCATTTAGCCAAACTTTGTTTAAAGGGTGCGAGTCAAAGGATAACATTATATATGCATATGACAAAAACTCTATCAATTACTGACCTTTTCTAAAATATGTATTAGGGAAGATATTTCAGAAAAAAGAAAGTAAGTCCTTGAGTAAGACACATATAAAAAGGAGAGATGAACAAACATTTATTATTTAGTCAAAATGTATTATATATATTTGCCTGCCAGGAGTGAATCTAAAAACAATACAATGCATACAATTTTATACTTATAAATCTAAATATATTTTCTATTGGCATGAAATTAACAAAACAAAATTACAATCATTTTAAAGTGAACAATTCAGTGACATTTAGGCTTTATCCCATGCATTTCGGTATGTCATGTTTTCATTTTTATTTATCTCTAAGGTTTTTGTCTAATTTCTCTTGTGCTTTCCTCTTTAACACATTGATTGTTTAAGACTATGTTGTTTTAAATATCTAAATATTTTAACTTTGTGCCCAGGATTGTTGTGAGCTGTACAGTTAACCTTAAAATGTTTTTGAAAACTACTCAATGTTTTTCCACCCTGAATGACCTCCAGGATCCCCCCAGTCAGGTTGAAACAGAGAAGCACAATTATTTGTGACCATGTGGTACTCCCTCCAGAGTCTGGAATTGGGGTCCCACCCTGGAAATGTGGACTGCCATCTTCAAAAGTGCTGTGAGCCAGGAGGGAGTGGGACAAAAGGAACTAAAAATACCACAAAGCTTTCCTACTATTTTCAAGTTGCCTTTTCCTTGATTCAGGATTCAGTTGGATACTGTAAACTTTGACCATTTTTCAGAGTTCTAACTAAGTTAGTTCTGTTTCTGCTTGATTTCTTGATGTTTCTGTGGAGGCAGAGGCACTCAGAGCTGCCTCCTGGGCCATTTTTGCTGACCTCACTCTCCTACACCCACATATTTTTACCCTGTGGGGAAATGGCACACTTTCCTAGGAAAATATGAACGATAATCATCTCAAGAAGAGGGAGAAAACTGAACTAGAACAAGAAATAAGGAAGACATTGAAGTACTAATCAAGATCTGAACCACAGAGTGGAACAAGGCCCTGGAAGCTTTATAGATTTCAATGAAGCTTCTAAGAAATAAATAACCCTAAGCACCTATGAAATCAGGTTATTCATTTCACATGGCTGATCTTTGCTAAGGTCCTTAAAGAACTATGAAATATAGCAAGAAAGTTTATCAGAAATATGAGGATGGTTCAATATTAGGTAGTTTGTCAACGCTATCATCTATATTAACAGAGGATGAGAAGAAAATAAGTCATTCATACAGATGCCTAAATAACAGTTGATAAAATTCACCACCCATTTCCTTCCAAAACAAATGGAAATTCTTATTTAGTATATTATAAGAACATGAAAAAAAATTGTATTTGATCCAGAAGAAATAAAGTGTAATCTCCAGGTATCAGAAACAAAAAGGGACTTGTAACCGAAGAGTAAACCAAGTTAGAGATTCAGTGGTCCCAAGGGAGGTTTTGAACAGGAATATAAATTTCTTATCTGTGCTTATATAATTGGACTGATTTCCCCAAGAAAATTTCAGCCTAGGGAAAGAGAGAGACATGCACCTAAGACTAATAATATAAGACGTTAGCCTGTAGTTGTGCCTGGGTGGCTTAGTCATTAAGCATCTGCCTTTGGCTGAGGTCATGATCCGGGATCCTTGGCTTGAGCCCACATCGGTTTCCCTGCTCTGTGGGAAGCTTGTTTCTCCCTCTCCCACTCCCCCTGCTTGTGTTCCCTCTCTCACTGTGTCTCTCTCTGTCAATAAATAAATAAATAAATAAATAAATAAATAAATAAATAAAATCTTAAAATAAAAATACCTTAGCTTCTGAAGTATAGATAGCCACAATTGGAGGTTGAAATGGCAAATCCTCAGCTTTCGGAGTTCAGGCAATATTCTTTTTAGCAGCTGAGTTTAAAGCACAAGCCATGGGTGGAACAAGAGTGAGCTGAAGAGGGTGACCCATATAAAATATTTAAAGTCAAATTTTAAAAAGTAAACACTGCTGGCAAACAAAGAAACAAATCAATTTGATTCACAGTTGAATAAATCACTGGCTGGCTTTGGTTTCTGGAAGACCTATCTGCAATGGTGTGGGGTAACTCACATAATTCCTTGATAGGTTTTTGTCAGTGCTGCTCAGCATTTTTATCCACAGCCAAATGAGGACTCCTTTCACTCTGCTCCATGTCAGCAAATTGTTCATGTCAATCATCAAATTAAAATAAATGTTCTCAGCCTTCCCTCACAAACACAGATTTGTAATCAAACCACATTACAATGGAATTTAAAGAATATCCATCTTCTCTGTTTAAAATACTGCTGGAGACCTTTCCCACATTTTTTAATACATATCCTGATTTCCCTGATGTCACAAGTAGGTTTTTAAAAAATTTTTAGTATTTATTTAATCCCAATATATGCCAGGTCTGTGCTAAAGTATAAAATGGAAAAAGGGAGAAGTAAAAATAGCCATTGACTAATGTATTTTGAACTTATGATAAGAAATAAAAAGGCAAATAGAGTTCATTAAAATAGCTAAAAAGCAGTACACATGGATTATGAGTACATTTGAAGTCAAGGACAACTTTAGATGAGTGGGTTGTCATGGGAGACCCCACTGAGACACAGAGCCAATGTTCAAGGTTGATTTACTCCTTGCTTTCACTTTAGGTCAACATGGTGTTTAAATTTGCCTGATTGAACATGTAATGTTGTTATTAAATGTACCTAATTATAATGTGCAAACCTAACACAATTCCATTTATTATTATAAGAATGTTTTTGAACCAATTATCATTATTAAAATAAATATTCTAAACTTGATAATAATTTTTAAAAGACTGCCCAAAAAAGCTTGCTCTACCCTATATTATGATGACTTATAAAACTATAGTCATTAAAGCTGTGTGATACTGAAAGAAATAAGTCAATGGAGCAGAAATTCATGCATGCCATCCAAATAATTGAAAGCTTATGTAGATGTAAAAGGTATAAATGGTTATCCCTATGTGCTGTAATCATAGCTATAATCATCTCCCACTTTTTTCTCTGTTTGCCGATACATAATTTATAGATCACAGCAAGGGGCTTCCTTGAATAAGGCTTTCAGTTGGGTTTAGCCAGTGAGAAGTATATAGCCAGAGATTAAGGGCACGAGGACAGTGAGTGTGAAGTATTTATTCCTTTAGCTCCCTTGCTGCTGTCTCTCTTTCTCTCTCACTTCTGCTCTCTCTATCTCTCTCTAATAAATAAATAAATCTAATTTTTTAAAAAAAGACACTGAGGCCAGCAGCGGTGACTTATTTTTGCAATAATGATAATTTGGGGCAATAATGGTAATTATGATCGTAGGGCCAAGAGTTGATTCTGTTGACTATAGAGTTTGTACTCAGGGAGAAGTAACATTGAATGCCTTGAATAAGGCATATAACTTATGTGTGGGGGTGGGGGGAATAGGAATCAGACTCTGTGATCTTTTTGAAGGACTCCTTCCCAGTGGAGTGGCAGGATTGCAGAGTTGTGTTCCTCAGTCCCACCAGTTTTCTTATGTGAAAGTCTGGGAATGCCTAGAACAAGAGAGGGATCCTGAAATGTGGGAGAAAGAACTTTGACAGATACAGATAACCTGAAAATTTTGAAAGCCCTGATCCCCTGAAATTCTCCTATTGATTAAGGAGGCAGTTCCTTCATCTTATCTGACAGAAGAAGTTGCTCCCAGATAAACATCCTGAAGTGACTGCTTTGGAGGTGATTGTCTCTCAAGGGATGATTCTTGCCTTCAGCAATAACTCCCACCCATTCCTCCCTGACTGCAGTTCCATAAAGAGATGAGTCCCAGAATAACCCAGACCTAGTGAAGTCTAATCTTGAGAAGACTTGTAGGACTTAATAAACTGTACCAGTGGGACTCCAGAGAGCAAATATAGGAATAGTCTTAAGTGATAAAACAAAGAGGGCAAAATTTTGAGTTCCGATCTGGCTAATTTTACTGATAGAAATAGGCTTACCTGAAATTTGTAATTTAATGTGTTGATTTAAGCACCTAGGAGTGGTTAAGTTTGTTTGTGGTTTCTAAGAGACAACTCATTATCTTATGATCAATGAGGTGCCATGCTGAAACTTAGCTCACACATTAGGGAGGAAGATGTCTGAAGGCTCAGAGAGTTGAGAATGTTAGATTGAATGAATCATGTGCATACTTTTCCAATTCCTCTATCATATATTTTTAAAAGGTCTGGAGAACATTCATTTCTCCCCATTATTAAGAAATGGATTAAGGAGAGGTTCACTGAGATCCTTGAAAAGTCCTGTGGTGGTGCCCTCTCTGGGCTGAAGATGATGGTGGAAGTTGAATCCAGGCTGGCATCATTACTTCTATGGGAATAATGGGTCTGAGAGTGGGAGATATCACAGAGGAGGTGGTGTGATTATTACAGTAAGTCATAGCAGACATCTTGTCATGCGCGGTCTCTGGTGATAAAGTACACAGGTGAACTACCAAGTTTTTGCTTTATATATGTATTTTTGAGATGTGAAGTGCAGATACATAATTCGAAGTACTGTGGAGGATGTTCACATCAACTTACCCAGTCTGCAGTGAACACAGTTTAAAAGCAGCACCTCAAATGAGGAGGATGCCAAGTCCCTTAATGGAAGGGCCCTTCAGCATAGTTACCAGTATACACAGTTGACACTTGAACAGTGTGGCGTTGGAAGTGCCAGTGCCCTGCACAGTTGAAAATCTGCATATAAATTTTGACTCCTTCAAAACTTAACTGCTAATAGCCTACTGTTGACCTAAAGCCTCCTTGAAAACATAACCAGCTGATTAACCCATAATTTGTTTATAAGCACTATATACTGCATTTTTACATTAAAGTGAGCTAGAGAAAAGAAAATATCAAGAAAATCATAAGGAAGAGAAAATACACTTACAGTACTGTAAAAAATCCACACGTAAGTGAACTTGGGTAGTTCAAACCATGTGGTTCAAGGGTCAACTGTACTTTGAATTGTCCTTGCACTTATTCCAGAAGGATCTGCAGTCATCTGCCCGTTTACACCAGGGAAAGGGAATACCTGGTCTTGCCGTGGGTCATCGGAATGGAACTTTAAGGGACAACAAACTCCCAGAGACTCACAAAGCCACAGTGGCCCCAGATCAGAGAGGAATTTTGGCCTAAATCCACCTCTCTGTGAGACCAGTGGATCCATTGTTCTAATTCCAGGTCTCTGTTGTAATATAATGCCCTAATATGATCTCACAGGCCTTTGGTCTTCCTGATGCTTCAATGAGCATTTTTTTTAACGCCATTAGCTACCTGGACATAGGTGCAGGCATTTCCCCATGCATCACTCCAGGTGCCTGGGCCTCTGCACAGTCTGTTTTCTACGATGATACTCTTTCCCCAGATAGTCTTATGACAAACTGTTCCCCTTGTTAAGTCCTTACCCAGACGTTTCTCCTTCATAGATAATTCCCTGGTTACTCTATTTAAAACCCTATTCAATGTACGGGCTTTACAAAAACCTCTTTAATGTTACATGCATTTAAGTAGGAGCTCATGTAGAGATGGGGGACAGTGAGAAGGAATATTAAAATGAAATCAGAGGAGGACTGATGACAATATTATACCATAAATTGTGGGATAATTCTTTGCATCTAAAAACCAAAAAAGAAAAAAAATGTAAAGGACACAATGCATTATATTATAAAACTGGGTATATTCTATCTTATTTATGCATAGATACATATATGGTAGATATATAAAAAATAAGCCTGTAATCTTCAAGAACAGTGATGTCTTTGGGAAAGGTGAGAAGGAAGAAAGGGGGAGGGAGAGCTTTCTGTGTACTTACAGTATATGGGGAAACTTTAATATCTGTGCTGTCTCTATGGTCAATTTATAAGTGTCATTACCAAATTTTCTTTAAAAAGGCAGACAGCAGTGTTGGATGAAAATGCAGAGGTAGACAAGGAGCAGCTCAGGGACGACCCTGTGTTCTATTCTAGGAGGTTTAAATTTCTTCCTATGGGAAAGGGCAAGCCACTAAATTACTCCCCAAAGCAAGCAGATAGACAGTCAAATTTTTCCTTTTGTGGGAATCACTCTATCATATAAAGGAACACCCCCCCCCCAAAAAAAAGAAAAGAAAAGGGAGTCCAGTGCAAGGTAGCAAGGAAAGCGGGCCTGGAATGTGCAGAAGTAGTGGGAATGAATACAAAGAGGAAGCCAAAATCAGGATCCTCACTTGGTAGTGTGTGGCTTATCACAGCATAATTCAGCATAGGAAAGAGAATTGAAGTGATCAGAACCAGTTCTGCATCCAGCCTGAATCCCTGGTGTTAGCACAATGTGGATTCATCCTGCTGAATTAGGTGCCAATCATCACAGAACAAAATGTGGTACAGGATGATAATGAAAGTCCAAGAAATACTGTCTAGCCGTCTATCTAGGTGATATGAAGTGTTCCGTATTTGCAAGGTCTGGAGAAAAAAAAAATAAGAACTGCTCTAAATGATTCCTCTTAATTGCTACCTAAAGTCCTAAAATTTAATGTTTGCCACCTCAAAGTCCTGGTTAATACATGCATCACATTTTCTTAAAACTGTATAAATTGAACTTCTATGAAAATAAACGAGTAATTACTCACACAACCTTTTTTGAATCATCAACCAATCATTATACAGGACCTCACTTATAAAAATCCTCTATAAAGTAGATAAAAAAATAGAGCAAAATTATACAATTTTAAGAATACTGAATGAACACCCTAATGAGTAACAGAAAAATAAAAGTAGTGTTCATATAGTTTCAAACAATAGTTTTGGTAACATTAAATAAAACAATGTCAAAGAAAATATTTCACCCATGCCATAATAATTAGTCAAATGGAAGGATCAGATAAATTTACCAAAGTGAGCTGTAAGCTACTGATTTTCATAGTATGTTAAAAATTCTTAATTTTATCTTTCTTGTATTTTACCTATAGAGTTCACAAAAATCGAAAATGGAAAACATAGAAAGTATGTATACATGTATATTTTTAAATGAGTACCAGTAGTAATACATGCAAGTGTTTAGTTTACAATCCATACATATGTAAAGGTCAAAGATGTTGATACAGCATTTTAATTAACCCATGGGTCACCGAGGTTAAACAGAAGCCCAAGAAAGTGACAGAGACAAATTGAATCCTTTATAGCTCATTATATTCTGCTAGTGAAAATCAAATGATCATGGCTAACGTCCTCTCTAGGAACCCGTTTCTATACTTCTTTCTCTAGATGCAATGAGAATCAGTATTTCATCATACTTTGGAAAAAATTATATTTCTTTGAAATATTAACTAATTCCTATGATTCATGATTTCTTGAGTAGAAAGAAGGGGGAAAATCCTAAGAAAATGGTCCCCCCACCCCCGAGGATCTCAAAGCATGATTCATGTTTTCAGCATTTTGTTACAAATTAGAGACGAACTGAATTTCCTAATCTTTACTCGCACTTGAAGGCAGAGAAAGAACTAGGGAAAGTACAAATCATGAATATTCACAAGGTGGTCTTCTGAGTGCTGCTTCTGAGGCCGCTTCCCAAGCTGTCCCCATCAGGTAAAGAAGTTCAGGTGTTTGAGCAGGTGCAACGGTGATTCTCAGAGATGGTGACTTCTTGTCGGTGGTTTCTTGTCTGCATTCACCTAACAAGAGCATGTGGCTACAGGGCGCCTGGGTGGCTCAGTGGGTTAAGCTGCTGCCTTCGGCTTGGGTCATGATCTCAGGGTCCTGGGATCGAGGCCCGCATCGGGCTCTCTGCTCAGCAGGGATCCTGCTTCCTCCTCTCTCTCTCTGCCTGCCTCTCTGCCTGCTTGTGATCTCTCTCTGTCAAATAAATAAATAAAATCTTTAAAAAAAAAAAAAGAGCATGTGGCTACATCTGAAGATGCACAGGCAATGCCTCAGCCTGCATTCCTCATAATGGGCATCTCTGGGGCAGGCAGAGAAGGAAGTGAGGACATAGAAGCAGTGAGTTACTTTTTCTGGAGTATTGGTGAAGCAGCCACGTCCTCAAAGGGGGTATAGCACAGCCTTAGGCACAGACATCCCCAGCCAAGACAGATTTGAGGGACTGGCAGTTGTCCTGGGGTTCTGTTCTTACCTTCTCCCATCTGCAATACACAAAGAACACCCGGGTGCTCTTCTTCTGTTGACCTGTGTGTTCAAAAATCTGTGCTCCTCCCAACTGTGCTGTGTGGACCAGCCCCCTGAAACATGCCACCAGCCTTACTATTTTCTCATCTCCTTAATGAGCACAACTTAAACCTTGCACGTGGGGATCAAGATGTGAACTTGAGACAGAGTCACCCTGCATTCATCATCCCCTGGTTACCGATGACTGAATTTTGATAGGAAGGTTTGATAGAAAAACCTTACGTTAACCACGTGGAGCTGGCTTCCTAACCACAGCCTCAGCAACTCAGACAAGCAGTCTCCATAAATCCTTCTTTAACACAGCAGGGCCAAATTGGAAGTCTCAGGAAATAAGTCAAGATGGTTTATCTGAGCGTCTTCTTTTGTTATTCCAGGTCCATTTGCATGGCAGTATGTTTGTCCCATGAAACTGTCTTCATTTATAGGGGAACAAAACAAATAAGCAAAATAACAGAAAATTTTGAAAATACATAAAAGCCCAACTGAGCATAAAATTGATGTTGGGAAACACCTCAATAATTATGATAAATATCGCAAGTGATCCAGAATTGACATGTGGATTAACCTACAACAATTAGTTTTCATGGTGAAATAGCATCATTCCATTTTAAGACTTCATTCAAATGATCCTTAAGCAGGAAAACCTGCAGCTCGAGCTTGCCTGAAATCTACACCACAGGGTTGGGGGCGGGGGGAGGCTTCCTGGTGGGCTGGCCCTGTCTGCACTTGGGTTTTAGAGCAGGAATACATACACCCCACATCCCGGCAGGAAGCAGGGGATCTGCAGAAACAGGAATCAAAAGACAACTACCTGGCACCAGGCTGTTGCAATCTGTTCGAGGGACTTGTCTGCCGGCATGGGGTCAGTGTGAGAGAGAAGGACCTGGTAACAGACCTTTCCTCCAGCCATGGAGTTTCCCAGAGATGCTGAATGATTCCTGCCAGGTCTTATGGCCATAAGGAAAGCAGAGGGCTGTGTCTTTCAATCTTTATTACCTATGCAGTCGATTTTTTTTTATGTCCCAGAAATTGAGGCCCTTCATTTTTATAAAGCAGCACATTTGGGGAATGTTTACAATCAGGACTTTCCCTCTTTGCCTTCTCTCTGATAAGTTATATCAGACAAGTAATTATTGTATTGGCCAGAGCCAAGGCAAGAGAGAAGGAAGAGTAGAAGGTACAAAAACAAGGCATCGGTTAAAGAGTAAATAAGAGCCTAGGTAGGTAGCCATGTATTTAGATTTCATTTCAAAACGTCCAACTATTTCTACTTCTATTTTGGAAATCCAAATAACGTTTTTAAAAAGGACATATGTGGTTCTTGGTATAGTTTTGCTTTGTTATTTTGGCTAAAAACTCAGAAAATACCTTAAAACCATGACTCTAGAAATGTAACAAGGGATGTACTGGGCAATCACAGAACCTTCCAGCCTTGCTGTCTTCGATTTTTGAAATGATACTGAGACCAGGGTTTTACTCTTCTTATGTCCCATGCAGAAATAAATAAAGCCTCTTGACCTCTCTTTGGGAAAAAGAGAGGTGGTGTGTGGTTTTGCAACAAATATACAACTTCTCCATACATTTATTTACACATAGCAGGACAAATGGAAGACAGAAATGCAATAACTCAGAGACTGTTTTCTATAGATCCCTTTCATGGAAAACAATCTGTACCTACTTTGTGCAAAATGTATGAAGATCACATAAACAAGTAATACCATATATTGAAACAAGTAATGGCTATTACATCTGGATTATACTATTTTCCCCCCATAATAATAACGAATGTACTTATGAATTTGAGAGTTTATTATGTACTAGCTATAATCTACTCAACAATTATGTATCTTAAAAGAAAATTTTGAGAGCTTTACCTGATATGAATGCTTTATGAAGTGAGAAACAAGACTGTTTGTGAACAGGAAGACTTCAAACGGGAAAGTCGTATGAAAGTCAGTCATGACATTACGGGAAGGCTTAGCAAGCAAAAATGAAGAAGTGGTTTCACTTCATACTGATTGGTTAATCCAGTAGGAGTTTCCAGGCAGTAGGGGATTGGTTAAAAGTGATTACCTTATATCATTTTAGGAGAATGACTCAAGTTTTATTTATGATTTTCAGAGGCATTTCCAAGCAATAAGTTGTTTCACTTATGTTTATGAAAAAAGTCAGGTGGCCTAATAGGTATTGTTGGCTTGGGGGATTTGCAAGTCTGGGCTTCAGTTTATTTCATTTCATCCAACAATAGATAAAATTCCCATTTTCTAGATGAACAAGTTGAAGCTTTATATTCCTTTAACCTAAATAATCCTTCCTGGAAAGATGTCAAAGATAACAACTTGGTTAAAAAAAAAAAAAGTAGATATAGTGTGGTCTTATTCTAGAAAATAGATGGCATGTTAGCACATATATTAAAAATATGAACTTTTACTTGGTGGTTTATTTGCACACTGGAGGAAAGGTGAAAAGACCTCTTTACTCTTTTGAATTATATTTTTTCTCTCTCTTTTACTTACTATAGCCTTATCAAAAATAGAAGTAGATTAAAAACAAATGTAACAAGCCTAAAGGACAGTTTTCACCTAGAGGTTACTATTATAAACAGCAAACAGATGCTGAATGAAAGAAGTAGTTGACCACTAGATTTTAAAGAAAAATGAGATTTTTTTGTATTGCTGAAGTCAAACCAAATAGTACTGTAGGGGAATGCTTCTATACTTTCCTTGCTGTTATGTTCATCTTTTGTTTTATTTTTAAAAACTTTATCAAAGTTGAGCCTTTAATCTCTGACAGTCCTGGCACAAGAAAGAGAATTGAGGACGCCTTGGTGGCTCAGTCAGTTAAGCATCTGCCTTTAGCTCAGTGAGTGATCTCAGGGTCCTGGGATTGAGTCCCACATCAGATGCCCTGCTAAGCAGGGAGTCTGCTTCTCCCTCTGCCTTTTGCTCCCCTTGTTTGGTCAATCTCTCCCTCTCAAATAAATAAATAAAATATTTTAAAAAGAGGGTGAGAAAATTGAAACTTTTGACATCTAAGTGAAAGTGATAGCATTTAGACACTGTCTGGTGAACTTGAGTTCATGAGGAGTGACCAGTCCAGACCAGGTCACGAGCAGGTACAAATAACATGTCTGCACATCTGTCTGCCAAATAGGTTTTAGAGTTTTAAAGGCTGTGATCCTTCTGAAGTATCTCCAGGATGACAGCTTTTATCAGGTACTGAATTCGTCATGATCACTTTCATAGTGAAAGAACTGCTCTCCAACACAAAGTTTGAACAGTAAATAATCTCCTATTTTCTCCCTTGATGTTTTGCGAGATTGTGACTGGTGTAAGTACATTCCAAGTTACCAAAGCAAAGGGCAAAAATAGATGAGATGTTTTCAAGGATTCCAAAATTTGAGATGGAAATTCTTAGTGAAAATGCCTTTGAAGATAACAGGAGATAGAAGCCAAAATTCTTGACAACTCAGAGTCAAAATACTTTTGGAGATACCACTGAAAGTTTGGACAACTCCAACCACAGTCACAGCCACAGCTGCAGAGAATCCAAGGCTATCTGCAGAGCAAATGTCAACCTTTCAAGAGAGAATTCACCTTTCCTTGATCTCTTTATACTGACACCACACTGTTGAACTTTCGGTCTTGTCCTTTTATTTGTTTATTTATTTTAGCATAGTTGACACACAACGTTACATTACTTTGAGGTGTTCAACATAGTGATTCAATAAGTTTATGCCCCTTGATTTTAATCCAATACACAGATCAAGCCCACTAACAAGAGTTTAAAAAATAAGAGAAACTTCCCATGAAGCATCAAGAAAAGATCACTCCCCATGTCAAGGAACTCATTCTCTGTTTCTCCAAGCAAAATGCTGAGTGTATAGAAATTTGAATTAATGGTGTCTAGAGCCAACCTTGTCCACAATGTGTACCTGATGTAAGAGGCACTGGGGAATGTATTCTCTCTTCATCCTGGATTAAGGATGTTGGTGAGCAAGAGCAGATCAGAGTTTACTTTTAGCTCAGGAGCTAACTGGGTAGCCCTCAATTCTCCAACACTGTTTTCTGACTGTGAAATCAAGGGGATAGACCAGATCAGCAATAGACAAACTTCTCTCCCCCTACCCCCCAGTTTAAGATGTGCCTTACAGAAGAAAATTATATTTTTTTAGAAAAGCAAAAGGGATTTGGGGGAAAGCAACCTGCAAGGGTTTGGTAGAAAGGCTAGAATGAAAACCAGAAAGCTCTTCCAATGCTCATGATGTATGCTCCTCAACCCCACTGCGTTCCACTCCAACTTGGCTCATATTTATTTTATTTTATTTTATTTTTTAAAGATTTTATTTATTTACTTGACAGACAGAGATCACAGGTAGGCAGAGGCAGGCAGAGAGAGAGAGGAAGGGAAGCAGGCTCCCTGCTGAGCAGAGAGCCTGATGCAGGGCTCAATCCCAGGACCTTGGGATTACAACCTGAGCCGAAGGCAGAGGCTTTAACCCACTGAGCCACCCAGGGGCCCCTAACTTGGCTCATATTTAAAATAGTTTTGAGGTTTTCTTACTTAATAACTGAAAACTTTCTTTTTCAATTTTATGATTTGCTCTACATATTACAATGTATTTTCCCAGCATTTTATCCATTATATACCCAACTTGGTACAAATATCTGGTAGAATGCCCAAATACATTAATTCCAATGAATAATACACATGGAAAAAAATATATGGCCTGAGAATTTTGGTTTCAGACATAAGGGAGAAAGAAAGTCATATTCTTCAATAAGTCATCTGGGCAGCAACTCTCTATTTTAAACCCCACCTGAATTGTGGAACTGATTAGTGGTGAGAAGCTTTGCAGCCCATGATGTCAAGAGTTCACCAGCATAACTGGCAGAAATTCAAGTTGTTTGAGACTTATATAAGACCTCATATTTATTTGGCACCTTAAAGACTGTATTGCAAGGTTTAACATTTCTTTCATTTGTTGGAGCAGATAGTGTAATACCCACTTTATGGATAAAAAAATACAGGAACAAAAGATTAATTGATCTGCCTCCATTCTTTCAATTTGTTATTGGTACTAATGATGAAAATTATGTGTCTTTTGAAAATTGGTTTTTGTTGTGCTTTTCTCTGGACCGGTGTTTTTCTAAATAATATGACAGGGATCTATAGCAAAAAGTACCCCCCATACATGAGCCAATAAAGGTATACACCAACTAAAACTAAAAAAGAAAAGAATTTCATGAAAGAAAAATAATCCTTTCTTTTTTCTTCTCTCTCTCTCTCACATGCTTGCCATTCTAGTCATTTAGTCTATTTCTTTTCTTTAAAACCAAACATGATGCTTTCCCAACATTTTATTGGGTCCAGATATGCAGATTGAAATATAATGCTTTAAATTTTATATCCTCACGTGCTTTTTCTGTTGTAATTTTTTCTATTATTAAGTTTTAGAAAAAAGTCATAGTCAAGATGAGTTTTCCAGAAGACCTTTCCAGGGATGAGCCACCCTTTTACTGACTACTAATTCTTACTACTATTTGGTAATAGTAATCGTAATAGTAAGCTGACATTTGCTCCATAGACATCACCCTTTGCTTTTTTAAAACAATGAGGATATGATCTCAACAATTATCTTTGTTTTTAACATCTTGGAAATAATTAAATAGTTGTCAATTTTATATAAGTCCTCTAAATTATATTTGTTGTTGTTAAAAGTTTTGGTTAATTTTGAAATGTTTATGTCTCTTGATATTTTTAGAAATTTGATATCAAATGTCTGAGAGCTATGAAAAGTGACCCTTTTATTTGTCTACTGCTGGCTCTGGGCCCTTATATATTTCTACATTTGTAAGCTCTCTCTAAAAAGCTGACTTTCCCAAAAGAATATAGCTGCCCTTTCAATATGAAACAATTATTTCACAATTTGGAAAAGCAAACTTGTCTGGGAAATATTCAGTATGATGTGGCTTATGTTGCACAGTATTTTTTTGGAGGAAAGATGTTACCTATCTCTTTAAATCTGCTGAAAGTTACAAAAGTGTGCTATACAAAAAGATAGGTATAACCACAAGTGCCCACAGAGCACTGAAATATCAATAGCATGGCTGAGGAACTAAATTTTTAATTTGTTTAATAATAATTAATTTATATTTAAAGTAAAAATTAATACTTAACTAGTTAATGGAAAAAACTCTGAAATAACTTAAATATGTGAATCTGTTTTTCATATGACCTAATTACAGGCCAAGTATTTCCAATGAAGATATAGCACAATTGAGATATGTTGTAAATATGGAACATACCCCAGATTTCAAAGACTTAAACAATAACAAGAACAACAAAAAATAATGTAAAATCTGTTGGGGTGCCTGAGTGGCTCAGTTGGTTAACCATCTGTCTCCAGCTCAGTTTATGATCTCAGGGTCCTGGGATGGAGTCCTGAGTTGGGCTTCCTGCTCAGTGGGGAGTCTGCTTCTCCCTCTTCCCCTCTCTCATATTTTCTCTCCCTATCTCTGTCTCTCTTTCTCAAATAAATAAATAAAGCCTTTAAAAAATAAATAAAATTTAAAAGAATATAAAATTTGTAGTTAATTGTGTCAATTTCATGTTGAAAAAATAATACTTTTAACATACTGAGTTAAATAAAGTATATAATTAAAGTAAATGTCACAGTTTCTTTTTAGTTTTCCAGGTCTCCAAGCAAATTTAAAATTGCATATGTGGCTGTATCTATTGATACATCTGTTGGGTAACACTTCTATAGAACTTTCCCCTTCCCCATTTTACACACATGCCTAAATATCAAAATACTATATATAATTCAGGATTAATGGGCTCTTTGAAGCCCAGTCATAACCTAATGTCCAGGTATCCCAAAGAAAAAGTCATGTCTCATTATTATCTTCATTGTGCAGAAATGGAAACTGCATCTCTAGGAAGTTCAGTGACTTGATATGGGTCAGCTAGTAAATGCCAAAGCTGGAGTAAAACCAGGCTTGGCTGCTTTTGTTATTTTCTCTTAATTCATACTTGAATATATAAATTGTAGTCTCACCTACATAGACTCATTATTAATTTTTCAAGTGATTTTTGTATGAGAAAGATAAACATATATCAGACACAATAAAATTCTTAAATGATGTGAGGACTTTGAAAACAAGGATCCATATTTGGAACATACCATCACAAAGGCCACAATTAGTAAATTTAAAATATATAGAAGTAAATCAAGCATATACTTTATTTATCAAAGGATAGTGTGTTTCTTACCTATAACATTTAATTTATTTTATTTATAAAAATGTTAGTACTAATAGTACTAAGTACCATGTAATTGGTCCTGAATCTGTATTAGGAATTTTCCTTGATGCTTTAAATATATTACCTCATTTAATATTCAAAATAATCACTTAGTAATCATTCTATCTAATGACTCAATAATAACTATTTGTCAGGCCATTCAAAATTTTACAAATGACCATAAGATGGAAAACATCATGGCATTTCTGTGATCTGGCCTTCCAGATCACAGAACCAGAGAGAGAAGAGACAAGTTTTAACACAGGCCTGTCCAGCTCCAAGTCCAGAGCACTATATTATCTTGATAAAAATCTTTTGACAATCGAACTCTGTTTCTGTGTATGTATTATTTCTCTAGTCCTAAAATCAATGGGAGAGAGGGGATATAGAAAAGAAACCAGATGGGATGTTTTTAGCCTATCATGCATGATAGAAAGCTTATAATAAAAGACATAAGCAAACTTAATCAAAAGGAAATCAGTATGTCTACTGTAGAGAAAGAAAGGGCTGGCCATAGTCACTTCAGAACATTTATCTATTTCATGAAGTTGTGTTTTACCTTTAAGAAGGTGAAGGAAAATGATTATTATGTAAGTTTCTGGTTTCTGGTCTGCATGATGGAAAAAACAAGGTAATTAGCAATGCACTCAAGAAGATGGCAGGTTAGAGAGAAAAATAATGCAATTAAAAATAAAAATTATGGTAAGATTTAAAAAAGAATAAAATATTAGCTATGAGACTCTGGATAGTTTTCCCTTCTGTGTAATGGGCATTTAATATATCAGGCCTATGCCCACTCTGCTCAATATCAGTTTTTAGCTGACACTGTACCACTCATAGGGCCATGTGTCCATGTGACCTAGTTGGGGGGGTGGGCTCTAACCCAACAGGGACATAGGTGAGAAACTATGCCTTCTGCCTGACTTCATCCAGAATTTTGTTCAGAGGGTACAGTGGGGATTTGCCAGTCAGAAAAGAGATAGGACGCTGGAGAAGAAATACAGAAGGGAAGTGACTGTGAACCCTGGAAAGATGGCTGGTGTTGAGAGCAGCCTTTGCTTCTGGCAGACATCCATTTCACCTGAAAATCCAAGTATGTCCAAGAAGAAACTGTCTCATGTCACTCTGTAAACAGACTTCCTGGATATGAAAGGTAGCTTTCCATTTATTAGCTGTGTGACCTTGAGCAAGTTACAAACCCCTCCAGGCCTTGGTGTTCTTATCTGTGAATGGGACTAATGATGAGGCACTGATATTGAGCTGACACTTAAGGATGGTGGGCGCTAGACAGATGGGTGAGCAGTACATGGCATGGTCTATGGAGAAGAAAAAACATGTGTGAAAACATGATATGGACAAAGTGGGAAGCATCAAAGACACTGGAAGTCCAGTGTGGCTGGAGTATAGGGTATAGTGGAGGAATAACTCCTCCTAATGCTGGAGAGGTAAGCAAAGCCAAACTACATGTGGGTTGTCATAGGAATTTTGTTCCAGGCCAGGAAACACCCCTCTAGGTTAACACTCTGTTGGTTCTTACAAGAAAAATGCAGTGGCCACTGGACTAGCTCCATAGTCTTTAAACTTGCCCTTTACTCGTTTTATAGATTACTGCAAAATTAATCTTCTCAGAGCAGTGGCCTGATTAAACATTTCTCTGCTTAATGGTGTCTGTGGAATGTAATTCCAATCTTAAGCAGGCATTCAGTGCCCAGTTGACTCTACCAGACTTTTCCTTATCGATTTCTTAAACTCTTTTTTATCAACCTCACTGCATTATAGTACTATTATGTAGGCATGTGCCATGCTTTTCTGCCCTTCTGTCTTTACTTACACTGTTCTGTCCACTTGGAATGACTGCCCTTCTGTGTCTTTATAACCTAAATGATATTTTCTAAGGTCTTATGCCACTTTTCATGGAGACTACTCTGACCTCACAGATGGCAATAATTTTGTCATTTTCTGATTTCATAGAAAGTTTTGCCTATACTTCTCTTATAATGCTTATCATATTCTTACTTGGATCAATGTTTTCAAGTTATGAATAATAACCCATTCATACCTCACATAAGCCTTGTGTAGCGGGACATTAAAAAAATGAAGCAGAATAGAAAAGAATGCAATGAATTTAAAATATCAGAGTGCATTTTTTGTAATAGCTTATGTATATTAGTTTATGAAAGTTGAATATTTTGTACAGTGCTCCATGTTGAAGAAACTTAAGAAACACTGTTAAGTAGAGTGTATTTTCTTGTTTGTTTTTGTTTAATTTTTATTTGTTTTTAAAATTTCTTTTCAGTGTTTCAGAATTTATTGTTTGTGCACCACACCTAGTGCTCCATGCAATACATGCCCTCCATAATACCCATCACCAGGCTCACCCAACCTCCCACCCACCACCCCTCCAAAACTCTCAGATTGATTTTCAGAGTCCACAGTCTCACATGGTTCATCTCCCCCTCCAATTTCCCCCAACTCCCTTCTCCTCTCCATCTCCCCTTGTCCTCCATGCTATTTGTTATGCTCCACAAATAAGTGAAACCATATGATAATTGACTCTCTCTGCTTGACTTATTTCACTCAGCAAAATCTCTTCCAGTCCCATCCATGTTGATACAAAAGTTGGGTATTCATCCTTTCTGATGGAGACATAATACTCCATAGTATATACGGACCACATTTTCCTGCCATTCATCCGTTGAAGGGCATCTTGGTTCTTTCCACAGTTTGGTGACTGTGGCCATTGCTGCTATGAATATTGCGATATAGATGGCCCTTCTTTTCACTACATCTGTATCTTTGGGGTAAATACCCAGTAGTGCAATTGCAGGGTCATAGGGAAGCTCTATTTTTAATTTCTTAAGGAATCTCCACACTGTTTTCCAAAGCGGCTGCACCAACTTTCATTCCCACCAACAGTGTAAGAGGGTTCCCCTTTCTCCACGTCCTCTCCAACACATGTTGTTTACTCTCCTGTTAATTTTGGTCATTCTAACTAGTGTAAGGTGGTATCTCAATGTGGTTTTGATTTGAATCTCCCTGGTGGCTAGTGATGATGAACATTTTTTCATGTGTCTGTTAGCCATTCCACCCCCAACTACTAGAACCCTTTCAGTAATTCAGTACTGTGGTAGGATAAAAAATCAATGTACAGAAATCAGTTCCTTTCTTATACACTAACAATGAAAATACAGAAAGGGAAGTTAGAGAATTGACCATTTACTATAGCACCAAGAAACACAAGATAGTTGGGAATAAACCTAACCAAAGAGGTAAAGAATCTGTACCTGAGGAACTACAGAATACTCATGAAAGAAATCAAAAAAGACACAAAAAGATGGAAGACCTCTCTATGCTCATGGATCAGAAAAAAAACAAACAAACAACAACAACAAAAAAAACATTGTTAAAATGTCTATACTGCCTACAGCAATCTAAACTTTCAGTGCCTTTCTGATCAAAATTCCACTGGCATTTTTCAAAAAGCTGGAGCAAAGAATCCTAAAATTTGTATGGAATCAGAAGAGACACCAAATTGCTAAGGAAATGTTGAAAAAGAAAAACAAAACTGGGGGCATCACGTTGCCTGATTTCAAGCTTTACTACAAAGCTGTGATCACCAAGACAGCATGGTACTGGCATAAAAACAGACATATAGACCAGTGGAACAGAGTAGAGAGCCCAGATATGGACCCTCAACTCTATGGTCAAATAATCTTCGACAAAGCAGGAAAAAATATACAGTGGAAAAAAGACAGTCTCTTCAATAAATGGTGTTGGGAAAATTGGACAGCTATGTGTACAAGAATGAAACTCGACCATTCTCTCACACCATACACAAATATAAACTCGAAATGGATAAAAGACCTCAACATGAGGCAGGAATCCTTCAGAATCCTAGAGGAGGTCATGGGCAGTAACTTCTTCGACATCGGCCACAGCAACTTCTTTCAAGATATGTCTCCAAAGACAAAGGAAATAAAAGTGAAAATGAATTTTTGTGACTTCATCAAGATCAAAAGCTTCTGCACAGCAAAGGAAACAGTCAACAAAACAAAGAGACAACCCACAGAATGGGAGAAGATATTCGCAAATGACAATACAGGCAAAGGGCTGATATCCAGGATCTATAAAGAACTCAACTCAATACATACAAAACAGAAAATCACATCAAAATATGGGCAGAAGACATGAACAGACACTTCTCCAATGAAGACATACAAATGGCTAACAGAATGTATTTTTCTTGACAACACGTGCTAGATCCTATTCATCTATTTATACAAAGAGTTGAGCACAGTACTAAGCATTGAAAGTTGTTTGTTCAACATAGGCATTATAGTTTTCCATGTTCCTATTACCTGGTTACACTGAATTATGTCTAAATACATTAATCATCATTAAAAAATGTGAATGTGGTAAATCACTTATAAAAAAATAGAAACAGGGGTGCCTCGGTGGCTCATTCAGTTAAGCATCTGACTATTGATTTTGGCTCAGGTCATAATCTCAGGGTTGAGACCAACCCGTTCATCTGGTTTGTGCTCAGTGCACAGTCTGTTTGTCCCTCTTCTCCTGCTATTTCTCTCTCACTCTCTCTCAAGTAAATAAATAAATAAGATCTTAAAAAAATAGAAAACAAATGAATAACAAACATTTCTGTGCATTTCTGAAAAGGAACCAACATTTATCAACTCCTATTGACTGACATTATTCTACTGTCAAGTATCTGTTATCTATTTTGTATCTGCCTAATTCTGATTGTCCCCACTTTACAAATGAAGAAATAGACTCTGCCAAATATCTTAGTTTTGTCTCCCCAGGAAATAGATTCTTGTCTTACCACAGGCTCCAATAGCAAAATATCATAGACTGGGTGTCTTGTAAACAACAACAATATATTCCTCACAGTTCTGGGAAATTAGAACTCTAAGATCCACTGATTCTACTGATCCATATCTGCAGGGGCCTACTGATTCTGTGTCAGTCAAGGGCCTGCTTCCTGAATGGTAGACAACTGTCTTCTCCCTGAATCCTCATGTACTAAAGGGAGGGAGCCCTCTGGGATCTCCTTTATAAAGACACTAATTCTATTTATTGGTGCTCCACCCTCATTCTCTAATCATTTCCCAATGGTCCACCTCCAAATACCATCACATTGGTGTTTAGGCTTCAACATATGAATTTGGTGAGGGAGATGTACAAACATTCAGTCTGTAGAACCTGAAGCACAGCCTGGCATCTAGGTTTATTGGCCAAGATCCTGTGGGCAGAAAAAGAAAATCTACACCTATGGTATGTGCTGATTTGGAGCAGGGTGAATCACTGTTCCCATTGTAGTGGGAAGTACTTACTGTAACCAAATTGTGCAACTGGTGGTTAGTTTCCTTAAAGGATGGTACTATATACTGGAGGTTTGGCTTCTGTTCCTGTTGCTAGCAGCTTGGTCATTTGGTAGTAACAATAATAGATCAGCCTTGGGGAGTGGGAACGAATGCTTGGTTCTAGGCATGACCTCCATGCCTAGAAAACATGAATAATTATCTCCTAAATTCATTGTGCCAACTATGGAGTAGCCAAAGGTAGGTGCTAACAACACTGGCTGAGTCATTTTTTTCTACTTCCTTGTTTAGTGCTTTTTCCATGGTGGGTGCTCACTGATTGGTGCTGACACATGATACAAAAGTCTTTACATCCCCAGCCTACTTCCATAGGTCTGTATACACACTGCTTCTCCAAAACACCTTGTCTTCTAGCATCTAGGTCCCTGGCCAAAAGGCCAAGACATGGAGCATTTCCCATGAGTCAATGTACATTCCTACCTCAGGCCATTTTTCTTTCCACACAAAGTTGTGTAACAAAGTGTAGTGTCCAAAATGTCCATTTAAGGATTTCCCCTGAACACTGTCCTTCAGCTTACACTTATATACTTATATGAATAAATCTTGATCTTTTCACTCTTTTTTTTTTAAAGATTTTATTTTTATTTGACAGATAGTGATCACAAGTAGGCAGAGAGGCAGGCAGAGAGAGAGGGAGGAAGAAACAGGCTCTCCGCTGAGCAGAGAGTCCAATGCGGGGCTGGATATCAGGACCCTGGGATCATGGCCTGAGCCAAAGGCAGAGGCTTTAACCCACTGAGCCACGCAGACGCCCCTTGATCTTTTCACTCTTTATCAAGCAAGTCAAAAGGGACAGCCCATAAAGCTAGAGGTGTTAGTTGTAGCAGTGGTGGATACATGGGGAACTGTTTTCTCTGCTCATGCAGTTTTTTTGTTATCTCTGGCCCTGCTTATATACAATCTTGTATGTACTATGCCATCTTGTTGCTGTTGGGCCTCATGACCCAACTCATTTTGGACATCCATCACTGACCACTGCATGGTCACTTGATATTCTAGGTTAAGTAGTTCCATTTCTACCCACCTAGTAGGATGAGAGGAGCTGTTTTCCAAAGGATATTTAATTCTCTGTGTTATTTGGCATTATCTGGTCTTGCTCAAAACCCCCAAAGATCTACATTATAAATCTCTTTTTGCTGTTTTCCATAAATTCTACATGACAATTTCTCCTACCACAATACCTCTAGCACCTTAGAGTCTGTTAGGTCATAGGGCCCAAGGAGGGGCTGTTTCACTGCAGCCAAAACCTACAGCAGACCTATTTATTCTTCTAGGTTTCTCTCAAAAATGACAATCTTTCATTATTCTTGGTATGTGTTGGGACAATAGTCCCACTGTACCTAGATAATATAACCATTAATTACAAGAATCCAGATTTGGAGTGAGCTAGTGTGATTGAACAGCCCACAGTTTTAACTTATGTGCTACACCACCTCTGTAGGTAAAGAACTAAATAAGATGACTCACAAAATGGATTTAAGAAAACAAAAAATGAAAATGTAGACATAGCACTCTTAATATTAAAGTAAAATTTAATACAGAGCATATTAAAAGGGACAAAGAGGGATTAATAATATTGTTAACATGAAGTATATACTAAGACGTAACAGACAGACATGAGTCTTTAGATGTTAAACAATATAACTTATAAAGCAAATTGGGAGATTCTTTGCATCCAGTCTTGCATGTACGGTGGTTAGAAGTCTCCACTTCATCCTGATAATGAGTACAAAGTTGAACACACTGAAAACTTAACTCATTTTAGATCCATAGGAGAAATGAGGTCACAGTGCAAACTGTCCTCATTGTTAGAGAGAATAGGCAAAATACAGAGACAGACACAACTTGACTGGAGCAAAAATCCCTAAGCAGAAACCTCTGTAGGAACCAGTATCGAGGCAGGAAAACCTGAATTATAACTGATAAATTATCAGAGACTCAGTCTGGAAAAATCTGTGCATTAAAAAACTTTAGGCATGGGATGGCACACTTGTGAGTCTTCTCCTGGAGCTCTCTACCAGGTTTGAAGAGTGAAGATAGGAGAAGGATCCCCTCTTGCTTCCAGCAGGGAAAAGGGAAAAAGAATAAATTATAAACATGCCTGAGGATTCTGTTTTTCTTAAAGAGGTCTACCCTTGAGGGAAATTATTTAACCAAAACCTAATGTCCTAAGGTTTTATCAGGGCCTAACTGACCTGGGAAGGTCAGTTAGGGTAACACTGGTAGGGAAATACTCAACTTCACTGGCATCTAGGCATCCTGTCCCACCTGGGAAGCCTTTGTGAATTTCACATCCAAGAGGCACAGATTACTAACAGACTTGAACCTAATCGTAGGAATATAGAACCTTTCACCTTCCCGACCCTTACCACCTTACTAGTAAGCATCTATTTTTTTGTAATTTCTTTTACCTAGGGATTGGAAGTACCCATCTCTGGCTTTCATCAAAAAGTTACAAAGCATACTACATAGGAAAACACAGTTTGAAGACAGAATAAACATCATAACCAGACTTAGATATGACATGAATGAAGGATTCAGAACATGGATTTAACTATGACTAATATGTTAAGGACTTTAATGGAAACAATAGCATATGAGAATATATAAATGGAAAGATATTTCATGTTTATGAATAATAAAACCCAATATTGTAAAGATGTCAATTCTTCTTAACTTGCGCCATAAATTCAAACAGAATTCCATGAAGTTTTTATATTCTGGATATTGATAAACTGATTCCAAAGTTTGTTTGGAGAGGCACAATAACTAGAATCTCCAACTTGTATTGAATAAGAGCAACAATGTTGGAGGTCTGACACTACCTAGCTTATAGACTTTCTACGACTATAATAATTAAGAGAGTGTGATTTTAGTGAAAAAGAGAAAAGTGATGAGGAACAGAATAGAGAGTCCAGAAATAGATCCACATTCATAGAGTCAACTGATTATTAACAAAGGGTCAAAGGTAATACAATGGAACAAAGATAGTCTTCAGATATGGTGCTGAAACAACTGGACATCCATATGTCAAAAAAAAAAAAAAACTAGACATAGATCTTACATCCTTCACAAGTCTTAACTCACAATAGATAATATATATTATTATATATAGGTAGAACTATATATTAAAACAAAGAAACCCGAAAAATGTCAATACATCCAAGAAGTAGAAAGATGTTATTAATAAAACATGAAAAAGAGAACACAATAATATTGATTTTTAGAAAATAGGCTTTTTTGATAACTTCAAAGACATCAAAATTAAAATTTTAAAAGACAAAAAAATCTGAATTAAAAAATTAAGAAACTGTTTGTGAAAGGGAATTTGTAACATAAAAAGAAAAAAATAATGTTTTATTGCCCACATTATATAGATAACACCTATAACTCAGTAAGGAAACCTCAAACTACTAAGCCCAGGGAACAGCAGCCTGGGAATGCATATTTGGCAACAGAGAAATACAAATAGTTGGTAAGCATTTTATTTGCTCCAGCTCTTTGAAGAATGCCGGTGGAATTTTGATCGGAATGGCATTAAAAGTATAGATTGCTCTAGGCAGTCTAGACATTTTAACAATGTTTATTCTTCCGATCCAAGAGCATGGAATGGTCTTCCATCTTTTTGTGTCTTCTTCAATTTCTTTCATGAGTGTTCTATAGTTCCTCAAGTACAGATCCTTTACCTCTTTAGTTAGATTTATTCCAAGGTATCTTATGCTTCTTGGTGCTATAGTAAATGGAATCGATTCTCTAATTTCCCTTTCTGTATTTTCATTGTTAGTGTATAAGAAAGCCACTGATTTCTGCACATTGACTTTGTATCCTGCCACGTTGCTGAATTGCTGTATGAGTTCTAGTAGTTTGGGGGTGGAGTCTTTTGGATTTTCCATATAAAGAATCATGGCATCTGCGAAGAGAGAGAGTTTGACTTCTTCATTACCAATTTGGATACCTTTTATTTCTCTCTGTTGTCTGATTGCTGTTGCTAGGACTTCTAATACTATGTTGAACAAGAGTGGTGAAAGTGGGCATCCTTGTCTTGTTCCTGATCTCAATGGGAAGGCTGCAAGCTTTTTCCCATTGAGGATGATATTTGCTGTGGGTCTTTCATAGATAGATTTGATGAGGTTCAGGAATGTTCCCTCTATCCCTATACTTTGAAGCGTTTTAATCAGGAACGGATGTTGGATTTTGTCAAATGCTTTTTCTGCATCAATTGAGAGGACCATGTGGTTCTTTTCTCTTCTCATATTAATTTGTTGTATCACATTGATTGATTTGCGAATGTTGAACCATCCTTGTAGCCCAGGGATGAATCCCACCTGATCATGGTGGATAATCTTTTAAAGGCTTCATGACCTCACTATTAATAAAGATCATTTATTTTTTTGCAAGAGTATATCTATTTATTTGACAGACAGAGATCACAAGTAGGCAGAGAGGCAGGCAGAGAAAGAGGGAAGCAGTCTCCCCACTGAGCAGAGAGCCCGATGTGGAGCTCTATCCCAGGACCCTGAGATCATGACCTGAACCTAAGGCAGAGCCTTTAACCCACTGAGCTACCCAGGTGCCCCTAAAGATCATTTAAAATTTAATTAACAATGCCATCTTTTTTTTTTATTCACCAGACTACTAAATTCATGTTTAATAAAGTCAAATATTGGAGAAGATTAACGGAAACTGGCATGCTACTACACTGCCTGAGGGGATGTAGTTTGATAAAGTTATTTGTAAAGGGTTATTTGGAACTATTTATTTAAAAGTGTTTGATGGGATAGGGAGGGAGACAAACCATAAGTGACTCTTAATCTCACAAAACAAACTGTGGGTTGCTGGGGGGAGGGGGGTTGGGAGAAGGGGGGTAGGGTTATGGACATTGGGGAGGGTATGTGCTTTTGGGTAAATTGGAAGGGGAGATGAACCATGAGAGACTATGGACTCTGAAAAACAATCTGAGGGGTTTGAAGTGGCGGGGGGGTGGGAGGTTGGGGTACCAGGTGGTGGGTATTATAGAGGGCACAGCTTGCATGGAGCACTGGGTGTGGTGAAAAAATAATGAATACTGTTTTTCTGAAAATAAATAAATTGGAAAAATAAATAAATAAATAAATAAATAAATAAATAAATAAAAAATAAATAAAAGTGTTTGAAAAGCATGTTATCTAAATCAATAATTCTATTTCTTTTTTCTATACTAGATAATCACTGGCAATCACACACCTATGTATTTCAGCTTTGTTTATAGAGGAACAAAATAAAAAGCAATCTAGCATTAATAGAGAAATTGGTAATTAAGTTATTTTATCGGAAATAATACAATGGAATAACCTAAAATAGAAGAGAATAAGTTAGATCTTTATGGATTGACTTAAACGAATATCAATCCTACTTGCATTAGAAAAAACGGATATTGCAGAGCCAATCGGACATATAATATGCTATCCTTGTCAAAAATGTAAGAAAGTTATACACGTACTAGAGTGTGATAGTGGTCACCATTGACAGAACACTATGGTGGCCAACAGAGTGTATTTCATTTGTAATGTGTGAAAAGAAAAAAAATTTTTTTTTGAAAGAGAGGAAGAGAGGAGGTGGGTGGAAGGGACGGAGAGAGAATCCTAAGCAGCCTCCACACCCAGAACAGAGCTTGACTGGGGCTCCATTTCACAACCTTGAGATCACGACCTGACCCAATATCAATTGTCAGATGCTAAACTGACTGAACCACCCAGCACCCCTGTAATGTATGAATATTTTACATTGAATATCTATCTACTCACAACTTTCTAATACACTTAAAAAGAAAATGTAATAACAATTCAAACTAAGGAGAAATGAAAAATAAAACAAATTAAAATTTAATTTTGTTTACAATAAAAAGTAAAATATATGGAGTTTATATATTAACACATTTTTAAAGTATTTTTGCCAGTATTACCTTGTTTAACAATCCTTAGTGCAATTCTGTAGGTCAGGTACTATTTTTATCCTCACTTTAGGAGGATAGATTAGGAGAATCACTGGGACTTTAAGTATATTTTGAAGGACCAAATGAGATAGTAGCTTATTCTTTTAATATATTTAAGAGTGAAAGAAGTTAAGATGAGACAGAGTTAAAAGAGGACAAGCTCTTATAAAGTGATATTTATTCAGTGACATCCTTAAGAAATTTCTATAAATATTATAGGAGAATATGTGGTCCAAATGGAAAACTCTAAAATAGAACTGATGATATAAAACTTAAAGTTTGGCCCAGCTCTGGTGGTAAAGGAAAGAATCTTGTGTACCTGCCATAAACTTCTGGGTCCCCATTTCATTACGTAGTCTGTCTTTGTATTTAGCTGCTTTAAAACAATTGAAGAAGCCTCATGATTATTCTTAGTCTTAAAATTGCAGTATTTCTCCGCTTGACTTATTTCGCTAAGCATGATACGTTCTAGTTCCATCATATGATCTCCCTGATATGAGGAAGTGGTGATGCAACATGGGGGCTTAAGTGAGTAGGAGAAGAATCCATGAAACAAGATAGGATAGGGAGGGAGACAAACCATAGGTGACTCTTAATCTCACGAAACAAACTGTGGGTTGCTGGGGGGAGGGGGGTTGGGAGAAGGGGAATAGGGTTATGGACATTGAGGAGGGTATGTGCTTTTGGGTAAATTGGAAGGGGAGGTGAACCATGAGAGACTATGGACTCTGAAAAACAATCTGAGGGGCTTGAAGTGGCGGGGGGGTGGGAGGTTGGGGTACCAGGTGGTGGGTATTATAGAGGGCACGGCTTGCATGGAGCACTGGGTGTGGTGAAAAAATAATGAATACTGTTTTTCTGAAAATAAATAAATTGGAAAAAAAAATGGCAGACCAAAAAAAAAAAAAAAAAAAGGATTAAGTTACGGTGAAAAAAAAATTGCAGTCTTTTTCTCAAATTGTTTACTTCCATCTGCCTGTCAAATTAGGAAATCAACTTGCTCCCACAAATCTGGTAATAATGTGGGTAATTAGTCTAGAGAGTTTTCTAGTATTCGGTAAGGAATACCCACAAATATACCACATGATAGGACCAATGGAAATAAGAGCAGGGCACACACCCCTAAACCACTGGTACTACTGTCAACACTCTAGGCTCCTGCTTTTGCTTTGTATTCCTTTCCATTGTCTCTGGGCTTTTTGCCATTTATTTCCTTTCAATTAATTCCCCTTTCCAGATCTGGCTCATCAGCATCCACTCATAGTAAACCTCCTATATAGACCATCTTCTCCACTCAGCTTCCTTCACTCCCTGACTGGTGTCCCTTGTGTGGACTCTGTATGATATATTTTCTATGAAATGCAGGTGGAGTGGAAAAGCACCTAGAAATTCTACAAATTTTCTCCCTGGTCCAGTCTTAGCAACAGTGGCTCTTTTTCAAGTCGTCACTCACTGAAGTTATATTTGTTTGCACTGTCCCTTAGCTTACATGTTATGCAACACCTACTGATATTCTGTGTGTGCAAGGCACACTGTAGGTGCGTATGAGAAAAAGAAAAATTTTTAGAAGATCCTTTCTATATTTGTTGAATGAATGATGGACAAAATCATCACTATACAAAGCATAGACAGTTAAGTGCATGAATAACATGAAGTATAATCTTAGAATCTGCAAAATGTTCAAATTATGCACCATATTTTCCATAATGAATGTTACTCTATAATCACACTTTATTACACATGGTTTCTCAGAATTTTATCAATTTGTTGGACAATAAATAAACAAGAAAATAATTCAGCAAGGACAAATAAGACTGTGGTAGATTTTTCCCTGGAATGTACATTTACACTAGTTTTCTTTCCAAACCACATTGTGCATTTGATTCTTTTAAAAATGTGTGAAGGAACCAAAATGACAGGTTGGTCTGGATATGATATTACTCTTGGAGCGATTTACGTCATTTTTTTTTAACTCTTTGATCTTAAATCAAGTTCACCAACCATAAATTCTAGAAAAAAACTAACAGGGCGAGAAAGTTTTCATGGTTGAAATACATACTGATACTTTATAATGTCCTAAAAATCTTTTTTTTTTTCTGATAGGAAATATTTTTAGAGATAAAAATTAAAATCCAAGTATTGTGAGTGATTTGTGCCAATACATTATTAATATGTTTGAAAAATAAATTCAGGGAAAATGAGAAAATGGATGAAAATGTTTAACAATCCACCTAGTTTAACATTTTGATCTCAGCTGTTGAAAGAACAAATACACTTTCAAAGTAGAGCTGGCTACAGATGAAATTGTGGTGAGAGAAAATGATGTTTTTGATGTTACCATTCTCCAATCTTGATAGGGAGTTTCTTTATCCCTTGTTATTTTACTCATTCAGTTAGTACTATTCCCTCTCTGGAAAGAGATTAATTTTTTCACACTTGACGTTGTGAGGGATGCAAGTTTTTTTTTTTAATTTTTTATTTTTTATAAACATATATTTTTATCCCTAGGGGTACAGGTCTGTGAATCGCCAGGTTTACACACTTCACAGCACTCACCAAAGCACATACCCTCCCCAATGTTCATAACCCCACCTCCCTTCTCCCAACACCCACCCCCCAGCAACCCTCAGTTTGTTTTGTGAAATTAAGAGTCGCTTATGGTTTGTCTCCCTCCCAGTCCCATCTTGTTTCATTTATTCTTCTCCTACCCACTTAAGCCCCCATGTTGCATCATCACTTCCTCATATCAGGGAGATCATATGATAGTTGTTTTTCTCTGCTTGACTTATTTCGCTACGCATGATACGCTCTAGTTCCATCCATGTTGTCGCAAATGACAAGATTTCATTTCTTTTGATGGCTGCATAGTATTCCATTGTGTATATATACCACATCTTCTTGATCCATTCATCTGTTGATGGACATCTAGGTTCTTTCCATAGTTTGGCTATTGTGGACATTGCTGCTATAAACATTCAGGTGCACATGCCCCTTTGGATCACTAAGTTTGTATCTTTAGGGTAAATACCCAGTAGTGCAATTGCTGGGTCATAGGATAGTTCTATTTTCAACATTTTGAGGAACCCCCATGCTGTTTTCCAGAGTGGTTGCACCAGCTTGCATTCCCACCAACAGTGTAGGAGGGTTCCCCTTTCTCCACATCCTCACCAGCATCTATCATTTTCTGACTTGTTGATTTTAGCCATTCTGACTGGTGTGAGGTGATATCTCATTGTGGTTTTGATTTGTATTTCCCTGATGCTGAGTGATATGGAGCACTTTTTCATGTGTCTGTTGGCCATCTGGATGTCTTCTTTGCAGAAATGTCTGTTCATGTCCTCTGCCCATTTCTTGATTGGATTATTTGTTCTTTGGGTGTTGAGTTTGCTAAGTTCTTTATAGATTTTAACAAGGCTTAGCTTCTGTTCTTAAGGAATCGCTAGTATCACGTGGGATGGGGGTGGGGGGGGCTATATCCCGCTGGGATGTGACAAGCAGAATACAAGAGAGTAAATTCAGTGTTACCAAAAGGATGACTTATGGATAGAATGATTGAGAGAGTGTCAGAAAAGAGATGTACTTTTGATAGGTCTCAAAGAAGAATCAATTGTACTTTGATAATCAAATGTACCAGGAAAGACTAAATAAACATTCTCAGTGTTAATACTAAATATGAAGCATTATTACAAGTGGAAAGAAGAACAGGGTAAACCAGCAAATGTCTATAGAAGGTTTTAGGAACATAAAACTGAACATAGGAAATTGGGACACAAATGAAGACGCTCCTGAGTTACTTGAAGAGAAGTTCCGTATTCCTAAGATTGTCAAGTATGTTTTAGGGAAACACTGAAGGTTTATTAACAGAAGATTAGCACCATGAATGTTATGCTTTTGGGTTGAAGAAAGAGAACATTTTTGGAAGAGAGGCCTTTTTTTTTTTTTTTTTTTTTTTCAGATTTTACTTAAATTCTACTCAGCTATCAGAAAGGATGAATACCCAACTTTTGCATCAGCATGGGCAGGACTGGAGAAGATTATGCTAAGTGAAATAAGTCAAACAGAGAAAGTCAATTTTCATATGGTTTCACTTATTTGTGGAACATAAGGAATAGCATGGACATTAGGAGAAGGGAAAAATGAAGGAGAAATTGGAGTGGAAGATGAACCATGAGAGACTATAGGCTCTGGGAAACAAACAGAGAGTTTTAGAAAGGAGGAGTGTGGAGAGATGGGTGAGCCTGGTGATGGGTATTAAGGAGGGCACAGATTGCATGGAACACTGAGTGTTATATGCAAACAATGAATCATGGAACACTACATCAAAAACTAATGATGTACTGAATGGTGACTAACATAACACAATTAAAAAAAAAAAGAAATTCTACTTAGTTAACATACAGTGCAATATTGGTTCAGGAGTAGAATTCAGTGATTTATCACTTACATAAAACACCCAGTGCTCAACACAGCAAGCACCCTTCTTAATACCCATTACCCATCTAGTCCACCCCCTACCCACCTCTCTCTGTCAATCCTGTTTGCTCTCTATTGTTAAGAGTCTCTTACGGTTTGGGGGCACCTGGGTGGCTTCGTGGGTTAAGCCTCTGTCTCCGGCTCAGGTCATGATCTCAGGTCCTGGGATAGAGCTCTGCATCAGGCTCTCTGCTCAGTGGGGAGCCTGCTTCCCCCTCTCTCTCTGCTTCCCTCTCTGCTTACTTGTGATCTTTCTCTCTGTCAAATAAATAAATAAAATCTTAGAAAAAAAGAGCCTCTTATGGTTTGTTTCTCTCTCTCTTTTTTCCCCACTCCCATCTGTTCATCTGTTTTGTTTATTAAATTCCAGATATGAATGAAATCATGTGGTATTTGTCTTTCTCTGACTAATTTTGCTTGGCACAATACCTTGTAGCTCCATCCATGTCATTGCAAAAACAAGATTTTATTCTTCTTGATGACAGAGTAATAGTCCATTGTATATATATACCACATCTTCTTTATCCACTCATCAGTCGCTGGACATTGGATTCTTTCCATAATTTGACTCTTGATGGTATTTTGAATGGCTACTGAGTCAGCCCATGCAGAAGGGTGATCACAGCAGATGTGTGGCAATGTGAAACTCAAGATGTCTCTAAAAGAATCAGAAAGGAAATTTAACAGATTTTGCACTGTTGAAGTCTTCATCCAATTGTTAATTAACATCCTGGTTTATAAACTTGTTTGTTTATCAGTGGTTTAACATTTTCATCACATGTCTACTGAGGCTATCAACTTTTCTTATCTCTCTCTACTCCTAACTGAGCATCCCACTTTAACTAGATTTTACCATCCCAGCTAAGTCTCCAGGTCTTTCCCTAATGTGTTGTCTTCCCTGCATTCTCCTGCTCCACTGAAATTTGCAGATACATTTCCTCAAATAACTCCCCCTCTTTCCATTTCAATAGCATTGTTCACATTCTCATACATTTGCGATTGTATTTACAGGCATTTATTGGTGCTGACTGTATATTTAACCTTTATTCCCTATCACATTAGCTTGAGAATAGGGTTACTTTTAGTAACTAATTCATGAATAAGCTCCCTACTATATATCTACTATATATATAATATATATAGTATACTATATATATATATATACACTATATATATATCTATATATCTACTATATGCGGTGAATGCATCTTTAACTGATAAGTAGAAAATTAAAATGGTGAGAGATCAGATAAAAGTAAAAAACACCATCATATTTGTATGTCTTTTAATCTGAGAAATACTGTGTTTGTCAGATCAGTGCTGTGCTTTGTTAAATAACACATTCCTAGAAATTTATCTCGAACCAGATGTGAGAAATTTGAACTTTAGGATTGAAAGTTAAAAAAGGGGTTCTATTCCTAGGGAGCTAAAATGCATTTTTAAAAATCTGTACATTAGCCTCTTTCCTTTTATTTATGGTATTCAATGACAGAGTTATAGATTTTCTTGTATAGATGTGAATTGTATTCCTTCAATTGAACATTGAGCCACTGCCTTAAGTTCAGTAAGTTTCCAACTACTAATGAGTATTTTTGCTTCTGACAAACCTAAAGCTGTCTACTTTTGCTTCAGTGATATTGCTGAGGTGATTTGTTTCCCACTAGGACCCGCACTCTCAGTGTTGCACTCTCTATATTTTTGTATTAAAGGAAAATGCAATATAATTTCTGATTAATTGAAAAATTTCAATTTGATATACAAATAAGGAAACTGCACTTTAGTTGAACTATTGGCTGCTAAACACCAAGCTGTTTAGGGGGGATAGTTTCAAAATCTATAAAAGTTCTAATTTCATATAACACAAGTGCTCTAAGTATAGAAATATATAGCAACAAAAGTTCAAATTGTTGAAAAGTGAATATTAAAAAAAAGTCTTCCCTCTCTTAAAAAAATGACAATGTGGCTTGGAAAAAAATATGTTATCTGTGAATCGAAGAACAATAGGGCTATACGGGGTTTTAGAAATTACCTTACACAAAAGCCTGTTTTGAGAATGAATAAACTGAAGCCCAGTGAGGTAGAGAGAGTGACACTAAATAGTGTATTTTAAAAGGTACATAATGAATATGTGTTAAAGTAAACAGAAAGAAAATAATGTGCTTTCACTTCTTTATACTAACCAACATTGCACTTTTAGACTTCCACATTAGACATTTTTAAAAATTGTGCTAAAAATATACATAATATAAAATTTGTCATCTTAACCATTTTTTTTCCTAAATTTGATTTTAAGTACTTGTGTCTTTGCTCTCTGCTATAGTGCCTAAGACACAGCTTTGAAATGGGTACCATGTCTTGCCATGTGGACCACTGCTAGAAGGGGCACAATAATATTTTGCCAGATAAGTAATAAAGTATTTAGTGTATGGCTGATGAAAAGGAAAGGAAGAACCTAGAAACTCTGAAATGTATGATTTCAAATTCTAAGATAAACTCTCATCTAGAAAACATGATTTCGCTCTTCAATAAAACAAATGCCATGTGTGTCTTACTGGTCAATTTCAGGACCTGCTTCTTACCTCTCTGTATTAAATTAAAGGGGTTAGGAACATGGGTAACCATCATTTCCTCAACTCCTGCTTTCATAACTGAACAAATAAGGCTCAGCTCGTGTTCACTATACATCTCTAAGAGCTCTCAGTGAACCACAACAATATATTTTTTCTTTCAAGGAAATGTAACATTGTATTTCTCTGCCCACAACCCAAATATGTGCTTAAGACTTTGAAAGTGTTAACTGTACCTAATATACTAAAATGCACACGTTTTTAAATATATTTATAGGTCTTTATAAATAGTGAAATACTTTTTTACTGAAGCCTTTAACAAATTTACCAATTTATTTCCCCATTGGTTTCTGGCTCCCAAACATTAGCATGTCATACAGCATCCTTGTGTAAGCAGGGCAAGATCTTTCATGACACTTAAGTTTTGTTGTGGCCAGCTATATTCAAGTTAACTACTTTTAGTTGGGAATATTTTAAAAATATAATTACCTATGTATACTAAAATGTAAGGTAATCTTGCTTTTCTCCTTCAAATAAAACCCTACCATAAAGTAATTTATTTTGTTGTTCTCAATATCTTCTATCTTGGAAAAATGGCATTCAGAAGAAGTTGGTATAATGATGTCAAATAAAGTACAAAGTTTCAAAACTCAGTTTGAAAGCTTGATTTATAGCTACATGAAGACTAATGACAGTTAATACTAATCCCATACAACTAATACCATAGCATCTATAACAACTTGCATATTGGGTGCATTAAAATTTAGTTTTACCTATTTATCTGCTATTTGTCAAGAACTGATGAAGCACTTCTAGATTTCAGCTATATCCTGTACTTTCAGTGCATAGAAATTACCCTTTTGAACTAATAAGTATCACTAAAATTAATATATTTAGGAAGAATAGATATATACTGGCTTGATCTAAAGAACTTGCTTGCATTTTTATTAAATATTTTAAGTTATTTGCAGACATTATATTGTGTTACATTTGAGTGCATTCTGGAGCCATCTTGTTTTTTCTTTGAAAATTAAACATTTTAACAATTGTCTGACATTTCCAATTAACTTCTGAAACTTTCTGCTTCCATTATGAAAAAAAGGTGTTATATATTTCTCTCGTTTATTCCACTTACCCAAATTCAAGAGGGCATTGATGTCCTTGTTTCTCTTTTTTCTTTCTCATGTTTCTTTTACTTTCATTTTCATTTTTATTTACCTATTTATTTTTTGCAAGACAGCCTTCTGGTGTTTTTAAATAGTTTCTATTTGTTGAATAGTCTTAGAGTTAGAGAAAAATTGACAAAATAGTACACCGCTCCCATATATCCTGCACTGTTTCCTCTAGTATTATACCTCATTAGTGTGATACATTTATTACAATCAAGGAACCAAAATGGATTCATTTTAAATAAATAAAATACATAGTTTATTTGTATTTTCTTAGTTTTAACTTAACACCTTTTTTGTTCCAGGATTTCATTCAGGAAACCACGTTTACATTTAGGTGTCATGTCTCCTTAGGCTCTCTGGATTATGTGTAGTGACTTAACTTCCAAAGCATACAATACAGAAAGGGGAACAAAAATAACTTCTAATGGAGAAATCCTGATAGACACTATATAAGCCAGACAACCAAGGTCAAGATCAAAAGTAATAAGTTATATTGATAGTATGTCCCCTTGATATAGTATGATACTGCTAACTCATGTATATAGACATATTTACAAATATTTCTGCAGCTAAATATGAGCTTTTACTGATGCCTCCAATTTGTCCATAACAAATTGATCATTGCTTATGTGTAACTCCCACTTCAATGGAGAGAAATCTGGTTTTCATTATCCTCCATTGATTTACTCAGTCATTCAGTTCCAGTATAATAGGAATAGCAGCTTCAAGAATTCTTCTTAGCACTAAGTAATATCCCATTATATGGATATACTATGGGTTATTTATTCACACACTATCGAAGGCATCTTTATGCTTCAAATTTTTGACAATTTAAAAATTTATGTGTAGGTTTTCATGTAAATGTAAGTTATCTAATTTGTTGGTAAATATCTAAGAACAAGATTGCTGGATTATGTGGTAAGACTATGTTTAGCTTTGTAAGAAATATAAAATGATCTTACAAAGTGGTTGTGTCATTTGTATTCCCATAGGCAGTGAATATGTGTTCTTATTACTCTGCATCCTCACCAGGATTTGGTAGTCAGGTTTTTGGGTTTTTTTTCATCCATTTTAATAGGTGTGTAGTAGTATCTCATTGTTTGAATTTGCAATTCCTTAATGACAAATTATTTTGAATATGTTGTTGGATAATTGTTTTCTATATGTATATTTTCTTGAGTGAAGTGCCTGTTTAGATACTTTAAAAAAATATGGTTTTTGTTCTTCCTGTTAAATTTTAAGTTTGTGTTTTTTTTCCATATTTTGAATATAAGTCATTTATCAGATAAGTGTTTCACAAATACTTTCTCCCAGGTTAGACAGTTCCTGATCTTTTTAAAATTCTCTTAGCATTGTCTTTAGTTTTAATAAATATCAACTTATCATTCTTTTCTGTCCTGATCATGCTTTTGGTGGGATAGCCAGAAAGTCATCACCATGCCCAAAATCACCCAGATTTTCTCCTGCATTTTCTTCTACAAGGTTTATAGTTTTGAAATTTGCATTCTGCCCTATGATCCATTTTGAGTTCAATTTTGTGGAAGTTTGAATACTATGTCTAGATTAATTTCTTTTTTTTTAAAAGATTTTATTTATTTATTTGTCAGAGAGAGAGGGAGAGAGAGCGAGCACAGGCAGACAGAGAGGCAGGCAGAGGCAGAGGGAGAAGCAGGCTCCCTGCCGAGCAAGGAGCCCGATGTGGGACTCGATCCCAGGACGCTGAGATCATGACATGAGCCGAAGGCAGCTGCTCAACCAACTGAGCCACCCAGGCGTCCCTAGATTAATTTCTTTTTTAAATATAAATGTACCAGTGCCATTGTTGAGAGGGTTATCATTTCTCTTGCTTTGCTTCTTGGTCAAGTATCAGTGACTTTATTTATCAGTGTCTACTTATGGGCTTTCTATTCTGGTCCATTGATCTATATATCTACTCTTTCACCACTACACTATCTCCATTACTTATATTTTATAGTAATATTTGAATTTGATAGTGCCAGTCACCCTACTTCATTCTTCAATATTGAGTTAACTATTTTTGGTATTTTGTCTATTGTTATAAACTTTAGATTAAGTTTGTTGATGTCCATGAAGTAACTTGTGAATAGTTTGGTTATGTTGAATCTGTAGATCAAGTTGGGAAGAACTGACATCTTAATAGTACTGAGTCTTCATATATATAAGCATGAAATTTCTCTCTATTTATTTAGATCTTCTTTAATTTCTTTTATCAGAATTTTATAGTTTGCCTCATATAGATGTTGAACAAATTTTCTTAGATTCACGTCTAAGTATCTGGAGGGAGAGTGTATTGTTTTTAAATTCAAGTTCCAATAGTTCAGTGTTGGTATATAGGAAAACAAATTACATTTGTATATCAACTTATATATTGCAACTTTACTATAATTGCATATTAACTCCAGGAAATTTTTTATTTTAATCAATCTTTAGAATTTTCTACATTTATCTTCTACAAAACAGTTTCTCTTATTTTTATTATTTCTTTTTAAATACTTTCTCTAGGTATAATTTGTTTTCTCCGAATTTTTTAAGGTGGAAGCTTTGTTTATTGATTTTTAGGTCTTTCTTCTTTTAATTTTTCTAAAGATTTTATTTATTTATCTGTCAGGGAAAGAGAGAGTGAGAGAGAGCACAAACAAGGGGAGTGGTAGGTCGAAGGAGAAGCATGTAACCGGCTGAACAAGGAGCCCGGTGTAGAACTTGATTCTAGGACCCTGGGATCATGACCTGAATGGAAGGCAGACACTTCACTGACTGAACCACCCAGGTGTCCCGATTTTTCTTCTTTTCTAATAAATGTATTTCATGCTGCAAACTTTCCTCTAAGCAATGCTCTAGCTGCATCCCACAAATTTTGTTAAGTTGTATTTTACATTTTATATAGTTCAAATATTTTTTAAAAAGCTTTCTTGAGACTTCCTTTACCCATGCATTACTTAAAAATATGTTATTTTAATATCCATATATTTGGCTATTTTCCAACTATCTTTCTGTTATTGATTTCTAATTTAATATTAAACTGGTCAGAGAATGTTCTTTGTATGATTTCTATCCTTTTAGATCGGATATCTTTATGGCCCAGAATGAGATCTATCTTGGTGCACTTTCCATGTAAGCTTGAGAGGAATCTGTGTTGTTGTTAGATGAAAAATTCTATCAATGTCAATTGAATGTTTAGTTGATTATAGTGCTATCCAGGTCTACTGCACACTTTCTGATTTTCTGTCTGCTTTATATATCAATAATGAAAGAAAACTGTTACATTCTCCAGATATAAGAGTGGATTTGTCTGTTTTTCCTGAGCTCTATCATATTTTGTCTTACATATTTTGATTCTCACTTGTCAGGTACATGCATATTAAGGACTGTTATCTTTTTGGAGAATTGACTTTTTAAAAATCATTATGCAATGCTTCTCTTTTACCCTGATAATTTTCCTTCTGCTGAAGTCTGTTTTGTCTGAATTTAGTATGGCTTTCTCAGCTTTCTTTTCCTTAGTGTTAGTATGATACATATTTTTCCACATCTTCTCACTTGTGTCTCCTTATTAAAAAGGGGTTTCTTATAAACAACTTATAGTGGGGTCTTTTTAAAAAATCCACTGTTCCTAGCTTCAGCAATCAGACAACAACAACAACAACAACAAAATAAAAGGCTTCTGAATCAGCAAAAAAGAAGTCAAATTCTCACTCTTTGCAGATGATATGATACTTTATGTGGAAAACCCAAAAGACTCCACTCTAAATCTGCTAGAACTTGTACAGGAATTCAGCAAAGTGTCAGGATATAAAATCAATGCACAGAAGTCAGTTGCATTTCTGTACACCAACAACAAGACAGAAGAAAGAGAAATTAATGAGTCAATCCCATTTGTAATTGCACCCAAACGATAAGAAACCTAGGAATAAACTGAACCAAAGAGGCAAAGAATGTGTACTCAGAAAACTACAAAGTACTCATGAAAGAAATTGAGGAAGACACAAAGAAGTGGAAAGGAGTTCCATGCTCACGGATTGGAAGAACAAATATTGTGAAAATGTCTATGCTACCTAAAGGAATCTACATGTTTAATGCAATCCCTATCAAAGTACCATCTGTTGTTTTCAAAGAAATGGAACAAATAATCCTAAAATTTATATGGAACCAGAAAAGACCTCGAATAGCCAGAGGAATGTTGAAAAAGAAAGCCAAAGTTGGTGGCATCACAATTCCAGATCTTAAGCTCTATTACAAAGCTGTCATCATCAAGACAGTATAGTACTGGCATAAAAACAGACATGTAGATCAATGAAACAGAGTAGAAAGCCCAGAAATAGACCCTCAACTCTATGGTCAACTAATCTTTGACAAAGCAGGAAAGAATGTCCGGTGTATAAAAGACAGTCTCTTCAACAAATGGTGTTGGGAAAATTGGAGAGCCACATGCAGAAGAATGAAACGGAACCATTTCATTACACCACACACGAAAATGGACTCAAAACAGATGAGAGACCTCAATGCGAGTCAGGAATCCATCAAAATACTTCAGCAGAATACAGGCAGGAACCTCTTCAACCTCAGCTGCAGCAACTTCTTCCTAGAAATGTTGCCAAAGGCAAGGGAGGCAAGAACAAAAATTAACTATTGAGACTTCATCAAGATCAAAATCTTCTGCACAGCAAAGGAAACCGTCAACAAAACCCAAAGACAACTGACAGAATGGGAGAAGATATTTGCAAACAACATATCAGATAAAGGGCTAGTATCCAAAATCTATAAATAACTTATCAAATTCAACACCCAAAGAACAAATAATCCAATCACGAAATGGGAAGAAGACAGGAACAGACATTTCTGCAAAGAAGACATCCAGATGGCCAACAGATACATGAAAACGTGCTCCACATCACTCAGCATCAGGGAAATACAAATCAAAACCACAGTGAGATACCACCTCACACCAATCAGAATGGCTAAAATTAATAAGTCAGGAATCAAGATGTAGGCGAGGATATGGAGAAAGGGCCACCCTCTTGCACTGTTGGTGGGAATGTAAGCTGGTGCAATCACTCTGGAAAACAGCATGGAGGTTCTTCAAAAAGTTGAAACTAGAGCTATTCTACGACTCAGCAATCACACTACTGGGTATTTACCCAAAATATACAAATGCAGTGATTTGAAGGGGCATGTGCACTCCAATGTTTATAGCAGCAATGTCCACAATAGCCAAACCATGGAAAGAACCTAGATGTCCATCAACAGGTGAATGGATAAAGAAGAAGTGGTATATATATACAATGGCATATTCAGTCATCAAAAGAAATAAAATCTTACCATTTGTGATGACATGGATGGAACTAGAGGGTATTATGTTGAGCGAAATAAGTCTTTTATTTAATTACTTAAATAAGGTATTTAAAATTTTTAGCTCTTCTTGTTGGACTGACCCTTTAAGTATGATATATTGTCCTTCCTTAACTCTTTTTATAATATTTGGCCTAAAATATAATTTAACTGATATAAGGATTGCCACTCCAGCTTTCTTTTGGTGTCTATTAGCATGGTAAGTTGTTTCCCACCCCCTCACTTTGAATCTGGAGGTGTCTTTGGTTCTAAAATGAGTTTCTTGTAGACAGCATAATAATGGGTCTTATTTTTGTATCCATTCTGACACCTTGTGTCTTTTGATGGGGGTTCAGCCCATTTACATTCAGGGTAACTATTGAGAGATGAATTTAGTGCCATTGTATTGCCTGCAAGGTGACCGTTACTGTATATTGTCTCTGTTCCTTTCTGGTCTACTAGTTTTAGGCTGTCTCTTTGCTTAGAGGACCCTTTTCAATATTTCCTGTAGAGTTGGTTTGGTGTTTGCAAAATCTTTTAATCTCTCTTTGTCCTGGAAGTTTTTTATCTCTCCTTCTATCTTCAATGATTACTTAGCTGGATATAGTATTCTTAGCTGCATATTTTTCTTGTTTAATGCTATGAATATATCATGCCAGTTCTTTATGGCCTGCCAGGTCTCTGTGGATAAGTCTGCTGCCAATCTAATCTTTCTAGCATTTTATATTATAGACTTCTTGTCCCTAGCTTCTTTCAGGATTTTCTCTTGGTCACTAAAACTTGTAAGTTTTACTATTAGATGATGGGGTGTGGACCTATTTTTATTGATTTTGAGAGGGGTTCTCTGCACCTCTTGGATTTTGATGTTTCTTCCTTTTGCCATAATAGGAAAATTCTCTTTTATAATTTGCTCCAATGCACCTTCTGCCCCCCTCTCTCTTTCTTTTTCTTCTGGAATTCCCATTATTCTAATACTGTTTCATCTTATGGTATCACTTAACTCTCTAATTCTTCTATCATGCTCCAGTAGTTATTTGTCTCTCTTTTGCTCAGCTTCTTTATTCTCAATCATTTGGTCTTCTATATCACTAATTCTCTCTTCTGCCTCACTTATCCTAGCAGTAAGATCCTCTATTTTTTATTTCACCTCATTAATAGCTTTTTTATTTCAATTTAGTCAGATTTTAGTTCTTTTATTTCCCCAGAAAGGGTTTTTATTACTCCAGAAATGGATTCTCTGATATCTGCCATGCTTTTTTCAAGCCCAGCCAGCTAACAGCTTGAAAATCGTCATTCTGAACTCTAGTTCTGACATATTACCAATGTCTGTATTGATTAGGTCCCTAGCTGTTGATACTGTCTTCTGTTTTGTTTTTTGTCATTGTTGTTGTTGTTTGTTTGTTTGTTTTCATGGTGAGTTTTTCTGCTTTGTCATTTTATCCAAATAAGAACATATGAATGAGAGAATAAAATACTGGAAGGGTGGCAAAGACCCCACAAAAATAGATGCTAATTAAATCAGAAGAGACCCGAAACCAGGGGGAGACGGGGGGGGAACACACACACACACACACACAAATATATGAGACTCGTGAACAGAACAGAGCCACCCACTTGATTTTGGGTGTATTCTGGTCTCATAGAAGAAACTATCTCCCAAAACTTTAAAGAAAGAAAGACATATATATATATACATATATGTGTAAACATGATGAAGGGATGGAAAATGGAATATGAAAATTTAAAAAAATATTCTAAAAAATGAATTGATTAGATTAGTTGGTTGAAAAAAAGAAAAATGAAAAGAGGAGAGAATGTGATCAGACTGGACACCAAAACGAAGCCATGTGCTAGATTCAGGGTATATTTTGATCTATTGGAATAAATTGTATCCCAAAATTTTAAATAAAAAAGTGTATATGTATACAAAAAATAAAGTTAAATACAATGAAGGGATAAAATATGGCTAAAACAATGAAAATTTAAAAATATTTTTTTTAAAAAACAGAATTGTTAAGATAAAATAGTTTTAAAATGTTAAAGAGGAAAGAGGAAAAGTTAAAGATAGAATAAGAAAAAATAAAATTAAAAAAAAATTTAACTTTTCAAGACTAAAAGATCATGGGGAAAAAGTCATGAGTTGTAGGCATTGCTTTCCCCTAGCTCTGGAGTTCCACAGTTCTCATTGATCAGTGAACTTGATCTTGGCTCGAAGTTCTTGCTGATCTTCTGGGGACAGGCCTGTTTCAGTGATTCTGAAATGTCTTTGCCCAAGGTGGAAATGTACTACCCTTGCCAGGGGCCTGGCTAAGTAATCTGCTTCATTTTGCTCTTGGTAGCTTTTGTTCCCTGAGCACTTTCCATAGAGCCCTGGAGGACAGGAATGAAAATATCCACCTCAAAATCTCTGACCCTGTAGGAGCTGAGAGCTCAGGGCCCCATTCCTCAGTTCACCCTCAGAAAAAAGCAGTCAGTCACTCCTGTCTCCCTGGTCTCCAGCTACACACCATGCTCACCTGGCCTGTGACTGAGCATTTCTATTTCTGGCACACAGCCCCATTTGGAGTCTTCAAACCCAGCAGATTCCTGCTATGCACCCCTGTGCCACTCCTTCCAGAGGAGTAAGGGGGGGGAGTCTTTCTGGATTTGCCCCTTGTGGGGTCCCTACTTGAAGAACAGTGGTCCGACTGTGCCTTGGATCACAGTTTAAGGTAACCCCGAGCTGAAAACTCACTATTCGGCTCTGTCTCTGTAGCTGGTTTCCCTGCTCCAATACCTGACAGCTCTCTAACACTCAGAAACCCTCTGTCTTTCTGTGACCCTGTTGGTCCTGAGACCACACTGTCCCTGTGAGGCCTCCATCCCCACTTAGCCTCTGGATCGATGTCCCTCAGTGGAAGAGACTTCAAAAAGTTCTGATTTTGTGCTCCACTGCTCCACCACTTGCCAGGAGTCAGCCCCTCCTCCTGCACTCTATCTTCCCGTAGCTGCAGATTCACTTCTCTGCACATCCTACCTTCCAGAAAGTGGAACAGAAAGTTCCTAGAATTGCTCCTCTTCTGCTCTTGTATCTCCTGTTGAGTTTGTAGGTGTTTGGAATGGTTTGATAACTATCTAGCTGAACTCCTGGGACCTAATGGTATTTCAGTCTGTTACTCTTCCACCATCGTGCTTCTTCCTTGAGCCCCTCAGGCATTCTTTGTTACAGAGTTTTTTCTTCACAACATTTCCTTTTGATTGTTTACTAGAGTTACCATCTCTTCACTTATATTGCAAAATTTCTTCTATTTTTTAATTCGGATTCTGATATTTGCTTTGTCTCTGCAGACTTTTTTGTCTTTGCGATAGCTTGTAATTATTTGTCAGAAGCTGAATATGGTATACTGAACAGAAAGAACTGTGGAAAGGTTTTACACTTATTTGGGTAGGTCTTAAATTGTTTATATTTGCTATAGCTATAGGTGTCAGAAACTAAAATTTCCTCTGTCTGTGTTTTTGTCTCTCCTATCAATTTTGAGTTTTCATAAAGAAGGTTTATTAAACAGAGTCTAATACTTTATATGGTTGTTTTAGTCTGAATACACTAATTACTCAGGATCCTGTTAATGGAATAGTAAGGAGTTGGAGAATAGAGGCATTCTATAATCTTATGATTAAATTTCAGTCTTTTTGTGTCCCTCAGTTTTGTTTTTCATGACCATTTCTTACCTTTCTCTCTCTCCCTTTCTTGGGTGAAACAGGAAGTCTAAAGTTGTCTGGAGTTGGTAATTGCCCTTCCACCTATGTGAGAAAACACTCTGGTGACTCTTCTTTCATTAAAGAATAAGCTCTTCTTACAGAGAAAACAGTGGGCATATTTCAAAATAGATAGTATTCCCTTACACCAAAGACATGAGATGATTTTTCTTGGTTTCTGGGATCCTTTCAGTTAAAACCCATGGAAGTATAGAGGCTCCACTAAGACTAAAGCCTCCAAGAGTTCCTCACTATTGGTCAAGTCCAACCCCAGCCGCCAGCAATTCACCAAATCCCATTTAAGTGTGCCTACTTGTTTATGCCTTCAGTGATTTCTGCTCTGGGTATGCTGATCTTGGCTGTGTTTCCCTGATTTTGCCTATATCTCCAGATTTGGGGCTGGCAGTTGGCCCTGCAAATTCAATTCTCTAATGGGTTCAAGAAAAGCTTTTGATTTTCAGTTTTTTTTTTTTCAGCTTTCCTCTTGTTGTGAGGATGAGAGTGATGATTTCCAAGCTTTTTACATGTTACTGCTGAAACTGAAAGTCTTCTGCTGCACTTTTTTTCTAATGTAGTATTTTCCAAAAACACTGACATTGTGGTTAACATCTGGTTACTAGATTAAAATTTTGTGGTTAGGAAAATATTTTTTAAAGTACAAGGCTGAGAGATCAATCCATAAAACTTTGCACACATGAACAAGTGTTCCATGGCTAAAGATCCCTTTACCAATTTGGAAGAAGTGTCATAAATCCCATTTCTAACAGGTAATATTGTCCAGCAAATGCATGCACAGCTAAAAAGAAAATATATCATCTGAACAAACCATTTCCCCATTAGTTGAGCTAACTGAGATGTCACTGTATTTTCTTATAAAACATTTATCTTTTGAGGAATAAAACTTGGACAAATAAAGACCTTACTTGGGGCTCAAAATTTAAGACAAATAAAAAAAGTTTGAATCAAAATCAATAATATTTTAATGCAATATTTTAAATGAGATGAATGGGATAAATAATAAACAAAATATCAAAGTGTACTTAAATTAAGAAACAGTGTAATACAAAGTCATATTGGAATCTAAGACAAAAAGGAAAATTTTTATTCCTGACTTCTTTGGTCCTTCAATATTGTGCCTTACATAAGTCTCTCATCTTTGTCCCAGCCGTGGTAAGGAATGTTCAGTAATTAGACCCTGGAAAAAATATATTTAAATGTGTATATTGGAGTTAGGAAAAATCAAAGTATGTCGGAGACAGGAAATTTTTCTCTCTTATACAGTTTAATATCATTATCATTTAAAATTCAATATAACTAAATGGAAAAAAATTAAGTAAAAAGCTCTTATTTTATACAGCAGTCTTTGCAATTGGAAAATAATATCAATACGATGCTAAATGTTTATTCATTTCTCTTTCTGCACACATATATACACAATTCACAGACATACATACAAGTACTGCAACAGTAAACAGAGATTGAAAAATAGACTTCCTCATCAAAATTTTCTTTAGCTATCTTCTTTCTGAAGATTCTGTTCCACATGTGATATTGTACTTTTGGTTTACCTCAAGACCTCAATAGCTATTCTCTTCTCACATTGTTTTTTCCCTGAGAGATTTTCTTTATACAGGAAAAATCTTTTAAGTGTCTTCCTTCCATATATATAAATGGTATACATAAGGTAAAATGATTCAACTATATATAAAATTAAGTGTCATATGTAATATACAATAATGTGATAATAATAAATAATATATATTTTGACACATGTAACAAGTATATCTTGTGTGTGTGTATATATATACACACACACACACAATACTTGTTATACCAGAGGCTGTTTTATCACTGAAATTTTCCCTTTATATTTTTTAATCCTATTATAGATGTTCGAAATATATTTGAACATGAAAGTTGTTACCTAATGTGTTGTGGCAATATGGCAGTAGAATCAAATATCTGTCCTCCCAAAGAGTTAGTTTGTGCGCCAAAGACACTCTCAGCACATCTAAGTACTGAAACTATTGAGTGACCTTGTGAATCACAGGTGTTGAGAACTAAGGACAACTACAAAGAAGAGTGTCCACTAAGTGCACCCGGATCACAAATAGGGCAACAATATTTTTCAGAACTTTTATCTCCATAAAATGTTCAACAATAATAAAAGGAAGAGACTGTAGTCATCTGAATTTTATAGGTTGAGTACATAGAGGACTTCTACACTCATACACTCAGTCAGAGATGACATAATTAACTTAAAATGAATATGAATTTCAATTAAAACCAGTAAGATGCAGGCTGCTTTCAGTAATCAAACCTACTGATTACACTCTAAAAAACACCCTTTTGTTTCTTTTTACCATGTTTTGTTAATGTCGTATAAGCAGTATGCTGGCTTTCTATTTTCAAGTAGTGTTAATCTCAAGTCCAATTTTGCCATTATGCAAAACAATAAAGGAGGACATTAGTCTTGCACATAATCATTTTTCAGGCACATGAATCATAGAATATGTAAATAAAAATACCATCACCATGCATAAAGACAGGGAACACAGACATCAATTCCAAATATTAAATTCCATCTTGGTTTGTGTGTTTGGTCAAAAGCCTTTACTGATGATCATACCTTTCAGGATTCTCCCTCCAAGTTCTAAAAACAATTGAAAGACAGAGTGTGGGAAACTAGGAGAGAAGCAGAAAAAGGCAGGCATGAGGCCTAAAATAAAATGAATAAATGCAAGGAGGAATCAGATCCAGAGCAGAGGCTGGCTTTTTCACTTCATAAATTACCAACTTGATGTAAATTCAATACTAGCAAATTCAATACACAAGCAATGCAAAGAATTTTCGTGGGTGGGAAAGGCTGAGAGAAGAGATCAAGCAACAGTGTCGGTAGCTCTGGATAGTCTGATAATGGCCCCAGATTTCAAGCAGATACTTCAGTACATTCCTCACATAGCTTAGAGTACCCGGGTGTTACATCTCACAGAAACGGTATACTCATTGTGCTGTTTTTATTTCTAAGTGGGATCTTGAAAGATCTTTCTAAGTAAAATGCTGGCAAAGAAACAACCCTATCACTAAATGTCCCTGTCATTTTGTCTTTTACGTGATTGGTTGCAGATGTTTCTGTGAAAAAAAAAAAGTCTTCAGAGTTTGTTATCCCACCTACTGTCAGTTCACAATCAGGGTCCAGTTGGGAGAAATATTGAGCATACCACTTGTCTATAGTGATCTAGCTTTTCAATGTACACATTTTTATCTCAACTTACCAATGCTTATTTTGTGAAAGAAATTTCCAAGTGATCTTAGGTTATAAAATAAGAATGAATATCTTAGATAACTTTGTGAAAAATGAGATTTAACTTCAAAACATTTTTATTGAAATGCAAGAGATATCAAATACATACAAATGTGAGATAAAGTTTAATTCAAAGTAGACTTGGATGGGGACAGCATGAACATTAATCACATCTTTAACAGAAATTAAAAAATGAAGGTTGTAACAACTGGATGTTCACTCAAGTGAAGGAAAATCTAAGACTAATTTTTAAAAACACCAATAGTAGATATCTATAAGAGTTACTTTTAAAGCCATTGTATTACTTGCATAGTATATTTCAAAGCATAGAAATGTGATATTCTATGTAAGATGTAACCAACAAGCAAGGGTTGTTCTTTTGCTGTTATTGTGTAAAAGTGGTACAAGCAGAGTGGTGTAATCATAATGTACTATGTTAGCAATATTGCAATTGTTAGAAATATTTGCATAATCATATTATTGTATACTCTGATTATCGATTTACCAAAAAAGGTGCCCTCAGTTTATCAGGAGAATGGAAGGGGATAGTTTATGTGAGTTTATGTATAGATAGGACTGTATAAAATAGATTAATTCTCATCCTTAATAATAGGTAAGTAATAGATGTCTCTAAAAGTTAAAAATCAAGAAATAGCTGTTCACATGAGAGACTATGGACTCTGAAAAACAATCTGAGGGGTTTGAAGTGACGGGGGGGTGGGAGGTTGGGGTACCAGGTGGTGGGTATTATAGAGGGCACAGCTTGCATGGAGCACTGGGTGTGTTGAAAAAATAATGAATAACATTTCTGAAAATAAATAAATTGGAAAAAAAAAAGAAATAGCTGTTCAAACATTTTATTTGGGAATGTGGTGACAAATTAAATTAGGAACAGCTGAAAGATATGAATAAATAGATCAAAATTTGGAGGATGAGGAGAGGACCATCATTTGTCTTAGACAATTGTGTTTTTAATTATCACTCCAATAGTGTCATCTGAATATTACTACTCTAATGTATATTGCATATTATATTATCATGTGTGTATATTATTACTCTGATAAAGTGAAACACTTCTGTGCAAAGAACCAAGATGCCCTTCAACAGACGAATGGATGAGGAAGATGTGGTCCATATACACTATGGAGTATTATGCCTCCATCAGAAAGGATGAAAACCCAACTTTTGTAGCAACATGGAAGGGACTGGAAGAGATTAAGCTGAGTGAAATAAGTCAAGCAGAAAGAGCCAATTATCATATGGTTTTGCTTATTTGTGGACGATAAGAAATAACATGGAGGACATAGGGAGATGGAGAGGAGAAGGGTGTTGGGAGAAATTGGAGGGGGAGACAAATCGTAAGAGACTATGGACTCTGAAAAACTACCTGAGGGTTTTGGAGGGGCGTAGGTGGGAGGTTGGGTGAGCCTGGTGGTGGGTATTATGGAGGGCACGTATTGCATGGACACTGGGTGTGGTACATAAACAATGAATTCTGGCACACTGAAAAGAAATTTAAAAAAAATAATTTTTTTAAAAAAGATGATGTAAAGAACACAGAAAAATAAATATAAATAATCTTTAAAAAGGTTTTTCTAAGAAATAAAGTACTTCTATTAAATTTTTTGTTGTTGTTTTGGTGTGACAGGATAGACCACTGCAGTAATTCCTTTTAGTTAATGTAGAGAAGTACAAATGTTAATCAGCCAAAACTGTTATTTCTTGCCAAAATATTAATACATCATCAAGAACAATCGAAATTAAAGTATATAGGCTGTAATCCTGCTCCCCCAATAAATAAAATTATCTTCATATTCTTGTCTAAACTTGTAAAGACCTTTAGCAGATTTATCAAGACTGAAAGCTTTGAGTCACATGATCTTGGTTGAAATCCTGGTAGTACCTTTTATTATGTGATGTTAAACAAGTTACTTAAGCTATTTAGTGAACATGAATCACTACATTATTTAAAAGTCAAATGAGAGAACAAATAAATAAAAGAATAAATGTAAAAGATTCAAGTTGGGTGTCTGACACATATTCGGATCCATAAATGTTGGCATTTCTCTGGTCCAACATTGAAATCACAGCAGGGCACAGTTTTGCCTCTCATACCATAAACTCAATTCATAAGTCACTTTTCATCTTCTGACATTATAATGCCCTATCACACCTGTCCTGTGTTCTACTAACTCCTAACCATTTTTAGAAATGCCTTCACTAATTTTCCTTATGCAAATTAGATCATTCCTTGTTTTTACATTTTACATTTGACCTATTTTCTTAATAAAACTTATTGACACCCAAAATAAATATTTCTCTGTGTTATTATTTGTTCAACATCAATTTGTATCTGATAGTAAACTATAAACTCTTTGGAGTAGGGACTATATCTATCTCAACCATTATTATATCCTTAGCTCTGAACACCATGTTTGGCAAATTATAGGTGTCCATGATACCATTGGCTCAAAGAGCGATTGAATAATAATTATTTGGCTGCAAAACTTTTTAGTAGGTTACTGAACTACTTTTTCCTTAACTTTGTCTTACTATTAGAATGCTTCCAGTTTTTAGCTGCTTCCACTGTCATAGTGCTATAAGTACTTTAGGAATAGGAATTTTTCTTCTTTTGGATTATACATGTTTAACTAATACACCAAAGTGTGAATATTTCCATCTAAGTTCTCAGATGAGAGTTTAGACTATTATAACCTATGATCTATATTATATAACCTATGATCTAACATATGTTTGAATGAATGAGTGAATGAATGAGTCAAGACTGTCAATCAGGCAATTAGGAGATTTCCTGATCTGAACTTCATTTTATATTGTTTTTTTTGTTGTTGTCTTTATTTTTGTTTTTTTTTTTTGTTCGTTTGTTTGTTTTGTAATCCATCTTCTTAGTGGCCAAATATTTTGCATGATTTATCAGTCATCTTTTGAGAAGGAAATAGTACAACATGGAGTAATTTTATTTTTTTTCTTAGCATATTGATAATTCTATCTCAATACCCATATACCTCCATCATAAATGTGATTTAATGACTTCTTACTGAAAACTGACTTTGAAAATCTTCGTTTATGAGTCACTTTTTTACATAGGTCTTTCTTGGTTATCTAAGCCTGCTTTAGGTACCACCTCCATCCCAAGGATCATCCAGAATGTCATCATCATCATATAAAAATGTTGAGTACTTAAATATGTGGCACTATGGTAAACACTTTCCATGTATTATCTTGTTTCTTCATACAAAAACCAATACATCTCTGATCATTTTCCTATTACAAAAACCAAACCCCTAAACTTGGTACATTCACCCTCTTTCTGTTTTATTTTATCAAGGAGGTAACATTACCTTCCTTTTAACAGGTGTGGAAACTGAGCCTTAGAACAAGGAAATAATTAGTACAGACTCACTAAGAGAGAGTAATGGGTTTTTTTGTTCATAAAGCCTATCTTCTAAGCCAGAACACCACTAAGCCTGCATTCTCCACTTCTGTTACGAGAGCTACCATTTGGTACATTTCTGCCATTCAAGGATGAGCTTTGTGAAGCCACATGCCATGCCTAGTTCATAGCTGCATATTTAGCACCTACCACAGGACGAGCAGATAAGTCCTTCAATGATCCTGATGTTTACTACATAAGTAAAATTTATTTCCATCAACCATTATGGATGGGTTCAACCTAAGGTCTTTTAAAAAACTAATGTACTGTATGGTGACTAACATAACAACAGCAACAACAAACAAACAACAAAAACCTCTTGCCCAATACAAATTCTCTTTTTTCATATTTCTGCCTTTCATTTCCACTTTGCAGAAATCATTTAACTAACCTAACTACATTTTGTATTCTTTTTTTTTTTTTTAAGATTTTATTTATTTATTTGACAGAGAGATCACAAGTAGGCAGAGAAGCAGGCAGAGAGAGAGGAAGGGAAGCAGGCTCCCTGCTGAGCAGAGAGCCGGATGCAGGACTCCATCCCAGGACCCTGAGATCATGACCTGAGCCAAAGGCAGCGGCTTAACCCACTGAGCCGCACAGGCGCCCTACATTTTGTATTCTGTTTTTAATTTAATTTCCTAGTCTGAATACTAAGTAGTATGCTTTCTAGTTTCCACTGAAATATCAGAGAAAGAAGTTCCAGTCATTCAGATACAGTTTTTAAAAAAAAATTCTTTTCTCTGTCAATTCACCCTTTTTTATGCCAACCTTTTCTAACTCTAAACAGTTCAATGAATATTATCCACCTCAAGACATAAGGAATGCAGAAGAATAGTGAAATATTCACATTGTAGTTTCCTAGTGGTCTGGATCTAAGAGAAAGAATGTTTTATTTAAATTTTTTTTAAAGATTTTATTTATTTATTTGACAGAGAGAGATCACAAGTAGGCAGAGAGGCAGGCAGAGAGAGAGAGGAGGAAGCAGGCTCCCCGCTGAGCAGAGAGCCTGATGCGGGACTCGATCCCAGGACCCCGAGATCATGACCCGAGCCGAAGGCAGCGGCCCAACCCACTGAGCCACCCAAATTTTTATTATCACAACATGAATGTCAACTAGAGTCGCCCTAACCCTTAAGACATAGCTGAATTTGGGCGCCTGGGTGGCTCAGTGGGTTAAGCCGCTGCCTTCGGCTCAGGTCATGATCTCAGGGTCCTGGGATCGAGTCCCGCATCGGGCTCTCTGCTCAGCAGGGAGCCTGCTTCCCTCTCTCTCTCTCTGCCTGCCTCTCCATCTACTTGTGATTTCTCTCTGTCAAATAAATAAATAAAATCTTAAAAAAAAAAAAACAGCTGAATTTGGGTTAAAATCCCATCTCATTACTCCAATACTCTTCCCAGATTTCTGTGAATTGCTGGTCTTTATGTTCCTTTAGTTTCTGGCTCCTGTTCCTATTATTACGGACATAACATAACACTTAAAGATGTAAAGTAGACTTCATTCGAGATTTGGGTAAAAAGAAACCAGAGATTACACTGCCATAAAATTCAATAAAGAATTTAAATTTAAGCTGTAGCTGTTCTTATCTCCTGACCACTTCTCCACCAGCACAAATGGCAGGTTCCCATTATCTGGTCCATCTACCCTCTTCTTTCATCTCCCCCTTCTCTCTTCCTAGGCTCATTCCCACAGCTTCTTAGACCACTGCTCCTTGGGGATTATCCTAGGAGTCCTGACATCTCACTCTGCTCCCCTGTCACACTAGGGCAAAAATTCATTAAGTATCTTCTAAACCAAAGGAGGTTCTTCTATACATTCTTTTCCTAGAATCCTCTGATTTCCTCTGCAACACTCTCTACCCCCAACCCTGGTTAATACTCAGGCTTAAGTGTCCATCTCTTTCTTTGCAGGGACATGTCCATAGACCTCTCTGCTCAGCATGGAGGTGGGAACTCATACGACTATTGTGTTAGGCAAACCAGAAATACTAATTAAGAATTCCTCAAATCCAACCTGAATTATCAGTTCTTTTCCATTTTGCTGGAAGCATAGAAACAGTATTAATTTTTTTAGTACTGGACTAAAAAAAATTTTTATTGTTACTTTTTTAGAGAATTGTGTATCTAGATGTGAGCTATCAATCAGTTTTGATATATAGGTGACCATATACATGTATTTGTATAGATTATATAAATGTGTTGTAAATCTTATATTATTATATATGTGATATATAAATAATATAAATATTATATATGATTCTCTATCAATGTTAATTGATAACAATATATAAAAATACAATGTTTATAAAACTATGTATATATTAAGTACATACACATATATATACATATTAATTTACAGTATTAAACTTTAATATGCACACACATAGATTTACATAATGTATATCTTCATGGCTCTATTACACAAGATATATATGTAATCTATATCCTAGGTCCAGTTTGTCTCTCCTCCAAGGCACATTAAAAGCAGGAGCTTCACCTTGTCTATTCATATCCTCATTCACTCATGATTCAGTAAATGCTGTCATGAAACAAAGATTTATCTAATAACTACTCATTGTCAGATGCCTCCTCTTACTCTTGTTGGCTGCTGGTTTTAAGATCATGTAAGGAAAAGATGGAAAGTTCTGGAGTTTACCAAAGTCATACATTTAACTCTGAAATGAGTCTTGGAGGTTAATTTATACCAATGGAAACCCTATTATTGGTTTGTCACACTGTAGAAAGTTCCCTTTCCTTTCTTGAGTACTCCTGAATCAGTCTGGTCTTCTAGCATGCCTTCAGTGTCCTTTTACTCAGAAACTGATCTTAAGCAAGCACACATGTATTCGAGGTGATTCTTTACTGAAGTAGATTATGTACATAAAGAAACTAAGATTGTAATTGTTTTCATTTTCAACCTTTTGAAAGCTTTAATATTATTGCTGTAAATGTGATTGCACAAAGCTATAAATGCCTCATTTAGTCATTTTTAAATACCTCTGACATGCAACCAGGAGTTGGAAATATATAAATATTTTATGATGTTTTTGCACGTTACCATAACCTGTTATTCTATTATAATTATTCTATTATAAACTGTCATCTGTTACTCAATCAAAGGAAAATGGGTAAGAAAAACTTATTGTAGTCCAAGGAACATTCCTTTTTGTATGAATTTACCAACTCTAATAGGCTGTAGGTTAATGGAGTTCTCAAAAAGTGGGAAAGGATCATACATGCCTCACCTCCCTCTGCTCTGCCTCTCACTAACACCAGTATAAAAATATCTAATTTACAATATGTGTTTGGGTGCACTCTGTCATCAGAAATATTTCTCTTGTGATTCAAGTATATTCCTTCTGATTGTTTTCTAATTTCAAACTTAAACTCAGTTTTCATGGCTTTTTATCCCAGATGAAGATAAAACATGTCTTGCTCAAAAATACACCTTTTTTCATGAAGAGAGGACGGACAAACTCTGGTTTCAATAGAACTATTTTACTCTGCCTCTCACTCTTGTTAAACATTGGGTGGCCAGAGAACTGATAACAGGAGTTCTAACATTTTGTTATAGTATGTACAAGAGGAGAGGAGTCAAGTTTTACAGCTTGAATGACTTCTGCAATAATTCTAGCTCTTTTTACTAGTGTAAGATCTAAAGCAATGCCTTGCTTTTCTTCTTAGCCTGTTTTCTCATCAGCAAAATGGCAATAATCACATTTAATGCATGGATTTCTGCTGATGTCTTGAGACTGAAAAGAAATCAGGTCTTTATGTCACATCATAAATAGAGGCATGCCAATTATTGATACATATTATTATCATTATTATAATACCTTGGTTTCCAAATGGAGATTGAATCATGATTTTAATATTTTTCAGGACTCCTTGAAGAAGTGGTTGATCCCAGGCTGCAGGCAGATTGAAACAAGATGAACTTGGAGTATGCTGAAGTGTCAGAAATTGAGAAAGTGCTCAAGAGAAGATAGAGCATTATTGAATGGGTACAGCAGACAATCTGAAAAAGCTCTAAATGGCCAAAACAGCGATAATTTGAGGAACAAAGTCAACATAGTACTAGATCATTGCCCATAGAATAAAACATATATCCATTACCCCAACGTACTAGTATAAGTAAATAAGTGAATAAATTAATAGAGAAGGGATATACCAATTGATGAATGTAGAAACAATATGGAAAATATAAAGTCAACATTAGAACACTGCAGCAATAATTGTTGTTAGCAAGATTCATAATCTTGTACCAAAATTCACAATATGAATTTTCATAAATTCACAAATTTATGAAAGAAATTTGAGGAGAAACATGAGTCTTAAAGTATCTTTCCCAAGATATTTATTCATTACAAAGGGAAAATAGTATCTTTATAATGGAAAAAACTACAGACACAATCTTAACTAAGTAATGAAGGTTAACATCCCTGGTAATAAAATATCTCAGCATCATATACCCTTGACATGTTTCACTGAGAAAGGCCCAGCATGTCTATGATCTTCTTTAAAAAATACCTCCCTTCAATTCAACAATGAAAAAATATAGGATTAATCCAAACCAGAGGATATTCTATAAAATAACTGACCAGTACACCTTGAATGCCAAGGTTCTGAAAGACAGGAAAAAATTAAGGAAACAAAGGAGACTGACAACTAATTCAGTGTGTGTTCCTGCATTGGACTCTGGAACAGAAATATAGTTAGCGGAAACACACCAATGTTAATTTCTTAGTTTTGGTAATCGTGTTATGGTTGATGTAAAATATTAACATTATGGGACACTTAGTAAGTCATATACAACTGTTCTGTAAGTATAAATGTATTATGAAATAAAATATATTTTAAAACTGAGTTATCATTTTCTTTGGGAATATACCTAGTATTATTAATGAAAATGGCTTACTTCTTTTTTATTTAAGATGTATTTAGAAAAGTCATGATAGAAACATGACTTTAAGATTTTATTTTTTTATTTATTTATTTAAGAAAGAGTGAGAGAGCAGCAGAGGGAGAGGGAAAGTATGAAGGAGAGGCAGGCTCCCACTGAGCCCAGAGCCCCCTGTGGAGCTGGATCCCAGGACTCTGGAATCATGACCAGAGCCAAAGGTAGACACCTAACCTACTAAACCACCCAGGTGCCCCCCAAAATGGCTTACTTCTAATTATATTACCTATACTTCTGAATAATTTTGAGGCAAATTCTCTGAGTCTATCCCTGAGTAGTTAAAAACTAAATACTGTTGTTGTTCCTCAATACTATTTTTATTTATTTGTTTATTTATTTATTTATTTGGTTGGGTAGCTGGAACTCAAGGTCACTAAGTGATGTAGAAAGAAACAAACCCAGGTGATATCATGAATTAAAATCTGAACCCAGAAATAATTCCAGAAATGGTATGCAAACCTCAAAAAGTCTTTGAGAAAGGAAAGAGGTTCAGGATGGAATGAACCACCAAACTACCATTCTATTCTTCAGACTTTTCAGGCTTTTTAATCTTTTTGAGGAATGAAAAAACATTTGATTACCCTTCAGAATAAGTATTTTATAAAAAGCATGGTAGATCAGAGAAAGCATCAGAGTTCCAGACACAAGACAATTCTTGTAATCAACAGAAATGTAAAAGAACTGTCGACAGAACATGAAATAAGGCGTGGGTATTGATAATTAGTACATGTAAATTTATTGAAAAATGATGCAAAAATCATATACTTTTTAAATTAAAATTAAATGCTGAAAAGCTTTTCTTTTGATTATCTCATCACAATAGTTACAGAGCTTAGGTTTCATTACTACAAAAACTTTTTCAAAAGGAATTTTGAGACTTTGCTAGGTACTTCAAAAATAGATTACAATTCTTCCTAATTTAATTAAAATAGCCATGTGTTTTTTATTGTAAGTTTATTCATTTATTTATTTTTAGTAATCTCTATACTCGAAGTGGGGCTTGAACTCAGGACCCAGAGATCAAGAGTCACGTACTCTTCCAACTGAGCCAGTCGGGTGTCCCCCAAGCCATGTTTTTAAAATGATATTGTTTTTACTTTTTATTATATAAATATTTGTGTGACTTCGAGTGGAATTTAAAAAGATGTGTGTGTGGCTATTGAATTGCTAATTTCAATGTTGGTAATATTTACTATTGCTGCTCATGGTCACACACCTCTTTTTCTGACTTCTCAGGAACAGTCTCATTTAACCTGAAAGTTTTTTTTTTTTTTTTTTAAAGATTTTATTTATTTATTTGACAGAGCGAGATCACAAGCAGACAGAGAGGCAGGCAGAGAGAGAGGAGGAAGCAGGCTCCCTGCTGAGCAGAGAGCCCGATGCGGTACTCGATCCCAGGACCCCGAGATCATGACCCGAGCCAAAGGCAGCGGCTTAACCCACTGAGCCACCCAGGCGCCCTAACCTGAAAGTTTTAATAACATCTGATATATAGTTTCATTTTCTGTTGTGGACTCATAACTATAGGAAAACTAATTCTAGAATTGGTGGGAGTTTTTGTTTCTTTGTTTGTTTGTTTTTAAGGTTTTACTTGACAGAGAGCAAGAGAGTCAGAGAGCACAACCTGGGGAAACCGCAGAAGGAGCAAGAGAAGCAGGTTCCATACTGAGCAGGAAGCCTGATGCAGGGCTCCATCCCAAGCCCCAAGCTCATGACCTGAGCCAAAGGCAGATGCTTAACCAACTGAGCCACCCAGGCACTTCTAGAACTGGTGGTTTTTCTGTTTGTTTGTTTGTTTTTTAAAGATTATTTATTTTTTGACAAATTAGAGATCACAGATAGGCAGAGAAGCAGACAGAGAGAGAGGAGGAAGCAGGCTCCCTGCTGAGCAGAAAGCCTGATGTGGGGCTTGATCCCAGGACCCTGGGATCATGACCTGAGCTGAAGGCAGAGGCTTTAATCCACTGAGCCACCCAGGCAACCCCCTAGAACTGGTGTTTTATACAGAATGTCTCATAAAAGCATTTAAGATAATTTTATTTTTAAATAATGAAGTCTAAGGGCAAAAGAGTGTCTTTTATAAAATGTGTATTGTCTTATAATCTAGGAAATTATAAGCTACATTTCACTTCAGTCTTGTATCTCTAAATGATTAAAGGAATCTGCTGGAGGCCGGAGGCAACTCCATTCCCCAACTTTCCCCAAGCATGGAGAGAATCCACTGTGAATGATTTCTCTCTCTTCACTTCCAGTAATCTAGCATGTGTTCTTTCTTAAGTTTAAATGCAGTGATTGTGAACCTTTTTGGATTTAGATAAGCCCATTCCAAAATATGATGACATTTGTTGACTGTAAGAAAAAGAATATTTATATTAAAATCATACCCAATTTTGCTTGTGATTTCAGGGGGATCCCTAGATCTGGGGAAGTTTTCCCCAGCTTAACACCTGAAAAAGTATATTTTGCTCCTAAAATTATAGTCTGTTAGGAACAGATCTAGCCTAGACAAATAGGGCCTTCTGATACATGAAAAACAAGGAGAGGGACTGAGCTTTGAGGTAAGAGGCCTCAGAAAAGTCCTGGGAAATGATGAACTAGAGGTTTCTCTGGGGAATTAATATACAGTTGACCTTTGAACAACATGGGGTTAAGGATGCAGACCACCTGAGCAGTTGAAAATCTGTGTCTACACTCCCCCGAATCTTTGTTAATAGCCTATTATTGGCCGAAAGAGTTACCAACAACATAAACAGTGGATTGACACATATTTTGTAAGTCATAGGAGTTATGTACTGTAGTTTTACAATAAAGTAAGCTAAAGAAAAAAGTTATTAAGGTAATCACAAGGAAAAGAAAATATGTTTGTAGTACTGTACTGTATTTATTGAAAAAATTGACTTATAAATGTACCCATGCAGTTCAGACCCATCTTGTTCAAGGCTAAACCGTAAACCATGGCTCAAGGCACTGGATCCAGATGTCATGAGAGGCAGGGAATGTTCTAGAAGTTTAACAGTGAAACAAAGAATAGAGTGTCAGGAGCAGACATGGGAGACCCTGTAGTGAAAGAACCAGCAAGTCTGGGTAATGGATTATATTTGGATGAAAGACAAGAACAAGTCATATTCAGGGAAGGATTGATGATGTATTTGAAGGATTTTAGTAATATTCCTTTTCAAGCCACAAATCTCATCAGGTCTCACTGAACTGTATTCATTCAGATGTAACTTCTACACTAAATCTATAGATACTGACCTGATAAAAATATAAAAACGCTTTCATTTCTTTTATGTCTTACCACAATTCCTTTGTATTGCTAAACTGAGGTATTTTTGACAGCCATATTCTCAATCCTCCAAAGATTCCCTTTGAGATTGAGGAAGAGAGTGGGGATGCAGACTCTGGTTTCTGATATGGGCCTTCCTGCATGATTTCCAAAAACCTCCAGACATAGGAGGACATTCTTGTTTTTTGCTAGCACCTTTTTTGCACAGAATTTGTTTGTTGGTTCTTTGTCCTCAGTCAAATTTGTGCATTTTTCTGGGTGCATAATTTCTCTAACAAAGATTTCTGGATTATTGTTTATCAGTTCAAAGGGTTTAACATTGCCAAGCTAAGTTTACTCATTCCAATGACTCCACCAAAGTTAGCTCATTCTTAAGAAACTTTTGTCTACACTTGAAAGACTAGTTGACCTTAAAATAGAATTCTACTATGTAAAAATAAATTAAATAAAATAATAAAATAAAATAAATAAAATAAAATAAAATGGAACACTCCATTCTATGAAGCATGCTAAATGCCTTCTGCACTAGTACAATGTCTTCACAGTTATCCATCATACTCTGGCCCTCTGCCCTTTGTACAAATGAAGAACATCATCACACTGCTCATTGCCAGATCTCCACAGGAAAGGGCTGGAGCTCAAAACGTTAACCTTAACTATCTCTCATAAGATGGATAAATGTAGGAGCTGTTCTTTATAAAGCTGCATAGGCACACAGATATATATAGATAGGGTAGCTGAGGAAAAAATAAAGAAAAGAAATGAATGTTGGATTCAAAGCCTTTTTATGTGCATTTCCAAAGATGAAATTAAATTTAATACTGGTTCTTTAGTTTACTATGGCTGCTGTAGCAAAGTACCACAGACTGGGTGGTTTAAATAATAGAAACGCATTTTCATATAGTTCTGGAGGCTAAAAGTCCACAATCAAGATGTTGCCAGGATCGGTGTCCTCTCTGACTTACAGAGGGTCAGCTCCTCTCTGGGTCGTTACAGGGTCTTCCTTCTGTCTGTCACATGAAGCCCACCCTAATCACCTTGTTCAAACTGAATCCCCTCTTTAAAGGCCCTATTTCCAAATACCGTCTCATTCTCAGGTCCTGGGGACAGGGTTCTAACATATGAATTTTGGAAGGGACACACTTCAACAACCATGACAATTAATAATTTTAGTTTGTGAGACACAAGTTCCCATGTAAGTTTAGAAGTCAAATCAGAGTATCACGTATATAGTTCAAATGTGTGCTTCAAAAGCCTGCTTGATTCAACTTTGCATAATATTTCACTCAGGGAAAAGACTCACTTCCTTTTGTTTTCCGTCACTCAAGTAAATTTTTTTTTTTTTTTAAAGCAGTTCTTTTTTTTTTTTTTAAGATTTTATTTATTTATTTGAGAGAGAGACAATGAGAGAGAGCATGAGCGAGGAGAAGGTCAGAGGGAGAAGCAGACTCCCCGTGGAGCTGGGAGCCTGATGCGGGACTCGATCCCAGGACTCCGGGATCATGACCTGAGCCGAAGGCAGTTGTCCAACCAACTGAGCCACCCAGGCGTCACGACTCAAGTAAATCTTAATTTAACATCCATTAAGTATAAAACGATGTTAACTGTGCTATGATTGGGAAAGTACTCAGAGGTGTGTAAGACATGACCCTTACTGTCAACACAATCTCACATCTTAATTAATAACTAGTCAGGTTCTAGAGTTAGTATACGATGAATGCCAAAATATAAGCTAGCCCTTAAAACAATGACTAGAATATGGTAGACATTCACTAAATGTTTTGAGTAAATATTATATTCATTAAATGATTTTTCAGCATTTATCTTTGGTTTCTGGAAGGGATAAAAGTAAAGCTGATAGTGTAGTCCAGAAAATATCTTCATGACATTTTCCCAGTGACAACTGAGGCTTTGGGATGAAAGATGGGACCATACCTTAAGTGAGTCTAAAGTAAAAATTAAAGTCAGTGGCTCTTGACCACTAGTGAATAGTCTTCCTAGTTCCTTACCTTAGGAACAATTTTTGAGAATTTCTTGTGAAAACAAATTATGGGGAATTGATAAGAAAGCTAAGAGGCAGCAAGTTTCAAAACTGTATCACATTAGAAAAAGTTGTATGTAGTTTGACTATATAATTTTTATTGGATTAATACATTTACATAGTTACAGTTTATAGATCTTTTTCTCCTTAAGACAAGAAATTCTACATTTTTTATAGCACATCTTTAAAAGAAATTTTTTTCAGGCTGCCTGGGTGGTTCAGTCAGTTAAGCATCTGTGTTTGGTTCAGGTCACTATCCCAGGGTCCTGGGATTGAGCCCCCACATCGGGCTCCCTGCTCAGCTTGGAGCCTGCTTCTCCCTCTCCCTCAGCTGCTACCTTTGCTTGTGTTCTCTCTCTCTCTATTAAATAAATATGTACAATTAAAAAAACTTTTTTTCTCTGCAGAGAGAATCAAAACAACAATGTATTCCTTTTTTTCCCCTTCAGATGTTTTGAAAAATACTCTTTCTAGATTGATAGCCAACATGTCATGCTTCAATCCTTCTGGACCTTTATTTGTGCCAAGTTAGAAACCTTTAGACACAGTTGTTAATAATGGCCAAGGCGGACGGACTTTGAACTGTTGTCACACTCATGGCTGTTATTTCTACAGACTTGAAGCTAACACTTAGGTTTGTGCAGTGTTGTTAATATCCTGGGTGTTAGTCATAAAGAAGTCATAAATAATTCCTGTGCGAAGCTCTCTACTTTTCATCAGTCTTTTAGTCTTAATTCAAAGGCATTTTAGAAGTGAGTCCTATTACTGTCTGTGAAACAATGCAGAGCTGCGGTAGGTCTATTTGAGACAAGATTTTACAGCTATGTCATAAAACATATCTGAGTAAAAACACATGGTTACTTGATCATTAAGATTTTTCCAATTGAATGAGCCAAACTTCACAATACAGCTGAATTTAGTTTTTGCTTCAATACCTGTAATGAATGACCAAATAATCCCAGAAGACCATGGATTTTAACAAAAGATTAACCATTTCCTAAAATCTTGTACATGTTCATTGAAGTACATAAATAAACCTCTTTGCTGATTTAGCCCAAAATAAAACATGTCCAGGCATACGGGCTCAAATCCATTCAATTTGCTCCCAACAGCCTCTATCTGTTGTTGTCAGGGCTGATTTCCTGTCCCAAATTACTTCTGGATGATCAGGAAAATGTTTTCTCCTAGAAGATAGTGATAACTGCCTTGAAAAAGAATCAAACAGTAGAGTAAACCAGAGAAATCTCAGGCCAGGGAGACACGAACTGAAACTATTTCCTGAAATTCCTTCTTTTAACTCATTAGAGAAAACTTTTTTTCTTATGACATTGAAAAGAATCTGGCAGTAAGAGGACACACACCTATGTATCAGATTACAGATTAATAGCCCAAGTTCCATTTTGGTTCAAGCAAACTCAATGCACCTCGCAATTATTCGTCTCTCTTGTAAGGTGGTATTCTTATTAATTTATTTTTAAAAACAGCCACTGAGAGCAACAAGCCAAGATGAGCTATGTAATTTTTTTCTCCTCAACACACAGAATGGCTGAAATGTCTGAGTTTCACATTGTCGTGACAATCCACTAGTCCCCAAACCTAACATGAGAATTTGAGCCCCAAAGAGCATGCTACAAATTAGGGAAGGGTGTTACCATGTGATTTTATCTCTGGCAGGATCCTGCTAGCAAACTCCCCAAACCCACCCTCACCCATATTCTAGCTTCAGCAGCAGAATTTCAGATTCAGGGAAGTTCTGGGAATAAACCAAAAGATGGAATCATTCAGTTAGTCCCTTAAACTAATGCTATTGGCTTGTTCCAGGTTCTTAAGTTACACTCGCTCCCAGTGTGCTTTCTGGCCGTGGGTGGCCTGGGTAAGTCACCAGCCGGGCTCCAGCTCTATTCCCCACACGTGCTGCCTCTGACAAAGAACGACTCTCCACCCTGCTCCCTCCCTGGTCCCAAGGAACAAACAGGAGAGTTTGTTATTTCAGAGCATTAAACACTTTCCTAAATTAGAATTCAGTTTCTATAGCATACTCATATTTCCCCTAAGAGACCAACCTAAATAGTCTGATAACATTTTACACATACACACACACACACACAGAGCAAAGTAGAATGATTTAGAAAATCACTCTGTAGGTGATTTTGAGGAGGGAATACATTATGCCTTTATTATTGATTATCAGTAAACACAGCTGATCTTGGATGCCAGTAGAATATTTTAAATTTTATATATCTATGTGACCAAAATTTATACCTGGATTGAATGCATAAGTCATTAATTACCAAATAACATTTGGTAACAGGTGTTGATATATATTGACCTAACATTATCTATCAACACTGTTCTGAGTACTTCATTTCATCCATACAACAGCCTTATGAGAGAGACAGAAATGCTGAGGCACAGAGAAATTATATAGTTAGTCCCAGTCTTCATAGCACCCAAGTATCTCACCTTGGATTTCACCAGAAGTCTGATTCTACAGCACAAAGTGAAACCAAACATAGAATATCCATTGCTGATTGTTTGGGAAACAGTAACTGCTCAAAACATGCTTGCTACTAGTAATGTTACTAAAATTGCAGGAAAATGCGTTACTGCTACTACTTTCAAAGAACTAATTATTTTGGTCATATTTATGTGAAGAAACAGAATATTCAACCTGTCTCAGGTGAGTGAATGTTGGACAATTTTTTTTAAAGATTTATTTGTTTATTTGAGAGACAGAATGAGAAAGAAAGTGGGGCTAGGGGCAAAGGGAGGGAATCTTTAAGCAGACTCTCCGCTGAGTGTGGAGCCAGAAAAGCAGAGTTCCATCTTCCAGCTCATGAGATCATGACCTGAGCCAAAATCAAAAGTCAGATGCTTTACTGACTGCACCACCCCGGCATCCCTGGACAGTTTTCTGACATGACCATCTTACCCTTCAAATGTATTAGTTTCCTGATTATGATATTGCCCTTCTGAAAGTTTGGACCTCTAGACTGATAAAAGATTAAAATATTTTAAGTTACAGGAACTTGGGGAGAAAGACAAAAGTAAATTATTTATGAAAGCTAGTTAGGCAAGGATCTATTCTAAGTAGATACACTGAGTTTTTCACATTTTTAAACCAAGTTTGGCAAAGGAAGTTGTCCAATAATAGTGGCCATATTAAATATTTTTTGATGATATGTGAATCAAAATACACAGCACTAAATGGAGTTTGTAATAATCAGAGAAATGTTTTATATGCAACAGGAAGAGAACCTTTAAATCACCTGCCAGACACCAAAAGTGTTGCCTGTTGCAAAAATCGCGAGCTTTGGGCCTGAAAGAGCTGGATTGGATTTCTCATTACAGATGTATCCCCAGGAAGGTTTACTCAAGAGCCTTAAGTTTCCATGATCTCATCTTTGAACGTGTAACTGTGGATTATTTGAGATAATGTATTTGAGGCACCAAGCACAGTCTGGCATACAGTATATGCCCAATACCTGGTACTTCTACAATGTCCTTACGTACTTGGGGGTAAAGACCCTTGCCATGAGCACTTGTTTGTCAGGAGTGTAACTTCTCCATTGTCTTTATGGTCAGGGTCAGGGGTAACTGTGGAAAAAGGGCATGGACTTTGAGCATGGCCTAGTGCTGCCCTGAGGAGGGCAGAGGAAGGGTGGTGTGAACCAATTTGCCTGGGGGCAGAGGTGGGCTGCCTGAGATAGTCTAGCCCCCAGGCGTCTCACTGTATCTCTTCTCACCTTTCCTTCCACCCAACTAGGGATACACACATGCCTGCACACATACACACACACACACACACACACACACACACACATACACACAGACTTTCGTATGTCTGCATTCTCAGAGCAATCCTGGACTATTTTAAGTCATGGACAGAAAGAACAAAGATCAACCCATCAGTCCTTATTAGGACCTCTCATCATTATCTTCCTATGCCATCTTCGAGCCAGTCAGCGTGGGTTAAGGCCAGGAGAGAGGAGGGAGAGTGGAGAAGAGACAAAGGTGTCCTGAGGTGTTTACAAATAGTTAATTACAGAAAACAGCCTTTTCTGGAGAAGATGCACCAGGAGGCAGAGTCATGGAGGATGGTTCTGGAAACCACCTCCTTCCACACAGGCTTTCTCCAAGTGGTGTTTCAGCCCTGCTTTCCAGCTACTTCTCAGCATCTGAATGAATTGCTCTCAGATGCCCACCAAGAAATGTAACATGCGGGCGCCTGGGTGGCTCAGTAGTTTAAGCCTCTGCCTTCGGCTCAGGTCATGATCTCAGGGTCCTGGGATCGAGTCCCGCATCGGGCTCTCTGCTCAGCGGGGAGCCTGCTTCCTCCTCTCTCTCTCTGCCTGCCTCTCTGCTTACTTGTGATCTCTCTCTGTCAAATAAATAAATAAAATCTTAAAAAAAAAAAAGAAATGAAACATGCATCCCATTCATGTAAGGAACTTCCTTAGCCACCAGCAACTACCTCTTAAATTGTTAATAGTTTGACTTTTGCTTCTTCAGATAATGTAACAGATATTTATTGTGTTTCCTGTGGCAAGGGAAAAATTAAGATTTTACTGGAAATACAATGATAGATGAGGGATCACCCTGATAATCTAGGAGCTGGGGGTCCAGTGTGGGAGCCGGAGTCAAATATAGACATAGAGCATAGTGGGGAAGGGCAGAGAATGTTGCGGAAGCAGAGGGGCCTTCCAGGGCCAGTGAGAGCTGTCAGAAGGAAATCCTGGAGGGGAAGCTTCTCTGCTGAATTTTAAATAAAGGAAAATTTTCAGGGGGCAGGAAGATGTCACCACTTAGATCATATTCCTTCTCTGTCTCTCTTTTCATTTAGTGTGGAGGTATTATAACATATTTGATGGGCTTACCAGAAGGAAGAGAAGTACAGAGAAGACAAACACAGAGAACGAGAGAATGATTTCCAACACAGCCTGTCCAAAATGACACATGGCTGTGTACTTCACAGACAGAAATCCCAAATCTGGTAGTGACCCCAGGGCACTGCCCACAATAAACAGATCCTGAAGAGAACTTCAAACACTCTCTATGCACCGTTCCTTTGCCCAATTAATAAATGGCATTTACTTGACAGATGCTGTAGTCTGACTACCAGACGCTGTGTGCCTTGCTGGTGGCAGCTAAGGGAATGAAGGGCTCCCGAGCTTTCTGTTCCCACTGTTTAAGCTATGGAACATTTATGCATACTGGGAACACAAAAGGTCCTGAGAGGAAATTTACTTTTAAGCCCAAACCCAGAGTTGTAAGTTTTCTCTGTTTCTGTTATTAGTCTAGTTTAATACATTAAAATATCTAGAACCAGAGCCCACTTTTTATTTTTCTAATAGTTTCAACCACTGTGCCTCCAAACATAGGCCCTAGAATAATATTCTACCCAGGAACACAGAGGTTCCTCAAGAGGGAAGTTGCTGGAGGCTGGTTCCATTTTGTCAATCTTTCAGGCTCCCCCAAACCCCCAAAGTCCTCCCAGACCCTTAACTATACACATATTTGCATGTGTATGTGTGTATATGGATCTGTCAACATATATACACACATAGGTGTAATCATAACATGTGGTATATTTGCCTTATATCTAAATTAACAAATGCAACATTATTTAGAGATGCTTTTTCATTAGTGTCTCAACCTTACAACTCCAAAATTTCTTAGAACAAAGGATGAGTCAAATTGACAACCATGAAATTGAGCCTAAGACTGTGTTTACCCAAACCACTCCGAGTGGACATGGGGAGAGAGTTCATGATTTCTTGCTCTGAAATTCATCTGCTTGTCTCTCTGTGCCCTATCAAATTATAAAAGGCAGAAGAGAGAGACCATGCTCTCTGCTATAGAGGTGCATTTTCTAATTCTTCGGGAATCCCAGGCCAAGCTGATCTGGTCAACGACCCTTCACCATAATGATCACCTAGATGGAGAGTAAACCCTATTGAGGACACGATGCTATTTCCATAGAGAAATCCATCTTGTGATGTGTGACATTTTTGTTTCCATTACTCCAACTGCAGCTTGTGGCCATGAAAATGGGAGATGAGACGGTTTAATAGTGTTGTGTGAGCTCCTGATAATGGTGCCATTAATCTTAGCGTCACTCAGACTTGAGCGTACTCTAGCAGGTCATCTGTCGCATCCAGAGTGGGCTGATTTAATTATTTTTTAGCCGTCCCTGATTAGATGGGAGGCAGTGAAATAACAAATGTCACCTAAGGTGACCCTCCACCATAAATAACCACTTGCTCCTTCTGTGTGCGGCTCTTGGACTCCTGATCAGCTCCCGGAGTCTCTGACACATTGGAGCAGGGCTAAACCCTGCTGTGTGGGTGGAAACCCTTGGCAGGGTTACCAGAAACAAGGAGATGAAGCGGGTGCAAAGGAGTTCTAGTTTGACCATGGGGTACTAAAGAGAGAAGGTATTTGTACTCTGTTCTCTTTCAGTCCTTGGAATTTTTCATCAATGTTTCAGTCAACCCGAATCTGCTCTGGAATTCAAGAGACTTAATAATGATGCCACGTAAAGGAATTATTACACATGCCTACATGATCGCTTCTAAATAATCCTTTACATTTTCAAAAAATACCTTCCTTTGAAGAAGAGATGCCCATAAGGGCCTATTGGCTCCTACTGACCTACATATTTTTGATTTCCTAATACTTCAAGCTCGCTATTGGCAACGCACCAGGAGTTTTTGTTAGGAAAGTTTTGAGTTAGATAGCTTCATACGATAAATTTTATTTGACAACTCCAGCACTCACTTTTATTACATCTCATTTTTCCAGGCACATACACTTTACAGATCCAGCGGGCACATCATGCCCCACGCCAGGGTAGTACCCATGCTCTTCGCAAACCTTTCCTTTAATGAACTAAAATGAAACTGTTTCTAGTTACATGTCATACAGAAAAGAGACCTTTTTCAATAAATGCCTATAAATTTATATGACAAACGTCACTAGTAAGCTGATTCATAAGCCCACCTTTCTGCTATGGAAAATACTAGTAATTGTTAGCTGTGTTTTTCTTTATAAAATGTTATCTAACATTTTTTCTTCTTTTAATGTAAACACTGTTGCTGAGGAAGAGAACCTAAGGTGCTTTAATTAGCAATTTAAAGACTGTCCCCTATTATGTATTTCTAAGTATGAAAACCTTTTGTGTCTTATACCCCGAATAATGAGAGGAAGACTGTTAGAAAACGCTGTTCACCTTGTTAGCTACAATCGCCCTTCACTCTGCACTACTTAGAGAGAGATGGGAAGTGTGTATTATCTGACACCAGGCAATCAGGAATGTACCTGATAGAGTATCGAGTTGAAACAGCAGAGGTGAAACCATGAATGCCCCCTTAGGCTGAAGCCTTAAACTCTTCAGCCAGAAATTCCTTGTTTTTTTTTTTTATATAAGATTTTTTTTTAATTTTTAATTTTTAATTTTTTATAAACATATAATATATTTTTATCCCCAGGGGTACAGGTCTGTGAATCGCCAGGTTTACACACTTCACAGCACTCACCATAGCACATACCCTCCCCAATGTCCATAACCCCAACCCCCTTCTCCCAACCCCCCTCCCCCCAGCAACCCTCAGTTTGTTTTGTGAGATTAAGAGTCACTTATGGTCTGTGTTCCTCCCAATCACATCTTGTTTCATTTATTCTTCTCCTACCCCCTTAACCCTCCTTGGGTTTTTAGCAACTTCTCCAAACCCTATTTCTTTCTGTTTCTCTGCACTCTTTTTGCTCCAGAATGAGTGTGGAGAGGAGTTGGCATCTGTGCACGAATGTTCTTGTATTCATTCATTCATTCATTCGTTCGTTCGTTCATGTAATAAGGAAACACTTCTTGACCTTTTTGGCCTGACCCAAGCCCTGTTTCAAATGCCACACTGAACAGAGCCAAACATGTGGATATCCTGGCCTGACCGGCTTTCAGATGATAAACTCCTGGGCAGGAACTTGACTTAATGTCTCTGAGCCTCATTTTCCCCATCTGTCAAACAGAGAACTGTATGGTGCTTACCTCATGTGGTTACAGATATTGGATGGGGAGAGTGGCTCTACTTTCCAGGAAAGCAGAAATGAAATAACCATGCTTTTATATTTTCCTGTATGATGCTTTAAGCTTTTCCTATGAGTTTCTGCATACATGATCTCATTTGATCCTCATGCTAGCTTTGTGAGGTAGTATTTATTATTTCTATTCTCTTCAAGAACTGAGGAAACCAAAGCCCAGCTTGGGAAGGGGGAGTCTAGATTAGCGGAAGATCCCCACTAACTAGTATTCCCGGGTACACGCAGCACTCCTGGATGACACACTGCTCACTATGGTTTTCTTGCAGAGGACCATGTGTGGACAAAAGCTTGTTAAAATCAGTGGGCCTTGGCTCGTGGCCTTGGGGCAATATTTTACAGGTTCTATAGCAGACAATTACCTGTGGGTTCCCTGAATCACTGAAATACTCTGCTGCAAACCCACTGATGCCAGAAATCCCAGTAATAGTGACCCATTCCCTGATGAGAAACACTGATCTTTTCCCATAATATTTATCAAAAATGTACACAGGCATAAATACGGGAGCATATGTAGTCTATACTACTTCAAAATGCATGATTTCCTGAGCTTTGTGCTTGAAAGAAAAAAAAAAAAAAAAAAAAGCTAGGCAGAAGGAGAGATCTAGAGTCCTGGGAAAGGACAGACCCAGCATCTTCTGCAGGTCTCAGCCTCCTCTGGAGCCCTGGGGGACACTCAGCCAGAGTGTGCTGCCTGGAGCCCTGGGGGTTGGGGAGGTGGGGAGCGGGAGAACCCGGCCAGCCCATCACACCACACAGAGTCCTCAGGACTTATCATCTGACCCAACGGGCTCTGTTGTGAATCTAATTTGCACTTCTATTAATAAAGACAAAGTCTCTGCCCCTCCCAGCTGTGTGGATAAACCTGTTTGCCTCTCGACTGAGGCTGATTCTTTCGGGATAGCACCTAAGGAGGCATGAATTCGTTTCTTTTTCTTTAACAAGGTGTTAAATATGCAGTTTAATTATAAGCACTGACATTCCAGTGATGTCAATGACTTCACTGCTCAGAGCCACCCGAGGCAGAACCGCAGGACCCAGAGAGAGGATCATGCCATTGGAACGTGCGGGCTCAGCACACAAGCATGTAAGAGTGGCAGAGGGAAGCCTTTTAGGTAATGTCTAGGAATAGCTGGCTTCATCGGGATTGTGTAGAAAGGGTAAAGTGGGGGATAGAAATTTCTGGAAAGGGGAAGAATCGCAGTTCAATAGACACAACATAGGTTATGCCTGCATGTACACATTCTCTTCTGCTATTTTAAACCAGATTCATGGAAAAGTCCAACTGACAGACCAGTTATTAATGGATCAGTACATTCCAAACTACATATGGAAAATTTTTCTATAAGAAATGAACCAAGTATGTATTACTTTATTTTTTTAAACAAAGAGAGAGGCTTTTTTAAAAAATGTTTTTCATTGTCTAAAATTTAACATGTTTGCCACAGGAAAAAAAAGATAAAAAATACAAACATTGATAAATGATTTAAACATAAATTTCTAGAAAGAAAATTGCTACATCCAAAAGCCAGCTTCTAATGCTCTGAAAGTATCAGTTGCAACTGCAAAGTAGCCTTCCACAAAGTTTCTCATGATTAATTAATAAGAAATGTTATGTGTCCAACTTCCTTTGCACCTTGGTAACACTTTAAAATACTACATTTTGCTATTACAAATTAGGTGGGGAAAAGTGATTTTTTTTTAAAGATTTATTTTATTTGCTTATTTAAAAGGGGGAAGGGGTAGAAGAAGAGGGAGAGAATCTCAAACTGACTCCCCACTGAACACAGAGCCTGACATGGGACTCAATCTCATGACCCTGATGTCATGAGACCTGAGCCAAAACCAAGAGTTGGATGCTTAATCAACTGAGCACTTTATTTTTTAAAATTTTGGAACAATTTAGTCTTACTGTTTGAATTGCTTACTCATTTCTTTTGCTCAGTGTTCTGAGTATTCAGCATTTTCTCATTTATTGATAAGAGCTCTTTATAACTAAGTTATTAACCCTTTATTATGTATTTTTCATTATTTCATCTTGAGTTTTGTTAAGGAAAATTTATAGGCACAGAAGTTTAAGGTATATGTGAAAATAATGTATATAAATATTTTCTACATTTTTACATAGATCTTCCCAACTCCAAGAATGTAGAAACAATTTCTTATATTTTCCCCAAAATAAAATCTTTATGGACTTTTATGTAATAAGAGACAGAAGCCTTAACTTTGAAAATTTTTGAAGTCAATTTCCTTAATATCATTTAATAAATATTATATATTTTTCCTACTGATTTGCTAATCCTTATAATACATAAACTCCATATATACAGTTTTTTAGCAAATTTATTCCTTCAGATGATCTTTGAAATCAGCCTGTAATTCTAAATCACTTTAAAATTTTGAATGGAATTTTGTTAAATATATAGATTATTTGCATATAAAATTATATGCAAATTTTATGTTTTTTGTGTGATGTTTTATGCTGATATGTTGGTATGCCCTTTTTATTTTATTTTTTTTTTTACTTATCAGATTTTATTTATTTATTTGAGAGACAGAGATCACAAGTAGGCAGAGAGGCAGACAGTGAGAGAGGAGGAAGCAGGCTCCCTGCTGAGCAGAGAGCCCAGTGCGGGGCTTTATCCTAGGACCCTGGGATCATGACCTGAGCGGAAGAGAGAAGCTTTAACCCACTGAGCCACCTAGCTGCCCCATGGTATGCCCTTTTTAAATTTAGACGTAGGATTTTGTACGATGCATTACTCATTGCCAGAACAAACTTGATTTGGTCCCTGTAGTTTACAAATGTTTATTCCCAAAAAGTTGTTATATATTATAAAATATATGATGGGGTTATGTTCTGATAACCATTGTATGGTTATAAACCATACTGATAAACCATTGTAAGTATGAAAATATTGTAAATTAAAGATGTATTTAATACACCTAACCTACTAAACATGATAACTTAGGCTAAACTACATCATGCTTACACTAGCCTACAATTGGGACAAATCATCAAACACAAAGCCTGTGCTGAATGTCTCATGTAATGTACTGAATACTGTACGAAAGTGACAAAGAGAGTGGTTACCAGGGAACAGAATGGTCGTCAGCTTGTCAGTTGTTGACCCTCATGATCGTGTATCTGACTGGGATCTGCAGCCACCAACCAGCATCACTGGGGAGAAAGGTCCCACATACCAGTAGCCTGGGAAAAGATCTGAATTCAAAATTCAAAGGATGGTTTCTACTGAGACACAGCTCTTTCACACCATCATAAAAGTCAAAAAGTCCTAACCCAAACCATTATAAGTAGGGGCCCATCTATACTTTTATGGTAACCAGAACCATTCTGATGATGTTTTCTCTTTTTTAAGTTTTGATTGATTTTAGTTGTTAATTGTTTTTAGCCCAAACAAATAATTGAATCCTCTGAAAATAATTACCTATTTTTCCCTATCTTTTCTTTTTAGCTTGATTAGCTATGATTAAGGAACCCTTTTTAAATATTTCACCAATTAACCTAAGTTTGACATTTAAGGTGTTCTTTATCAGGTAAGCAGGTATATACTCCTCTTCCTTGCTTATCAAGTGTTTAATAGGCATATACACTCAATTTTGTTAAAGTGTCTTTAGATTTTGTCTTTAGGAAAAGACACAAAGTGTCCTAAAGTGTCTTTAGTATTTTTTTTCCAATTTATTTATTTTCAGAAAAAGTGTCTTTAGTATTTTGGTGGATCCTAAACACTTTTTTTAGTAACAACTATTCTCTACTTTAAACTTTTGGAAATGGAGTTCCCCCACACTTTAGCTAAGCACACAACTACCTAAAAACAGGCTACTTCCCAGCTTTTCTTGAAATTAGACTATATGGTTAATTTCAGAGCAATGGGATAGAGCAGAAATGACTTCCTTAAGGGTAACTTCTTCCTATAGAGTTTTCTCTATTTCCAGTTTTGGAATATATCAACAACTAGAATAGTGCTTTGGAACAAGAGATAGAAGCTTGTTGTTGAGTTAGACAGTGTCCACCTACCTGACTGAAAGCCTGAATTATCTCAAAGATCAGAATAATGTACCAGTCAAGAAGCAGTAAACCACTGTTTACCACTAGACTGCTATGTAAAGGACAAATAATTTTATACATAAATATATACATATGCATATGTGTATATATGTGTGTGTATATATACATACATAGTGTGAATGCATATGTGTGTATTTATATATATATACATATATTTATAATTACACAATTAATTTTAAAGAAGTTTTTCAATCAAGGATGTTAGCCACTTTTCATTAATGATTTTCCTTTCCACTGATCTTATTCTAGGATTGGCTTTTCTTAGAGATAATGTCCCCCAAGTCATCACCATAAGATCAAGGCTTCTTGAAAGTTCCTATATGCCTAAACAAAAGTTTAAAAGCCCCCTAAAAGTCTGTTAAACAGGTCCCTCTAGGTGCAAGAAACTGCTCTCTGCTAATTCAAGTGAAACCATGATGATAGTGCAGATTAATTCTTGAAACTGTGCCTGTGCCTCATCTCCCTTTCCTTTCCTTTATCAAAGAGACATGCTGGTGAACAAAGGTGCCTGTTCTCTGTGTTCACACACAAAATATGATTATCACAGGGCAGGTATGGGCTAGATGGAAGTGGGTAAGCAGAGACAAGTAATGCAGCATAGTTATCAAGATTTGTGCTCTCCTGTGTTTTCCTGTCACCCTCTTCAAAGCTATTAGATGTTGAAATATAGTTGTTTGGGCAAGTTACTTTCCTGTGAAAAGAACAAATGGTGAAATGATCAGGATATAGGAAAAAGCAGTTGTAGTCACTATAGTGTATGGAAATCCCCCCCCCCAGAAGATATGAAGTCATAACACCCAGGATCTGTAAATATGCTCTACTTGGAAATAAAGCCTATTAGATGTAATCAAACTGATGAGACCATATTGGGTTCAGGTAGAGCCACATCCAATGACTGATATCTTTATAAGAAAAAGGAGAAGGGGGTTTGTCCTCAGACAGAAGTGCAGAGGGAAGAAGGCTGTGTGAAGACTCACAGTACTGAATTACTCAGCCAGAAGCTAGGGAATGTCAAAGATTGCTGGCAACCAGGGGAGCCGAGGAGAGTCAAAGAAGCATTCTTCCCTGAAACCTTCAGAAAGAAGGCTCTTCTTCAGAGAATGGCCTGTCGACACCTTGATTTCAGACTTCCAGCCTCCAGAAGTGTGTGAGAATAAATTTCTGTTGTTTGAAGTCACCCAGCTTGTTGTAATTTGCTATTGCAGTCCTAGGATATTCATACAGCTGCTAAGAAAAAATTGAAGGGTTATAGTCTTTTTTTTTTCCCCCAATATATATGCCTTTTATTTTTCTCTTCTTATTATTACATTGAGTATGAATTTGATTTTGATTTGGAGGAAAGGACTTTAATCCTTCTCCATTAAAGATGATATTAAGCTTTGACTTCAGGAAGTTATTAAAAAAAAAGAGCAAATTAAGCTCAAACTATGTAAAGAAAGTAATTGATAAACATAAGGATAGAAATAATGTACAAAGTCAGAAAATGTAAAATGTCAACATCAAGTTCTTTAAAAAAATTTTTAAAAGTAATAAAACTAATGAGACTAATCATGAAAAAAAAAGAAAGGACAATTTAAAAATATCAGACACACCCAATGTTAAAAGGATATGAAGATAATATTCAAGAAAACTTTATGTCAATAAGTTTTGACCATATAGATGAAATGGAGAAATTATCAAACTGACACAAAGAGATATGAAATATCTACAGAACCCTTTATTAAATATACTGAGTAGAAAATAAAAACTCTTTCCACAGAAAATACTATAAATATGATTTAATTTGTATATGGAATCTAAAATACAAAAGAAATCAACAAACAAAAAACACCAAACCAACTCTTAAATACAGAGAACAAACTAGTGTTAACCAGGGGGAAGGTGGGTGGGGGGATGGGAGAAATAGATTAAAAAGGATGAAGAGATATAAACTTCCAGTTACAAAACAGATAAGTCATGGAGATTAAAAGTACAGCATAGGGAATATAGTCAATAGTATTGAAATACCATTGTGAGGTGGGAGGTGGTGATTACACTTATCATGGTAAGTATTGAATGATGTACAGAATAGTCAAATCACTGTGTTGTACACCTGAAACTAATATAACATTGTGTGTCAAGTACACTCCACACACACACACACACAAAAAAAGTCTTTCCAAAATAAAAGGGTTTCAGGTCCAAATGACTATAACAATTAAACAATTGAATTCTATAAAACACTTAAGAAAAAATTTGCAACAAACGTTTATAAAAAATTGATACAGGAAACTTTTTCAAAATTTTATTTAGAAAGCATAATTATGATGACAAAATGTGATAAAGATATTACCAGGCAAAGAAATATAGCCATGTATCTGTCATGAACATAGGACCAAAAATTATTAATAAAATATAACCATATCTAATTCAACAGTGGAGAATACATTATTACCAAGAATATTTTTTTCCAGATGAACACATTGGTTCAACACTTCACAACCAATCATTATAATTCACTTCACTAATAGGATAAAGTAAAAATTAAAAAGTTCATCTCATTTGATGCAGAAAAACCAATTAGTGAGATTTCATATCCAAACATGAAATTTTATAAAATCAGCAAATTAGAACACAATTAAATTTTTTAATATAAGGCAAGTACAAAAGAACTAAAGTTAACATTATATTAGGAATGCATTATTTAATGCTTCATCCCTGTGGTTGGGAACAAGAATGCTTCTTTAAAGATAATATGATTGTGTACATAGGTAAATCTCATGAAAAATATAAAAGAAAAGAAAATTTAGAAAAAAACAAAAAACCTCCTAGGGGTTCCTGGCTGCCTGAGTCAGTGGAGCATGTGACTCTTGATCTCGGGGTTGTAAGTTTGAGCTTACATTGAGTGTGAAGATTACTTAAAAATAAAATAATAATAATTTTAAAAACCACTAGAACTAATAAGTGAATTTATCAAGGTCATAGGATTAAAGGGTCTATATACAAACATCAAAGATATTTCTATTTCATAGTAAGGAAAATTGTGAATATAAAAATTGTAAAGAAAATATCATTTTAAAATGCATTAAAACTTAAAACCTAATACATAGAGATAAATCTCACAAAATGCACAAAAGAAGATACACAAACACCATCTAAGCCAATGTAAAAGTTAGTTATCATGGAAACAGAAGCCAAATTTACAAAAGATGCCATTTCACAGCCCATAGACAAAAACATTTGCACACTGGATTTTGACATGTCCTTTCTGATCCCTCAGTGCATGTAAGGATACGAGGGAGGTTGCTTCCAGAGGCCTCAGTGTCATAGCTCTCCCTTCCCCAAAGTGAACGATGATCAGCAGAGAATAAATTGTACCATATGCTTGTGGGTAGCACAGTGTTTAAACAGAAATGTGTTCCGACCTTTGTTTCCACCCCTTTTAATGTTTCTTTTAGCTTACATGAGGAAATATTATTTTCTAAAATAAAAATAAAAAGTTGGGGCGCCTGGGTGGCTCAGTGGGTTAAAGCCTCTGCCTTTGGCTCAGGTCATGATCCCAGGGTCCTGGGATCAAGCCCCACATCAGGCTTTCTGCTCAGCAGGGAGCCTGCTTCCTTCTCTCTCTCTCTCTGCCTCTCTGCCTACTTGTGATCTCTGTCTGTCAAATAAATAAATAAAATCTTAAAAAATAGGGGCGCCTGGGTGGCTCAGTGGGTTAAGCCTGCCTTCGGCTCAGGTCATGATCTCGGTGTCCTGGGATGGAGTCCCATATTGGGCTCTCTGCTCAGCGGGGAGCCTGCTTCCCTTCCTCTCTCTCTCTGCCTGCCTCGCTGCCTACTTGTGATATCTTTCTCTCTCTCTGTCAAATAAATAAATCTTTAAAAAAAATCTTAAAAAATAATAATAAAAAATAAAAAGTTGCCTGCTTCCGGGGTGCTGATGGCTCAGTCAGTTAAGCGTTTGCCTTTGGCTCAGGTCATGATCCTGGGGTCCTGGGATGGAGTCCCATATCTGGCTCCCTGTTCAGTGGGAGTCTGCTTCTCCCTCTTCCATTGCTCCTCCATCTCTCTCTTCTCCTCCTTCCTGCTCAAGCTCTCTCCATCTCTCTTTAATTAATTAATTAAAAAAGAAAGTTGCTTCCTTTCCTACAAAGACATTAGCTCTCCTTCTAGTTTATTGCCTTAAGTGCCCTTAACACCTCATGGTAATCACAACAGGAAAACCTCGTGGTAATCACAATAGGAAAACAAAAGGGAAAAAAACTGGGAGGAAAATTTGCCTCTTGTGTCTGTATCTTTGTGTCTGAGACTAGAAGTTCTGTAGTGGAGTATATCAAAGGCAGAATAGGGGGTGAATATTGGTGGGACCTCTACTGAGAGGTAGAGGATGCTGGGATGATGGCAAAACTGATAGAAACTTCAAGAAACTATATGCCTAATTTCACTGATGATTGTCCCTCCAAGCCTCCTCTGGATTTTTAGAAATATGCCTTTTAATTATGTCTTTCACTATGAATAAAAGATTGTGAATATATCAAAAAAATAGGATGGTCTTATTCTAAGGTACATTACATGACCAAACTGCCAGCATTCTGAAACTAGTTAACTGGTTTCCATTGGACAAGTTCCATTAAATAACCAAAGTCTGAATTCAGCATATCTAAACACACTTTCCATGTTAATATTTCAGGAACTCCTGTTATTCCTAGGGGTTTCTTTGAATGTAAGAAGCAAATGACTAAATCATATTTATATGGATGAGGTGATTTTATTTGTACCTGAGGGTACTGGAAAATAAATAAAAGTATTTGTTTTTAAAGAATGGTATGCATCTTTAGTTTGCTTTCAGTTGGTGAATTCAAAGAAGTCAGCAGGTGGGCCTGTGCTTTCCATCATTAGTCCTAGATATCAGTAAAAGTAACCAAACAATGTGCATATTTTTACTGAACAGTTGGTTTACCAAATTGGTAAATATTTTTAAGAGAAGTATCATGAAAACATCACAGCCACCTTGTTGCAGATCTAGCTAATTTATTATCTAAAGGACATAACTCAGTTTCCCCCACACACACTCAAAGAAATTCCATAAAAATTTATGTGTATGTGTGTTTGTGCATGGGCACTTCAAGGTTATAACCTTCATATTATTTCACAGAAAATGAGCACTAAGTTTTCGAGGTTTTCCGAGTGGTCTAATTATATCCATGTTTAAGGTATTTATAGGAAGATTCCTGAAAACTTCCAAACGTTACTCGAGAATGTTTGAGGGGATACCCTTGATTCATTCATTAATTCACTTAAATATTGGATGACCTCAATTCCTTCTCAAGGCCAGGGCAATGCGAGGTTTCCATCTTTCAACATGTTAAAACAAAATCCTAATTTGTGATTTACCTCCAGTGAATTGTACGGTGGAAAGAATTTGTGGAAACTACATTATAGTAACTGTGTGGAGACTGGCAGAGAAAAGAGAAAAGAATGTAAAATATATTGAGCTTTCTCTACCCTGCCTGTATTTAAGGATTCATCATGGAGAAAGGACCAATAGATGGCTGTCTTTGAGAAGGCCGGTTTTTTGTTTCAAGTTTTTCTTGAGCAGTGATGACCCTCCCTGCCTCCTGGAGATAAGGGAGGCCTGAAACATGTCTCTTTTTGTTTTCAGCACAATCTATTATAATTTACTTCATTACGGCTGGATAGGTAACAACCTCATTCTTCCCTTCAAATGGAGAACTGCTCTAGGTAACAATGAAAGTGAATGTTTTAAGTGAAATTCTTGGCTTACAAGACTTTTTACTGAGCAGAGTTGGAATGCAGAGAAAGAGGCAGATGGCATTTGAATATAGAATTCTCATGTTTAAGGTCAATAGGTTACCTCAGGCTCTTCAAATTACCTTTTCTCTGGGCTTTAGGTTCATCCTTCCTTCCTTTCTTCCTCTCCTCTCTCTTTCTTACTTTCTTTCTCTCATCTTTCAGAGAGACTTCAAACTCACAGTTCTCTTCCTAGAAATGCTTCAACTGTCAGAGAATAAGCCTTTTGGTCAACACTTTTATATAAAAGTCCATGTGGTACCCAGGGCAAAGAATTTACTAGAGCTTTGTTGACAGAGTCACAAAGTTTTCTCTTCGAAGAGCAGCAAGATTTATTTTCCTTCTTTGTGAGTCAATAGAAATAATACAGTATGATTTGCTTCTCTCTTAGTTCTTTAATATCTTCCTCCCAAGGCCTGAACCTCAAAGCTTCCTGACAGGAAATAAGAGGACTGTTGGTAGTTAACCTGCTATCCTTTCACTTAACCCACTCTCAATAGCCTTTAGTCAAGACAGAACAGACCAAACTGGGACTATCCATGAGCTTTTGTTCCAAACTATTGTGATGACAGAAAATTAAGTTCTACTGTACTTGTTTATCTCATTGAGTAAATCTTATTTGGAAAAAAAATAAGCAAAAATTAGTATGTTTTCATAAATTGATTTTGCAGGAAAGTGATTAAATATTTAAACTCTTATCATTTCTATGATCTTTCATGTAGAAAATTTCACCTAAAAAAAGGACCAGCAATCAGACAAAGTAAGTGGTCATTTTACGTGTATTTATAATTTTTTTTTATTTTTAAAAGGTTAAATACAACATACAATTACAAAAGCTTGAAGAACTATATCTGTATCTATGTATCGGCAATCCATTGGATGTACCAACATATGCTTTGCATTTCAGAAAATAGAAATTGTTAAAATTTAGATATGTGGGGCTGCCAAAGCTACAAATGTGTCCTTAGACAAGTTTTAAATTCTGAAATCTAATTTTACAAAAGTTTACTGAAAATCAAAACGGCAATGTGAAAGTTCCAGATGTTAGACAAGATAGGAACAAATAAGACAGACACACCAACAACACTATCTATCTTTCCTTCTCAGAAACTTTCATCCTTGTGAATGACTTTGGGTGGCACAGTATGTTCAAAGAATAAACAGGTATTTATCCCATTAATTTATAATGTATTATTCATAAAGCAATAAAACAAGTGCTATATATTACCATGTGCATTCAAGAAAATTAATTAATTTTGACTTTTGCACATTTAATCCTAAAATCAATACATGAACATTAAAAATTTCATAATTAAATTACATTATCTTTTGCTTTTCCAGTGGATAGCTAAGTTTTCTCTTTATATATATGTAGAAAATATACTTCTCTATGTAAGTTCTCTCTATATATAAAATATACCTAATTTTCTATGCATATTGGTATATATATATATTTGTATATACACACACATATGTGTGCATAGATAGATAGATAGATTAGATGAACAAATGAAAATGTAAATATCCCCTCTATTTCCACCTCAGTGCTCCAGAATGAGGACACACCTTTCTGATGTCTTCCCTAACCCTCTTCTGGGACCAGTATTGGATATTTTATCAATAATCATATGAAAAAGCAGGAAAACTGGAAGCTATTTCCTTCTTAGCACCCCATCTACATAGCCATAGTAGAAATACCCAGTGCTTTTGTGGTGCTAGTGAGCAGAATTGTCACCAAATGCCGCCCACCACAGAAAGAGGGCAAACACAGCCACCCTACTCTGCCTTCTCCCAAGCCTCAGGAATGCCCTAGGTCCAGGCGTCTCTACCACAACACCGGCAGAGATCTCCAGTTCCATAGCTTCAGCCCACTTGTCTCCCTTATTCTGCACAACCCTGTGTCTCAGCCTGGAGGAGATGCTGTGCAATATTGTCTGCCTAATACCTTTCCCAGTTAAATCACAAATTGTTTCCATTTAGTACTGTTATTCTATAACATGACACTATGCTATGAAATAAAAACCAACTCTAATGTAGACCATTTGATGAGAGGGAGATTTTCCCAATATAAATCTTCTCAGTGGCAGAACTACTGAGTATGAACAAGACTGCCATGTCCATCTGTCACTGACAGTGGTAGCATAAATTCCATGTTGGTTCTGATTTTCTTGCTCCATATCTATGTCTTTCAGAAAACAAGTATTATCCATTGACTTTTCTCAAATGGGCCTTTTCTGAGAATCTAATATACAAGAGAACCATTGTAAAAGTTATCTCTTATGACTATAAATATGGTCATACATTTATTCAGAGTATGTCTAAAAAGCTTAGAAATTGTACCAAAGCAGGGTTGATACAACTCAAAGTGTTCTTTGAAACAAGGTAGGGGAAGTTCAAGATCTGCTGTCTTCCTACAGGTGCCATGCCTCAGCACAGAGCTTCAGGAATCTTTCTTGGAATATGCATTTTGTCCTTTCTGACTGTTGACCTTCCTCACCTTGTGAATTCTCAGTATACTGTAGCCAGTTATCTGAACTGACTGCCTGACTTATTTCACACCTTGTCTTAGCTCTCACTCTGAACTGATCTGGGGAAAATGTGGATTTTCTCTAGACAACTAGGAATCAGCAGAAAGAGAGAGAGAGAGAGAGAGACTGAATATGTAGGAAATAAAACCTCAAGAGGCATTTCTCCTCCAGAAGGCTGCTCAAGGTCAGATGCTCCCATCTTCATTGACACCCAGAGGCCCTGTCCCATCATGATCTCACAATCCTGCCCATAACTTGCCAGGTGGAAATTTCAGAAAGATTTTCCTTCCCAAAGAGGCTACTTGAGGAAGAGAATGAGTTTTCTCTCGACCTCTGGCCAAAGCTCACAGGAAAACACAACAGGTAATAAGCTATCTTTACTGTTTTTTGCTGAGGAGAAGGCACACTGTGAGGAAATATTAGAGAAAGTTTCTTAGAGGATTCGGACTTGTCTTAGAATATCTGAGGAGCATTTAATGAAGCAAGTCATCTTCAAATGGATGCTGTCAAGAACTGAGGATGACTCTATGACAGGACATCTTAAATCTTATCTGGGAGGGACAACTAGACTGAGGTTTAAACTGTAATTATTAAAGCACATACTCATATCGCTAGAATAGGAGCTGTTTGGTCATTTCTGTGACTTGGATAGTATTTGTGTCTGTGTCCAGGCATGATTGGAGGTTTCTTGTTTCTGTCTCGATCCTTTGTTTTCACTGTATGGTCTTGTCTGATGTTGAAATGATTTTTGTGTTTAACAGAATGCCAAGTCCTGGTTCTGAATGCCAGGCCAGTTTATAGCAACACATAGTTCTAGATAATGTTACTTGGCCAGCTCCTGGACATCAGGAGCTGCTTTTCTCTTTCTTAGTTTCTGATTTGACCAAAGGCAGACAAAGGAAGCCATGAGGCACTACTCCATGCTCTTCAGGTTTTTACTGTGTCTGATAGAGTGCTTTGTAAAGAGATTATCAAGAGAACACAGTCTGTGGTCCAACTAGGGTTAATCTTTCTTATACCAGGATATTGGTTGGATCCTTTGATGTGGCAATAGCTGCCCAGTAATATTTAAATTTCTTTACAGGATACATCAGCAAACTAGAAAACACAATTATCAGAAAGGAAAAAAAAATTCAAAATGAATCTTGAAGCCAGGAGCCTAGATTAGAAAACCCACATAATGAATCCAGTTGGGTCTGTTTTGGAGAGCCAGGTAATGTTTTTCCGTAGTTCAGTCATGAACTTATTTATCTCATAGGATGTAGGTTGTGCTATAGCTTGCCTTTCCCCACAGCTAATTAATAGTTGGGCTTTTAAACTTCTCCAAGTGTCAAAGTCAAGTTTTGTAAAACCTTCCAGTTTATAGCAACCCTATATAACCAGTTTATATAACCCTAAAATGAGAATTGCAGTTGACATGGTATTCACGAAGGCATATCTCTATTGTCCCTTCTGACAATAGCTTTATAAATAAGCTTGTGTGCACCTCATTTGGGGAATTTGGGGGTAATTTTTCCAATGGAAACACAATCCACTAGAGTTGAGATAACCTTGAATAATTTCAAATCCCTAAAAAATATCCTGAGCACAAATGTGTGTTTGGCAGGCATGTATAAATCTGATGTCCATATGGCAAGGAATGATCTGGTAGTGCACAGACCAGAGAGGGAATATAAGGATTATTTATCTCAACAGGAAGAGGTGGATTTTGAATCTCTTTATGAGAACAAATTTTTTGAATCAATTTGAAACAGACTTAAAGTATCTCTGAAGAGAACAAATTAGCCATTACAGTCAGGATAGCGCCAATATTAGTGTTTGGGGAATTGACTAGCTCTTGCTAATAGGTCATAATGGTCTCAGCAGAAATGTTTTGATAACATGAGGCTAATGTTCACTTTTTAGAAGACTGGAGGTTAGTATTAATTATGTGAGGGAGACTGAAGACCTAAAGGGACCAGGTGAAGAAGCAGTCTATTCTCTAATGTATTTGAAAAAACATCTATCAGATGGATACGCCAGATCCAGCAAACAGCTATTCAGAGCAGTACTTAATGGGTTGGGGAAAATGTTCAGCAGAGTTTTGTGTTTCCTTAAGTGGAAAAAGAAGACCATAAAGGCTAAAAATAATAGAATAAAGATAAGAAAGTTCCAAAGGTTGTCAAACTGTAATAATAGGTAGGATTAGTAGTACAGCAAAGGGGGAGAAAAAATTGTGGATGAGTCAGAAATTCATCTTATCTTGTTCCACTGTCTTGGGTAGAAAGTGTCTGCTTCTGTAGTCAGTGTCTTCTAGAGTATTCCAAAGATCCTCAGTTCGTGTTTCAAAGGATTAGGTGTGTAATGGTAAGCAGAATCTAGGTATGTCATTTAAATGAATCTAAGGATTGAAACCTTACGTTTGACTTATATGCAAGCTATTCACAACAATTCTTCCATTGGAGCTCACTGGCAGCTTTCTCTGATGCTTTTACAGACTTAGCTAAAATTGTGCCATGAACAGGAGGGGTGTGCCCTGGAAAGCTCATCAACACTACTTCTTACAAGTAGCTCACTGATGTCAGGCCAATTTTTCTCTGTATGATTATCCATTATATTGTCTCTATATATTACATAGATAATATATAGTATTATCTATATTGTAGATAATATTGTGAAATGTATTTGCTTGATTCCATTTCATTATTCCTATCTTATTAGGTTATAAAGCCCTTCAAGTTTTTAAGTTTGCCATTTATTTTATAGGAGTTCTTAGAGAGGTCAGGATATCTCATTTTCTAATGCATGTCAAAATAATTGACACATCTAAAATCATACACCTATTAACAATATAAGTGTATTTTATCTTTTGTCAGGGCAATTAACAATCTAAATGGGTTTAATTTCTGTGAGAAGTTTTAGTTTAGGGATAAATTTAAGTCTGTGACTACATATCTTATTCGGCAATTTTTGGTTCTATTTTTTATATAGGATTTGTTGACAAACAACGAAATCACAGTTATCCAAGAGAGTCTCTAGACAGTCTATGAAGAGTCTGGATAGTCTCCAAATAAAAATACACAAGCATGGAGTTTTTATTTCATGTAGAAGAAGGAGATGGATGGATTTGGACAGTGATGTGTGAAGAAAAAAGAAAAATATTTTATAGAAGGTCTGAATATTGGTGGGCATTTTGTCATTGTTATTGCCAATAGACAAGATTTACGTAAAAATCCAGTATCAGAGGTTAGGTGGTCTCATTGACCTCACCTGTATGTGCTTACCTTTAGCCACAAGGCTTAAGAAAAGGATGAGACTCCAAAATAATATGAAGGATTTCTTGTCACATACAGTAAAGAAAGATAGACTTAGTGTAACCAAACTGGAATTTTAAGAGCATATAGAATGGTTAGGTTACCATCTCAAGAGCAAAGGTATAGAAGTGAATACAGTAGAGGCAAAAAAACTAATGCTGGCCTCATTATCATCGTAATAAATACCATGGATATGAGTTCCAATCTCTGGTTTGCTTGTTTTTTATTGTGTTTTAAAATCTCATGGTAGATTTCTTGTGTTCCTTACATACAACAGTTCAGCATATACTGAGAGACCCAGTGACTGACTTCTCTGAATGACATGAAGATAGACAAGAATGGTGGATTTTAAGAAGAGAAAAGCTTTGGTCAAAATATGTGGGCAGGGGCTCCTGGGTGGCTCAGTGGGTTAAAGCCTCTGCCTTTGGCTCATGTCGTGGTCCCAGGGTCCTGGGATCGAGCCCTGCGTCGGGCTCTCTGCTCAGCAGGGAGCCTGTTTCCTCCTCTCTCTCTGCCTCTCTGCCTACTTGTGAGCTCTCTCTCTGTCAAACAAATAAATAAAATCTTAAAAAAAAATATGTGGGCAAATTTGTGCAATCACAGAAGGAAATGAAGTTTCTCTGCAGAGTTGCTCTGTTACTTTGCTTCTCACTATTCCTCTGCAGCTTGTTGCCCACTTTTCAGCAATCACACAATCCTAATTTTTAGGTAAAAGATGCAACCACCATCGGTAGGCTTTTCTGAGAGCCTGATTTTTTTTTTCTTTAATTGAAGTATAGTTGACATGCAATGTTATATTAGTTTCAGGTGTACAACATCGTAACTTGACAAGTCTATATGTTTATGCTGTGCTCACTCACCATAAGGGTAGCTACCATCTGTCACCGTACAACACTAGTACAATTCCATTGAGTATAGTCTCTATGCTTGAGACCTTTTAACAGTGTTCTGTGAGAAGACAATTTTGAGTTCCAAATATCTGACTTCTTTAGACCTTATATAATCGAACCACAGGAACATCTAAGTTTCTTCAACATGGCTTAGATGTTTTTCTGCTTATTTTAACTAGTGGCAAGGAGGAAGTCACCACCATAATAACTAACTTACAATGCTGAAGAATTTTCCATCTTAGTTACAATTATCTGATGATCTCTAGATCTGGTGTTTTTGTTGCAGGAGAAAGATTTTCAAACTAGAGTTTGAGGAGGCATCTTGGTTTATTGTAGCTCTACAAGCTGTAGAGTGCTGGGAGACTCTATGTTTCATAAGCAGTGTGTAAATTGCTGCATTTCAAAAGAAGTTGACAAGAAACATTCAAATTTTCCCTGCGTGTTTTTAAAACATCACTATGTGCCATTGTGATTTATGGCTTCACTTGTCATACTGGCACCTGCAATGGATAAGATCATTAAAAACTTTTTTTTTCAAGTTTTTATTTATCAGAACCATGGAAAATTACATTTCTATTAGTTTTAAGTTGGAAAAGTGTGTTGTAACTCATTCCAGGTAATATCTTTCTTTTTTGTAGAGCTATTACTCAGACCTATCTAAAGAAACAGTTGAGTGTGAATTATTTCACAATCAAAATAGTATTTTTAAAATTTGAAATGCATTATGTACCTGAGGTGCTGACAGCAAAGTCCATGCCAAGCATTTGATCCACGAATATCCATTTTCCAAGTACTCCAGATCCTTAGATCTGCATCTCTTCCATTTTTGCTGTGGCCAATTTTTAAATAAGAGATCGGGAAATGGTTTGGTGATCATAAATCACACTGATGGTTGGGAAATAAAAAGGGTTCCTTTGCTTCTTCAGATGTGGTTCCACACATTTTTACACATCTCCAAGCTAAATCAGAAATCCAGATGCAAAACTATGGTGCTTACACATAGCACATCTATTTGTGACCTTCCATGGAAGAATATAGGACCGGAAGACCTGACCAAGCTACCCTGTGGCATAATAAAGTACAGGTCCATACTGTAAAAAACAATGGAAAAGAATCTGCTTAACAGCTAATGTGGCTTCCCCGGCTGTGTATACATTTCACTAAGTGGTTAGTTCAACCACCATGTAGCACTCACTTGCACTTGGTCATATTAAGATAATATTTGTGACTTACTCATTAAATTTAGCAAGAGTCTCCTTTTTACCTTTAAAAATGCCAACCTTGGGACACATGCATGGCTCAGTTGGTTAAGCGTTTGCCTCTGGCTCAGGTCACTATCCCAGGGTCCTGAAATCCAATCCCGCGTTGGGCTCCCTGCTCAGTGGGGAGCCTGCTTCTCCCTCACCCGCTGCTCCTGCTGCTTGTGCGCTCTCTCTTTCTGACAAATAAATAAATAAAATCTTTTTAAAAATGTCAATCTTAAAATAAATAAATAAATAAATGTCAACCTTTAAACAAAGAGAGAAGTAAACCTAGGAACAGACTCTTAACTATTAAGGACAACTGGTGGTTACCAGAGGGGAGGTGGGTGAGAGGATGGGTGAACTAGGTGATGGGCACTTGTAATGAGCACAGGGAGATGTGTGGAAGTTTTGAATTGCTATATTGTACCCATGAAACTAATATTACACTCTATGTTAACTAATCAGAATTTAAATATAAACTTAAAAAATAATAAATAAAATGTCACCCTTCTGATAGGACTGTTGACTATTTTCCTTTTATGTTTACATATCTTGATTCTCTCAATGGTACTTAAGTAATACAAATGGGTTACTTTTCTAATTATAAAATATATTAAAAATCCCCAGCCTTTCTTTAGATCTCATTGCCCCCCTTTCCTACTATTGTGTTCATGAGGATGTCTTCTTCCTTCACTTTCCTCTGGCATGTTTGTTCCAGGAGTGTGTACCCCTCATTTGACACTCATATGTTAATTATCCCCTTGAGCAGAAATCATTTTTCATCCCAAAATGACTGCAGGAAGCTTAACTATTGAGATAATTTATGAAAGGCCTGGTGCTTCTCAAAGTAGTAATACAATGCTAGCACCAAGTTGATAATTGTGCCCAATAAGTTTTCTCTTTTTAAATTTCTTCTCCTGGCTTCCCAAGGCCCCCATTCTATTCTTTCTCAAGGAGAGAAAACATATGCCAAATCTCAAACCTTTGAATTATAGCTAAGAACATTTTTTCCAAACTTGGTATCTTTGTATTCCTACCACCCACTTGGAACGCTGCCATGCACCTTTCTTTCTTATAGAAGAGTATCTCTGGTCATTACTTCCGAACTTCAGATTCCTGCCCCCACCCCAACCCCAAACTGGGGAGAAAGGTAGACCTTGATTTAGCTATATGTTGGATGATGATAGAAACTGGTTATTTAAATAGCTGAAATATCTTAGTTCTTTTGAGTCTTATCCTTATTTTATCACGTGTTTATTCTTTATTTATTCTTCTTTTCTAATTAATTATTCATCTTTTGTTAATGTTTTATTTTTACTTGTAATTTATTATTCACCTGTGAAAAACAAAAATAATTAATGGTTTTGTTTTGGTTTTTTTTGGGTTTTTTTTTAAAGATTTTATTTATTTATTTGATAGAGATCACAAGTAGGCAGAGAGGCAGGCAGAGAGAGAGAGGAGGAAGCAGGCTCCCCGCTGAACAGAGAGCCCCATGCGGGACTCGATCCCAGGACCCTGAGATCATGACCCGAGCCGAAGGCAGCGGCTTAACCCACTGAGCCACCCAGGCGCCCAGCAATGGTTTTGTTTTTTAAAAAACACAAATAGATCATATATCTTGAACTTTCTTAATTTTGGCTAATGAGAGGACATATACCCAGCTTCATATCTAATCTTTTGGGTAATCAGATTGGCTTTACTTTTCAAATACATTGAAAATCTGATCATTTATCACCATCTCCCCTGCTGGTATCATTTCTCCCTTTTGTAAGTTTGATGTCCTCCTTACAGACCCAACTGCTCTTCCTGATTCTTTTACCCCCTTCATTTTATGCTCAACACAGTGACCAACAGAAACTTTTTAAAAATATAAACTGCAAGAGTGATATCCTCTGCTTGAAACCCACTCAATGGACTTCAGAATAAAATTCTAAGTCCTTGCAATAACCTCTGGGGCCTTATATAACACGGCCCCTCTTCATTATACATTTCCACTTTGACATCCTCTCTCTACTTTTTCATTCACCATTTCCCTCCAGCCACACTGGCTTCTTTGCTGTTCCTGGAATATTCACCCACCCGGCTCAGTTTAAATCTTTGTGATGGCTGTTTCCAATGTCAGGAATAATCTTCCCTTCAATGTCAGGATTACTGAGTCCCATGGTTCATTTAAGTCTGATGAAATGTCATTTTATCAATGTGCTTACCCTATCTACACTGTTTTAAATTTCAACTCCAAACCTTATTTACCTCTAATCTCCTTTTCCTTAAAACTTGTTTTTTTTTCCCTATGCCGTATCACCATTTAACATATTTTATTTTACATATTTCTGTGTTCTATATTAACTTATGGCTTCCGATGTTAAATATAAGCCCCAGAAGGGCTCTTCTATTTATATACAGCTGTATCTCAAACACATAGAACAACAAATGGCATATAGGAACATTTCAGTACTTTTTTTTTTAAAGATTGAGCAAATACCAGTGAAATCCCAGTGTCACTGAAACACCTCCTATTTCAACATGTGGATCTCATGCTTCTTCACAACATGTACAATCTTAAGTCTGAATTTGTCTAGGTCGTCCTAAACCCTAGGCTAGCTTCCATTTCAGACACTGGCTCCAGCATCAGTCAGCACTTCTAGCACATATTTGGTGAGTGTCTTACTAGATATAAAATGACTTTCTAGGCATTGGGTTTAAAATGGAAAAAGACAAATTTCTTGACCATCACAGCTTTATAACTGAGGTGAAAAGGACTACAGGTGGTGATGGGGCAACGTTGGGTATAAGAAAGAAAAACCTCCTTCTTAGTTTAAAACATGCATCATACACTATCATGACCATCCTTATCACCACCACCACCATCACTGCCACCAACAACCAAATGCACTTATGCACACTCATTCCAACATTCAATTTCTAAGAAAGAATTAAAACTGTCAACCTGTGATAAATAAGAAAACTAATCCACTAACATACATAATACAACTCATAGTTATGTTTGCACTGGGGCAAAGAACACATTTTATTTTTTTTTTTTTTAATTTTTTTTTTAAAGATTTTTATTTATTTATTTGAGAGAGAGACAGTGAGAGAGAGCATGAGCGAGGAGAAGGTCAGAGAGCGAAGCAGACTCCCCATGGAGCTGGGAGCCCGATGCGGGACTCGATCCCGGGACTCCAGGATCATGACCTGAGCCGAAGGCAGTCGTCCAACCAACTGAGCCACCCAGGCGTCCCACAAAGAACACATTTTAAATATTTCATTAAGACAATTACTAAAAAGCTAATGACAAGCAACGATTTGTATTGACACATCCCACTGAAGTCAGATTATGCCTTTGCCCAGGATACCTTTGCTTGTAAATTTACCAGAGGGCATGGAGAAGAGAAAGTACAATATGGCCTGTGACAATAAATTGATGTAGGGGCTAGTAAATAGAATTATTTATAAAAATAAAATATTAGATATGTACCATGGGGTTGGTACAGGTAATAGATGGTGCAGTGGTTCACAGGAAGAAATAAATTCTAAAGTTTCATAAAAAATTAATTAAGCTTTAAAGAAAGAATTGAATATAAATAATCTGAGAGGAGACATTATTATGGAGAAATCTATCTTTCAAAATAAGTTGGGTCCTAATATTTGTGGAGTCTAAGATGAGAGTTCAAACAGAAGCCCATAGACTAAGCTAAGTCCCTAAATATTAAAAAGTTATAAATCAAGCCTACAAACTATTTAGGAATATATTATTTGTTTTTTCAACTCTGATAGATAGCTTTATAACACGAACCTGAAAGGCTGCATTTAAGATCAGCATTACCAGGCCCTTCAAAGGACTGAGCTAGAATGTGACAACACTTGCTAGACCTCTCTACCATGCTCTTGCATCATCCCACCCTGCGAGAGAACTCATGCATGCACCTTTGGACACCCAGCCTAGACATCTAAGCTCAATCTATATTCTACTGCATCCAAGTCCCCCTTTTTGTCATCTCTCAGGCCTGTGGATTTATATGCCTGTTGCACAGTCTACTATTGAGGGAATGGATATAGAAAGAGGGCACAAGGGCACTAGGTACTCTGGGATACCAGCTAACCTTAGTTTAAAAGGAACATTCAAACTCCAATGGACATGTTCTTTGGCTAAATGACCTCCTGACTTGTGGAGAGGTGTTTGGCCAGAGGAAAAGCCAGAGCAGGGAGATCTCTAAAACTTGGGGTGTCTCCCAAACAACCAATGGATCAAAGAAAACATTAAAACAGAAATAAATAATTTTCTTGAGACAAATAAAAATGAAAACACAACATACAGTTTTATGAAATGCAGGGAAAAATAGTTCTAATAGAGAAATTCATAGCAATAAATGTCTATTTTAAGAAGCAAGAAATATCCAAAATATACAACCTAAATTTATGCCTTATGGAGCTAGAAAAAGCAAACAGAGTCCCAAGTGGGCAGAGAGAAAGAAATAATAATTACTAGAGCAGAAATAAATGAAATAGAGAACAGAAAAAGCAATCTAAAATATTAAACAAACTGAGTTGGTTTTTAAAAAGATAGATAAAATTGACAGACCCTTAGCTAGAGTAACAAAGGAAAAAAGAGGATCCAAAACAGTAAAACTATAAATGAAAAAGGAGACATTACAACTGATACCACAAAAATACAAAAGATCATAAGAGGCTTCTATGAAAATTATATGCAGACTAAACAACTTAGCAATAATGGAAAAAATCTTAGAAACATAAAGTCTACTAAAACTGAATCAGGAAGAAACAGAAAATTCAAATAGACTAATGACTCATAAGGAGATTGAATTAACAATCAAAATCTCCCAACAAAAAATTCCCAGGACCAGATGGTTTCACCGGTGAATTTTACCAAACACTTAAAGAATTAATACCAGTCCTCAAAATCTCCCAGAAAATCACAAAGGTGGGAACATTCCCAACTCACTTTACAAGTTTAGCATTACTCTGATACCAAAACCAAATAAAGACTGTACCAGAAAAGAAAACTACAGGCCAATATCTCTGATGAGTATAAATGCAAAAATTCTCGATAAAACACTAAAAAACTGATTTTGGCAGCCCATTAAAAGGATCATTCACGATTACCTGGGATTTATCCCCGTGATGCAAATGATGGTTCAACATATGCAAGTCAATCCATGTGATACATCATACGGTAGAAGAGCAGAAAAGAACCATGTCATTGTCTCAATAGATGCAGAAAAAGCAGTTGACAAAAATTCAACATCTCTTCATGATAAAAAACACCTAACAAATTAAGCATAAAGGGAAAGTATCTCCACATAATAAAGAGCATATATGACAAGCTCATAGTTTACAACATATTCAGTGTTAAAAGTTTTAAAGCTTTTCCTTTATAATCAGAAACAAGACAAGGGTGCCCACTCTCACCACTCCTAATCAAAAACAGCAAGTCTTGGCTAGAAGAATCAGGCAAGACCCCCCCCCCAAAAAAAAAGCATCAGAATTGGAAAGGAAAAGTAAAATTGTCTCTATGTGCCAATGACATAGTTTTATACAGAGAAAATCCTGAAGATTCAACAAAATAAAAACTGTTAGGACTAATCAACAAATTCAGCAAAGTTGAAGGATACAAGTTAACATAAAAATCGGTAGTATTTTTATACACTAACAATGAATTTTCTGAAAAAGATATAAAGAAACTGATCCCATTTACAATAGCATGAAAAACAATAAAGAACTTGAGAATAAATTTAATCAAAGAGGTGAAAAATCTCTCCTCAGTAAACTATAAGGCAATGATAAAAGAAATCAAAGAAGATACAAATAAATGAAAAGGTATCCATGCTCTTGGTGAGAAAGTATCGATATTGTTAAAATGCCAATAATACTAAAAGCCATTGATCGATTCAATGCAATCCCTATCAAGATTCAAGCGACATTTTCTTACAGAAAAAGATAAAAACACTCCTAAAATTTATATGGAACCACAAAAGTCCCCAGATTGTCACAAAATTGAAAAAAAAAAATAAACAAACCTTGAGTCATCATATTTCCTGATTTCAGCCTCTACTATAAAGCTATAGTAATTAAAATAGTATGATATTGGCATAAAAAAAGACACATAAACAAGCAGAACAGAACATATAGCCCAGGAATAAACCCACCAAATACAGTCAACTAATTTTTTTGACAAGGGAGTCAAGAATACTCAATGAGGAAAAAATAGTCTATTCAAAAATGGTGCTGAGAAAACTGGATATTCACATATAAAAGAATAAAACTGGACCCCTATCTTATACTGTTCACAAAAATTAACATCAAACTGATTAAAGACTTAATGTAAGACCTGAAGCCTGAAACTCCTGGAATAAAACATAGGTAAGAAGCTCCTTGACATGGGTCTTGGGAATGATTATTTTTTGGAAATCACACCTAAAACAGAAAACAACTAAATAAAAAATAAGTGAGACCACATCAAACTGAAAAGCTTGCATACAACAACAAAAAAAAAAGAAAGTGGAAAAACAACTATGGAATGGAAAAAAAATTGCAAATCACATATCTGATAAGAAGTTAATGTACAAAATGTATAAATAACACATATGGCTCTAGAACTATATATATAGTTATATATAACTATATATAACTTGAGCTGTATGAGTTATTTATATATAGGTGTATATATACATATATAAATATATACATATATACATATATATCATATAATATATACATGTATTATATAATACATATGTATAAAGCATATATATATAAAGCCTATATGTATAAAGCCTATATATATTCTAAAATATTTTAGAATGGTCAAAGAACATTAATAGACATTTTTCCAAAGATGTACAGACAACAGGTACATGAAAAGATGCTTAACATCATTAGTCATTAGGGAAATGGAAATTAAAACCATGAAGAGATAACATCTCACACATGTTAGAATGGCCATTAACAAAGAAGACAAGAGATAATGGATGCTGGTGAGTATATGGAGAAATTAGAACCTTGTGCACCCTTGCGGTGAGATTGTAAATTGGTACTGCTTTTCAAAATCTACAGATAGAAAATTAATAGGCAAAGGAATGACATTAACAAGACTGTGGAGTAGGAGATCCCAGCCCTCATGCTCCCACAAAAAGCAACTGGACAGCTGTCCATAAACAAAAATGCTTTCAGGAAAGCTCAGGAGAAGAAGAAGCTGTAGCTACAGCAGAGCACTAAACAAAAATAAATGCACAGAAAGAGTAGGAAGACTAGTTTCAGTTCACCTGCATTATCACCTCTCCCAGGCTGGCATAACACAGTGTCAAGAATATCCTCAGCTCTCCAAGCTCCTCTCATAGGGAAAAGGACAGCAGGGTCAGCAACCACCTTCTCCAACCTTTTAGGACATTACCTGAAGAACCACTTTGCTTTCACCCCACATAGATCACTGGAGTAGATTAGCATAGCTGAGACATCTAAAGCCAACAAGGAAGAAAGTAAAATGATTCACACTACCAGTATGAGCCATGCAGTGCATGTTATCACGATTCCTAGTTGTCTCCTCTACAAAGAAATTCAGCAGTCTTTGCAACTGAGAACTTCAACAGCCCTTGCAGCTTCAGTGAATCCTTGTGGCTTTCACCACTGAGGACTCTACAGTATTCACCATCAGTGACCTACTTTGCAGAAGACCTCATCAGCTAACCTGTTAAGGTGCTGAAGAAACAAATATTCACTATAACTACAATAGAAACCCCCTAACTTTTCACTCCCAGCAGGGCCATCCCAGCCAACACCACCACAGGCACCCAGGTCCCAGGTCTCAGTACAAACATTCTTGCAGCCAACCCCAGTCCCTGCTGCATGCAAAACTATAGTCAGCTCCTGACTATATACATCCATACCACCAGCCCCAGGAAAAAAATCACACCACCGACAGAACACAATAAATTTATAGTAACTTACCTCAAAGAAAGGGTATACACAAATTGCCTGACAAAGAATTCAAAGTAATTGTTCTACTAAGGTCTGTGAGCTACAAGAGAATACAGATAATCACTTTAATAAAATCAAGAAAAAAATAATAAAATGAGAAGCTCAAGAAAGAAAATTTAAAATTTTTTTGAAGCTAAAGAATGCAATGACTGTATTTAAAAAAAAAAAAAATCTAATACAGAACTTCAGTTGAAGACTACCAATCAGCAAACTTGAATACAAGTCATTTGAAATTATCTAGTTGGAGGACAACAGAGAAAAAAAATGAAAAAGAGTGAGAAAGCCCTTGGGGTCTATATGACACATAAAATAATTAATATACTCAATATAGCAATCCCAGAAGGAGGGGAAGGGGCAAAAAAAAACTTGTGTAAAGAAATAATAACATAAAAATTCCCAAATCTGAGAAGGGAAAATGGACATCCAGACTCAAGAAGGTCATGTGACCCCAAATAGATGGAACAATAAAGGGGTCTATACTAAAACACATTATAATCAAACAGTCAAAAGTCAAAAACAGAATTTTGAAAGCAGCAAGAAAAGGGTGACTTATCACATATAAGGACATCCCCTATAAAACTATGAGCATATTCCCCAACAGAAACCTTGCAGGCTAAGAGTGGGTTGATAGTATAGAAGTAAAGAAGAAAAAAATTGACAATCAAAAATACTATACCCTACAGAGCTATTTTTTTTTTTTAAGATTTTATTTATTTACTTGGGAGACAGGAAGACAGAGAGAAAGAGAGAGTGTGCAGAGGGAGATGGAGAAGCAGACTCCCTGTTGAGCAAGGTGCCCAACAAAGGGCTCTATCCCAGGACCCTGGGATCATGACCTACACTGAAGGCAGATGCTTAAGGACTGAGCCACCCATGTGCCCCCTGCAAAGTTATTCTCTAAAGAATGTGAGGTAATAAAGTCTTTCCCAGGCAAACAAAAACTTAGTTTGTTTTAGACCTACCTAGGTCTACCACTAGACCTACCTTGCAAGAAATGCTTAAGAAAGTTCTTCAGATGGAACTAAAACACAATAAATAGCAACATGAAAGCATATGAAAACATAAATCTCATCAGTAAAGATGAAAATATAGTCAAATACAGATTGAAACAATATTGTAGTGGTAATGTTCAAGTTAATAATACCCTTAATAATATAAAAGTTTAATATAAATATTTTAATATAAAACTTTAAAGACAAAGAGTTGAGAATAACAACCACCACAACAATTTGGTAATGAATTAACAATATAAAAAGAAGAATACTCTGACTTAGAAACACGAAGTATGAGAGTAAATGTTTAGAGGGTTTGTATGCAAATTAACTTAAGTTGTTGTCAAATTAAGAGAGATGGTTAGAACTATAAAAGGATTTATACAAGCCTCATAGTAACCACCAAGGAAAAACCTGTAGTAAGTACACAAAAGGCAAAGAGAAAGGAATTAATCAATCACTACTAAAATTATTAAATAACAAAAGAAGAGAGCAAGAAAGAAAGAAAGGAAGGAAAAAAACCTGCAAAACAGAAAACAATTAACAAAATGGCAATGTAAGAACCTCCTTATTGCTAATCACTTTTAATATAAGTGGATTAAATGCTCCAATCAAAGTTCATAGAATGACTGAATGGATTTTTAAAAAAAGTTCTGGCAATATACTGTATACAAGAGACACATTTTATTGCATTTCTTAAAGAATTATTTGTTTATTTGAGAGAAAGAGAGAAAATCTCAAGCAGACTCTCTACTGAGCACGAGTCCCCAACTCGGGGCTAAATCTCACAACCCTGAGATCATGACCTGAGACAAAATCACGAGTCAGTTGCTTAATGTACTGAGCCACCTAGGCACCCCAAAAGACTCATTTTAAACTATAAGGACACACATAGATTGAAAATAAAGGACAGGAAAAATGTATCCTGTGCAAATGCTTACCAAAAGCAACAAGAATGGCTATATTTATATCTGACAAAATAGTCTTTAATTCTAAAATTGTTATTAGTGGAAGATAATTATGTAATGATACAAGGGTCAATTGAATAGGAATATATAACAAATATAAATATATATGCATTCAACATCAGAACACCTAAATTCATAAAAATAATTGAGAAATAATTGAGAAACTGATAATACAATATTAGTAGACTTCAATACCCCACTTTCTGTAATGGATAGAGCACCTAGGCATAAAATCAATAAGAAAAGAGCTGATTTGAACACCATAGACCAAATGGACCTAACAACAGACATACAGAATGTTCCAACAAACAGCAGCAGAATAACAATTTTCTCAGGTGCATACAGAACATTCTCCAGATAAATCCCATGTTAGGTCACAAAATGAGTCTTAAGAAATTTAAGATAGTTGCAATCATACCAAGTATCTGCTCAAACCATAGTGGAAGGAAAATAAAAATAATAACAGGTTGAGAACAGGAAAATTCACAAACACATGGAAACTAAACAACATACCCTGGGTGGGGGGGAACAATTAGGTAAAAGAGAAAGTCAAAAGGGAATATGTAAAAATACCTGAGATGAACAAAAATGAAAATATAATTCTCCACAACTTATAGAATATAGCAAAAACAAAGCTATGAGGGAAGTGAATAGCATTAAACACCTACACTAAAAAGAATTCTACATCTAAAAAACTAGCATTATAATTTGAAGAACTAAAAAACAAACCAAACTGAACAAAACAAAACCAAAAAAAATTAATCCCAAAGTTGACATAAGGAAGGTAGTAATAAATACTGGAACAGATATAAAGTAAATAGAGAATAGAAAAACAATAGGACAAATCAACAAAATAAAAAATTGTAGGGTTTTCTCTTTTTTTGTCTTTTTAAAGATGTATTTATTTTAGAGAGAGAGACACACAGTGGGAGTAGGGGGAGAAGAAGAGGGCGAGGGAGAAAGAATCTTCAGCAGACTCCCCTCTGAGCAGGAAGCCTCATGCTAGGCTAAGTCTCATGACCCAGAGATAATGGCCTGAACTGAAACCAAAAATTGGATGCTTAAGCAGTTCATTGAGCCACCCAGATGCTCCTCAAGAATAGCATTTAAGAAAACATAAAAAAAAAAATTGACAAATCCTTAGCTAAACCAAGAAAAAAATAGAACACATGAATAAAATCAGAAATGAAAGAGCAGATATTACAATAAAAGACATAAGAATCAGAAAGGATGATCATGAACAATTATAAACCAACATACTGGAGAACCTACAAGAAATGAATAAATTTCTAGAAACACACAACCTACTGAGACTGAATCAAAAATCAACAACAGAATGGAAATGAAGGGGTGCCTGCATGGCTCAGTGGGTAAAGACTCTGCCTTCCGTTCATGTCCTGATCTCAGGGTCCTGGGATCAAGCCCCACATCAGGCCCTCTGCTCAGCAGGGAGCCCATTTCTCCCCTCTTTCTCTGCCTGCCTCTCTGTCTACTTATGATCTCTCTCTGTCTCTGTCAAATAAATAAAATCTTTAAAAAAATGGACAATCAAACTGTAATATTTTTATGTACCTTTTTTTTTGTTTGTTTTATTGTTAGAATGGGTTTATATTTACAGAAAAAATTAAGAAGTAGTAAAGAGAATTCTCCTAAACCCAGCATCCAGTTTCCTTAGTGTGGTACATTTGTTACAGAACCAATATAGCATTGTATATTTTGAAAATGTCATAGTTTATTAAATCACCTTAGTTTTTATCTAACATTCTTTTTCTGTTCAGGAACCCATCTAGGATACCACATTTTGTTTCATCATTACAGCTCCTTAGGTTCCTCTGAGTTGTGACAGTTTTTCAGTCTTTCATTGTTTTTGATGACCTTGACTGTTTCAAGTTCAGGTATTTTGTAGGATGTCCTTCTACTGGAATTCATCTGATGTTTTTCTCAGTAGGAGACTGGAGTTCTAGGTTTTTGCAAGATTTTATTATATAACATGCCATTTTATCATATCATACCAACATACATAATTTAATGTTGCTGATACCGACCTTGCTCACCTGGCCGAGATTGTTTGTCAGGTTTCTCCACTGCAAAGCTTTTTCTTTTATTCCCCTTTTTCCACACTTCACTCTTTGGAAGGAAGTCACTATACAGAGCTACATTTAAGAGGTGAGAAGTTGTCTTCTTTCCTTGAGGATGAAGTAATTTCTGATATTTTTCTGTAATAGAGTACTCATCAGTAGAGAGGAAGAAAAGCATACTCTGATAAAAGAAACAGTATAGTTAAATTTCAGAATTATTATTATGCGTGAAAGGAGCCAGCACAAAAGTGTAGGTGCTGGGCACCTGGGTGGCTCAGTGGGTTAAGCCGCTTGCTTCGGCTCAGGTCATGATCTCAGGGTCCTGGGATCGAGGCCCGCATTGGGCTCTCTGCTCAGCAGGGAGCCTGCTTCCTCCTCTCTCTCTGCCTGCCTCTCTGCCTGCTTGTGATCTCTCTCTGTCAAATAAATAAATAAAATCTTTAAAAAAAAAAGTGTAGGTGCTGTATGATTCATTTATATGAAATTCAAGAATAGACAAAAGTAATATATGGCTATTGAAATCAGAGCACTGAATGCCTCCCTCTAGGAGGTAGATTGACCAGAAAGGGGAACCAAAAATTCTCTGAGGTGATGAATATCCTGTTTCTTGATTGGGATGTGTTCATTTGTAAAAATTTAATTAATAGTAAACTTAAGATTTTAATTTCACCTATATAATTCATATTTTAATTGAAATACTATATTTAAAAAGAGCCTTTTGCAGGGTGCCTTAGGTGGCTCAGTCAGTTAAGTGCCCAAGTCTTGATTTTAGCTCAGGTCATGATCTCAGAGTCCTGATAACAAGCCTCACATCTGGTTCCATGCTCAGCGGGGAGTCAACTTGAGATTTTCTCTCTCCCTCTCCCTCTGCCCCTTCCCCACTTGTACATGCACATGCTCTCACTCTTTCTTTCTCCCTAAAAATAAATAAATAAATCTTTAAAAAAAGAGAGAGAGAGAGCCTTTTTGCATGTGTTGCCATATAAGTCACTAAAGATCCTGGTGAAATCAATTTCGCACAACTGTTCATATAGAAAATTTCTTGGATCTTGAATTTTCCTAAAAGTCCCACAAATATGGAATGCAGTGAGTTAAAGAATATTACTTATTAAACTAGATCATTAATTAAACTCAAAAAATTAAATGAAGAGAGGACTAAACATCTACAAAGAACAGAAACCAAACTGTGTGAAAATACAGTAAAAGTGCTGTTCTCATAAAGAATTAAAAATAGAGTTCACAGTGCATCCAACTACTACAGCAGTTTAATTGAGGGGAAAAATGCAAGGAGATGACTAATGTTCTTGTGACAGGCTTACCCCTAGACCTCAGTCTAGCAATTTTAGTGTATCTTACATCTTTTTATAGTGACCTCTGGAGGTTTGCTAAGCCCTTGAAGCACTCTAGTAAGAAATAATCCCTTAAATTTTATGGCTTTTCAGGACACACACAGGTATTATGGAACTATAATTTTAAAAATATGTGTAAAAGCACATATAAAATATATACTGTATAACATACAAGAATCAGCACAATTCTCACATGATTGTCTAATGAGTTGGTGGCTACATTTCATTTTGTCTTGTGTAATTTGAGAAAATCTCAAGAAATTAATAAGAGAACAGAGAAGATCATTAAAAGAATGCAGGGGGGAACTTCTCTGAAAATAAATTAAGAAAATTATCCAACATGTTGAAGAGAAAGAAATCATAAAAGCTACTTTGTGTTGGAATACCAAAAAAAAAAAAAAAATCTGTTCTGTATAAGAAATAAGAACTTGCTGAAAAGCTATTTAACCTATTATGGAGCTCTAGGTAGAAACTAAGAGAAGACACTAAAAACACTGACCTTGGAACACTGAAAAAATAAAATTAAATTTAAATAAATAAATAAAAACACTGGCCATAAAGAAAAAAATACAAAGAAATAGGACCTTTGTATATTTTTTGATGGGTTTGACAGGGAATCAAGATCCTTCTACAGATATTTTCCCAAAGTCTTTATATTAAATCTGGAACCATAAAAAATAAGTCAAAACTGAGAGGTAGAAGCTCCGATACTTTTAAACATACATCAAATAAATAAAAAAATTGGTGGGACTAAGTATTTCATTAGTAAAGTAAAAGCCAGCCTATGAAAGTCTAAATTAAATAGAAAGGATTGTTAAGATATAGATGCAGACAATCACATACTCCAGTGAAAAAACCAAGAGAATATGGATTTTAATTGCATCAACTTTAATTAAATCCTTCGTCTAGCACATACTCTGTTTTTGGCAATCACTCACTCTACAAACATTTATTGAGGACAGATATTGTTCTGGTAACTTAGTTTTCAGGGACGAACAAACAAAATTCCTGCTGTCAAATGATTCATTGTTTGCATTTTTCTGGATTTTTTGTTTTGTTTTGTTTTGTCCTGTTTTTTGGAATAGTATTATTGCAAGATTGGGAGGCAGATAAGATTTCCTCTTACAATTCCTTCTAATCACATAATTTTATTAAACATCTTGTTGCCAACTCAGAAGATCAGCATCACTGACGCATCTACATTGGTAAGGGCTTAAATAAATATATAGTTATTGTTGGGCTTTGAGAAAGGATATTAGATTACATACCGAGGGAGCTAAAGCCAACATAAAGGAACACTTATGTCTCTGTTTTCCTATGGCATGGGGTTTTGATTCCAAAGAACTCCTGAGCTTAAGTTATTTATTTAAGCATTTTTTTAATATCACAATATCAACTGGTTATTACATTCTATGTACCTGTGATTCTTTCATTATCTAATACATAAGTATTTTAAGTTGTTTCAAGATAAACCCGGTTGTATTTAGATAACCCAACAGTTACTCAGACAATTGAGGGCTAGCTTTCTCTGTATCTCCTTTTCCATTACTATCTGTAGAGATAGAGATAAATACTATCTCCAACCAAGGAAGGGTAATGAAGTCTCGTTAGTCCATGAAATCAGGGAATAAATCAGGGAATAAATTTTGTTGTAAATATTGATTTTAACATATTTACTTTATAAAAAGCATTTCTAATATGTGAAGTAGAAGTTCTAAGTGGAGAATATGGAAATTGCTGAGTCAAATCTTTCCGTGAGACTCGAGGATTGAATTTTGTCTTCTTTCTGAATCTACCATTATTATTTTTAACTAAAATTGTTTTGCCTTGAGTGGAGCTAAGCTGGGGAAGTTTAACACATTTTGTGACACTAAAATTTGGGATTCATTGAAATTTTTATATTGTTTTTTAAAATTATTTCCAAAAATAACTTCAGAGACAGGTAAAATTAAAAAGAGTATTCAACAAAGAAACAATAGCCAGTGTTAAAAGCCCAAATTCTTTTGGCGGGGGAATGGATTTTGCACACACACACACACACACACACACACTCACATACACACTCCCCACATATTTGAAAATGCTTCAGTGATTGGTCATTGCTATCAAATAACAGAAAACAGCTGCATTTAGTAAAGTAACAACTGGACTGCAATTGTAACTGTAGCTTTTCATTTGATACTTAGGGTGTTGGGGGGTGGAGAGGACCTTCCTTTACATATGATATCAAAATATGACCAGCTCCATCATTAGTAAACCAATGAAGTGGAATAACCAAATAAGTACTGATTAACATATCTTCACACAATCTCTTCCTTCTGCCCCTTGTAGTCATACATAGTTCTTTCAAGTACTGTTTCTATCTCCATTGGGCAAAGTGCCTATCACGTAGCAAGCACTCATAATTGTTCAAGAAAACACATAAATGATCTTTCACATGTCCATTATTAACACCTCTAGGAAGCTTAAAAATTTTAAGCTTAAACTTAAGGTTGCTACCCAGAAGCTGTTACTGGCAGAACTACACTGGTTGACTTTTTTCCTTAAATGTATGGTTGATCTTTGAACAACATGAATTTGAACTGCATGGGTCCACTTATACACAATTTTTTTTTTTCCCCTGCAAAAAGCTTGCTTCCATTTGGTTCACAGCTTGGGAGAGGGTTCTTGGGTGGTGAAAAAGCTGCCTCGTGGCTGTGGGAAGATGCTCAGGCAGAAGTCCTAACACCAGTATCCGAGGGTCACCTCCAGGGTTGTAGGGTCCCTGTAGCTCCCAATTGTACTTGAGGGAGAGCCTCTCAAAGAGACAGTCACCCAGGTCAGCCTATGGAAGTTAGTCAAGTGGTCACCCATCTTCTTGACCTTCACGTTCTTCTCTCCAAGGAGTCACAGAGATGGGGGTCCACATTCAGGGCATGCAGATCCAAAAGGGTCTGGTTCAGGTTCTTCTCTAGGATCATGGCAGCTTCCATGGTGTGCAAGGTTTTAGTTCAGCCATCTTAGGATGACTTTGGTGCAGAGGGTGCAGCTGACACTGATTCTACATCTTTGAGAGATGCTGGGCACTCTTGTGCTTCTCTTAGGCCAACCTGCAGAAAAAGTGACCTACACCCTCGGAAGTCACCTTGTCATAGTCAAAATAGAGCCCACAGAGAGGTAGGTGTAGGAGACCTGCTGACAAGGTCGTTGAAGACCCCCACCTTCATGATTCTGGGAGCTCATGGGTGACCTACCATAAGGAGATAAACTCAAACAAAACAAAACAAAACAAAACAGGGTTGCCTGGTCCCAGAGGCAGAGAATGGCTGAGATGGTTTGGAGGATTTGGCTAGAAAAGATGTGGCATGGTGGTCAGAGACTGGAAGAAGGGTAGTACCTGGTTCTGTTCCAACTAAACACTGTTGAAAAAAGGGATAGATCCACAGCGCCACCCTGCACATTGCCTGTAGGAGGTTTTTTTTTTACAGTATAGTGCTATAAATGCATTTTCTCTTTATTATAATGTTAATAACTTTTTAGTTATTAAAATAGATTACCTTATTGAAACAATATAGTATGTAATGCATAAACAAAATATGTATTAATTGACTATGTTATGGGAAAGGCTTCTGGGCAACAGTAGACTATTAGTAGTTAAGTATTTAGGGAGTCAAAACGTATGCAGATTTGCAACTGCATCCCTAACCCCCATGATTTCAAGGGTTAACTGTATTTATTTTCTGGGGTGGACTCAGTTGACTGAGTCTAGGTGCTCAAGTGATAATTTCAGGACTATGCTTATCTCTCCATGCCTATTGTTCAACTTCTATTCTCTGGCTGTACTTTAGCCAGCTTTCTATATACCTTTTATCTAGAAATTACAGCATTTATGCTAATGGCTTGAGCAAAATTTCCAGTGATGATTCTGACTGGCGAGTCCTGTGTAATATACCAGTTCCTGCACTGAGCAAGCTTAATCTGGGATGGGTACCGCAAAAGTTCACTGATCCTGTTATCCCCATCAATTATTGTACTACCTAAGATTTTTTCATTTGCAAGTGACAGCCAACTATCTTAGAGCAATTTAGGCAGATAAGATAATTGATTGGATAAAAAATTCTAAAAAAATATTAAGCACTTAAGCCTCAAGGAAGGTAGGAGTGCATCTGGGTCGAGAGCCCCAGAACCAAGGACATACATGTTGCCAAGATACTCCTCCCATCTTTTTTTTTTTTTTAAAGATTTTATTTATTTATTTGGCAGAGAGAGAGCACAAGTAGGCAGAGTGGCAGGCAGAGGAAGAAGGAAAAGCAAACTCCCTGCCCAGCAGGGAGCCCAATGCGGGGCTTGATCCCTGGACTCTGCGATCATGACCTGAGCTGAAGGCAGCTACTTAATGGATTGAGCCACCCAGGAGCCCCTCTAGGAATATTTTTATCACCTAATTATATTTCTTGAAACTCCCATTCTTTCTCTATTGCATAGCATATTATGAATCAGCTGACCTTATATATGTGGGTCTGTATCATTTATCTATTCTTGCATCATCATAATACAGTCTTAAGTGGGTGAGAGTAAGTCTTTGTATTTGATAGCATAAGTCTCCCAATTTCGTATTTCTTCAAAATTTGTCTCAGCTATTTGGGACCCTTCTATAGTACTCTACACATTTTTGAAAGCTCATGTTATATTTTTAAAAAAATAAAGGAAAAATGCTAGAATTTAGATTGAGATCCTACTGACTCTACAGATAAATTTAAGGGATAATTGGTATCTTTACATTATTGAAACTTTTAATACGTGAACACGGCATAGCACAACATTTATTAAATAAAATACCATAAATCAATGTTTTTATTATTATGTTCAGTTAGCCAACTGAATATATATAGTACATTATTAGTTTTTGATGTAGTGTTCAACAGTTCACTAGTTACAGATAATACCTAGTGCTCACCGCAATAAATTTCTTTATAAAATTTAGTCCTCAGAATTTGATTATATGCTATAATAAATCATACTTTTAAGACTTCATTTCTGTTTGTTTTCTACTGATAAAAAAATACAACTCACTTGACCCTGTATAAAGAGGCCTTACTAAATTTAATTTTTAATTCTAATAATCTGCAGATTATTGTAAATTTTCTATTTTAACGAAAGATTAAGTTTGACAGATACAGATTATTGAAAAATTCTCTTTTTTTTCTTAATCTACTCTGAAGTACAAAAATTGTAATGTTTCTCAGCACATAACCTGCATTTAATGGCTATTACTTAACTATAACAGTTTTTTAAATAAAATTTATTATGTCTTTTTTCCATCCTCTTATTTTTCTTTATCATTACGTATAGGAAATCTAGCTTTCAATTTAAGTACTGAAGGTTATTTAAGCAGTGTTTAGTTGTTGGTTTTTTTTTTTTTTTGCATCCAGATTGACTATATTTTAATTAAAGAATTTAGACATTTATATTTTCTGATATATTTGGTTTTCTCTCTCACATTTTACTATTTGATTCACATTTTTCACAGGTGTTCTCTGTTTTCTTTCTTGTTACCCTCTTTTGGATTAACTGATTATCTTTAAATTATCTAATTGTTCAACTTTTTACCAGTATTCACTTGCTTTACTTTTTACTGTCGTTAGTGATTAACAGAAATTAAAGCGTGATTTTTATTTATGATAAATCAATGCAGTCATCTTACCAACTAAATGCATATTTAGGTGTGCCTGGGTAGCTCAATGGGTTAAGGCTCTGCCTTTGGTTCAGATCATGATCTCAGGGTCATGGGACTGAGCCCCGCATCAGGCTCTCTGCTCTGCAGGGAGCCTGCTTCCCCCTATCTCTCTTCCTGCCTCTCTGCCTACTTGTGATCTCTGTCAAATAAATAAAATCTTTAAAAAATAAATAAATAAAAATAAATAAATGCATATTTAGCTAAAATTCATTGTAACAAATGATGCATATTAGTTCAAATATACTAATGTATGACAGTTATTTTGCTTTGTACATAACTTTATTCCTCAGAATTGTTGTTTATACATTTAGCTTCTTCTCTCCTTTGGTGTTAGTGTTATTGTACCTTTTAGCTTTTTATATACCTTTAATCATCACACTTGATAATTTTTTATTGTTTTATAGTCAATATGAGTTTCTATTTTCTCATATGTTTACACCTTTTGTGACACCTCATTCCTTTTGGCACTTGCATGTTTCCATATAGAGAAACTTCCAATTTTTGTGAATGACTCCCATTTCAGTTATATTTAAAGCAACCCTAGATGAGAATTTTATTTTCTTCATTTTTCAGCGTGGTTCTGCTTTTATGGTGTGATTGTTATACAGGTGAAGGATTGTTATCCTCCTTCAGAAAGTTCACAGTATTCCCTCTGTCAGGGAGATTCCATCAAGGCAAATCATTGTAATCTTACCTAAAACCAATATTACTGAAAGCTGTATTGAAATGTATTGAAGGTCCTATCTCCACAGTCTTCATGAATTTCTAGGATGCTACCCTCCTGATGGCTCACCTGGAAGCCTGGGGTATCTAGCAAAATACTTTCTCCCTCATGATATTTGAATACTTTTTTGTTGCTGTTGTCCTGAACATTTACAGGAAATTCCATTATATTTTTCGTGACTTTCTGCTTAGCTCCTTATCTCTTAAGAATTCAACAAATGTCTTGGGGGGTGCAGCACATAAAATGTAATACACCCCTATATCTCTCTTCTCACTAGGAATTTAGCTTCTTGCATCCCAACTATTTGCAGTTCCAAACTCCAGTTTCTTTGTTTCTTGTCCTGTGAAATTGCCAAATGTTCTGATGGTTTTGTGTCCCTTAGCAGAATCTCTCTGCCTGAAACTTGGGCTTCACCCTTGTGGACAAATTGAAAAATGCCCAGAAAATAGTGGTTCTTAGAATGTCCTCCTACATCTGTTGCTCCCCAGGACCTTGATGTTTCAATTTCTGGTTGTCCTGGCAGCTCTCCAATGTATTCAAATGGTTTAATCCAATATTTCTATTTGTTTTCAAGCTTATTCATTGGTATGTGCAAGCAACTCTCTAACAAATGGGAGCAGAAGTGTCAAGGCACATTTCATCAATAAAAATGATAGGTACTTCTTGCATCCATTACAATTGTTAATAAGTCATTGCTATTTTTAATTCTAGGGAACTAGGGCTTCTATACCATTTCATTAGATAATCCTAAGTGGCACTCAACTCTCTAAATCATTCTAAAGTGCTGATTAGAGTTTCAACCAGGGGCCAAAAGATCCTCATCTTTTACAGATGTCATTATGTTTGAGGTTGGACACTGACTTTTGGTAGGGCATGTGGCATTTCCCAAAGGCAATAGCATCCTGTGATTACCACATTCCCAGATACCAGAATTGCTATGAAAACTCAGGAAGCTCCCTTGTTTATTTGTTCTTTTGTTTTTCATATGGTAAATATTGGATCAGCTATATAAGGTGGATGTGCAATCTCAAAATCATTTTATGCCATTTTAAAAAAGATTTTATTTATGTATTTGACAGAGAAAGATCACAAGTAGACAGAGAGGCAGGCAGAGAGAGAGAGGGAAGCAGGCTCCCTGCCGAGCAGAGAGCCCAATGCAGGGCTCGATGTTTTCAATTGAAACAGCCTAACCTCATCCTTATGCTCCACTTATCTATATTTAAAAACTTTATTTTTTTTACAGACATTGGAAGAAACATTTTTCCCTCTATTCCATGTTCCAAAAGCTTTTTGAGTATAAAAATAGATCTATTGCATCAGTGATTAACACATAAAATATATAAATAGGAAAATATTTTCCATGTTATATTTGACTTAACATGTGTTCATTTCATATTAATTAGTTTTCATTGGTATAACTGGTTTTATCATTGTGAGAATTTATATAAATATCATTGAATGAACTCAGGTGCTTGCAACTCTAATATGATGGAACTATGTGATGACTGGCTTAGTAGAAGTTTTTGGTATGAATAAATGAGAGAAGCACTGATCCTACTTTGTTCTGTATGATTTCAGCATTCGGTTTAGACCTCAACCATAAACAGGAGCAACGATTACAAACAAGACAGTATATAAAATCACCTAGTGTTTCACTCACAGGACTGAAAAGAAGGCAGCCGTTGTCAAGGGACAAGTTTTCCAATATCTGCAAATATTTCACACGAGAGCTTGGGAGACACTCTTAGTCCTTATGATGTAGAGAGGCTCAAAGTGTGGGCAGGCTTGGCTTGAGATGTTGATGAAGAACTTTTTAATAATTGGAACCATATTAGCATGAGTTAATTAACACAGGAAGTTAAAATGTGTAAAACACAAAAGATGTTCAGTGGTTTCTTGGGGATGGTAGCAAGGGGATAAATAAATATATCCTATCAGGGATAATCTTGGTGATTTCTATGATTTCTTCCAAACCTAAAACTCTAAGACCCAGCAATGTGATATAAAAATGGATCTCTGTTTTCCTTTCTCATCTAGTAACATTTATTTTTACGGAACATCAAACATGGATTTTTCATCTCTTGTAATTTGGGAAAGGGCGTGAAAACTTGAAAAAGAACAAACTGTTTGTATAGAATTTTATCAAGTTATAGGATTGAGCTCAAATTTTCCACTGTACGGTCATTTCTATAATTAGCACTAGTAAAAGCAGTAGGATCTATGCTTAAAGATTTTAAATCAAGCCAACTATTCTGTCACCTTATAAAAAGAATAGCCTTTCCTCTATTTCCTTCATCTTTTCCTTCTGAGACTTTGGCATGGTTAATATTCAAATTTCTACCAACATCTGTTTGTGACGATCCATGCATTATGTAAGATGCTGGAAACTTTCTGTCCTGTGCTCCATACTCCTTCTGAGTGCTCTAGCATTCGTATTTCCACCAGATCAAAGTCATCTAGGTTTTTCTGTAGCATGCACTCTCAAACCTCCTAGCCTCAACCTATTACCAATCTCCAAACCATTTCTACATACTGGGTGTTTGTTACAGGAGCACCCCACTCCTTGGTAGCAAAATTAGTTAGTTTTTTGAGGCTGTCGTAAGCGCCACAGACTGGGTGGCTTCAAACAACAGAAGTGTATTCTGTCATAGTTCTGGAGGCCAGAAGTCTGAAATCAGTGTTGGAAGGGCCACTGCTCCCCTGGAGACTCCAGGGGAGAAACAGCTCCTTGTTCTTGGGTCACAAATGCATCTGTTCCATGACATTCCTTGGCTTGCAGCTGCTTCCCTGCAATGTCTGCCATCATCATGTGGCCCTCCTCCCTAGGTCTTTGTCTCTGTGTTCCTCTTACATAATGACACCACTCATTGAATTTAGGGACCACTTAATCCAGGAGGACCTCATCTTAACTAGTTGACTCTGCAAATATCCTATTTCTAAATAAGGTCACATTCTGAGGTGCCAGGTAGAAATGAATTTGGGTAGGGGGACACTGTTCAAGCCACTGCATAGGTTTGTTCTCTGGGGGCTGTACTGTGTCTGATGATCTTAGTTCCAGAAGTTAACAGTGTCTGGCACTTAGACTGAATGGATGAAGAAGTGAGTGTCTTCAAATATTAACTCTGTCAAATGAGACCAGTGTAAGTCGCAAAGTTTAGATCAATAACTTAATAATGTCCGTGTCATTTAAGCACAATTTAAGATCCAGCTGTGGTCTTCAAGCCACCTGTTCAGCCACATGTTTCCCATTATTACCAGAGCCTCCTTTTCATCTCATTTCTTTGATTGTCTCCAAATAAACTTGCTTGAGGACACCCTCCACTTCACCCACTGAAATAGAAGTTTGCCATTAACATTTGTGTTTGCCCTATTCCAGGAGGATTCTTATCACATCCTTTACCTGGCTACTCTCATAAAAGAGGATCCAGCGAGACCATCAACATTTCTGTATATTCAGCATGTAACCTGGGTGAGTCACTCCAACTTCCTGTGCTTCTGTTTCTTCATTGGGAAAACAGGATTAATCATGGTACCTACCTCATAGGATTGCTGTAAGCACTAAATCACTTAATATTTATAAAGTGCCTTAAACTGTGTCTGGGGCAGAATAAATGCTATCTATGTGTTTGTTAGGTAAATAGTATTTAATGTCAATAAAATCAAGGGGGTTTCTCTGTAAGTGAATTATTAAACAACTATTAAGTTCCCAAAAGGTAATGAGTGTTTCTCATAATTTTCTTAGAGACATAGCAACTTAGAAGTGGTTTCATCAAGGTAGTTACTAAATTCAGAAACACGAAGGAAAATTTTCTGAGAAGCATTTTCCTGGCTAAGCTTAAAGGTCTGTCTCTCAAACACTTCTGTTTTGGAGATATGACATTTTATAGCATGAATGGAAAAAATTGCCTGGAAGCTATAGTGTTTTTTTTTTCTTTTTTACATAACACCCACTATTTGTACCTTACATTTTATAGTTTACAGAGTGTTTGTTTTAAATAGTCAGTTGGATTGCAAAAATCCTGCCCGATGTGCATCCTAATCTGTGAATCACATAATCTGAGAATGTTGAATATCTGTTGATGTCCTTTTCTTGGCCCATGCTTTGCATACTCCCTTGAAGGGCTGTCAAAGTTGGCATAACTTAAATGTCATTTTTTAAATAACTGAGGATACGAAGTCAGGCTGAGGTTTTGTGTGTGTGTGTGTGTGTGCACACGTGTATGTGTGTGCCAAAGATGAAAGAGTTTAGGCAATACCATAATTTTATTGAATATGAAAATTAACTCAGACTTCACTTAAAATAAGTCGCTTTTCTCATCTTCCTGTAGGACTGGCTCCATTGAGTTCAATCAAAGTGACACTAATGAGCTGAGAATCTGCCAGCTAAGAATGACATAGACATCAGGAACATTCTTTGGGCTTTAGCCCCGCCCTTCTTTTATCCAACCCCACCCCCACCTTTTGTCCTTTGCTAGAACCTGAAATCTGTTATTATTCCTCTTGGGAGGTCCGTTTACGTTGAAGGAACATCTGGCTTAATTAGGTTGACAGCTGCTACTGGTCCCGTTGGACAAGGTCCAGGCATCACAGTGCATTACCATTCACTTAACAGTTTAACCTTTCATAATCTCATCTTCAGATTGCAAATGAACTTGAGAGATGTGCTTTTATTATTTGTTAATACATGTTCATTTTCTACTGTGCTACCAAAATCATAATCCACAGAGACCGCGCTAAAAGCCAAAGGGCATTTCCCTAATGCTGGAAAGACCGAACTATCAGAAACTGTGAAAACCAGGTCACAAAGCATACTAAGAAGTGGTCGAGGGTGGTTGGAGAAAAGGCTGAGAAAACAATCCCACTTTCAAGGCTTACAGCTTGAGTTTGCTTACATAAAATCTTTAGGCAGTAAAAAGTGATTATAGTTATTGCTGCTTCAGCCACAGCCAACAAAGAAGGTGGTCTTCAGATTCCCCACACGCACTGATGTTTTTCATCTATATTGTTGTTCTTCTAGCAACAGGGTAGCCAAAAGCTTTGCACATGCATATGGGACAAATCAGTTTGTTGCAAAGCCATGCAGTCTATGTTTTAAACCACCTGCATTAAATGACCTTGCAGTTGTTTTAATTAATTTGTGCATAGTTTTATTTCACTAGAGCTCCATGTAGAAAAGCACGGAGAGTCACAACTGCTTTTAGCTGCCTCAACCCAAGCTGGAGCCTGGATTAATAAAAGCAAAGTCAATTCCAAAAGGCCCTTCCAAGGAAAGGTGGTTAGCTTTTCCCTACCATATTCACTTAGAGCATGAAAGTGTTTTATTTAACAAATTGCCGTTGGCCTTCCTGGAGGTTCAACTAAGAGAATATTTGGTTCTCTATGGGGTTTTGTTTTTCCAACAAGCAATACCTTTGGGAGGCCAGGGGACAAAGGGAATCTTTCGAAACTGAAGGCTATTCAGTTTGCCAGGAACATGATCTTCCTTTTGCTATTATTTTCAATCATTAGAGTTAATTTTTTTTTCTCCCTTATAATTCATCTTTATTTTGATTGGTCCCTGGACATGCATAATATACCAAGTTTATTACACCATATCTCCTCTGAGAATTTCATGTTGAAATGCATTCTATCTTACAAAATAGGCCCAACCATACATTTTCACATGTGCATTTTTGTTAACTTTGCTTTACCTTTAGAGTTTTAATGTTTCATTTTACTGAGAACCCTTTTTGTGAGACTGATGGAATTCATAATCTATAACATGACACATCCAAATGCAATCTCAAGTGTAGAATACTGGGAATCAAGTAAAACACAAGGATTTGTTAACAAATAAGTCTGTCAGAAAAGAATGATGGCCAAGTGAAACACAGAAGCTGTGATAGGCTCCTTCCCAAAACACTTAATCTAACAGTACTCCATGATGGAATGCAGTACCATGTTTTGTATTTGGAGGGGGAGGCCAACCTCTTCCTCCACACCTCTTCCTATGTATGAGAAAACAGTCTTCCCACATCCTTGTGCTTACGAACCGGTATCAGCTACCTTCTCAGCTTATGGAAGGAGAACCACCAGCAGAAGGATCCTTCTCCTTCAACCCTGATTTGTCAGGAAGAAAGGAACTGCTTGAGCGGCGGGAAGCCTAGGGCTGTTTTTTCTCAAAGCAGCAAGAGTTGCCAGATCTATGGAGGCATGGCACTGGTGTATCTCCATAAATAGATGGTATTTTATGAATATGAGTTGATGGTGTGAAGTAAGAAGAGAGGGAGGCACAGAGTCAAATTCTCCTGGGTGTCCCACATATTGTCATCACTTCAAACCTTAGAATGACTGCTTGAGGTCAAGTTAGAATAGGTGCCAGGATGGACTTTTCCTTTCAGAAACAAATAGGACAACCTTAGGCCCCCAAGGGGCTAAGCTCTTTCCCTCTTTCCTCTCAAGTGACTTGTGGGAATGGTTTGAGGTTGTCATGGAGCAGTCATGCACTGGAAACACTGGGGGAGTTCCAAGCCCTTCGCTTGCCCTCTTAATACCCCACAGCCTACGTGCCCATCACTGGCCTGGACTGGCCTCTCAAAGTAGCTCACCTGGGGAAAAGAGGAGCTAGGACTTCTAGACTGCCAATAAAATCCCAAAGACAAAGTATTCAGATAGTTCACTTGGGTTCATAGCATATATAAATAATTATGTTTCGGGGCGCCTGGGTGGCTCAGTGGGTTAAAGCCTCTGCCTTCAGCTCAGATCATGATCCCAGGGTCCTGGGATAGAGCCCCAAGTCGGGCTCTCTGCTCCGCAGGGAGCCTGCCTCCTCCCCTCTCTCTCTCTGCCTGCCTCTCTGCCTACTTGTGATCTCTCTCTCTCTGTCAAATAAATAAAATCTTTAAAAAAAAATTATGTTTCTTAGACATTCGTGTCTATAATTTGAAAAAAAAGAAGCTTCTTTACAAAAGTATGTTACACTATAATGTTGCTCACAATGTATTGGTATATATAAAACAATAAGTTAGGAAAATTAGAAAAAGTTTTATCACGTCTTTTTTGCTGCCCACCAATTAAGTTAACAGGAACATTTAATATATTTAAAAGGTATATTAGCAATTAGCTAATAATAATAAGTATGCTAATATATATGCTTTAAAATCAACAAAAAGTAAAATGTGTAATTGAGCAAGGAAAATAACAATCTGTGCTTCTTCAAATTTTAATTCAATGACAATCAAATCTATGCTTCTTGATCAAACACTATAGGAATAAGTGACTCCTTTCTTTTCTTCTCTTTCTCTCTTTTTTTTTTTTTTAATTTTTAAGATCTCTACACAAGTCAGGTCAAATGTCTGTTTTGGTTTATATAAATATTAATAACCATACAATAAAATTTTATGACCTAATCAGACACCATGCCTTAATATTAGTCATAGGCCATGTACAGTACATTTCTATCTACTGTGAATCACTCAACACAGTGGCTGGCTTGTTTGTAATAAACCGTTTGGACAAACGCAGTGCTGCCTTTTTCCTCTGTATTAATTAATACATATGACAAAGGATGATGCCATCCCTGGGACAACAAAAACCTTTCGTTCCGCTGAGCCTCCAGTGTCCACTTAGACTACCTTCGTAGGTGATTTTTTTCTTGTTAGTTAAAGGAGAAAAATTTAGGCTATTTTGTGAGTTCCAATCAGTGAACCAGGAAGAGTAATGGTGCACCTGTCAGAGGCTTGTGAATCTGGGGAGTGTGTCTCCCAGAGCGCCCCCGCATACTCCGTTTTCCCAACCTGGAAGGCTGACAGCGAGCTTCTCAAAACTGAACCAGCGTCTCTCTTAGCCCCCTCATGTCACTCAGCCCACTCAACCACGCTCACTGGATTTCAGAGCTCCATCTTCGTTTTTCGGGTATTTTTTTTTAAGGCTCTGACAGATCTAACAAGCACAGAGGATATAATTTAAGTCGGAAAAATAGAGCAAAAAGAAAAAGACTACTTGAGTTATTTTTTAGACCAAACATTTAGCTCTTTGGAAATATCTGTTTTCAACAGAGTATTTACGCTCATCCAGATGTCTGGCATTTTGCCGACGTGGATTAAGTGCTCATATTAGTACATAAAGTGTCACATACCTATAAACTTGGGTAAACTAAGAGACCAGCTTCTTTCTTAACACAATCAAAACAGATTTCTCTCCCCTCGCTTATGACCCTATCCCAAAGAGGAAGAGGTTATCCCTGACATAGCTGTTTACATCCACTTGCTAATTGTTTAGAGGATGAGGATTACTAGCTCACAAAACCACAAACAAACTGAGCAGTTGGGGCATGGGGAAGCTCGAAGGGTCCGGCTCACATAGGAGCCATGACGCAGGTCTATTCCCTCAGCCGGTAGCATGAGACCTGGTCCCAGGGGAAGGCCTGTAGAGAATACAGACGCAATCACGACACTCAGAAGTTTCCCGCTTTAGGGTTGAGGATGTTAGAGGACAAAACTTAGACCCCCTTGGTGACGTGCAGGGCCCAACCAGTGGTGAGGCAGCCTAGCTGAGTCTCCTGTGGCTTACAGGTGCACAGGAGGGTCGGGGATGGAAGTTCCCATGCTGTGTCACTAAATGCTCCATGCAACTATCCTAAACACTGTAGGAGAAGCCACTTCAAACCCTGAAATTCAACTAGTTGTGAGACTAAACAGCAGTTGCTTGCTCTCTCTTTGTTTTTGTTTTGTACAAGTTTATGGACATGGGGGAACTCTGTGCAGACCTGCTACAGGTACAGGCTGGTAGATGTTCTGGTAAATTCCTCCAATGAGGTGGATAGGATCATGGTACAGATGATGACAAAAGGGAGAAGAGAAGCTATTGACAGATATGCACAGAGACAGAGGGCTATTTTGTAAACAAAGAAACATTTCTGTAGCTAGTAATTGATGCCAAGTCTCTTCCTGAGCCTCAGTGCCTTATGGATGTTGCAACTGACTCCCAATGGAAACAGAGAAACTGAAGTCCTTTTCCGTGAGATCATAATATTGGAGGTGAATCTGGGCTAGCCAGATTAGTTTTCAGCGCTCTAATATGTATGAAATAAACACTGAGTTTCCAAGTGTTTGAAACGATAATTTTTTTAAAGATTTTATTTATTTATTTGACCTACAGAGATCACAAATAGGCAGAGAGTCAGGCAGAGAGAGAGGGGGGAAGCAGGCTCCCTGCTGAGCAGAGAGCCCGATGTGGGGCTCGAACCCAGGACCCTGAGATCATGACCTGAGCCAAAGGCAGAGGATTAACCCATGAGCCACCCAGGCACCCTGAAACTTATCAAATCTTAAATTAATATCAGTACTGTTGTTGTTTTCAAGGTCAAGAGTTTGTACAGCATTTTGTTTGTATTTTATTGAACACTGTTGGCATAATAGAAGGAGCTCTGGCTGGAAGTTTAAATACCCAGATTTTATTATAAATCATATCCAAATATTACCAGCTATGTGATTTGGGGAAAATCATTTAACCTTTCTAAGTCATTCTTTAGTTTTGGTCTAGTGATGTTATAATAACACTGACAATCAGAACTTGTTCGAAGGAGTCCATGAGAACACAGATCTTTTTTTTTTTTTTTTTTGTTCTTCAATTTATTTATTTTCAGAAAAACAGTATTCATTATCTTTTCACCACACCCAGTGCTCCATGCAAGCCATGCCCTCTATAATACCTACCACCTGGTACCCCAACCTCCCACCCCCCCGCCACTTCAAACCCCTCAGATTGTTTTTCAGAGTCCATAGTCTCTCATGGTTCACCTCCCCTTCCAATTTACCCAAATTCCCTACTCCTCTCTAACACCCCTTGTCCTCCATGCTATTTGTTATGCTCCACAAATAAGTGAAACCATATGATAATTGACTCTCTCTGCTTGACTTATTTCACTCAGCATAATCTCTTCCAGTCCCGTCCATGTTGCTACAAAAGTTGGGTATTCATCCTTTCTGATGGAGGCATAATACTCCATAGTGTATATGGACCACATCTTCCTTATCCATTCATCCGTTGAAGGGCATCTCGGTTCTTTCCATAGTTTGGCGACTGTGGCCATTGCTGCTATAAACATTGGGGTACAGATGGCCCTTCTTTTCACGACATCGAGAACACAGATCTTTTGAGTTTTGTAAACTCTCAAGTGTAAGGTATAAGGCTAGAGAGATGGGCACTTTTATCTTGTAAACTATGGTAGAGCATTGAGAATGTCAGCTGAATGTGTCGAAAAGCCTTTGGGAGGTTTTGTGCAGGAAGGTGATTTGATTTAATTTATGTTTTAAGATGTCATTCAGGTTGTCATGTAGAAACTTGAATCTAAGTGGACAGGAAGGTCTTTCAGAGGCTAGTATGGTATTTTATGGAAGACAGGGTGGTCTGAATGAGGGTAGCTCTGATGGCCAGTTGGTGGTACTGATGGCCATGGTGAGACCTGGCGCACTGAAGACACTAGCAGCTTAAAGACTCAGGGGTGTTTCCTAGCTTGTTTGGCCTGAGCAGCCGTGTAAATGGTATGAACTTGGGAAGACAGAGTGAGAGTAAAACACAAACAAAAACCAAGAGTCAGTTTGGTACCTGTTTAGGTTACCTGCAGACACCTGCTAGAGAATGTGAGCAGGTGAAAATCTGAGTCTACATATCAAGGGTATAACAGCAGGGCTGAGACATAAGTTTGGCATATTGATAGAATTTAAAATGATAGCTCCTGCAGACCACTCAAGCCCACCTTGTTAGGGTAAATAGAAAAGGCAAATGTCCAACGACTGAGTTTCAGGGTCCTCCAACATTTCAAAGTCAAGGAGAAGAGCAGGAACCAGCACAGAGCCTGAGTCACACATGACCTTCTCTGCGTGGTCTTCCTTAAACAAGCATTGGCCCGTAAAGAGTTGGATTGTGATTCTGTGGAAGAATGTGCTTGCCTATGGTAGCATTTATCCCATTGTAACTCTTTTTTTTTTTTTAAAAGATTTTATTTATTTATGAGAGAGAGAGAGAGCGCACTAGTGAGACAGTGAGAGAGAACATGAATTGGGGGGGTGGATAGAGGGAGGAGCAGACTCCCTGCTGAGCAGGACCCTGAACCATGACCTGAGCTGAAGGCAGACACTAAACTGACTGAGCCACTCAGGCATCCCTAACTGTAACTCTTTTACACAAGGTAATGTGTTCTGTGAAGGCAAGAATTGTGTCTTGCACATTGCACTATATCTTGAAACTGACTCAGGCAAATGGCAGACTTTGAAACCAATATTTGTTGAATGAAGGAAGAAAACTTAGACATAAAAAGCACATCAATACCCTAAAATTTTATCCCATTTCATAAGAAACTTGTGCTGGTAGCCTCTTCAATTCCATAATAGATGAGGTTTGAGTAAATGTTAGTCTACCAACAATACATGGCTCTTTGTGTTTTGGGGATGTGACATTTTGCCCACAAAGTTATGAAAAATACATGGCACGGGAAGAAAAAAAAGAAAAAATCAATCTCTCTTTCTCTCCTCCCTCCTTTCAGTTTTAGAGAGCTGGGGAAGGGAAGAAATCCTCTACAATGAAGACTACTATTTCCAGTGTTTCACATTTGGAGTCATTTTGCTATTTCTAATATCATCGCCATAGTGCACTCCCGCACTTCCAGCCTTATTTTTAACCAAATGTACTACCGGCACTGCCTTATGAAAAGTGTCCATGTCAAAAGATGATATACACATGCACACACACACACATACATATTCATCATCTGCCCCCTGTATCTTCCCAGTGATTTATCTCTTTGTCATACATCTCCTTATTAGATTTATAAGTTACGTGATAATTCATTTTCTGTGTTAACTTCCTGCTTCTCATTTTGCAAATTCAATGCCACATACACACTTCTATTAATTTGGCACATGGAACTGATAGATTTACTATGTGGTATTACATCTCTAGTTAAATCAACATAAAAGAGCAGACCACTAGCCCTTTCCAATGCCAATATTTTCTTGTTGTTCTTGTTGTTTTATATTAAGTTAAACCATGCCTTTTAATAATATGCCCCAGTTTCCCGATCAGCAAAATGGGGATAATATCTGCAGTGTTGTAAATATTCTTGAAGTAATAACCATTTCCTAGTGAGAGAGTGAGACACAGCATGAGAGAGAGCATTTGACTTCTGTGGTTAATGAAAGTATTTTCCTTATAAAACACCATGTTTGCCTGAGTGACGAGGCAATTCTGTTCATCCACAACCAATGTCTGTTTGTTACAAAGGCCTGGAGAGAAGTGTTAGCAGTGGACAGCCAAGATTTGTTGATGGTATTTACATTTGTAGATGAGATCTATGAAAACAATTACCTCTGTAAAATTTGAAGAGGATTAGATGCCTGTGCATTAGAATAACATCTGCCGTTATACCAGGCGGTATAAAATTACCAGGGTGATCAATCCTTATCCTTCAAGATGTAAGCTGAATAACAGCTGGGTTTGAGAAGAAAAGTTCTACCCCATGATCAAATTTCATCAATGATCAGACACAAGATGAGTAGCTGCTCACCGCTGAAACCCATGGCCCAGACCTTTGTTGTGAACAGACTATAGATGAACAGATCCTCTTTGTTACTCAGGCAAACTCTGTGATTTATAAGGAAATTTTCAGAACCTGCAATCCAGAAACCTGTTTAAGCTTCCAGTATCCATGAAGTGTTTGTTCCGAGAGAAGCATGTCACTTATTCAAATGTAAACCAGGCCAATGGATGCTAGGAAAATGCCCCCACATCACCTCTGCCAAGGTGACCGGTATGTTGGAAGTTAAATTAGGGCAAGAGTTTGTCCCTACTACCAGGTTTTTAAAAGAGCTGGACATTTTTGAACATAGTAACTCTCTTCCTCCTTTATCCTCGCTTCTTTTCCACACTTAAATCTGCACTGGGAAAGAATCATGTTTGGTAATTTTAGCATTTCTCTTAAGAAAAGTTCAAAGGAGGTGTGGAGTAAATGTTGTGAGAAGGAAACCTGAACCCAAAGTTAGTGTAATAAGTCCAAGTTGCAGACATATCAAGAAAGTTAGCAATGCCAGAAATAAACACAGTTGAGCGTAAATCAACAGAGAACGTGGATGGAAATTTCGCTGTGGGTATCACTGGGAACAGGAATAAAACAAGCAGATGGTAATATTGGAGTCAAAGAGGAAGCAGAAAAAGAAAATATAAAAAGAGGAATGAACGATGTAACAGCTTTTCATAGTATAAAAGAAATTTTGAATTGTTTTCTAATTAGCAAGAGTTAAGATAAGAATCATGATGAAAATAACCCACTCATGGAAAGATTATATAAATGCACAAAAGAATGTTAGGGTTAAAAATGGGGCTCAGGAAAATTCTAGAAAGCAAGTACATATATATTTGCCTAGCTCAAACCCCTGCTGCCTCAAATTAGTGACAAAACTGAATATATCAAAATCTAACTTGGATTTGATGAGATATAAAACAGTCTACAGCTAGATTTAATTTAAGCACACCCAGCAAATCAGAAACAAGATATAAAGCAAAGTTCAAAGGTATAAGTTTTCAAAACATATTATTTAATGAGTTTTTCCAGTCCTTACTAGCTAATATTAAGATTCTTTGTCAATATCTCATATTCAATTTTAGCCATTTTTTTTTTTTACAATTGGAGATATGTATTATCTAAATTGTCATGTTTTGCAAAAGCACTACAATGGGTGTTGCCTTTGTTTTTGTATGAATTGTGTCAGCGGCATACACTATGTGTGCACCGTGCTCTTAGCAGAGACTGGGTGCTGTTGAGGCCAAGGCAGTGGGGAGCACATGACCGTGGCCTCAAGTGTCTTGGGCTAGTAAAGCCACTGAAATTACTCTGTGCACATGTCTTCAGATTTACACCAAGACATGTATTTCACATGAAAATCTCTAAACGGAGGTGCCTGGGTGGCTCAGTCGGTTAAGCCTCTGCCTTCGGCTCAGGTTATGATCTCAGGGTCCTGGGATTGAGCCCCACATCGGGCTCTCTGCTCAGCAGGGAGCCTGCTTCCCCCTCTCTCTCTGCCTGCCTCTCTGCCTACTTGTATCTTTCTCTGTCAAATAAATAAATAAAATCTTAAAAAAAAAAATCTCTGAATGTTTCCATTTCAAATGATAAGCAATGCCGTTCGTTTGTATTTAAGAATCATTTCCTCTGAGACCTCCCTCCCTGACCCTCTAAATTGGGTTAATGTCATTCTCCCAGTTATTATGGAAGTCTTAACCTGAAAAGCATTCAACAGTATCTATTTGTTGGGCTTCATCTCTGCCATCTAACTGTCTTGTTCATTAGCATCACCCAAAGGATTCAGTAAGTGCCTCATGAATGAATGATTACATGACTGAAATGTAATAAATGAATAAATGAAGTAATAATTAAACTAGACTCTCCCAGGACAACAATGAGATCTGAAAAAAAAAAAGATAAATAAATTAGGCATTTGTTTGTGCCCACCTTTTTTTTCTATTTTCTTAGAAATGAAACACTGCTAATTTGGATTAAAAATTCATTTCAATTGGAATGACATGTTCAAATTTCTCAGCACCTTTGTATTACACTTTCTGGATAATCCAAGGGTCATGAATCCTTCTGTTCTCTTTTAAGAAAATGAAGAGTACAACTTTAACAATGAAAACTACTGCTTTAAAAATTTCTTACAATGGATATAATTAGATAGGTCAGTATGGCCTAAGCATAATGAATATTTTTTTAATTTAAATTTGACTAGCCAAGGTATAGTACCTCATTAGTTTTTGATATAGTATTCAAATGTGTAATAGTGTTACCCACAACGATGAAGAAAAGATAACTTTGCTGTGGGATATATGAACAAGTTTATACATCTTGAATACTTCTTGCAGGTTTTATTATGAAAATATTTTCTATCTTGAACAATGGATTAGTTGTCAGAAATCTGATATGTTCAGCAACAGAAAGAATCTTGATTTTCTGATGGAGGTGGATTTTCTGCACAACATTAGTCACAACTTGTTCTTATAAAAACACACAAGAAAGGGATAAGAGACATTCTTCCATAATATTGCAGGAAAGCAGGTTGAGAATTTAAAGATTAATTACCTCATTGTTTTACAAATATACCATAATTAACTGAGCTGCTCAGTTTAAATTACTAATTGGGGGATTTCTATCACAGATTTAAGCTCCTCTTTTTCTCGAGAATGTTCCTTTCTAAACCCTGTTGTTAGACATTGGTCTCATTAAGTTACCACTTCATTCATTACAGCTGCTACTTCATAATCTCTTTATTCATAAAGAATCCCATCCAGCACAGGCATTTTCTATGTTTTGTAATCATTAATTCCTACCAGAAAGACCAACGAAGTTGGCAATAGCACAATGCTATGACTGCCCATACTTGGAAATGATGAGGTACGTTCCATAAAATGTAGACATACATGGGATTATTCATGGAGTGGCTTGTGTTTCGGAAGTAGGAAACCCTAGCAACACCAATTACAGCTCCTTTCTTAAAGCTATCTGTATTAAAAAATCTTTCTGAATTCTCATAATGTCACTTTGAATGTATCCATTCTTCTGGGTTTTCATCTTAGTTAACGTTACACCAAATTAGGTGGCTTTTCTGTAGTTTTGAGGTTTATTTTTTGAGAAGTCATTCTACTTTCAAGTAAGAGAAAGGTCTGTTGAAAAATAAAAATAAAACACACAAAAATTTTCTCTTTGCTCAATGAGAATTTAACAATGATTTCATCGGTCCATGACGCTAAGATTTATTTATCTGTTAGCAACTGACACAAGAACTGAAGCAGAATATTAAGCCAAGTAGCAGGGTCTTTGTTAGAAGAACAAGAAAAATGCTTGAGAGATCCATTTATGGGGGCTCCACGTTGGTCAGCAGTGAAATGTGAATGCAACCGTCATATTAGAGGAATGAGTGGATATCTTTCCCCTCAGGGGATTTGGGAACTGTGCCAAATTTTTGAAGAGTCTTGGTTTTAGACAGCCATCTTTTTTCTTTTTTTCCAGAGGGCTGCCAAATATTTCTAACCTTTAAAGAATAACCAAGAAGATACGAGAGAAAAAAAAAAGTAAGCTAAACAAAGAACAGTACCATTCATAACTGCAAGTTTATAAAAGCTCAGCCTCCAATGATCAAGAATGCTCTTACATCTCATCTTATAATGTGATGATAACAATTACAAGCTACAGTGTGTCATTCACAGTCGCACACTGGGCAGGACAGAAATGGAGGCCAAATGAGATGTTCCTCTTGTTGGAGATCATGGCCCCTCGGTGGTCTGCTGAGTTCCCTCGGGCTTCACCACCACACTCTTGGCTCTTCAAAGACTTCTGTCCATCTCAGAAATCCAAAATCCAAAGTAAGAGCCTTAAAACAACAGCAATCATGAGAACAAAACAAACTGTCCTGTTTTGACACAGGAAATGGAAAGGATTCTACACTCCTTCAAATTTAGCCATATCCAGACTTAGTCCATGAGGAAGTCTAATTCCTTTCTGTCAGATAAGTCCTCAGTTGTGCTCCTGAGAAGTATGGGTTAAATTCTTATCTCTGGTTTTTATAATAGGCCATGGTGAAGACTGTGTGTGTGTCTATAGAAGATACTATATGTAATGAGTACAAGGTCTTATAGGATTTACGTTCCAGTTCTTTAAAGTCAAGACTTTTTTTAAACTGAACTTTGTATTTGGAGATAAGTATAGATCCACATGCAGTTGTAACAGATCTCAGGTACCTTTTATCCAGTTTCCTGCAATGGTAATATCTGGCAAATCTATAGTATAATATCAAGTCCCAGATATCAGTGTTGATGCAGTCAAGACACAGAATATTTCTGTCACCACAAAGATCCCTCCCTTTTATCCTTCCCTCCCCCACCCCCCTTAACTTTGGCAACCACTAATATATTTCTCTATAATTTTGTCATTTAAGAATGTGATGTTAACAGAATCATATGTATTTGTTACATATATGATAATTATAACATATATAAAAGGTTACATATTGCATATATTTGTTATATATATGTGTAATGTATATAATACATATTATATATATAAAATACACATAAGTAATACATAACTCTTCTAGGACTGGCTTTTTTCCCTTAGCATAATTCTTTGGAGATGCTACCAGATTGATGAGTATATCAGTGGTGCCTTCTTTTTTAATGCTGAGTAATATTCTGTGGTCTAGATGCACTGCAGCTTGTATACTCACTCACCCATTGAAGGACATCTGGGTTGTTTCCAGGTTTGGGCTATTATGAATAAAACTGCTATAAATATTCGTGTATAGGATTTTATGCGAACATAAGTCTTCATTGTTCTGGGACAAATGCCCAGGAGAGCAAATGCTGGTTCATATGGTAGTTATATATTCAGTATTTTAAGAAACTGCCACACTGTTTTCCAGAATGGCTGTGCCATTTTATATTCCTACCAGCAACGTCTCAGCAACCCAGTTTCTCTGCATTCTCATCAACATTTGGTTATGTCATTATTTTATTTTAGCCATACTAATAGGTGTATAGATAGCTCATGGCTGTAATTTGATTTTCCCTAGTAACTAGCAATGTTGAACACCTTTTCATGTTTTTATTTGCCATCTGTAAATCCTTTTCAGTGAAATGTCTATTCATGCCTTTTAACTATTTTCTTTCTAATTGGATCATTTGTTTTCATACTGTTGAGTTTTGAGTTTTCTTTATGTATTATAGAACCTGTCATTTGTCAAATATTTAGTTTGCAAAATTTTTCTCCCAATGTATAAGCTTGTCTTTTCATTCTCTTGAGTGTTTTGCAAAGTAAAACTTTTAAATTTTGATGCAGTCCAATTTATCGATTTTTTTCTTTAATTGATTGTGCTTTTTGTATCAAACCTAAGAATTTTGCTTAGCTGTGGGTTCTAAGACTTTCTCCTCTTTTTTTTTCCCCAAAAAGTTTTAAATAGAATGATTCATTTTGAGTTGATTTTTGTGTAAAGTGTGAAGTCGGATCACAATTCCTTTATTTGCCTGTGGATGTCCAGTGCTCCAGCACCATTTGATGAAAGGCTACCCTTTGCCTCTGCTGAATCACTTCTGCACCTTTGTAGAAGAATCAGTTGGGATATTTGTGAAGGCCTATGTCTGAGTTCTCTATTCTGTCCCGTTTATTTATGCATCTAACCTCTGCCAATATCACACAGTGTTGATTATTTTAGCTATGTAATAAGTCTTGAAACCAAATTCCAGAAAGATATTACATAGAATAGTATCAAAGCCATTGTAGATATCAAATACTCATTATATGTGTGTGTGTGTGTGTGTCAGTGTGTGTGTGTGTGTGTGTGTGTGTGTGTGGCCTTGTCTCAGGGCAACATTACTTATATTCCTGAGGATACTTTACATTTTTGTTTGGATTAAGCCAGACTATCAGACTATCAGAGAACCTGAGATCATCCCTCATATTATTCTTCAGTGTGGTATGTCTTGTCCTCATGCTGGAAAGTGGATCATTTCCTTTGTTGGTGCTCTGCTAGTGGTAACACCACTACCCTTATGGTTCTCCACTTTCCACTCTGCCACTCTGCACTCACTTTGGGGTGAGAAGGCATTGTTATCATTTGTTTCCAAGTCTTTGTTCCTCTACTTTCTTATGCAGAAGTTTCTCCTTTGATGCTTATATTTCCCAAATGTATTATCATCTCACCTTGTTTTTGTGATTGGCCAATTTCCTGGTTGCTTCTCTCAGTCATTAAAGATGTGAATGTCTGGTTCAAGATCTCCACCCAAGGTCATGAGTCCCTTGAGCACCCTGGCTTTGTATTCAATCTAGTCATCAAAGTTATGGCAGCCACTTGTATGTGACCATCACATTCTCTTTTCCCCCACCTTTCTCTCACTTCACACTTATTCTTCAGCTATGGGAAGCCTTCTTATTTCTTAGAGGCCCAATATGCCTCTGTTACTTTTCTATGTGTTTCCTACCATATTCACCCCTTTTCCTATTCAACTCAAATTCCGTGTTATTACTTCAGTTATACCTGTAACAAATTCTCAGATCTTTTCCCATTGCCCATCAATTTCACTTCTACATGGTAAATCCCTTTTGGGGATTAGTTCAGCTGTATAGCTCCACACACATTTGCTACTGGTGCACTACTAAGGAAGAATCACGCAGATATTCAGGAAGATATCACTACAGATCCACATTTCTATTCCTCCCCAGGGTTCTGATTCTATTTGGAACCCTTAGTCATCATTTTCTCTCATCCTCCAAAGGGGTATTTCATACCTCCCCAGGCCTCTGAACATCCCACTTCCCCCTGTATGACATCACCTCTTCATAGATAAGTCTTCAGACGAAAACCCTGCCAACTTTCTGCCACCAAATTAACATATGGACCCAGACTACACCATCTTCCTTCACTCATTTTTAAATGGAAGAGAAGAAGCTTCTTTCTCAAAATACAACTCTTTATCCTTGCTCTGCATCAGACCTCTTTCACCTCATTCAGGAATAGCATTCTGTGAATTGTTTCTTCCAACTCCTCTCTGTATTTTCATCTTTCTTTACTAACATACTCTGTACACATGTATGTAACACTTCATTTCTCTGTCATCTTAAAAACAAAAACAAACCTATCTTTGACCCCACATTCCCTTCCACTACTGTCCTCTGTCCTTTCTGTCACAACCAAACCAATTGTGATGGTTCCCAGAGTTACCCACTTCATACTCTCACCTCCTATTCATTCCTCAATCAAACTCAGTTTTGCTTCTCTTCCCAGGACTTTACTGATACAGTTTTTCCCAAAAAAGCACCTCACACTTTTTGTTGCTGATCTGATGGAAATACTTTATTTAGTGTATGATGGCCATCTTTGTGAATTGTTGACCAGTCCTTCTTTATAAAAACATTCTCCTCTCTTGGCTTCCTTAGTACCATGCTCTCCTGATTTTTCTCCTCCCATGGAAATGTTTATTATTTGTCACTCCTCTGCAAATCTCTGAAATATTGATGGTCCTCAAGCTTTCTACCTGAGACTTTCCATTCTTCTTCTATTGCAGAGACATACTGGCAATACAATTCCTCTAGTCTCCTAGCTACAAACTTGGTCCTCTCATCATTACTTCTGCCGTCAGCACTCAGGGTTAGCTTCATGAGCAAATGAAGCAAATGGCTCCCTTTTGCAGTCAGGCAGGCACTTGTTCTTTTTTTTTTTTTTTTTTAATATTTTATTTATTTGACAGAGAGAGAGAGAGAGATCACAAGCAGGCAGAGAGGCAGGCAGAGAGAGAGAGAGAGAGAGAGAGAGAGGAAAGCAGGCTCTCCGCTCAGCGGAGAGCCCGATGCGGGACTCGATCCCAGGACCCTGGGATCATGACCTGAGCTGAAGGCAGAGGCTTAACCCACTGAGCCACCCAGGTGCCCCAGGCCCTTGCTCTTGCTTAGAAGGTCCACATGTTTGGTTTCACTGTCTGCTATTGCCGTTTTAAAATTCTTCATTGTTGAACAAAAGGCCTCATGTTTTCATTTTGCACTAAGCCCTGAAAATTGCATGGCCAGGCTTGCCTACACTCTGTACATTGAAAGTCTTAATGATTCAACTTGCTAAATGTTCCCTGAATCACCATTTTCTCAGCCCCACTGTTCTTCTGAATGGCCTTCTTTATCCTTTGCCACGATGGTTGCAACAGTTGTGCCTGGACCCTCTTTCCAATCTTACTCATCTTTAATTTAATTCTAGGAAATAAAATAGGAAAAGAAAAATAAAACTTTGGGTGAAGTCAGTACCTAAAAGGCAAATCACAAATTCTTTTAATACTTAATTTCAGCTAAGCCAGCTTTTGGCTATGAGCCTTTCTTATAGCTGATGCAGAAGGAGTAACTCTACTTCACATTTTTTGACTGCTGTATAGTATCCCATCATATAAACATACTAAAATCTATTCTCTTAATGATGAACAATTAATGTTCTCTTAATGATGAACACATTCTCTTAATGTTGAAACACGTAGGTGTTTCCAGTATTTGGATAGTTCCCAGTCATCTGATATCTGTAGATAATGTACTAAATAGCTTCATTCATGTCTCTCTATGTACCACATATAAGAGCTTCTTCAAGAGAATTTCTGGGAAAACAGTCCAACAGTTTCAGCTTCGCTATAGCATAAAATCCCTTTCATAGTAGTTAGAGCAATTTACATTCCCACCAGCAGTATAGATTTACTGTGACTCGTTATCTGCCAAGCTTGGTATTGGCAGGATCAATGTAATAGACATGCTTGCTCTACCATTTTGCTTCATTTTACATTCCTCTGATGACTAGAGAGGATGGCCAACTTTCATATATTTATCAGAATATTAGATTTCTTTTTTTTGATACCCATTCTTTCTACTTTTTGCTACTTATAGATTTGTGAGAATTCTGCACATTCTAGATATGAATGTTTTTTCAATTATTTACATAAAAACTTCATTCTTCCAGTTACTTGTCTCTGCATTTGGCTATGTTGCCTTTGGTTGTACATAGTTTTAAAAACTCATTCTTGCTCAATTTATTGATCTTTTTTTCTTGGTGTTCACTTTTTATATCTTATTAAAACAATAAAATAAGTAAATAATGAAAAAAATCACCTTCCCTAATCCAAGATCATAGGCATATCCTTCTACATTATCATCTACATATTGAAAGGGCTGCTTTTCATGTATGGATTTTAGCCATATAGAATTCATTTTAATAAGGTTGTAATATATGAATCTTATTTACTTTGTAGTATTATTTTCCCACTGATTAAGAATGACACTAGTGTCATATAGCTTGTTCACATATTTACATGAATTCTGACCTCTCCTTATCAAATTTCTAACTGCTAGAGATTGACTCCTTAATTACTCTCTCTGTTTTTAGCTTTATAAAAATTATTTTGTAAACATGACTCCTTCCTCCTTTTCCTCCACCTTTTCTTTCTTTGATTTTTAATTCTTTCCCCCCTTTGTCTTAGTTATAATCATCTTTAATATTTCTTATTTTTCCTCATGAACTAGGGCTTAGTGGTCAAGTTTCATAAAAAATACCTTTTTTGGTAATTTGACTAAAATCTGTAGGTTAGTTTGTGTACAACTGACATCTTTAAAATATTTACTCCTATCCCCCACTGCTACCACAATATAACAAAATGATATCTATCTCTATTTATCTTGAATTTTTATGTCCAATAACTTTTTATAGTTTTATCTACAAAGGTCTTGAACAACTTTTGTTAAATGTGTTCCTAAATGCCATATGGTTTTTGTTGATAATACCAATCACATGTTATTCTATTCTATTATTTGTTCTCCTCTTATAAAAACTCTCCACTATTTTCAAATAAATAGCATCTTTCTCTCCAATTTAAAAACTTTAGCTTTAGTTAAAACCTCTAGAGCAATATTAAATAATAGGAATGATCCCTGACTTGAATACTACTGTATCTAAAATTTTATCAGGAAAGAGCAACTTTCAACAAAATTTTTTTTTAAAGTTTAAAGACTCTCTTATGTAGTTTGTTAATAACTCTTGTCATGAGTGTGAACTAAATTTTTAACTGCTTTTTTCTGCATTTATTGTGTTGAACCTACGGTTTCCTTCACTTAACCTATAATATGACAATGGTAATAATAAATTTCCTGTCATACCAACATTGCATTTTTGTGATGAATTCCATTTGTTCATGCAATATTTTCTCTAAATACCTGCTACATTCACTATTCTTTCTCCTCTTTGTGAAATTGTTGGAAATATGTTCATGAGTAAAACTGCTCTAGATTTTTACTATATTTTCCTTGTATTTGTTAGGAAGGTTAAATTTACCTCATAGAATAAGCTACATAATTTTCTTTTTCTATGTTCTCTGAGCAGTTTGCCTGGATGTTTTCTTAGAAATCATCTACAGAAACTTCTAGTTTTGCCATTTGAAGGAAGGATCAGGAGAGACTAGAACAGAAATTTATTTTCTTTAAAAATTATTGACTTAAGTTTAAAAACAATACATTGGGACAATTTTGGTAAGGTTTATTTTTCTAGATAATAGTTTATTTCATCTATATTTTCAAAATTTTGGTATGTTGTGTATAATGCTTTTCTCATTTAAAATCTTTCTCTGTTCAATGATTCATTAGTTGCATATAACCCCCAATGCTCATCACAACATGTGCCCTCCTTAATACTATCAACCAAGTATTGTTAATTTGTTCATTTCCTGACTGATCCTGAATTTCCTTTGCTCATTCTGTTCAGATTATCATCTATTTTTAATCCTTTCAGATAAAAGTCTAAACATCTATATTACCTATATATTTTTCTAACAAAGTAGAACAGTATTTATTCCTTCTATTCTTCACCCCGAACTACGGAAACTTTTGCTATTTAACTCTTCTCCTCTTCTTATTTCTTCTTATCATTATGTGCAACTTGAATATTTCTATGATCTATAAGTAATTAAATTTGGTAAGATTTTTTTTTAAATCATAGGGGCACCTGGGTGGCTCAGTAGGTTAAGCCTCTGCCTTTGGCTCAGGTCTTGATCTCGGAGTCCTGGGATCGAGCCCTGCATCGGGCTCTCTGCTCAGCAGGGAGTCTGCTTCTCCCCACTCTCTCTGCCTGCCTCTGCCTACTTGTGATCTCTGTTCATATAAAGAAACAAAATCTTTAAAAAAATTTAAAAATTAAAAAAGATTTTTTAAATCATTGTTCTTTATTCACTATTGTCTCTGACATTGTATGTACATTCAGTTCTTTTTAACCAGTTTGTTTCTTGGCAAAATATACCTTTGGAGCACTTTTAATAAGTATGTGTCATTTTTAAAGTCTTAGAAGTCTGTGTTATTTTTAAAGTCTTAGAAGTCTTCTATATACTTAGAAGTATATATATATATATGTACATATATATATGTGTACACACATACATATATATGATCTTTATTCTGTATTACCTGTCAATGATAATATAGATGGGTATAGAATTGAAGTTGATATTGTTTTTCTCTCAGTAATTTGAAAGCTATCCTCACTTCCCTATGGCCTATACTGTTGATCATTAGAATAATTGCCATTGTTATATAGGTAATTAGTCTTACTTTAACTTTTTTCCCCTTCTATTTAGGTATGGATTTTGTTTTTAAGTCTTGCATGGAACTTGGAATGGATGATCAATCTAAGAGCTCTGTATCTTTCTTCATTCTGAAAAATTCTCGCCTCTTAGTCATTATCAATAAACATGGCTTGGGGCCCACGTCCTCTGCTCTTTGTGTTCCTCTGTTCTTAACTAGAATTTGATTTATCCTGGAGCTTTATCTGTCTTCCACTTTACTTAACAGCTCTTTCACATGTTCAAAAATCTATGTCTTTTTGGAACACATTCTGAGTAGGTGTCATACATAGTACTGTCTTTTAATTCCCTACTTCTTGGAATGTTTTGGAAGTTGGATTTATAGGCAGAACTTATCTAGGAGTACCTTTGCTTTTCTTCCTCTCTCTCTCTTTCTTCACACACACATACATGTACACGCACACAAACACACACACTCTCTTCACTTACCTTTCTGGAAATTGCAGTTGTACACATCTCCCTCAGGAATCCCACTCCTGTCTTATTTTATGAAGGTGTAGAACTCCTACACTGAATTAATAATGGGGACATAACTGATCCTGTTGCTGTGGCATCAGGTGTCTCATTTTAGTTCCTAGAAAACAGACTGAGGCAGTGTTTTCATGCCTTCCTAGACATACAATTTAGTATAAATCATAAGTTAGCATACATCAAAGCCTCAGCTAACATAAGCTAAGCTAAACTAGAATACTTTGATCAATTACTCCTTTCTTCATTCATTTAACCAAAGTGAATCATAGCTGTTTAGGTGTAATTGCACTAGGAGGATCCTCCAATCATTGATCGTGCAGAACTTGCCACCATATTTCTGCTGGCCTTTTACCAAGAACCTCAATATGACTCCTGTATTTTTTGGTGTTTTTATGTTTGTTGTTTTTTAAGGAAGTCACATTTTACTATGGGAGAAAAACAATAAGTGTACAACTATGGAAATACAAATACAGAAATGCAATATTACAGTTACACACTAGAGTATAGACATTAAACCCAACTTGGAGGTAAGTTTGAGGAGTGCTTAATGAAATGTCTCAAGATAGTAATAATTCAACACTGAAATTTCACTTCTTTGTTAAAGTTGGTTATTTTCTCACACAAGTCCTTCAACATGGAAAGCAAGGAAGCCAAAGTAAATTAAAGCTAAAAGTGAAAGACTTAAAACTAAACTACTCACTATTCTGGCCATGTACAGAAAAGTGTTGCCCATTCCTACTGTAGGGTAATTGTTGTGCCTCCTGGAAGTGGTCCTCCGAAGGGAGAATGTGTTCCAAGCATCTGATGGTATGCTTGCACAGGATTGTTCATACCCCATGTGAAAAAGGAGACATCAAGAGAGGCACAGGACACTTTTGCACCTACTTTCAGTCTGATTTCACACTATCCTGCACATGGAATGTCAGACTTAAAAGGGACCTTCAAGTCTGCCTTCATTCTACAAGAACCAAGAGGTAGAATATATCCAAGTTAGTGGAAGAGCCAATACTTTAAAACTTGGACTCAGAAGAGTAAATGAAACAAACTCCAGAATCATCTAACACTTATATTAAGGACTTTATTTTGGGTTAAAAGAAATATTAACTCAAAGGATTAAGCACAGAGCCTGGAAATAGCCATTTTTTACATGAATATGTGGATAAATGCTTACTTAGAACCATTATGCTATACATTTTATTTAAAGAGCAAACTGCTGTGGTTGATGTGTGCCCCTTCCATTAGCAAAGCATGGGTCTGTTCTTCTCACTGTATGGGCTATATGGAAAAAAAGTTCCTGAACCCATAGGACAATAAACCTCAAATTTGGGGTGCCTGGGTGGCTCAGTCATTAAGCATCTACCTTTGGCTCCGGTCATGATCCCAGGTTCCCAGGATTGAGGCCCACATCGGGCTCCCTGCTCAGCAGGGAGTCTGCTTCTCCCTCTCCTACTCCCCCTGAGTGTATTCCCTCTCTCACTGTCTCTCTCTCTCTCTCTGTCAGGTTAACAAATAAAATCTTAAAAAAAAAACCCTCAAATTTATTTTATATGAACTTTGTCACATTTCATTTTGACCTCATGTCCCTTCAGGGCCATTTCACTACCAAGATATTGTCACCTTATATTTCTATTGCTAAAATTTCATGGAGGCATTATATCATGTTTTACATTGGTTACATTAATATTCTGCCTTCTTAGATTACTTATTGGTTGTTGTAAGATCCGTTTTATCATCTTAGTTCTTATTTTTGATCAAAGTGGCTCATCCCAGATATGTTCAACTGTTTGCTCAGTAAAAGTCTTTTGAAGTTATATCTAATAATTCAATGCACCAAGCTCCCTTAAATATCTATAATGAGCAAAAATATATAACACTTCAGTTAATGATTGTGTTGTTAACTTGATCCCTTTTTAAAAACTAAAAGAAAGTATTGTACATATATACGGTGAACTTACCTTAACATAAAGAGAACGTTGGGGTTTGCAATTTCCGCTATATCACACACAAATCTGCAGACTCCAAGAGGAGGTGTTGGGGCAGCAAATGAAAATGGCAGTCCCCAGCGGCATTTTCTTTTCCTTTGTGTACACAGTAGGCAGGTGTCATGATTAGACTTGACAGCTCAAGTTTGGAACTCCAAAGGGAAAGCCAAAGGACAAGGAGTCAGTGAGGTGGAAAGGAGAAACGGAGCTGAGGGAATATGGGAAGGGGCAGGGTCTGTGTGATATAACTTGGACCCAGGCCAGGAACTACTGTCAGGGCTTGGGTCCAAGCAAAGCTGGCGATGTTCTCTCTCCCGTGTCTGAACTCCTATGGATTGAAAGGGAGAAACAAATGATAGTGTGCATACTTTTGTATTCATATTTGAAGAGTTTGTCTGTTTGCTTTTTTGTTTTAATGACAATGATCATGATTACCTAAAATATGAGTTCTAGGACACAAGATTTATACCAAGGAGGAACTGAAATTCAGAAACTACATGTCACATTTTCATTTGGCTTTTATATAATGTGTATATAATAGTTCCTGATGGAATACAGATACAGTGAAAAAAAAAATCATCCAGAATACTTAAGGCCTGATCTTTACTGAATTTAAAACTTTTCTAACACTGGAATATAGTAAGCCTCAAAAGCATACAAAAATTAAAATTACCTTGTAAGGTATGCAATTTAAGTTTCGTTAAAAAAATAAATAAATCGTTTTTAAAATGTATCGTTAGACCTTTTACTCAACATAATATATCATAAAATCAGGTATATGTACTAAGTATCCATAATCTTCAATCATTTGAAAACAAATGGGCTTATCAATAGGAGAAAATAATGCAATAAATCAGTTGATACAAACCAATGTGTTCTTTTTTAAATTATTTTAGAACATGTTAGTACTCATTTTTAAGTTTGTTTATTTTATTATTTTTTAATAATCTCTACACCCAATGGAGGATTGGGGTGTTTGAACTCACAACCCTAAGATCAAGAGTTGTATGTTTTTCCAATTGAGCCAGCCAGGAACCCCACAAACCAATATGTTCTAATGGCCAATTATTTCACTGGAAATTGGAATTTGCATTAGACACTAATTTTTGTTAAAAAATGCAATAATTTTAAAAATAACCATCTATTTATTCACAGTCAATAGTTTTTGCTATACAGGTGGATTGTGGCAAAATCATATCATCAGGATTGGAATCTGTAGGAACCAAAGGAAGAGAAAGAAAGTTTTTTAGAAAAGATTCATCTATGGCATCAGCTTCATATCGCTATGGCTTTCTCCTTCTGACTTCTATTTTCACCTATTCATGCAAAGAATCATCTTCTTAACAGCAAATACCTACATACCATGAGATTGATTAGCTGTTTTTAAGGTGAAGTAATTTTGTTCCCTTGGTTATTACCCTCATTCTGCTGAATGTTACATACAGGGTCACTACCCAGTCATTTACAGCCTGGTCATTCACAGCATCACCACGCGTGAATTCATCATTACACTGGCACAATATCACCAACCATCAGACCATCCTCACATCATCAGAACACAACCACACCATCAAAATTTGTTATAAAAAGAGATATTTATGGAACAATTATGTATGTTTCCTAAAAATTTAGACTAATATAGATAAATGATCTACTGTTCTCCGAGCATTAGTAACACAGAAATTGTGGTCTGATACTTGAGATTCAGTTAATACTTTAACAAGAATTAATAAGAATGGTATATGTGAGGGGAGTAGCAAGAGAGAATGTCAGATAATAGAAAATATCACGGAAAGAATAAAATTGACTCTCAGGGAAGCTGGAATCACACCAACAATAAATGTTGCCAATTTCCTAATGTTATCATTCTAGGTACCCTAATGTGCCTCTCTGTATAATTTAGACATATTACTGCTGAATCCAATCTCAAGAGCCACTTGTTTGCCTGTGTTTTGTGAATGGCCCGGGAAGTCTACATCCTGTCACTGCTTAAGGTCACCTTCCTTTAATTACTTTAGTACCTGCTAAGTTTCTCCCCAGATTTGATCCAGTTGTTGAACCCTACTAGATCCAAAGTCAGGCCTATTGGTGATACCACAAGTGCTCTGGAACTGAAGTCCCCATCTTGACATTACAGGCTCACTTTCAGATTCAACAGATGAATTTTTCAGAATCTAGTCATTTTAAATATTATTCTGCCTCAGAATAATTAGGTGTCCATTTTCTATAGGCTGTTTTGTTATCAGGAATTTGAGCAAGAAATCAACTACTCTACGTTAAAGCTATAAAATTATTTTAATCTGTAATTAAAGTATAGTTAAAGAAACTAAGAAATTATTAAGAATGCTTTTAAAGGTACATAAATTGCATATAACTTGCTAGAAAAATCTAATAATAATCAAACCATTATTATATGAAGCATACTCTTTGTACTCTTTTCTTTGAAATGTTGATTTCACAAAACAAAACAAAACAAAATCCCATTGGATTCGCGGGGGTGGGGGGAATTTCTTCCTAACTTGGAGTTTGTATGAGATGGAATGTTTCAGTGAGTAGGAAGTGAAAAATTTTAGAAAAATATCATCAGCATGATTTCCTGAGTTTCTTTCTTTGCCTGATTCAAACATTTCCCCACGCCCTTCTGTTCGATCATCTGATGTAATATATAAACCTCCAGCATATGTGTAAACATGCCTCCAAAGAATATTAAGGTAATTATTTTTCCAGGGCTGAACTTGAGTTGTTTACTGGCCTGTGTTTGTACACAACCTGAACTGTGTCCTGACCCCTAATGGCAGTCTCTGTTCCCAGTTCCCAAATCAGCCAGTGCTGAAAGTACCCACTGAGAACCTAGTTGCTACATCATATGTACCCTCGTGTCCACACCCCTTTGGTTTTAAAATCACTAATTACTCTAAGTTTTATCATACCCCTTCTCTTGATCTGCACATGCATCAATTTGCCTGGCTTGCTCCTGGACTGTGTCACCCCAAAGCACAAACTTGAGCCTTCACAAATGCAGTACCCCACAGTTAATATTTGTTCGGTAGTCTGTAAGTCACTAAATGTATGAGCAGATACACAAAATGGCCTGTACCTATTTCCCTATTCGATGCATTTACTCACCATAAAACTTCCATGACAACCCATAGCTGCTTATGTACTTTGGGAATAGCAAACCCCTAAAAGCCGTGATTCTACACGGCTTAAATATCAGGTAATGTTGAGAATCAACCTTCCTAGAGTGAAATTAAGGAATGGTTCAAATGTTATTGTTTATGAAGTGTTGTTTATAAATCTGGAAGTACATACAGAAAAGAATCTAACTCAGGACACAACCAAACTGACTTGGTGATCCTAAGACTAAGAGCAAAATTATAAATAGAAAGACAAGCTGTTTGATCTTTAGTCCTCAGTTGTACTTCCTTATTAGAAAATTACATGTCCTGAATATTTGACATACCAATATTCTTTCTTAGTTGAAAAATTAGATTTATATATATAGAGATTTTTTAATCATTCCAAACAACTAAAATATTACAAATGAATGCACAACTGTAAATAGAAATAAAATAAAACAAACCACTTTAATTAAAGCCATTTCCCTAACAGTTTCTACTTGGGAAGATAAGTCATTTGGCATTGCTTGGGAATCACACCTCAGTTAAGTAAAAGGAATGATATTAGTTTAGATGGCTCAGAATTGCCTTGGGCACTTAAATAAATGTCTTTGGGGATATACATGTGCTTGGTACATTTGTTTATCTAATATATAAAACTTCTCTGTTTAAATAGAAAATGGTCACACACTGTTTCTTTTTATCTTGTAAGGCAGAAAAATGACATGTGAGGCATAGCCTTGAAAAAAAAGTCAATGTATAAGTGAATAAACACTCTTATCTTCAACACTGCAATGGAGAGTCAAATCAGCGTGGAGGTGCAAGGTGATATTCTCTTTGACACTGGAAATTATTCATCAAGTGTACTCTTAAATTTATAATTGTTTTCTGTGTTTAAAAGATTTTTCTGTGAAGGTGTTAGCTAATCTATCTGACTGATTTGATAATGGAAGTGAATGAATTACCTCTTCCCATCTTTGGCCCCAAGCAACTCTACTTCTACAAACAAAAGTACCTAAATGTATGTTAGTTCTTGAAAACAAAACAGAGAAGCTAGGATTTAAGACTACATTCTCAAGTCTGAGAAATTGTCTTTGTCTACAGGAGCCTAATGGATACAATGACTGAATGTAAGTGGAATCCTGGACAGAATCCTGGAACACAGCATTTGGTAAAAACTAGGGAAATATGAATAAACTATGGGCATCAGTTAATAATAATTCATCAATATTGGTTAATTAACTGTGACAAATGTCCCATGGTGATATAAGATGTTAATAAGAGGGGAAAATGAGCATGGGGTATATGGAAATGCAGTATGACCTGCACAACTTGTCTATAAATATAAACCAAAATCGATTCTAACATGGAAATTACTTAAAAAGTCTTTCTACAACATCAAGTTCTCTTCTGAAATAGGGATTTGCTCTTACTGACTGAATTATTTTGACCCAGATGAAGTATTTTTAAGTCCTAGTTATCCTATAGTCTGTAGTTACACTACAATCAAAATTAGTCTGAATATATGTGTGCAATCTAATTAAGAGAGAGAGTTGAACCTATGACAAAATGTCTCCCACCTTTGGTTTTATAAAACAATGTAATGTTCTATGCTTACTTTCATGTGATTAATAAAACACCTAGGTGAAACTGAGTTGATAAAATATACCAAGATTATAAATCATTATTAGTTGTTAAAATAATTGATAATCAAATTTAGGATTAGACAAAATATCTCTTCCAAGGCCACCTGCTGGCTCAGTCGATAAGAACATATGATTCTTGATCTCAAGGTTGTTGAGTTTGAGCCCCTCATTGGGTGGAGAGATTATTTAAAAATAAAATTTTAAAAAAAATAGTCTTATCCGGGGAACCATTGCACTATGGAAATAGCTAATTTTTAACAGCGTTTTATGGTATTCATTAGAAGGGACAATAGGAGGGACTCACCATATTAAAGGAAAAGGGGGGAGTCCATGGCAATTAAAAGTATCTATGGCACAAAATAATTATAAATTGAACTACATTTGGAAAGATATATAAGGAAAACTTTCAATTGAACAGAAAAAGTATATGGCTTAGCAAATTCATACATGAACCAAGACTGCTTTTTAAGACAATGTCCTACAAACTGAACAATTGTAGGCATCAGAAATTACAAGAGCACCTCTGAGTCTTTTATCAAATGAACCTACAAACTTAGTCATTTCTTAAATGTTTCTCTCACTAATAAATCTTTACCAAAGCTGTGGATGATATAGGCGAAAACAATGTGTGTGTATGTGTGTGTGTATAATGTCCAAAATTAACAATTTAATCTAATCAAATTCATTGAAGTGAGGAGTCTGCATTTTTTTTATTTATAACGTATGCTTTCCATAGTATCTAATGGTATTATGTATGTCATGACCGCCTGTGTGCGCATGCGTAAAAGCAGGTCACGCGTAATGTAGCCTCATGAGATACACAGAGAAAGCTTTCAACCAAATGAATAAATCAGAGACCTTACGTGTTTATGCCCTTACCCTGCAGAGCTAGGTTATCATTTATGGGCTGTTTGGATTTCTTTTACCTTGCAACAGGGAGTAGAATTGTGTTAAATCGCCTATGTGGTTAGATTTGTGAAAAGAAGTTCTAAAGATTCCTTTAAAAAGTAAAATTTTTACTTAACTCACTACATTGACATAATTTTGAAGTGGATTTTTTCCCTTTGTGATAAACTTCTGACAGCAGTGGTTTCTTGTCAGCTTTCTGCAATGTGTCTGGCTCCTTAAAAAGGTTTATAACAAACAGGGGTCCGTGAAAAGGGTTACTTTTAAAAATCCAGCAGGGATAAATAGAAGCTTCCATAGGCTACCTCCACCTGATGGCCTGTTTTCAAAAGGAGAGAATCCTGACATCAACTTCACGGCACGCTGTGATTCCCAGGGCACAGACTGATCAGAATGTTTGGGGGAAAAGTGCATAAAGGTGAAATTTTGCCTGAAGGGCTTATTTAGAGTATGGAAGGAGGAACTAAATATTCCTGAACAGGCTGCACATATGGCATTCCCACTAATGGAAAGGGGAATCTTGAACATAAAGGAATGTGCATTGTTCAGCAAAGTTCCGGCAGGGTCCTTGGACCCTTTTGGGGTCCAAGAATCTGGCATTTCATGAACATCCCGAAACACAGTTCCATACAGGATAATGAAGCCCATTACGAAGGGAGTGATTTTTTTTTTTGGGGGGGGGTGGTTAGCTTCAATTTTTCTAAAAGATTTTTTTTATTTTGATTTAAATGATTTTCTTCATTTTAATGTATTTATGGTGAACTATGGCATCCCACATCTATTTATAGCATTTGCATATCAGTCTGAAAATGGGGATAGGATATATTTCTGAACCATGGAGACTGCCTTCAGATGATGGGTGACGTGTCTCGAATCCACGCCAATTTGTGACACAAAGTGCTCCTGGAAAGGCCAAAATGTTAAAAGACTATTGGAAAGCACACATATGGTTTTTGAAAGAAAAGGGAGAAAGAAACAGAACATTTCCATGCCCCAGCAGAGAAAGTCTCCAGCAGAAAGTACTTCATTTCAATAAAACTTCTCCAGCCAAACTGAAACCCGAGTTGAGGTTATTTGCAAGTGATGCCCGTAATCGCTATGCAGAGGGAGTGATTACTGGGGTTACTTGTCCCCCCACTATATGGTGCGGATCTTAAATGGCTCCTGGGGCAAATAAACCTCAGTTTACTTCGCTGTCAAGGGAGAAGAAGAGGCATCCAGCTTTGTGCTTTCATTGCTCCCTTGCATACCGAGCCCTTCCCCACTGCGCTTTCTTCAGACCTCGGTTGTATCTTTAAGTCATAATGGGACATAACAAATGAACTGAACCCCCTGAGGCCATGTAGCTCCTGCTCACACTCGTAATGATTTTAAAATGTGTGGCTGCATCTTGAGAAAGAACAGACCTTGACATAATATCCGTTATCAAACGCCGGTAATTGACACAGAGACAGGCTGCGCTTTACACTGGGTTATAATGAATCTGCTCCAGTGACCTCAAAGCCTGCACTTCTGAGCAATTCACTACTCAAGTCTTGATGCTTTGTCAACTACTTCAGGAGAAATGAATTACGAATGAGGTACTAATGACGTATTTCATCACCTGTTTACCTTCAGTGATCAGTTGCCCTCCTTTAATTTACCAGAAAGACATTTTTTTTGAAGCTACTGTCAGTTGGAATGGCCTCTTGTTTGAAGTGGTTATAAAGTAACACATACCTGACGAAACTTGGCTTTTCGGGCAGCCTACTGGTTCTGGTATTAAAGTTCTACAGAGAGAAAGAAAGAGAGAGAGAATGAGACCAAGAACGAGAGAGAATCAGGGTTTCCTAAAGAAGAGAAAAAAATTTGAATGCTCAGGATTTCTTCTATTAGTATGTTTTATATCTCAAATAGGGATTGCCAGTAAAGTTAATCCATCAGATATAAATTCTCCCAATTTAGAATCAACACCAAAGCAGAAATACCGTATCATCTGTGATGGCCTTCATTTCAGAAACCACATGTATGTGGGTGGTAGGATCACAGAGACATCATTATATCAAAGAAAGATAAAAAGAATGGAATTCAGATCCCAGCCCCATATGACATTAGTGACCACTTATCCTACTTCATTTTTAATTTCCTTATCCCTAAAATGGAGAAGCAAATGTCTTTCCCATCGGATTGTTGTGCAAATAATAAGACAAAATTAGAAAGTGGCTTTACCCGGTCTGGTACTGAGTAAGCGGCCGTAAATGTCATTTCCTCTCTCTTCCATTTTCACAGCTATTTATATTCAGCCTAATTTATTTCAAATCAATAGATACATGTGCTGCGGGGAGTAGAAAAACATCATTAAATAACCATAATAGCCAAACAGCTATTAAATAAGGTAGAAGAAAGAGAGCAATTTAAGAACTTTATTTGCTATTTACTTAAACTTTAGGTTTATTTTTTTCCATTCTTCATTCATTGTCGTATAAAAATATTACATTAAATGTCATAAAATCTAGTTTAATATATCCCAGTTTCTAATCTTAATGTAATTCCCCCCTGAGAAAATAACCATGACTTGCAATTACCTACCACACAGAATCTAAGCTCTACCTGGTTGATTGTGCAATGACTAAATGTATGGGTAGACAAGAAATTCACACGTGACAAAAACTCAACTCCAGTCAGCTTCGACTAGTAGGGAGTATGTTGGTCCCCTCACCTAAGAAGGGAGCAGATCTGCCTCAGGCATGGTGGGATTCAGGAATGCAGATGATTTCCTCAGGAACTTTTCCCTTCCTCAGCTGTAGGCTCTGTTTTCCATTTTCTCAGCTTCCCTTTTCTGGAGGCCCTCTCCACAGGGTGGCCAAGTTGACCACCAGCAATTCCAGGCTTACAATATCCCTCACAGCCAGCAAATCTGCTGAGAAGAATCATTTTTTTTCCCCCATGAAGTTCTAGCAAAAGCCTTGAGAAGGTTATGACTGGTCTAGCTGGACTTGTGCTCATTCTTGAACCAATCATTGTGGCCAGGTTGATATAGGACTCTCATAAGCCAAGCTAAGATTCTGTGGCCACTTCTGTTGTTACAAGGGAAGGGAGTCAAATACATCAAACACATAAAATGTTTTTTTACTAAAAGGATGCATTCAGTCGCAAGGAAACTGAATGAGAAATCCATTATACAGTTCCTCCTGCCAACTCTTGTCAAGCTCTTAAGCTGTCCTGGTCCATACATCCATTCTTACTTGGACACAGCTTCCCAGGGGCAGGGCATGATGGTCTTTGGCTCTAGGCATCCAGTGCACCACACAGCCTCCCTGAATCTTTCCTGAAATTTCCATTTTTATAGGCTGCCCTGGTCTCTCTTCCTGATTTCTCCTGCCTCTTTACACTGTAGACTCTGCATCTCTCTGACCAATGACTTCTTTGAACTCCGTGGCGGACTCCTGCACATGGCTGACCTTATTACACTACTTGATCCCTGTCACCCTAGTCACCTCAACTTACTCCATCAGGCCTGAATTCTAAGGAACCCACATAAACTTCCCCAAAACTACCCTCCACCTTCTTTCTTACTGCTGTCCAATGTCCAGAGGTATGTGTGTCCAAAGAGACTATGTTCTAAAATAGTCTTATTCTTTTTTACCTAAATTATTTTAAGTTCATTTTCTGTGACTTTTAATAGAGTCTAAACTAATACATTCTTTAATTTCTAGTTCTACTAGGTTGTTCATATTTTTCTACCCACCCCCACCCCTCACACACAAACTTTCTATTCCCTGACTATTGGGCTTTTCTATTACTTAGTGGGCCACAGAGTGATGGCAAAGTGGGAAATAATATGAACATGGTTTCAAGGACTAACTCGAATACTTTCAATCAGATGACTTCTTGCAAGTCACTTAACAAAGAATACTGAAGTACCCACAAAATGGAACACCATGCTCAGGGGGTTGGTGTGACACTCAGCTAAGGTATTGCATTTCTGCCAACTGCAAATATTTTTCAATATTATGTTTCAATGTTATATACCATTTATTGTTTAAATCACGTACTTGCTTTCATGATGACTTAGTTTTGCTTCTTCAACCAACAGAGATATATTTGAAAGAAAAGACCATGATTTATGAATTGTATACTGCTGACATAGCTTTAGGAACAAAGTAAATGCTCAATAAATATTTATTATATGGTTGGCTCTGGAATATAATTTAAGGAGAAATATTTGGCAATTTGATACTTTAAATTTGAATGTCAACCCCATTATTAGAATAATCTAACTCCAAAGTCAAACCTTATCATTAAGGCAACATGGAAGAAATGAACAGAATTCCATTTACATAAAACTGGCCAAAAAGTGTTCTTAATTCAGTTTAGCTTGAAGAATATGGAGAAAGAAAGGCAATTTCAATGCAAAAATAACTACCCAGTATGTCATTATAAAGCTGGGAATATGTGAGGAACCTGTAACTCATTTTGGATTCAATGAATAGATTATATTCACCCAAGCTTCTGTCCTTCTGCTGTGTCAAGCAAAGAAAACCAATGTGACAGACAGACAGAAGGCAGACACATTAACAAGATCTGAAAACATCCTTCACATGAATGAAAGTTTTGTTCTAGTTGTCCCTGATTTAAACTGCTTTCCTGTCTTGTGTTTCACAGGACATCCCAGCATCCTTGTAATAAACTTCCATATTTACTTAAGATAACTTGAACTGGATAAAAATAAGCTCTGATAAGTAGTTTAATGATGCCATTTCCAATATATGAAACAAATAGAAACTCCATCATTTTTCACCTTAGGAAGGAAAACAAAATATTAGGTTTATGGTATTTGGGTAAATATTAGGAAGAACAAGGTGAGGGAGATTTTACCTCTGTGTATAGTGGGCATTTACCAGAGGAGACAATAGAACTTTCCATGAACTAGGAAATAAATATCTTTTTGAATAGACTATTGTGGTTGAGTTCAGATTCCCAAACTGAACCCTCAGATTTGAACCAAATTCTGGCCTTGTTACATATTCGCCAGATCAACATTCACAAGCCACATAACCTCTCTGTGACTCCTTCTCCTCTTAGTAAATGCAAACAATAATAGAATCTATCCCATAGAGTGGCAGTTAAAAGCTGAAATGTACCTACCATGTGTATAACAGTGCCCTGCATATAGTCATATCCAATAGTTATAATTGTTGTTATTACTGTGGAAGTGAAGATTTTTGCAGAGTTGAGGTTATGATGACAGATTGATAAGTAAATGCTTGGTCAACATCTGGGTAGCTCCCATGTCAGCTCAGCTAAGCCTGAACTATTCTTCTTCTAGTGACCAGCCTTAGCAATGTATATCCCATTCCTGGCATGCAGCAGAAACTGCACTTGACCCCATTTCATCCATAGCATCCACTCAGTTTTGTCACTGCTGCCTATTGTCCTATACCATCTACATTCTTAGTCCTGGACAATGACTATTGACATTCTAATCTCAAGTACTGCACCATCAAGAACCACTAAAGAAGATTAAAGTATTTTTTTGCTAAACTTAACTCACTACAAGAGAAATATACACTGGTATATAATAGGAAGGTTTTTATCAAAGCCAAGTCAAACAACATATAGTAAAACACCCTGTCTAAATTATTCATTTATGACTTCAAGTTTCAATTAATGCAAGTACCCATTCTATAAATAGACAAATAGTGACCAAGTATTTACTAACCAGCCCATCAATTAAATCTACTTTTCACTTTCTATGATTGTTAGTCCCTATATACTGTATCCATCCCTATTTTTAAAGCATCATATATTATGGATACTAATGAAGCCCCAAATAATTCTTTCCCAAATAAGACTATTTCCACTGTTATCAAGACTAACCAAAGTTGGGGAGGATTGTAAAGAAAATTTAATTAAATCATTCCATTTTACTAGTTGCTAGTATCTCTTTTTTTTTTCTTTTAAGATTTTATTTATTTATTTGAGAGAGAGAGCACACAAGCCAGTGGGGCAGAGAGAGAGGGAGAGGGAAAAGCGGACTCCCCACCAAGCAGGGAGCTCATTGCAGGCTTGATTCCAGGACCCAGAGATCATGACATGAGCTGAAGGCAAACGCTTAACTGACTGAGCCACCCAGGCACCTCTAGTTGCTAGCATTTCTGGTTAAAAGAGTTGGGTGTGGCAGAATAGTGCAGTTAGAGCTAAAATAAAATCTAGAGCCTGTCTGTACATTTCATTTAATTATATTATTCTTTTTATTATGAACATGGGAAATTAGGTGTTAACTGGAGAAACTGAATCACAAAGAATGACCTCTAAATAAAAGAGCTTTTAAAAGCTCTAATTTGATGTCTTGGTTGACAGATGCTAAAAATAAAATAAAAACTAGGCTCCTTCAGGGGAAATATTAAAATATCATCTAGCCAGCAAAAGTACTCTTTAAAATAGCATGCCAATAACGCACTAATAAATTTACTTCTTAAATATTTCTTTCTTCTACAAATAAACAGTTAATGCACTCTTTTAAAAATAATTCTTATTATCAATTGACCTTGGAGCTCCTTTTTAATATATTTATGCACATTGGCATAGAGGGACCTTGTTCTGACAACGATTTTCAACTTACCTTAGACTCAACAAGGAAAGGTTCTCTAAAGAAAGAAGTATAGACTGTGGTCTGAAAATGACATGGTGGCATATTAACTTAGCTTTTGGGAAAAATATTACTAATTTTTGTCTTACTTATCATAGTGACATGCTAATATATTTCCCTTAAGTTGTGTGAAGCAAAACATTAATTCGGTGTTTTTTAACGCATTTCTTGTGTATATATGTTGGGCTGTCACTTGCTAAAGAGAGAAAATATTTTTTCTCCTTTCTAAATCTGTGTTAGATATTCTATATCGTGAGACAGACTTAGATTCTTGGACCTTTCAGAAGCCACTAAAACCCTTTGTCTGCTAATAGAGAAAATAACTTTCATTTCTTTGTATTCATTTACACGGTACATACAACTGCCTTCTTTAGAGCTACATCAAACACTGAGTGCAAACTTCTACTCTATTAGCTACAGTACAGGTTCTCTGGAGAGTGATAGGACCTAAACATCTTCAACAAAGTTCAGCAAACAGAATTCCATGCTGATTCGTGGTCATTACTTAGAAGAAATTAAATGAAATGGAAAGACTGAATTTGTCTTCCTAATCAGCCATCTCCTGCAGTTCCTCACTTCAGTATTTTGTAAAGAGATCTAATTTTGCCATGAAGCCTGACCATCGCCTCAATACATCAGTGATATTTTCCCCAGCAACCATTTCTATGAGCTTTTTAAAATTATTAGCTCCTTAACAGAATAAGGAAAATTGTGAAAACAATCAGAAATAGTTTAATATAAATTATACTTTAAATTCGATGAAAGCTTGTTCCTGATGACTTTGCACAAAACTTTTAACAAAACTTAACCAATTCTAGCATTGAAGTGGATACCAAATACACCTCTCTCATCCTTATGAGGTGGTTGTCTTAATCCTAGTCTATAGAGAAATAAATTATAAAAGCAAAGGGTTTGCACTTGTGAGATATTAATTCTGCCAATTTCACCTCTGTGCCCTAAAAAATTATTTATTTGGTTTCCAGATTTCTTATCCCACCTCTGCCCCATCTAAGTAAGACTGGACGAGATACATGATTGACAAATTTTTTAGCACATACCACTCTTCTCATTATCTTTTCTTTTCCTACAGCAGCTATATATTTAAGTGCTTTACTGCTTAAAGGCTTGTAGTGAGTTATTAATAATAAATACTATCTTTTTATTGATCAATAGTAGATAAAACCTAGCTACCTAACCAATCAGGGTTTCCTAAGAGAATGAAATAATCATTGTTATAATCAATAATCTGTATAATTTTAACCCAAAGCAAAAAGTCTTGATACTTTAAGTAGTCTAAACTGCATTAGCATGATGAAGTTGAGAAAACTTCCAACTCTGTGCTGGGAACTATTTCAACAGATGACCTTTCCCATTCTACCGCAAATGTTCAGTAATTCACAACCAACTTGAAAACATGTCATTATGACTACAAAGTATAAACCTGCCATGTCAACTTTAAAAGTGAAACATATTAGGCTATCTTATCAGTAAAAGGATCATATACAGATTTTTAGCTACTTTTTTCCTTTTTTATGGGTTCACTGTAGTATTGTTCTATTGTATTTCGGAAGGAAGACCTTGCAACCCACACTAAAGAGAATGTAACATTCTACTTGGCACACATATCAGGAATCAACCATCTTTATGGAACACCTTCAGGAACACATTGAGTTATGATAGTGTAACATTTGTCCTCGTACAAAGTATTTGGACAATAAAGACGCATCTATGTTTTTATCTATTATTATCTAATAATAGAGGGAAACAAATTGTCAGGGCCCATTAACTAAAACAGCGATTGCTTTGGGTTAAAGAGAGTCTGAACCTGCTTGGGTCATCAGGGAAGTTTGCATGCACGTGGCAGAATCAAATCACCAAGGACTGACTATTAGAATTCTTACAATTCAGATGGGCTGAGAGAAGGAGCTTGCCGATCCAGACCCAGCATCTGTTTTTAGAGGGCAATCTGTTTTTAGATGGCAGAATCAAAGCATAATGGCAGGGACAGAAAACTTTTTTTTCTTGATTGAACTAGCATATTCAGGAGAATTCAAAAGGTGACAACCTTTGTAACTCAAATCATGTACTAAAGTCCATCGAAGACAGGAAAATGTTTGCTAGATTATTAGTTCAAAAAAAAGATGACTTGATCCCTTTTTTCATTTATTAGGAAGGTAGCAGAAAGGAACTAATAGGCACAAAAAGAAAATAGTTTGTGAGTCCAACGATTTTTATCACAGAGACCAGCAGTAGAGCAGTTTCCTGAGAGTATCCTAGAAGAAGCATGGAAGGGAATTTATATGAAAATACTGGTGTATTTCCCAGATGTTTCCCATGTCTAGACAGTTAGTGAACAGAGATGAATATCTTTAGTCTTACTTCATGTACCAAAAATCTCTTCCTTTTAAAATGTCTGCCTAGATGTCCAGGGCGGGTGTGCCTTAAGAGTGATATTCAAAGTATGACTCAAACAATAGGAAGCTAAAATGAATTAATCTGTTTTTTGTGTTTTGTTTTTGTAAGGACAGCTGATAATTTCCTTCATATCAAAACTTCTCAAAAAGGGGGAAAAAAGAAAAAAAAGAAAGAAAATGAAAAGGAAAACAGTTGATCTGATTCTGTTGCCGGAGCAGAAAGTCTATTGTTAGATGCTGTTTTTTTTAAATCCAACTTTGTCTGAATTTTTCTGTGGATTAGAATAGCAATATTTCCCATTTCCTGGCTCTCATTCATAACTCAGTTGAATTCCAAGATGGGAAGAGACGAAGAATTCAGCTAGTCAACTGCAGAGGCTATGATGGAGCCCACTGAGTGTTTTTCAGGGAACAAATAACTTCACCCTATAGCCAACAGCCACTCTGTAGTTATTTCTTTTTTAAGATTTTATTTATTCCTTTGACACAGAGAGAGAGATCACAAGTAGGCAGAGCAGCAGGCAGAGAGAGAGGTGGGGAGCAGGCTCCCTGCTGAGGAGAAAGCCCAATGTGGGGCCCGAACCCAGGACCCTGAGATCATGACCTGAGCCAAAGGCAGAGGCTTAACCCGCTGAGACACTAGGGCACCCCAACTCTGTAGTTATTTTGAAAATGTTAAGACTGTCACAACCCAGTCAGAAAAGAAACGTGTTAAGTACAGATGTACAGACCTGTGCCCACTAGTGAAAAATCAATGTTGCCTTTTCAGCATGGAGTAGTATGTACATGGTCATTTATAAGTGTAATAACTTTGGCTTACTGTAGCTAAAAAATGAAGAATTTGAAGAAAAAATTATCTCTGAGGAAGGGCAGGGCTGAATTAGTTTGCTGGAAACTTAACCTGAGGAAAAACAGAATCACTATTACATCCTCAACAACTTAGCAGATAATTCGGGTTACTATTGCATCTCTCATCTAGATTTTCATTCAGGGGGCTTTAAAAATTTATTTTCTTGTAGATTTTGCTTGTGGAGGTATCATACATCTAATGGCATGTCCTAAAAACATTTCCTTCATATGAAAAGCCTATGACTCTATACTTAAAAATATCTGCATTTTGAAGTAGGCATGTTAATTAAAGTTAGCATTCCACAAAATGGCTTCCTAGATTCTAAGATGCCAAATGGAGCCTGATTCCAACCTCCAAACTTCAAGTCAAAACTCTTGCCTAAATTTAGGTCAAGTGAATATTAAATTAAGGAATGGTTGCCTTTTTATTTAGTTGAGCTACATCTTTTTAAAAAATTCAAATTTATGGAGCTCCTGGGTAGCTCAGTGGGTTAAAAATTTCATTGGTGTTTTCACGGAAGTGGTCAACATGAATAAATATACACATAAAAATATCTATGTAATAATTCTAAACCTAAGAATACTGCTGCATAGGACTGTAGCATTATTTGGGAAATTTATGGTAGACTAAGGCATTTTTTTTCTCTAAGTTCCCTTCTTTTTTTCTTTTTCAAGTTTTTATTTATTTGTCAGAAAGCGAGAGAGCACAAGTAGGGGGAGCAGGCAGAGAGAGAAGCATGCTCCCTGCTGAGCAGGGAGCCTGATGTGGGACTCGATCCCAGGACCCTGGGATCATGACCTGAGCTGAAGAAAGACATTTAACTGACTGAGCCACCCAGGCATCTCTCCAAGTTTCACTCTTAATCTAAGAGCCCATGAATCTGTGACCTCTGGACTAGAGCAGTATTTCTCAACTTCAGAATTATGGACATTGTGCTGGATTTTTTTTTTTTTTTAAACACATCTGTGGTATTTATCCACTAGATACCAGAAATACTAGCTGCCACCCCTCTCAAGGGAGACAAACAAAAATGTCTCCCAATATTGCCAAATATCCTCTGGAGGGCAAAATCACCCACCAGCTGAGAAACACTGAACTAGAGAAAGGATTTTGAAATCTATTTTTTAAATAATTTCTACCTCGTCCCTCCCACCCCCACCCCCGCCTCCCTCCAGTTACCATTCAGTAAAGATTGTAAGAATGTCATCCCAATTAGGGACCAAAATGTGCTCGGCTTCTAGAAGATGTCTAATAAAACTTCAGTAGAATCAAGAACTTAATAAGCTTTCTTTTTCATTTACTCATTTTCATTCTGAATATTTGATAATATTGTAATGCTTTCTAATGTTTCTTTGGATATTTGTTATTTTTGTTAACTTTTTTAAACACAGCTTTTTAAAGAATGAAAAGCATATATACATCCATCAGGTTTCAACAGTTAGTTCTGAATCATTTTCACTGTGAAAGACTGCTTTAGAACAAGTATATATGCTTTTATCTGTTTTAAGATAGGTAATTAAGTTGTCAAAACTATGTAACATCACTACCTCCGTGTCCAGCAACAATCAAAAGCCACCAAGGAATAATGAAACCGTAGCTCACCGTATTTTCCGTGGGGCCGACCACCACCATTTGTAACCATCTTCTAAAAGGGTGAAGCTGACCACTATCTAAAACCCTGGAATTGAGCTAGTGTTGCACTTTGGCAATTAATAAAATGGTCTGTGTGTGGTCAAGACAGCGATGACTCCTGTTGAAACTAATGCTGACTTTAGTCATCACCATAGACTGGAGGTAGGGATTTTAAGCTGTCTGGCTTCCTATTGTTTATACAGGAGAGAAAGGAAGAGCAGAGCTAGGAGCAGGGCCAGAGGCTTGCTGGGAACTGGAGCATCGTGATACTGCCCCACCGAACTTCAGCTTCACTATCCCAAAAGGCAGTTCTGCAGGGTTGAGACTACCTGCTTCTGACATCCCTCCTGCCATCTCTCAGCTAAAAATCTCCTTCAAAATTCTTCTTATCATAGGATTGCTTTTTAAATACAGGTGAACACAAGGAATCTCTCAGGTGGTATTTACTGAAAAATGCATACACATACACAGAAACATGCATATGGCTTTATTCCCAAACTTATACTTAGTAATTATACGACTTCATTTTCTGATTATGTGATATGAAGAAACTCTTAAGTACAAATGTCATATAAAAATACAACCACAGGGGCACCTGGGTGGCTCAGTGAGTTAAGCATCTGCCTTCAGCTCAGGTCATGATCCTAGGATCCTACGGTCACTTGGAGCTCCCTGCTCAGGGAGGTGTCTGTTTCTCCCTCTGCTCCTCTCCCTGCTCGTGTTTTCTCTCTCACGCATGCACTCTCACTTTCTGATAAAGAAATAAAATCAGAAAAAAAAAAAACCACACAACCACAGTTATCTTAATTGCTAGCATGTTAAAATTTTGTGAGAGCACAAAAGAAAACATATATAAAACCAGGGTAAGAACATCACTCTAGAAATCCTTTAAGCAATGAAAAATGTGTTATTACATATAAATATTTTACCCACAGCACGTGGATGAAATTAAACCCGAGTATTCGCTGAATGGCTCATTCACTGGCTTGTTGTTATTGACGGTTTTTTCCTAGTTCTGCCACAGCGGCCCCAAGCCTTCTTTTTCGACTTCTCCAAGAGAACTCCCTTTACTTCTGCTCTGATTTGGATTCTGTTTCCTTGATCCTGTGACTTTCTCTCTCTAGGATTAGTTTTCAGTTTAGAGGAAGACATTTTCCAGAGTTCCCTGAAAAATGGTAGTTGGCAGGTCGATTTTTTGAGAACTAGCATGTCTGAAAATGTCTTTATTATACTCATTCTTGATTTATGGTTGGCTAGGTATAAAATTCTAATTCCCTCAGCATTTTAAAGGTTTTGTTTCATTGTCTGCTAGCTTACTGCACCGCTGTTGAGAAATCCAATGCCATTCTGGTAGTTCATTCCTTTTATGTGATCTGTTTTTTACCTGTGGAAACTTTAAAATTTTTTAGATTAACTCTTAGCTCATTCTTAAAGTGTCCTCCGTTTTTACTAACCATTAGTCATATGCAAACTAACAAACTACTTCTGGTTCTTATTTGTGAAAAGTATAATACAACATAAAGAAATTTGCATTTAAACAGTGTATTGTAAAACTTTGTGCCATGATGAGAGTCATTTCTTTTTCTTTGGATAAAAGTGTTATCAAAACTTGTGACCTTATATCCATCAACTAAAGGAAATTCTTGAGCTTCACATCCAAAATCTAATAGTCTTCTCTTAGCTCTTGTCCTCTTTGACCTTTCTTTAGCTTTAGATTCACCCCTCTAGCAGTCCCAGAATATTCTCCTATTTTGTTCCCAGAGTATGTTGCTTCTCTCCTTCTCTAGGTTTTCTTGTTCTTCTTTTCTTGACCCTAGTTCCTAAATGTGGATATGCTTTTGGATTCTTTGCTGGATGTTTTCCTACATTTTGTGATACTCATATTCTATGAGGCCCCATTTAATTTTAGGATATTGAATGTCACCATTAGGATTATTCCTTTCAAAATACATCATTGGACATAACTTATTTTACATGTAGTCTCATATATCCACCAACATCATCTTCATTATGGTACGTGGAAGAGAAAGCAGAACCAAAATCTTAGGGTATGTGTTGACATGCTTTTTCTCTAATGGGACAGAGAGTAAATATTTCAGACTTTGCAGGATACATGATCTCTGTCGAAAATACTCACTTCTGCTATTGTAACCTGATTGCAGCCAGAGCCACTACCTAACCAGACAAGGGTGGCTATGTTCCGAGTGTACCTTATTTATAAGACAAGCAATGAGCCTTTTCTCGCCACTGGGCTGCAGTTTGCCAATGCCTGGTCTAGAGATTTGAGCTGCATCAGAATGTTGCACGAGGTAGCTCTTTGACTTTAGGAGAATCACTCAATGTCTTTGTGCCCCAGTAACACACAACTACTGCACTAGAATTTATTTCTGTTGACTAGAATTGTCTTCCTTTCACCCATTACCTTACTGGTCTCCAGAAAATGCATTTATTTTTTTAGACTCAGCTCAAATGTCACCTTTTCCATGAAGCCTTCCTTCATTCCTGTGTGCAAGACTGTATATTAAGTACGGTATTTGATAGCTATCTCTAGTCAGAATTGGTTACACTTTCTTTTATTCCCACAGAATATGCTTTTATAAGTCAATTAAAACACTCCTAGTGTTGTCCTATAATTATGTTTTACATGTCTTTTTTATCTCTTAATTTTAAACTCACCCTTTGAAACTTCAATGTCTACCAAAATGGCTGCTATGTAATTTATGCTCATGAGCTGCTTGTTAACCATTTGTGAAACATAATAACCTCCCTGTTCCTTAAGCTCTTTCAGCTAAAAAAATAGCTATACATATTCTAAACCAAGTTCATTCTTTTTCTTCCCAAATCTGTTTTTTTTTTTTCTTGTTAATGACATCCTCAGTCTTAGTTACCCAGGGCTCAAAATTAGATCTTTCTGTATTGTAGTTAAGAGATTAGAACTTGATTTAGCTTTGACTCGAAGTCCAGCTCTGCCACTGACTCAGTGCATGATCTTGGGCACATTATTAATCTCTCCAGGCCTCAGTTTCCTCATTTGCAAAAGGAGGACTCAAATTGTATGTGGAGCCCAAGGTTATTACAGGCATTCAATATACCTTGTATTTGGAATAAATAGCTGATGTTCTACAAATGGTTCCTGCAACTTCCTGTTGTATTCATTCTCACATTTCTGGTAGCACAGTCTTTAACAAATTTTATTAGTAAAATGCACTTTCCCTTTAACTGCTATTAGTTTGTGGCTTGAGCTACCTGATGTCCTTTAACCTAATACATGGCATGCCTCGAACATTCAGTGAGAGGTAATTCCTTTGGAGACATCTAGTCTCTATCTAGTGCTCAAGTATTATATGTTTCATTAAATTTTATAGGCTAGAATTAGTTATAATTATGTGATAATATTTAATTGGGCATGACTCTTTTTTCAAACCTTGTGCTCTGTCCATAGGAGGAAAATATTTATCTTGTTTATATTTTTAGGTATGTTGAGAACAACCCAATATCTTCTAATATCTACTATGTCTTAGATGCAGCTAAACTTTTTATATAGCCTTTGGCTTTCTATAGCTCAATGAATGATATTATTCAATTAAGCACATTTTTTAAAAAGTGAGGATTCTTTTCTTTTATAATTAAAATTACACAGATAGCTGTTCAGTTAGTATCTGGGCCTTCTCAATCTTCCTACATAACACACATTCCTATTTATACTACAAGCTGTGCTTCTAAAATTTATTTGTGTCCTAGATATGTATCTTCCTATGAGATAGGAATCTCTTCAATTCCGTTCTGGAATAATATTTTAATTGTCAGAATTATTTAAATTTTTATAAACTTGTGTTATTTTTTTAAAAGAGATGATAAGCTCTATGTATGAAATAAGATTATTTTGTTAATGTTTATGTTTTCACGCAACCTGGTATAATTCTGCTCATTACACACACATTTTATTCTTTTTTCACTACTCAGAATCAATGTAATATAAATTATAATGAGCAAAGCTGAACAAGTCTATATGAAGCATGTTCCATTGACTGAATAAATGTCTCTTGATTTCAAATTGTAAACATCCTGATTTTAGAGTAATATTGATTATTTTTTGAAGAAAAAAAATCAATAAATGAAATATACTATAATTAATCTTCTCTGATAGTCTTAACACTAAATACATGTTCACCTGTAACATATGGTATTCTACCTTACAAACTCTGTACTTCTATTTCTAATATCTGTATAGTAATTAAGGCTACAATGTAAATATCATGTCTCACAAGTCACCTTCTTTGAAAAGGTATTATATTACCTCTGGTTGAAAAATCATTATGGCCATTATATATATTTTTTCACCTCTTTAAGAACTAAGCTATTAAGACTGTGTATAGCAATTTCAAATAAAAATACAAAAGCAAATAGTAAGCTTCACAGGAACTTTATCAGAGTTCACATGGTAATAAAACTGGTAAAAAATAAAATTTCAAACATAGTAACCAGCAAAACAATGAAAACTGTATGAATCAACCTTTGTCCACTAGCTCCACCATATGGCATTATGAGAGTTTACAGTTTGTAGTCAAAAGGAAAAGAATCTTCCCAAATATTTTAAAATACTTACTCATGGTGAATTGAAAGTCTCATGACAATAAATAAATAAATAAATAAACTTAAAGTGATAAGAAATACTCACCTTTTTATGAATAATAAAAGTGCATCCTTTTACCTCATTCTAAGTTTAAGAGGTTGAATATAGTAATTTTCCCCTGGATAAACAAATGTTAAGGTAAAGTAACTTTGGATTTTGAACCCAAACTTTTGCAGGATGCTTTGCAATATTATTTTACAGTTTATAATGTTGGATTAGAGTTCATGTTTTTTTTTTCTTTTAACTTTATCTAACATCTATTTTGTGCAGTAGTCTGGTATCTCCATGCAAATCACAGCATTTCAAAAATAGAGGAAGATATAAAAACATATGGTTATCCATTTGTAAATATACAATATCCTTTAAATACTAAACAAATTACCTCTTCAGTTTAACTTTCTGATTTGCTCCTACACTTTGGTTTCTTTCCTTAGGTTGGAGTAATCAAGTACAGTTTTAAAACAAAATCCACAAAATTATTGTGAATAGCAGAATCCGAAGCCAACCAGCTTAAGCAAAACAAGAAGATCTGGGAGGAATTTAGTGTCTGTGCCCAAGAAGGAGGGGTTGAATAACAAAGATAGGAAGAGAGATGGGGGTCAGGTGCTCTAGGGCATCCTGTTTCTGTGTTGCAACTCAGATCTGGGTTCTAATGTCTTCTGGGATATGAAGGTCTAATCTCTAAAAACTCCAATTAGACTTTCTTAACTCAGGTGCCTGACCGGAACTAATTAACTGTAACCCAGGGTAGAATTAGAAGTATATTTGCTCACAGACACCAAAGAAAACAGTTACTAGACAATCACTAAGTGTGTACTACACTTACGTGGTATAGATATAGACATGGAGAAGAAGATGAAAAGGAGGAGGAGGAAGAAAAGAAGAAAGAGGAGCAGAGAGAAGAAGAAGGAGAAGGAGGAGGAAAAGGAGTAGCAGAAAAGAAGAAGAGTAAGGGAAAGGTGGCAAAAGAGAAAAAGAAGAGAAGAAGGTAGTAGTGGAAATATTTAAAGTAGGATATTACTTCCAGTTCCACTGTATCCAGATAAGTTATGGACATCAGCAAATATAAATTTCTATTATTAATTAGATAACTGAACATTTCTGGTCCAAAATACTTAGATCAAAATTATGTTTATAGATTTTAGACCACTAATAATATAGTGGGAGAAGAGGAGAATAAATTCTCTCAATGTGAATGTGGTTTTCTTTCTTTGGGCGGATCACAGGAGTAACCAGCTAAACGAAAAGAAGCAGAACATAAAATATCTGGTCACATTCCTTTAAATATTCAGAATATTTAAGAACAACACTCTGAATTGAAAAAAAAAAAATGTTTCACAGCCACAACCCTGAGAGATATTACCTGCTGCCATCTGTACATCGATGGGTGAACATGGTGGTTCACTATGACCATGACACTGAAGTAGTGTCTGCAGACAGTGACCAGTCCATCCTGTGGGAAGTGGTGAATCTCAAGGACATACAACTCTTATGTATCTTTTATACCCTAATGGTACTTTCTCAATAACAAGGTCATTACACCTGTTATGTATTGAGAACTTAGTCCATGTCAGACCCACATCTTACTTTACATACACTAATATATTTTAGCTTTACAACAATCCCATAAAGTATCACTATTATTATCCTTTTATACTTTGGAAGACCAAGGAATGGAAGAATGTGCCCAAGAACACCTACCCAGGAATGATTTAAATCAGTTCAGTCTAGCTTTGGAGACCACCCAAGGATTGATTTCCCTACAAAAGCATATTTAACGTTTATACTGAAAGATAAATTATGCTTTCCTCAAGGTTACTAAAAAAAAAATTTAATATAATTCAAATTGAAGGAGCAGATTCGAAATACTTATTTTATGCCTTGTTCTGCGTCAAGCTCTGGACATACGAAGATGAGTATTCCATTCTCTTAACTACAGGATTTACACAAAGAATTACACAGAAACAAGTTTTTAATTATTCCTGGCACTGTTCACTTGATAATAATAGCAATCCTACTATAAAAGCACCCACTATAAGGTGGTTGGTTTTCCTGTATTATCTTAATCATCCCAACAATACTGTCAGTTTTGTGACACCATTCCCCTCTACAAGTGAAGAACGTGGGATTGCAAGAAGCTAATTACCATGTCCCCAGTTCTAAATTAGGTCTTGGTGAAGCTGGCTTTCATATCCATTTGTTTGGTTTTGTTTCACTTTGCTTCCATTTTGAGACTTACACTTTTTCTATTATAAGAAATAAGTATTTCTTATAATAGTATTTCTAGGAAATGCCTAGAAAATTAATTCACCTTCATATGTATTTAATCTCACCTATCCTGATATATAGTGAGCTATAGGTGATAGAAATAGATGATGAAATACATCATCACTGGAAGGGCTCTTCTCAGTTGTTTTATAGACATCATGGCTAACTCATCTAAAATATATTTGGGTGGACACCCTTTACATTACTCAAATCTCAACACAGAGATGTTACTTGTTCTGTAAATGAATGGTTATCCTATTGAAGATTTTGTAAGCAGTCAGTAATAATTTCTGCAGAATTACATATTTTTTCTGACTTTTCCATCAGAAATTTCTCTGCATCAACATTCTGTATCACCAAATGATGAATGAAGGTGCTATTCTCAGAATTCACTCGAGTCATAAATAACATAATCAGTGGCTCATTAAATTGGTTGGGAGTTCTATAGGTCTGTGTGTGTTTGTCTGTGTGTGGGCATGACAGGTTTACAAGCCTTCCAGTGGGTTTTTTTAAAAAAAGAAATCTTAGAGTACTTTTCTTTGAAAAGAGTTCTGGATACTCCTTGCAAAGGCTTTAGTCTTTTTCTATCTTGAACCAAAGTAACTGTTGACTCACACACAGGCTTGCAGGAGGTCAGGAACCTTAATTACCATCCATTATCCTCTTTCAGTATCTTTCCTCCTGCCTGAATTAGCTCAACAATTTCCAGACAGTCCTACTTTCATACAATTTTTCATTTTCTCTGATGTCATCATTTTATCACCAAGTTTTTGATCTTTACAGTTCATCTACATTTTATACGTTTGGGGAAGCATTACATTTTAGGAGCTCCTTAATTTTTCCCAGCTTAAAATGTAACTCTCACTTCCCCCCTTTTATTTTCATTTTGGCAAGTGTTTGGTTTCTTTTTAAAACATTAGTCTTTAAAACTAATTTGAAAATATCTATTCTCTCCCAACCATATTTGTATGTTCTACAAATGCTAATACTGTACCAGCTTTTATCCCTCTTTTAAGGCAATAATAAATACTCTACAGCACAAAATGCTGTATAGATATCAAAAAGATGTCATGAAGCACTCATCCCAGACATGAACACTGACTCTTGTCTGGATACATTCATTTTAAACCTTTTTGAAAGTCATCTAATGATAGAAATGTGCATTCCTTTTAATTCAATGATTCTCCACGCAGGTCTCCCAGACCCACCCCAGTCTTCATTTACAACGGTTGTTATCTTATCTGAGAATTACACTTAAATTGGATTGAGATGATCTTTCTTAAACAAACTTTGTTGGCTAATACTTAATACATTATGGTATTCAGGCATTAACTCACCATTTCCCCACCATGTGTTTGGAAATATTTGCCCTGATACGTTAAGCAGCATTGTGTATCTATTTAAAGAAGATTCCAGCCTCCCTTCCTTGTGAATTCTATACATAACCAATATACATAATGGTTAATAGTTTAAGATAATGAGTTCCCATAGAAGGACATAAAAGTATTAAGAATAGAGAACTATGAGAAATGGGCATATGTATGTGTACACAGAGGGAATAGAGAAAGAACAGATGAAAGTAAAACTCATTAGAATCTATAGACTTCAAGTAGTAGAGTACAACAATGTACAAAATATTGAGGACACTAAAAATGTAAGGTTTGTTGGGAGCTCCACTTCCACATTCACAAGTAATTGTCAAAATGTTATTTAAGGAAAACTTGCTGAGTTGCAGAAAGTGGATTATACTGGATTTCAAATTTTAGTTTCTAATTGTTGAAATATTTGAGCCTTAGAGATAATCGACCTCAAAGGGAATCAGTGCCTTTTTCATGAAAATAATACAATTTGGGGCAAGGTTCACCTAAGTCCATAGAGATGTAGGTGTTGATCTAGGGTCTGCATACTGTTTATCTCAATTACTTGCAGGCACTCGGTGTGCCTCTCACACATAACCCATGTGTGCCCCTCCCCAGACTTCAGGTGGCATTATTGCTGCTGCTGGCTTCTTACATATTCCCTGGACACAGTGTACAGCAGCCTCATCAAGTGCTTTCCAGAAACTGACTCAGGACTACCCAAAATAACAATAACAAATATACCACACACCAAACTTATATTATTATTCTCCTTCCAGGAAACTCAGGTCTTTCTTAAAACTCCAGTGGGTACCTTCATCACAATGCCCATGCACGCAAGTAAAATTGACAAAATAACAGCCTGCAGTTCAAACTCCTCTGAAAATTCTCCTGCTCATCTGGTCAAAACTGGGCGGGAACATACTGCCAGATAGCTAATGTCCACAGGCCATTTTAATCCACTCTCCCACCTTCTCAGGCGTCCCCCCACCCACACCCCTTTTTAATATCAAATTTATTTTCCCTTCCATCTGCATATTTTCCTTAGAAGGCAAACCAATTTCACTCTTGAGCCACAACAGCCCATTCAACACACCGTTTCTGTTCTATCCACCTAAAGCCTTTTGAAGTGACTCAAAACAAACAGATTAACAGCAACATAACCAGGAATAAATAGTCAATAATACCCAAACATATTATCATTCTGAGATCATACATATTTATTTTCTTCTCAACTTTATTTCATTCTCCTGTCAGTACAGTGAGACCAAATCTGCACTCACTCTGGATAAAGTTGGATTTTCCCATTTTGTAAATTTAATCAAAGCTAACTATGTATACTTATCCTCCCCTAATTTGGGGGGAATCAGAATTAGTTTGGGAATAAAAAAGAAATAATTAAAATGATTAAAGAATGAAATAAAATCAACACATTATTATAGAGAGAGAACAGTTAAATTTTGGAATTATAATTCCATGATTTTTCTCTCTATATATTTATTTATATCCACATAAACATATAGATACCTGGTGATGTGTTTGTTAACTATTAAATTAACAAATTTAATAAAAAATTCTAAAATTACATGTAACATAATTAAATTTAAATTACATATTCAATAAAATTTATACAAATAAAATACAATTTAGTTATTGAAATGAATGATCATGAGTGTTAAAATAAGTAAATACAAAAAATAAGTAAAACCAAAATTATACAAATCTATATTTAATAACATATCAATTACCTATACATTGATCATAAATATATAAATGTCTACATATTTTGGTTCTATGTTATGAGAACATTTCAATTATCTATTCAAAGATCATAAAAATACTAATGTCTATATAATTTGGTTGTACGTATAGATATGTATTATATATATTATATATATTTTATGAGGTCTTTACATGTTATATCATGAGCATGTTCCCAATTCATCAATATTGTTCTTAATGGTTACATAATATCTTCTAGATGTTCTATGAATTACTTGCAGATTTCCAAATGGTTGTACTATTATATTGCCATCCTCATGCTTGGACCTAGACCATACCTCGGACTATGACCTTGGATTCTGATATAGGGAGTTGTCAGACCTAAAATTAAAAACATTTAAAAGCTTTTGGAACACACTTCTAATATGTTTCTAAAAAATTTGTACCAAATTGTCAACCTCAATAACTCCTTCTGACCCTAAACTAATCAATTTTAATTGTTTCTTATTTTATGCATGTTAATAGTTTATGCATATAATTTGAGTTGTTAATTAAAATCTATTGCACATTTTATTTGATTTAATATTTACTTGTCATTTGTAAGAAATTTATTAATTGACTTTTTTTTTGGATTTATTTGGAGAGAGAGAGAATGTATTGGGGGCAGGGCAGAGGGAGAGGAAGAAGGAGAGAATCTCAAGCAGACTGCACTGAGCCTGGAGATTGATACAGGGCTCAATCCCATGACCCCAAGATTACAAGCTGAGATGAAATCAAGAGATGGACACCTGACTGAGTCATCCAGGTACCCCAACTTTGGTTGATTTTTATTACAACTTTTTCTTTGTTTGTTTGCAAAAACATCATATATTACAGTAGTTAATTCTTTATCTGGCATTTATATAGCAAATTGTTTTCTTAGCTCTAATAATTTAAAACTTTTGACTTCAGTATGTTAAAACTTGTTAGTATTTTCTCTGTGACTTCAATTCTTTTCAATATATTGATAATTTAGTGTTTTAATTTATGTTTTTGTAATGATATAAGATATGAACAAAATTTTTCTCTAAATAATTAGATGCTCTTCCCAATACAATTAATCAAACTTCCATCCTGTTTGGATTGGTATGTTTTCTCAATCACAGACATGCAGACACCAGACACACATACAGAGAAAGAGAGCAAAAGATGCATGCTTCTATTCTTCCATCTGTTAAAGCTAGGAAAAGATCACTATGTTTAAATTTCAATAACATTTGATATCTGATATGGCTAACCTATCCACATTTTTATTCTTGTTTTTTCTTCCCATTTGTTTTAATTTTTTCTAGATAACATTTCACAATTTTTATTAAGGCCTCACCCTCAGTATCCTTACAAAATGGATTTCTTTTATCCTACCACTAATAATCATGCCAAAACTTGAATTTGGGAAGAATTAACATCCTAAACATAGTACATAGTTCATTTACTCATTCAAGATTATGGCACATTTCCTTTTTTTTTTTTTTTTTGGAAGATTTTATTTATTTATTTGACAGAGAAACAGATCAAAAGTAGGCAAAGAGGCAGGCAGAGAGAGGAAGCAGGCTCTCTGCTGAGCAGAGAACCCGATCTGGGACTTGATTCCAGTACCCTGGGATCATGACCTGAGCCGAAGGCAGAGGCTTTAACCCATTGAGCCACCCAGGCACCCCTGGCTCATTTCTATATTCCTTAAAATTCACCTTTAAGTTTCTTAGTAAGTTTTCTGATTTTCTTCATGTATGTTTAACACAATTCTCTTTAGGGAGATTCTTAGTAAATATTTTTTTTCTCTTTGTTCTAGTTTTTATTTGCTATTATAATCTTCTTTCATCTCTATACTATCTGGTTTATTATACATGATATATGAGGACATTTTTAGGTATATGTATTCATTCATTTTATTGAATATTCATATTTAATTTTAGGTCCAACTGACCTCTTGTATTTTTTAAGCATACAATTATGCAGTTCAATTAATGGCAAAGTTGCCTACTTTGCAATAGTTACGTCTCCTTTTTCTATTTCAGGCCCTACTTATTGCATTGACAAAAGTGTCCAGAACAATGTTGATTACATGCATGGTATGTTTGAAACTATTATTTACAGAATTAATAGAAATTCTGATTATATCTCATTGCTATGTTTGGCTTGATGTTTTTTGAGATAGACTTAACATTGCAACAGTTTTTCCTCTTTGTCATATTTTTAGTACATATCTATCTTAAAATCAATGATGGACAATGTGTGTTATCTTGAATTACTACAGTATGGCCTATCTGGTAACAGTGGATAATTCTTCTAGTATCTGAATATATTGAGCTTGCTGACATTTTACTTAGGTTATTTTTAAAATCTCTTATGGAGAAGCAATATAATGGAGTGATCTAAACCTGCAGTTTTATATTCAAGAGATGCATATTCCAGTTCTGCAACTTAGTAGCTAGGTGACCATGAGGCAAGCTATTGAAACCATATGACCTTTAGTTTCTTCATCTGCAAAATGAGAAAATATTATCTACTACATTGGATTTTTTAAAAGATTTTATTTATTTATTTGACAGAAAGAGCCAGATAGCACAATTAGAGAAAATGACAGAGGGAGAGGGAGAAGCAGGCTCCCCACTGAGCAAGGACCCCCCAAAGTGGACTCGATCCCAGATCTGAGCCGAACACAGACACTTAACCGACTGAGCCACCCAGGCTCCCCTACATTGGATTCCTTAATTCAGTGACTGAATAACCCTAAAGTGAATTAAGTATTGTCAGTGATTAGAATATTGTACTTCTTCAAATAATATTTGGTGAAAAGTAAGATTTATCCATATATTTTTTAAAAGAAATCTTCATGTGAAGTTCTTTCTTCTACATATAATTATAAATAACTTCAATAATTTTGAGTTCTTAAATTTTTTTAATTATTTATTTTCTAGAATAAATTGCATAATATGGGTTGATTTGCTTCTTAGTATTTGGGGAAATGTATTTCTAGATCTGGATCCCGGAAACTTACTAGAGGTAAGTCTTTGAAAACTTTCTCTAGTTTTTCATTGATTTAAAAAAAGACCATTTCAACAAAATCTTCATTTTTTAGCCAATAAGAATATTTACACTTATAAAATTATTTTTATCTGAGGAATTATCTCCAATTGTCATTGAACTTGCATTTGTCTGCAGTGTATTTTCCAGCAGTTTGCTTGCTTTATTTTGGGAGTCCTCTAATAAAGGAAGGCATTTTTTCATTTGCTAGCATTTCATTAAGGCTATCTCTCTTCTAAGTTATATTTCTCTTTGTTGGATTTACTATCAACTTGCTTCTAATTTTCTTGCTTTTCTTTCAGTGTTTTTTATCTGATTTCTGAGTGAATGTTCAAGGCATACTTTTTTTCATACTTAAAGTAAGACATTAAATAATATGAATTTTCCTGAGCATGGCTCTTCTAACTTCCACACCTTTTTATAAGTACTCATTTCTTTTATCATTTTTATTGGTCTACAATTCCATTTTTTACTCCTTTTATTACTAAAAAAATGCTTAAGTATAGTTTTTTGTTTCTTCAGAATTTTCAAATAATTAAGTGTAGATTTTTCTTATTTTTACAAATTAATTATTCATAACTGTGGCCAAAAAATAAAACTATATATTTTGTACTGTAGATTTATTTTCAGCTTTTATATCCTAACATGTAATCAGTATTTATAAATGTTATAAAGTCTCTTGAAATGACTGAATTGTAGAATACAAAGTTTAATAACTTACACCAAGCATATCAGTTGTATTATTCAAATCTTTTGTGTTTTTATATATGACCTTTGAAGACCAAGTAGAAATCACTGTTTCCTTTGAATCTTCTCTCTTGCTGTTTCTATGGATTTTTTTCCAGCTTTATTTAGGTATAATGGATATATAACATGGCACAGCTTTAAGGTGGACAGTGTGTGATTTGATACATTGTGTTTTGCAAAAGGATGACTACTATGTCATTGGTTTACACCTGCATCTCACCGCATAATACCATATTCTGTGTGTGTGTGGTGAGAAAGTTTAGGATCTGCTTTCTTACAAGATTCAATTATTTTTGACAGTAATGTTAGCTATAATTATCATGCTGTACCTTAGATTCCCAGAACTTATTCATCTTATAACTAGAAGTCAGTATCCTTTCACAAACTCTCCATTTCTCCCATCCCTTCTCCTTGGCAACAACCAATCTCCTCTCTGTTTCTATAAGTTAGACTTTTTTAGATCCCACATAGAAGTGATATTAACAGTAATTATCTCTTTCTGTCTGACTTATTTCACTTAGCATAATGCCTTCAGGTTTCCTCCAAATTGTCATAAATGGCAAGATTTCCTTCTTTTTCATGGTTGAATAATATTACTAACAATATATATCACATCTTTATCCATTCATCTACTGACAGACACTTAGGTTGTTTCCATACCTTGGCTATTGTGAATAATGCTGTAATGAACGTGGGAGTGTAGCTATCTTTTCTAGATCTTGTTTTTATTTCCTTTGGATATATACCCAGAAATGGAATTGCTGGAATCATCTATTTTTAATTTCTTAAAAAATATCCATAATATTTTCCATTGTGGCTATGAGAATTGACATTCCCACCAAAAGAGCACAAGTTTCTTTTTCTCCACATCCTCATCAACAATCATTGTCACTTAACTTTTTGATCATAGTCAGTCCAAAGGTGTGAGGTAAAAAATCTTGATGTTTTGATCTGCATTTTCCTGATGATTAAGAATGTCAAGTACCTTTACATGTAGCTGCTGTCCTGTATGTGTTCTTGGAAAACTGTCTATTTGGTTCCTCTATTTTCTAATCAGGTTGTTTGAATTGGATGAGTTCTTTACATATTTTAGATATTAACCCCTTACCAGATATAAGATATGCAAATATTTTCTCTCATTCCATAGGTAACCTTTGCATTTTGATTCTTTTCCTGTGCAGAAGACTTTTAATTTGCACTTGATTTTTAAGTTTCTTAAGCTTTCTGTGTCATATCCAGGAAATCGCTGCCAAGAGCAATGTTAAAGAACTTTCCCCCTATGTTTTCTTCTAGGAATTTTACAGTTTCAGTTCCTATGTTTAAGTCTTGAATCCGTTTCAAGTTCATTCGTGTGAGTCGTGTAAAATAGAGGGCCAATTCCATTCTTCTGCATGTGGTTATACAGCTTTTCCAACATCATGAATTGAAAACTATCCTTTCCCCACTTAGTATTCTTTTCTCCCTTGTCAGGTATTAACTGACTGCATATGCAGGGGTTTAATACAAAAATGGTAACAAAAGACACATATGGTGACTAGATAATGATAAGGGGTCAATTCATCAAGAGTATATAACAATAAAAAATATATATGCATTCAACATTGGGGCCCCTAAATATATTAAGCAAATACTAAAAGATTTGCTGGGATAAATAAGCGACAATACAATAATAGTAGAGGATTTCAGTACCCCAGTTCAACAATGAATGAATCAGTCATCCAAACAGAAAATCCTGGATTTGAATCAGACTTCAGGTCAAATGAAACTAACAGACATTACAAAATAATATTGGTTAAATGTCCATACTACCCCCAATAATGTACAGACTCAATGCAATCCTTACCAAATTTCAATGGCATTTTTTACCAAAAAAAAAAAAAAAAAAAAGGAAAAACTATCCTAAAATTAGTGCGGAAGCTCAAAGACCCCCAAAAGCCAAAGCAACCTTGAGACAGGAGAACAAAACTGAAGATAACACAATTCCTGATTTCAAACATTCTACAAAGCTACAGTAGTCAAAACAATATGTTTCCATTTATTTTCATTATATATTTATAATTTAATTATTGATTTTGTATCTTGGCATGAAACCTATAGCACATTTTAATTTTGACTTACACTTTTGATCACCATAAAATGAATTTCATTTTGCAATTTACTGAACTGTTTGAGTTTTAAAATCTATTTTTAATATCATTCTTCATCATCCGTCCCTATATTATATAAAAACATGAAATGTCTTCCTTACTTTTATTTTGCCAGTGATTTTGATAACATGTCTTCTTTTTAATTTTGTCTAAAAAGTGCATTTTGAATAAATTTTCTTCATGAATTAAATTCAAAATTGAAATTTGCCTTAACCTTCCTTACACAAGACATGTAGCACATTTTAATTTTTTATTTATTCCTTTAAATTCATAATATATAAAAACTGAAATTGTTTTTATATTCAGGCTATCTTTCCTGAATTACTCCCTTTCACTCAGAGCTTACATATTTTCCTGGAGCTAAAATGAATTTGCTATGGGCCACAAAGAGGTGAGTCTTTTTTTTTTTTTTTTTAATTCATCCAGCCACTCTGGGTTTTTTAACTGGTGAGCTTAATCCATTCATATTTAGGGTGCTTACTGATATTTGAGGATTTACTGTTTCCATTCTATCTTTGGCTTCGTTATTTTGTCTCTTCATTGTTTCTGTTTCTTTCTTTTTCTGTCTTTTTTAAGTTGGTGAATTTTCACAATGATTTTCTCAGTCTCCTCCTTTTCTTTATGTTTTGTATTTCTGCTCTGGATTTTTGCTTTGTGGTTACCATGAGGTTTACCTAAAACCTCTCACAGATAAAATAGCCCCTTTTCTGCTAATAAAAATGTATTCTCATTTGCCTGTAAAGGATCCATCCTTTCACTCTTCTCCTTTTAGATTTCTGATGTCACAAATTAGCCCTGTCTCTGCTGTAACTCCACTGCCAAGTTGTAGTAGCTATAATTCTTTTTAATGGCCTTTTCTTTTAACCATTATGCTGTAGTTAAGATTTTAATATACTAATCTTAAAAAAATAATGGTAGTGTTCTAATTCTGACCATTTATCCCCTTGATCAAGGTTTGTGTACTTCTATCTTCTTGTTGAAGCTTGAGGAGCTGCTTTCAGGATTTCTTATAAAGAAGGTCTAGGGATGGTGAACTCCCATAGTTTTTGTTCTTCTGGGGAAGCATTTATTTCTCCTTCCTACTTGAAAAATAACTTTGCCAGACAGAGAATTCATAGCTAGCACTTTTTAATCTTAACATTTTGAATACGTCATTCCACTTTCTTCCTGCCTATAGAGTTTCTGTGGAGAAATTTGCCTGTAACCTAATGGGGTTCCTTTGGTAGGTTACCGTTTTGTTTTTCCTGGTTGTCTTTAAAATTCTTTCTATATTGTTGACTTTTGATAGTTTAAATATAATGTGTCTTAGAGAAGGTCTTTTTGTGTTGAAATAATGAGGTGTTCTAAGATTTTTTTTTTTTATTTGACAGAGAGAGATCACAAGCAGGCAGAGAGAGAGATTGGAGGAAGCAGGCTCCCCGCCGAGCAGAGAGCCCGACGCGGGCCTCGATCCCAGGACCCTGAGATCATGACCTGAGCCGAAGGCAGCAGCCTAACCCACTGAGCCACCCAGGCGCCCCAATGAGGTGTTCTATTAACTACTTGGAACTGTATTTCCAGTTTATTCCCCAGATTTGGGGCATTTTCAGTTTTTATTTCTTTTAAATACAAACTCAAATTCTTTCTCTCTTCTTCTTCTTCTGGGGTAAATAAACATTATTCTTATATTGGCTTTTCCAATGGAGACAGTTTTGGAAAGTTCCTTTACTCCTTAAAAATCATAGTCTCTTCTTCCCTTCCATCTGAATATTTTCAGATATTTGTCCTTGAGCTAACTAATTCTCTCTTCCATATTATTTGCTTTATTTTCAGTGCATTCTAATGTTTTCTTCATCTCATTTATTGAGTACTGCTGCTCCAGGATTTCAGGTTTGTTTTCTTAGAATTCAGCCTTTTTGATAAACAGTTTTGATAAAACTGTTCACTAGTTTTATTTTTCAGATCACTTTATTACTTTTCCGAGTTTTTTTGTAGCTAACTGAATTTCTTTTAACAGTTACCATAAATTCTTTATCACTTAGATCACAATATTCTGTATCTTTAGGTTCAGTTGTTGGAAAATGGTCATCTTTGCTTTGAAATACCATATTACCGTGATTCTTCATGGTGTTTGAAAAGAAGTGCCTCTGGTCCTACATTTGAGGTAGTGAACATCTCTTTTATTTCAGCAAGGTTTTGTTTACTTTGATTTTAGTAGCTCAATAGGTTGGTAGTTAGAAGCCTCCTTTTGTTTTCCAGAAGGTGGCGCTATAGCACAAGTTTTTCATTTCTTTTATCCCTGAGCTGACTCCTGCTAAGGTTGGGTGCACACACATTAAAACAAAACAAAACAAAAAAGGGTAGTGGTAAAGTTGGAAGAGATATGTAACTAACTCTTGGGACTTCGCATGTGCCCATGGCCTAGTAGGGGAGTCCTCCAGTGCAGGGAGGAGGTCCCAGAGGTCCTTAGTCAGTTCTCTTTCCTCCTGGGGCCTACAGCAAGACATGCTTTCTTCAGTTCTCTTTGCCCATTTCCTTCTTCTGTCTCTCTGCCAAGTTACTGTGGCCTCTCTTCAGAGAGTTACTGGTTCTCCAGCTGCAGTGAGGCTGGGTAGACCCCCACTCAGCACGTTTTACCCTCTACTCCATCAGACAGGAAGGTCAGACCTGACTTCACCTTCTGTGCCGTCATCACCTCTGCCACCACTTTGCTCATTACACTTCCTCCGTGATGTCCAATCCACCCACTTCTAGAAGGATGGATATCAAGGTTGTCCTGGTATGATGTGCAGAGGCGTTTTGCTCTTGTTGTTATGAATGTCCAGTTAGTTGTAAATCAAAGGGGAGGAAAATAAAAGAACTACTACTCATGACACTGCCATCATGCTGACGTCACTCCTTCCATTAACTCATCTCCTTTATTCATCCAGTCAGCCAGCCACAGACATTAAGGTTGTTTGCATATCTTGGGTATTGTAAATAATGCTTCAGTGAACATTAGGGGTGTGAGGTATCTTTCTGAGTTCATGTTTTTGTTTTCTTTGGACAAATAACCAGAAGTAGAATTCCTGAATCATATGCGGTTCTATTTTTAACTTCTGAGGAACCTCCCTACTGCTTTCCATAGTGGTTGCACCACTTTATATTCCTATCAATACTGCACAAGGGCTCACTTTCTTTACATCCTCACCATCACTTGTTTCTTGTCTTTTTGATAGTAGCCAGGACTAACCGGTATGGGGTGATATCTCATTGTGGTTTTGATTTGCATTTCCCTGATGATAGTGATTCTAAGCATTTTTACATGTACTTCTTGAACTTCTATCTGTCTGTTGGAGGAACTTTAAACATAGGTATTTACCTACAGAGGAAGGGTAGAATGCAAATCAAGAGGGATGAATTGACAAAACCCAAAGGATTTTTAGGGCAATAAAAGTATTCTGTATGGTAGTGCAATGGTGGCTACACATCATTGTACATTTGTCCAAAGAATGTCCAAAAAATGTACAACACCAAACTCTAATATAAACCATGTACTCTAGGTAATAATGATGTGTCACTGTGGGTTCATCAATTATAACAATGTGCCACTCTTATGGGGGGTGTTGATAGTGCCAGAGGCTGCATATGTAACAGGGTCAGGATTATATGGGAAATGTTTGTACCTTCTACTCAATTTTGCTGTGACTCTAAAACTGCTCTACAAATATAACTAGCTTTAAAACAAAATGAAACAAGAAAATAGAAGAAACCTCCTTTGAAAAAAACTCAGAAAGAGAGGCATCAGGTATCTTTATAAAATGCCTATCCATCTCTGTGACCTTTTAAAAAAAATAATAGTTTATTTTTCCTGGGTGGGCCAGGAAGTGGGAGAGCAGGTGAAAATGCGAAAAAGAACCAATATGTCCAACGGTCCCCCACCATGGGCAGCCAGAGACCACCTTCTACTGACAGCATGAGCCAAAATTGCTGCTTTGTCACCACTGAGACAGAATCTTGCAGAGGGGGATCACGGGTGTAGTAGAAGGCAGGCACCAGGCAAGGGGCTGGAAACAGTGGGGTGAATGGACAGCCTAGATACTAAATGGTACGAAGAGCTTCCTTTCAGTCCATTTCTTTTTGTATTTCTCATATTATGGATAATGATACTTACAGCATCCTTAGAAGGAATCAAAGGAGTCCATATGGAAAGAAAGAAGAGTAAAGGGAAGCTCCAGGATGACAATGAAGGGACAGTTGAGGATGTACACTCTACCACAAGCCTAGAGAGCAGTTAGGACAGTTGTAGCAAGAGGCCACAGGCTCGAACAAGGACAACAATTGCCAAGAATAAGACATGGACTACTAGATTGCCCAATGTCTAGACTAAATTACAGGAATGCTATAGTCCTATCCTGTGGGGAATTTATTTGTAGGAACTTAAAAGGAAAATCAAAACATTTTTAAAACATCATCAATTCTAAGAAAAATATTTAAAAACATACAAAGATATATATTCAAAATACTATGTGTCATCAATGAACAAAATTTACCTAATCGTAAGTTGTAAACACTAAATACCAATTTAGCCAAAACTGGTTATAAATTAAATAGGGAGATTGGAGGTAGAAGTGTGTATGTGTATTTGTGCATAAATGTGTATATGTACTACCGGTGTTTTTGAGGTGGTAGCTGAGAGGGTAAAGACTATAGGGGAACTTAAAATACATAAGTGAATAATTAAAAAATAGTGATTTAAGCCTATTATTTAAAACATGAAAATAAAACAGCTAAAACCTGAAAGTGGTTGCACCTGAGGAGTGGGGCTTGTGCACCAGGATGGGTGGAACTATCACTGCTTTTTGTTTTAAGTTTCCTTTTCATACATACTGTATTACTTAGATTAAAAAAAAACACTTTAAAAACAATTAAATTAGATGATAAAAATGAATTAGCAATGCATCATTATGAAACTTTGCCACCTGTATTTGACTTAGCTTATGGTCACATTCTGGTGTCTTTCCCAAAGACCATAACAATACGTCTTTCAAGTTTGTATCTAGAGAGTCTATCATACTGCCTACCATCTAGAAGGCACTCAATAAATCCTTTGAATTGAATATGTAGATCTGATTAATATGAAATGAGTTTTCATTTTACCAAAATTAAAAGAGTATGAATTATGGAATACTAAAGTAGTATTAAAATAACGTGAATGGTTATTCTGGTAAAAGAGTTCATTTTGAAGCCAGATCTGTTTAAAATCCATCTTGTTACTTCTATCTGTGTGATGTTGTAGAAGATTCCTAAACGTCTGTTTTAATTTTCTCATACTTAAATGGTGATTATAATGGTTCACTCATAGGGTTGCTGAAAGATGAATAGAAATTACATGTATCACATTTTGTGTCTCCTAAATGGTGGACATTTAGTAAATGTCAGTTTCCCTTTATAGAACATTAATAAATGGTATAACTGTCTTAGTAAAAAAAATATACATGGGTTCTTTATCTTGACAAATTTAATGTATAGAAAGGTACTAAATTTGGAAATAAACTCCCTGATGTAATACAGCAAATACACTGCAAGGCAAGACTAAAACTGTTAAGAGAAATGAGCCAATCAACAGAAACAAATACTTCCACTAATTCTGGAAAAACACTGGTTCTATAGCCAACAGAATCTGAGACTTTAGCTAGATAATTTAATACTGGAACCATCTCTCTCTCTCTATGACTACCAAAGCCAGAGGTTTGTCAGATGCCCAAGGACTGCCCAAATCATCCTCATCAAAGACAGAAATAAAGAAAAAACAGTGACATAGATAGAGGCAATTAAGAGGTAAAATAACTAAGTCACAGAGGTGGAAAATTACAACATAGGGAATATAGTCACTATTATTGTCATAGCATAAGCTGACCAATCGTGACCACATTTATCATGGCAAACACTAAATAATTATAGAATTATTGAATCAGCATATTATAATAAATAGTATAGCATGTTATACTTCAATCAAAAAAATAAAATAAAAGGAAAGGAAAGAAGAAACAAAAGAACCAGAATTAGAATTCAGTTTTTCTTTTCCTTAAAACAAGATTTGTTCTTACAAAGTTGAGTTTTCTTGCCTCACAAGTTTGACTGTGTGCACCTCCAAGTTGGCCTCTCTAGGCTCAGAGCTATTTCAGGATTCAAAGAGAGTCCTATGTATGAAGCAAACACATAGTTCCATTGGAATAAAAAAAATCAACATTCCTTAAAGATGTCTCCTATCAATTACAACTCAAGTGTTGATTACAAAGAGAAACAATTTCCCATTCAAGGCTGCTTAAATCCGGTTTAGCTTAATGCATTCATCTCATCTAGGTTAACTCCCCAAAGGTCTTAGCATAGTGTGCTGGCATCCCTTCCACCAACCCCCACCCCCAAACTCTGAAAGGAACATATATGACTCTGGACAATACACAATGGAACGAGTGGGGAGATGGAAACAAATAGCTGTTGTGATGGCAGGGTTGAGAGATTCTTGATCCAGGCTAAGGGTCTAGGAAAAAGGCAGCCAACAGGAGGTGCTAACAAGAGAGCATTGTCTCCTCAGAAAACCGTACTTTGTTTATGAGGGGGAAGATATCCAAAGCATTGTAGAAATTGCTCTAATTTCCCATAACACAAATGTTATAAAACCAAGAATAGCTGAATGAAATGGCAGTTGATACAGCAGACAAGTTGAGATTGATCAAGTCTAGTCATGGTCAACAGTTAATTAAATTCAACGCATAGTTTTTATCACCTTTGTGCTTTAACTTTTTGACATTGACAATCCCCACACTCTTTTTATGGAGTCTCTATTTGGCAGGACTCTGATAATCCTCTGTGTTGCTGAAAGCAGCAGTGAAGCGGAGTGGTTTGATCATGTCTAACGGACAGTCAAGGAAAGCATCAGAAAGACCTCTTGTTTTTCCAGCATGACGGCCATTAGCATTCTTCCTAACCAGTTACTAGCTGTGATCCAGACCTGTGGTTGGCTACTAGGGGAGAAGTTATTTTCATATGGGTGTGGGTAGGTAATGTCAGGGGTTTGCAGAGGAGTGAAGAGAGTGAAGGATACAAAAAGAGATGGGAAGAGTTAGTGATTTCCTGTTGCATTGCTGACCTATATAAATTTCCTTTTCTGGGCTGAATGAGGACACATAACTACCTGTTCTGAAAGTTGCACAAAAGAGCATCTGTTCTATTTCAAAGGTGAGAAAATTTTTGTATAGGACTGAATATAGGAATGCACATGCAGCCGTATGATCATCTATATTTATTCATACCCAACTAAGGGGGAAAAAAAAAAGACCTTTCACAAGACCCTGAGAATATTTTCTGTAAATCACTTTCATATGCCTAAAAATAATTTCACTATCATATACACATTTTATTCTTCTTTGAAGTAAATATGAGAATAATTCACTTTTTCCAACCTTATATCAGTATTAATTTGGATATAAGATGAGTCAAAAGAATAAAGTAAATCTCTGGAAAATGCAAAGGAAATATTACTCACCAGCTCTATAATTTTTTAGCTATATCCAAAAGAAGGTGTGAATTGACTTGAGAATTAAATGATTTGGCAGTATCTTCTTCCATGGTTAGCAAAAATAAATGTTTTAAATGGATTCGAATTGACTGCCTGAACATGAAAATTGCCATCCCTACCTAAACAATTGTGGAAAAAGAACTTGTCAGAATTTCCATCAAAGGAGCAAAGGATTCAAATCTTCCAGTAACCCCCACAGGCCCTTGTCTGTGGACTTCCCATGAGTGCGGGCACTGTCACACAACAATGCCGAAACTGCAGTGAATAAACAATCTGAGGGGTTTGAAGTGGTAGGGGGGTGGGAGGTTGGGGTACCAGGTGGTGGGTATTATAGAGGGCATGGCTTGCATGGAGCACTGGGTGTGGCGAAAAAATAATGAATAATGTTTTTCTGAAAATAAATAAATTAAAAAAATAATAATTCTACCAGAGCTAAGTTTAAATATACCTTTAATATATGAATAAATAAACCTTGCCAAAAAAAAAAGGCCTGCTCCCCGCCCGACAGAACAAACAAACAAACAAAAAAAAAACAACAAAGCAAACAAATAAAGCTGACTGCCTTGAAACTACAAATCACTCTGTGAATTTACATGTTCTCAAGCTCATGTTATTATACCTTATTTCTCCAGCGTCAGTACTTCTAAGTCATCCAATGACTATTACTATGTACTAGTACATAGTACTAGTGCTAGAACTATGGAATACAATGAGTATTACAGAGTACTACTATGGTGAGGTGTACTTCTAGACGCTAGAGAGTCAGCAGTGAACAAAACATTAGAAAATACATGCCTACTGAAGCTTCTAGAAGAGGGAAGGATGGATGGTTTAACATCAACAAACACACATTAAGATTTTAGGTGGATGGGGCGCCTGGGTGGCTCAGTCTTTAAGTGTCTGCCTTCAACTCAGGTCACAATCCTAGGGTCCTGGGATCGAGCCCCACTCAGACTCCCTACTCAGTGGGAAGTCTGCTTCTCCTTCTCCCTCTCTCTGCCTGCTACTCCCCCCGCTTGTGTGCTTTCTATCTCTGTCAAGTAAATAAATAAAATCTTTAAAAAAAAAAAAAGATTTTAGGTGGCTGTAAGTGATAAAAAATTAGGTTAGCCTAAAGAGGGGGGAGTATGTGGAGGTGGAAGCTGATGTTTTACATAGAGTGGCCAAAGAGATCTCAGAAAAGGTGATGTCCAGTGAGGGTCTGAGGAAGTGAGGTGGGGCCTCATGGGTGCTGGGAAGAAGAATTTTCTGTGGCTGTGTGGAGCCCTGAGGTGAGGCAGGGGAGCTGGAACCAAGTGAGGATGTGGATGGGGACTCCAGTGGGGGAGCCAGTCTTAGAACACAGACAGCCTCGCCTCCTGCTCTAAGGGTGATGATGAGTCATTGTAGGTTCCAGCAGAGTCATTGTAGGTTCCAGCAGAAGATGCGTAACTTGCTCCATCTTAATAGGATCACTGTGGAAGTTCGGAGGTCTTTGCATGCATCCAGGGAAGAACTGAAAACTCCTGTGGAAGTCACAGAGCTCATGAGAAGTGGTCAGATTTTTTGGATATATTTTGAAGGAAGAGCTGAGGAATTTGCTGGCGGGTTAGAGTAGCATATGAGTGGAAAGGAGGCACTTAGGGAAAATAAAATGAAATTACCAAGGGAATAAATGTAGACCAGGAAGAGAAACTGGAAGCTTGAGCCCTAGGATATACCGTAGCTCTCGTGTTAGGAAGGGCTAAGGAGCCAACAAAGAAGCCTGGGAAGAAATGAGAAAGAATGATGTCCCAGAAGACAACTAGATGAATGCTAAAAGGAAGAACAAGGACTTATCTTTACCAAATGCTATCAACAGAGTAAAATGTAGAATAAAATACAGACTGAGAATTTGCCATCGAATCGAGTGGTATAAGCCACTAAGTCAAAAGTCTATGAATACCCCAATTCCTGGCATATGTGAAAAGAAAAAATTTCAATTTGTCACAAGGACAAATAAGTGAAAAGGACACTCGTTAGGGTAGTGGAATTAGTGCCACGATGTAGCCTCTTGCTGCACCCCAAAGTATAAATGGCAATGAAATCCCATTTCTATAGCCACCCTCCACATCAGAAGTGACATGGGTCACTGAAAATGATAAGGAAAAATGGGAAGCATCAACCAAATAAACAAATAGAATAAATGCACATGTGACTTGGTTTGGGTATATAATTTAATATGCAGTATTTAATTGCTAATTCTGATGACTTTTCCACATTCTGACTGCATTAAATTGTGTGTGTTCAAATCTGTGATGTAAAACATAGAAGGAGAAAAGAAAGAAAAGCAAGCAAGGACAAAGCTGCCATGTTAGTTCTGGTTTTGTGTGGAAGCTTTCTAAGTCCGTGGCTTCGGGTTCTGTGTTATAACAGAGTCACTAAGAGAGTGTCTACTCTACCACCTCGGGGGAAATCCGTAAAGAATGGGATTTGAAACATATATGAATTCACAGACGTTCCTTTAAATGTACAGAAACTACCATTATGTAGTTTTATTTTAATCCGAAAGAAGTCCTGACAAGGGTTTTCTGCTGACTCTGTTGAACTGAAAAACAGTTCTAAGTCAGCATGGTTTTCCTGCAGTCTCCTGCGCAATCTCACTTTATATTCCACCCATGAGCATAACCAATAAAACAAGTACAATGTGGCAGATAGAAATCCATTTTTCCCTAATGCACTTAATCAAGATCAACAGTTGTGTGAGCTCAGATTTGGCAGAAATCGATGCAGGTGCAGAATTCTATTGTTGTGCTCCCTTAACTGGGGAAGAGGGGTTCTCGTTTGGCCCTAACCTGAGTAATTTGGTTCTCCAAAGTTTTAATGAGGGAGCTCCATGCCAAGTAATTGACCATGGGTTTTCCTGTTCTCTTCAACTTTAAACAAACAATAGGCAGTTAGGCAGTTGGAAAAAGAATAACTACAACTAATTTAATGTGCTTTTAATGTCAGGCATACTTAGCACAGGGACTGAAACCATGGAGGGGAAATATCTTCAGAAGAATTTCATCTGGAAAAGGAATGTGCTCGTGGGCATTTTTGTTCATCTTAAAAATCGATGCACTTCTCTGTCTTGCAAGTGCTTTTTTCTTGAGCTTGACAACATAAACCATGGAGTCATAATTAAGTCTAAAGGGCTCAAAACCCTCCTTCGGAGGCCAGATCAGAGACAATGAGCACTTACTCTGGACCATGATATGTGAAGGCCTGGAAAGTTTATGTACATTCCTTATAGAAATCTGTTATAATTAGCCTGGATGCAGAAACCCCAGTTTAGAATTAACTTAAATTAAAACCTAAAATGACTAAAAACCATCTAATCTATTGATGTTTATTGCCACTTTAAGGATTATGGCTTTAAGTGAAGAAGTAAGAGTTTAATTTAGACTGGAAATCTTTGGATGTCTAGCCTGATGTGTATATATGTGTGCGTGCATGTGTGTGTGCATGTGTATAGATGTGCTGAGAATTAGATTGGAAAGAGGAGACTTAGGGTATCTTTTATTTCTCTTTAAACCAACAAAACTCTAATAAAGTGTCCCTAATAGGATTATATTGAAAAACAATTTTTCACTTATCAGGGTTGAATATTGAGGGGCTCCAACACTATGAGTTACTTTGTTGAGCAAATCCATGCATACAAGCCGCACATATATTTCAGCATATTTTCTGCAAAGCTAAAGGTCACAGTTATTTTCCAGAAGTTGCATCCTGCCAATGATCCCTCTAGACTATGCAGCTGTGTAACCCCAGCCTCTGCTTCTACCCTCAGAAGGTCTTCCTGCACTTCCCTGTGTCTTCTTATAAGGAGACTTGCCATTGGATGTAGAGCCCACGTGGATAATTCAGGATGATCTCATCTTGAGATCTGTAATTATTTCTGCAAGGTTTCTTTTTTCCAAATAAAGTTACATTTACAGGTTCTGAATGTTAACACTTGAACATATCCGTTTGAGGGCCACCATTCAAGCTACTACAGATGGATGGGACTTCGACAGAGAGAAATAGACAAGGACAGTTTAACACAGCTACAGGCTGATTCATAGCACTATGCTAATGTGCAAAGAGATTTGACTCATTTTCTATAGCTGAACTTAACTCTTTCATGAGACCTTATAAGAGCCTGTGGAGACAAAAGGAGACCTAAACATGGGAATTCATATAGTTGAAGTTTCTAAATATACAACTCTACTAAGTAGAGAAGAATCAAGGAGGACACCTTAAACCCTGTCCCCTCTCCATCCATCTTCTCTTCACACTCAATGACAGAGGAAGGAGTGAGCTTTTCACTTCAGTTTTATTCTGGAAGGAACTTTCTGTCTGTCATATCTTCCCATCTGCAAGGTGATATCTACCCTAATCTAAGAATAAAATACTTGGGGATAAATTTAACAAAAGTGCCAAAAATGTGCACTAAAAATTATAAAACATTATTGAAAGAAAATGAAATGAGATACAAATAAGTGGAATATTTATAGATTAGGATACTCAATATTATTAAAATGGATATATTCCTTGAAATTAATCAACTCAAATCCCACATATCTCAAGTCTATCATCTCAAAATCCCACATATCTAATTTTTTTTTGCAAATTTTGACAAGCTGTTACGAAAATTCATATGGAAGTGCTACAAAACTAGAACAGCCAAAATAATCTTGAAAAAGAGGAACAAAACTTGAGGACACACTATTCCTGGTTCTGAAACTTGCTGTAAAGCTACAGTATTTAAGACAGTGTGATACTGGCATAATGACAGATAATGCAATAAGACATCTTCAAGTCCAGTGATAATCCCTTCCATTTATGATTAAATGATTTTCAACAGGATGCCAAGACAATTAAATGGAGTAAGACTAATCTTTTCAATAAATGGTGCTGGGACAATTAGATCTCTAACACAAAATAATGAAGTTGGATTATTTTTCTTCACAACTCACATAAGAATTAATTCAAAATGGTTCATAGGGCACCAGGGTGGCTTAGTGAATTAAGCCTCTGCCTTCAGCTCAAGTCATGATCTCAGGGTCCTGGGCGAGCCCTGCATCCCCGCCTCGGGCTCTATGCTCAGCAGGGAGCCTGCTTCTCCATCTCTCTCTGCCTACTTGTGATCTCTCTTTCTGTCAAACAAATAATCTTTAAAAAAAAAAAAAAACTTTAAAAAATGGATCATAAACCATTTTTCTTTTGAAAAAGCTCAACTCTAAAACTCTTAAAAGAAAACATAAAAAATCTTTCTAATGTTGGATTAGAAATTTAAAAGATAAACCAATTTTTAAAACAACCAAAGGTGGGGTGCCTGGGTGACTCAGCTGCTTAAGCATCTTCCTTTGGCTCAGTTTATGATCTCAGGGTCCTGGAACTGAACCCCACATCAGGATCCCTGCTTAGAGGGGAGCCTGCTTCTCCTACTCCCCCTGCTTGTACTCTCTCTCTCTCTCTCAAATAAATAAATAAATAAATCTTAAAAAAATAAATTTAAAAATAAAACAAGCAAAGGTATAAAGAAAGCTGTCCTTGCTTATGTGTAATATTGTTGCCTATGTCTATGTAGAGAATATTAAAGAATAAATCAAAAGAACCTCCTGGAACTAATAAGGGACTATAGCAAGGTGTCAAGATCAAGACACAAGGTTAATATGTAAGAATCAATTGTTTTCACATACACCAGCAATGAACAAATGGAACTTGAAATTAAAAACTGTTTACATTAACCCTTGAAAGTTAAATACTTAAGTATAAATCTAACAAAAAATGGACAAGATCAATATGAGGGAAACTACAGAGTTCTGATAATAGAAATCAAATAACTAAATAAATGGAGAGATCTTTCATGTTCATGGATAAGAAAAGAGAGTATTGTTAAAATATCAGTTTTTACCAACTTGATCAATGTATTCAGTAATGGACAACCTCATTACAAGTTATTTGTGGACACTGACAAGCTGATTTTAAGGCTTATATGGACAGGCAAAAGGCTGAAAACATCCAACAAAATAATGAAGGAGAACAAAGCCAAAGAACTGATTTACTTCAAGACTTACTATTAAGTTATGACAATCAGGATAGTGTGGTATTGGTGAAAGAATAGACAAATAAACCAAGAGAACAGAAGAGAGTGCCCAGAAATAGAACTACATACATATAATCAACTAATCCTTGATAAAGGACAAAAGACAACGCAATGGAAAAATGGATAAATCATTTCAACAATTGGTGCTGGAATAACTGGACCCCTCCTCAAAAAACAAAGAAACAACAACAACAAAACAAAGAAGAAGAAGTAAGAAGAAAAGAATTCTAGACACAAACACTACTCTTTTCATAAAAATTAACCGAAGATGGATTATAAACCTAAATAAAAAATGAAAAACTATAAAACTCTTAGAAGATGATATAGAGCAGAATCTAGGTGATCTTGGGTGTGGTGATGACTTAGAACACCAAAAGCACAATTACGGAAGAAAAATTAATAAATGGGCTTCAATCCAATTAATAGCCTGTTTTCTGCCAAAGAAAGTTTAAGGGAATAAAAAGATAAGCCACAGACATTTAAAATTTGGCAAAACACTGACAGATAAAGGACTGGTATCCAAAATATACAAAGAAGTCTTAAGACTCAACAATAAGGAAACAAACAACCCAGTTTTTAAAAAAAGAGGCAAGGGGCGCCTGGGTGGCTCAGTGGGCTAGGCCGCTGCCTTCGGCTCAGGTCATGATCTTGGGGTCCTGGGATCGAGTCCCGCGTCGGGCTCTCTGCTCGGCGGGGAGCCTGCTTCCTCCTCTTTCTCTCTCTGCCTGCCTCTCTGCCTACTTGTGATCTCTGTCTGTCAAATAAATAAATAAAATCTTTAAAAAAAAAAGAGAGAGAGACAAAAGATCTGGACAGAACCCCCCACCCCCTACCCCCAACCAAAGAAGACAAACAGATGGCAAACAAACATATGAAAGCCACATGGCCTCAGGGAATTGTAAGTTAGAACAATACTGATATACCACTACAGTCCATTAGAATGGCTGAAATCTAAAACATTGACAACACCAAATGCTTGAGAAGAGAAACAGGGACTCTCGTTCATTGCTGGTGAGAATGCAAAATGCCATAAACACTTTGGTAGGTAGGTTAGCAGGTTTTCACAAAACTAAATATATTCCTATCATACAATCCAGCAGTTATGCCCCTTGCTATTAATCCCAATGAATTGAAAGCATATGCCCACAAGAAAACCTTCACATGAATGTTTATAGCAGCTTTATTCATAATTGATTGAACTTTGAAATAACCAAGATGAACTTCAATACATACACAGATAAACTGTGGTACGTACACATAATGAAAGATTATTCCATGATTAAAAGACAGGAATTATCAAGCGATGAAAAGATATGGAGAAATATTAAATTCATATTGCTAAGTAGGAAAAATCACTCTGGAAAACCTACATACTAAATGTCATTCATATATACATCCAACTATATGACATTCTAGGAAAAGCAAGAGTGTGGAGATCACTGGCGGACAGGGATTCAGCGAGAGAGAAAGGTGAATATGCAGAGCATAGGTGATCTGTAGTGAAATTATTATGTAAGAGTGGATACATGTCATCATACACTTGTAAAAAACAAAATTAAAAAAAAAAAAAAACCACCAGAATGTAGAAAACAAACCTTGAACCCTAATATGGTTAGGAAGTCACTAACAATGTACTGCTATTAGTCCATCAATCATATCAAATATGCTGCAATAATGTGATATGTTATTAATTAGGGAAACTTGTGAGTGTGAGGTGAGGTAAAGAAGCTTATGGGTATCTTTCAATCTACTTTTCTATAAATCTAACATCTTTCTTAAAAAAATAAACTCTTATTTTTTTAAAAGGTCACAGAGATGGATGGGCATTTCACAAAGGGAGATAAACAAATAGACTCAAAGATGTTCCATGTCATTAGACATTGGGGAAATGAAAATCAAAATCACAATGAGCTGGCACCTCACACCGAGTAAGATGATTTTAATAAATAAGACGGGCAACGGTACGCAACGATGAGATGTGGAAAAACGCAAACACTCTATGTTGCTAGTGGAACTAGAAGATGGTACAGCCACTTTGAAAAACAGTTTGGTATTTCTTCAAAATGATAAACATGGAAAAGAGTTCGATAGCTTTTCAAAATAATCAGCACAGAATGGCCATACGACCTTGGTATACACTCAAAAGAAGTGAAAATATATCCACACAAAAGCTCACACATAAATATTCATAGCTGCATTACATATAATAGCCAAAAAATGAAAATAACTGAAATTTCCATCAACTTATGAATAGATCAGCAAAATACGGCATAGCCATACAATGGAATATTATTTTGTGATTAAAGGGAAAGTAATACTGGGAGGAACTTTGGAAAATGCTACACTAAGAGAGCAAAGCCAAACACAAGACCACATAACATAGGAGTCCATTTTTTTTTGAAATGTTTAGAATAGGCAGATCTATAGAGACAGAAAATAAATTAGTAATTTATTAGGGATGGAGAGGGGGATAGGGGAGCGAGTAACTGCTACTGAGTACAAGGGCACAGGGTTTCTTTGCTGGGTGTTGGAATATTCTACACTTAGACTGTGGTGAGAATTTCAGCACTCTGCGAATGAACACCCACTGAATTGTACACGTCAAAAAAAGAAGTCATGTGCATATATACAGTGTATTGTGTGTTACACTGGCATTATTTGTCTTCCCATCTGAGCCTCTCAATAAAGCTGAGTATTAATTACCTCGTTTTTTTACAGACCAGGACATGGAGCTCCAACTGGTTATGCCGCTTAGTGACAAAGCCAAACACTTTCTCCTATAAGTCCTTCCTCCTACCCTGTGTTCTCACTACCCCCTTTACTATTTTTCCACAGAACAAGACAAGATTGTGGCATAGAAGGTTCTTAGAATTCCATGTAATATGTCCAATTACTTTACTTACAGTTCCTTGCATGTACCATGTGACTGCTCAATCAGAAAAAAATGAATTTTAGTCCAGTACATTCAGATGGCCCGTACTGGATTTAGAGTAGATGCATGGATAACTTACTTTACTATTATTTACAAGTGCTGAGGAAGATATTCCCCTAGGATAATAATCTCAAACGTTTATGAAAACCCTGAATAACCTGTGGGGAATATTCCAAAGGCTTAGAAAGATTGCCCTTTCTGAAGGCATCATTTTCATCTTCCTTTTAGTGTGTTGATGACATGTATGGACTTGGCAGTGATATCTTGTTTGGAATGCTAACTCATTACCAGTTAGACCATCTCAGGTATTAACTAAAGTCTCTGAAGCACAATTTACTTATATGTAAAATGTGAATGACGAAGGTTATTCCTTGTTAGGTTATGTGAACATTACATGAGACAGAACATGCCGAGATTATCAGAGCACAATGATCTCCATATATTACTTCATTAATAAAGCTCAGTCCTACCATTATTACAAAGAAAAAAGAAAAAGAAAGACAATCTGTAAGCTGTTAGTAAAGTGAATTAAACCAGAAAGCTGGCACAGAGTGCCCAAACAGGAGGATGGACACAGGTAGTGAGTCCCTTAACTAGAATACCAGAGGCAGAAGTGGAAAGTAGGGAAGAGGTAAGAGAAATATTTTGAAAGTCCATCAAAGAACTGGATACCATTTGACAGAGATGGACAAGGCAAACGAAGAAGCCAAAGTTGACCCCAAGATTTTTTGAACCAGAACAAGCAAGACATTAAGGCTGCCATTAAATAGAAACTAAGCTCAGTAAGCTTTACAGTGAATTTAGTTGAGTAAGAGTGGAAAAAGGAAATAAACTTAGGAAGAATCTATAATCACAAATGGTCTTTGCTTCAAAATAGAAATAGACTCAATGCCTGTTTGTTAAATGAATAAGTCCACTGTCATCACTAAATGCCTCCTGCAACTCATTAGCTCATTTGCATATTTCCCCCCTAATTTCTACATGCAAGCTTAGTCCAAAAGAACCTGAAAAAGGCCATCACTTAAACCAAAAGATATAATTCTCCTAAACCTGGATGAGAGAGAAAGGCAGACAATTTATGCTTTCTCACACTTCTAGGAAGTCTGAACAGGAGATAGATATAAAACAATATGAATGAATTATTGTTCATTTTTTAATATGTGAAAATACCTATAAATTTTAGGGGTGCATACTGAAGAATTGTATTTGGTCTTTGAAATTATTAGGCAAAAGAGAAAAAGAAAAAAATATATGAAGACAATCTGAATTGTTGAATCAGGAAGATGGGATTATATCGGCCCTTTTTTACTATTTTTTTTATTATAAAAAGAAAAGAAGTGGGTATAAATCAAGATAGTCTGAGTGGCAGAACAAAACAGACACCTTCCAATGGCCCGCTTCAGATTTCTTGGTACATAAGTAACAAACCTGGTGAGTTTTGAGCCTGATTCTTTGTTGTTTGCTGTTAAACACATTATAATGGATACACCTCCTTCCAATACATTCTAATGCTATTGTGAACAGAATACTGAATTCATACTCAGCACATTATCACCATGAAATAAAATGTTTTTTTTTTTTTCACAGTTTCAAGAGCTATTAAATGAACCTTTAACATTAACGGAGTACATTTCTTTTGAAAACCATAGGGTCTTGCAAATGGCTAATTGATTACACATCCAGTTCATCAAAAAGTAAGTAAGCTTTTTACATATCTGCAGTAGTGTAAAGTTTGGAAAAAGGAGCAAACAGACAAAGAAATCTGTAAGGAAGGAAATGACCAGTTTAAGGGAGTAAAATAAATATGTATGTACATCATTTATTTGGTGTGGGTTTTGCTGAGAGATGGTAGCTCACTGGTGATAAGCCATAATCTATCTTCATAGGTAGTGGGACAATCAAAAACAAAAAGAAATATCAGTGTCTGTTCACTCAAGTAAAGACATAGCTTGTTCTCTCATTAGATATTTACAAAAGATTGAAAAAAATTACTAAGTAGGACTTTCTACTAAAATTGGCATTATTAAAAACATACTTTAGTGTTTTCTTCAAGTAAGCATATATTCGTGTTCATAAATAAACCTGTTTTTTTTCCCCAATATTTTTGAAAAGTTCAAGTTTGGTCACAATTTTCTATGGATAAAAACAAAAACTAAATATTTAATGATACTTAGTGGCAAAACCGATCTGCCTTTCTCAGCAGGTTAATTTTCTGTCCAACAGATTGTATCTGATTTTTAACTTAAATATTATGTGGTGCAATGAAATGGCCTATGGCCATCCTTAATTTTCCTAGATTCTATCAACCACCACCCAGTCCATAAAATGTTCAGTAGCTCCACTTAGAATTCTGTGGTCGGTATTTCAGCACAGGGCTCCCCTTTTGACCCCATTTAAACATCTATGATCACACCCGGATTCTTGTCTGTGCAACAAACTAAAGTAAATCAGAAACAAAGGCTTCACTTTGAGGTTATTTGAAAATTTAAATAAACAAATAAACTCAAGGAAATTTTGACCAGTTTTGATAAAATGGAACTCCGAAACGTGCTGCCTCTTGGCTTTTCTGAATGAAGAATAATAAAATCAAATAAAATCTAAACTTGGACTAGGAGGTATGGTTCCACAAGAGGAGTATTGACAAGACAGCCTCTATGTTTGACCCCGGTGCTGTGTGATCTTACCATTCTGTGGGCATAAAAATAATCTAATTCGAATGCCTTGAAATATTTGCTTTATTGTGAATCATAAAACCAGATAAGGAATAAGATGAAACCACCCTGACATGACCTTAAATACTTGGGATTTTTTAGGAAGGTGGGGAACAAAGGATTTATTTCTCTAACTAAAGTATGATTAGATTAATTTTTCCCCGTTATCCCATTAGCAGCTCTGTATCTTTCTCTGTCCTCTCTCACTTCTTGCTTAAGCATCTGAACTTCCCTATCAGTTGACTTGTAATGTATTCCTTGCCCGGGCTTCAAAGAATATTTGTAGATAAAAGGCTTGGTGCGCTGTTCTGAGCGAGGACTGCCACAGTAACCCTGAAACGATGACATGGGTACATGATAAATATCCTGACACAAAAAAGCTATTTTTTAGAGGAGGCCACCATACCATAAGCAAACCTTTGTTGCTCTATCTGTGAGCTAAGGGATCTGTCCTCCCATTGAAAGGTCCCTGAGTCGACAGACTGACTAGTCCAAGTTGCTGACACTATGGGACAGAACAAAGACTCTGTCCAAGTCTTGATCCCCTTAGCTCAGTGCAGGCCAAGTTCAGCTCAGCCATCTATCAAGACACTGGAATGTGCAGCAAGTAAATACCCACATTCTGCCAAGGAAAAAGAAAAGCTGGGTCATTGACTCTTCACAAGACGAAGGAAATTCTTCCACATCAAAAAGGCACCAGCAGCCCCTATCCGGGTCTGCACTGTATAATGGGTAGATTTTTCAGCAAGTGCTCAAAAGACAAATGATGCTTTTATCTTTCATTCTCCACCCCCCCTTGCAATAAGAGTTTATGTTAAAGCCACTTAACTGTCTGGAGTGCAGCCTGGTGGATTACCTGTTTGTATGAATCAAGTACATTACCTGATCATGTGACTGGGGGTGGGGAGGAGGAGATGTTTATAAAATTGGTTTTGCTTTGAAGAGATCTTCTGCACTTTCTGAAGCCTTACAAAGACTTCTATACATCTCGGCCCATAACACAAAGGGATTAGAAGTGAACAAAATATCAAGTTGAGAGTTTCGTCTTGTATTTCTAATTATTTTATTAGGTTAGCCTTATTAAATTGCAAGATTTCAAATGGGCCACTCATTATTGCACAAAGTTGTGAAGCAAGTCAAAGGCATATCTCTGAGACAGACTTTGCAAGCTTTGGAGCTAAGCATCCAATGGAATTTTAAGAGACCTCATCAGGTAAAACGAAACAATCCTCTTTTGAACTGAAACAGAAAAGCCCTTAAAAGTCACGACTTGAAGATCAGCATTTTGAGGACAGGAATCTTAAATGTTAACAAAGTTGAACTAAAATTCCTACAATGATTAATTGATCAAGCTAGCATGAGGTTAATGTTTTTTGTTCCTAAAACACATTTTGATTCCAAGAGGGAATTCCTTTTCCCGTGCCACCCCAAGTAAACCATTCGTTTCGTTTCAGCGGCTTGCTTTCTTTGTATTTGTAATCTCAGTCTCAACTGAAGCCAGATGCTGGGTTATGATGACAATGGCAGGATGTCAGAGAATTTAATTCCCAATCTCAGTTCCATACTCAAGGCCAAATTACATGCTAGGTCTTGTTAAAGCTTTCTAATGTCAAAAGTTGGCAGTAAACACATTTAGTGCCTGTCACACAGCTTCTCCTGCCCCTAGCACAAAATAAGATAAACACACATGAAATTGGTTTGGAAAAGAAATCTGAAATATTAAGATGAACTTATCCTTTAGAGTGTATCTCAATAATACAGAATGTAAATTTCATCTAAAATTTTGTTCTTCATTCTACTTCTGATTTTCATCTCTAACAGGCAGATAACCACACTATGAACTGCGCAAAAGAAAAGTGGATTCTTCAGAAATTTCTGGCCTTGAATATACCAATTATTTGATATGTAAGCTATCAACTTGGAGCAATTTCTAATTATATTTGGTCAAGATGGTGGGCACTTAACTAATTTTAATTTCACATTCTGGTTCCAATTTCAAGTTGGCAAAGATTGGATTATTATCTCTTGCAAAACAAGTGTTTTTTTTTTGGTTTTTTTTTTTTTTAGGGCTTGAAAAATGCTTTCAGCAACCTGGATATCTCCAAATACATACTTTGTAAAAGGTGAATTATTAGATATTTATTCATTTTACAAGAGATGTATAGACTTTGTAAACAGTGAATTATTAGATATTTATTCATTTTACAAGAGATTTATAGACTTTACCAAAATACCACAACTTTGGTCATCCAAAATATAGTTATTTTTTTCATAGCTTTATTACATATAATTGTACATACCATAAAGTTCACTCATTTAAATATACGATTTAATGGGGTTTAGTATACTTAAAGTTTGGACAACTATCACATAATCTAATCTTAGAACATTTCCATCATCTCAAAGAAGAATTTTGCACCTATTAGCATTCATTCTCCATCCTCCTTGACCCCAACCCTATGCAACAATTAGTCTACTTTTTCTCTAAGATTTGCCTAGGAATTTCACGTAAATGAGTTCTTACGATATTGATCTTTTTTGACTGGCTTCCTTCACAGAGCATAATGTCTTTGAGATTCATTTGTGTTTTAGCATGGATAAGCACTTCATTTCTTTTCACTGCCAGATAATATTCCATTGTATGGATATACTGATTTATTTTCCCATTCATCACTTGGAAATTTTAGTCATTACAGAAATGCAAATCAAAACCATAATGAGGTAACATGTCATATCCACTGCATAGCTATATAATAGAAAGTACTTTCTATAAAAGAGAAAGTGCTGGGAAGATTGAGAAGAACTGGAACCCTTATACTTTGCTTGTAGGAATACAAAATTATGCAGCCACTTTGTAAAACAGTTGAACAGCTCTTCAAAATGTTAATTAGTGAGCCACCACGTAACCCCCAATTCTACTGCAACTAGATACTCAAGAGAAATAAAAACGTATGTATAAGAGCGCTTACCGCAGCGTTGTTTATACATTATGCATAACGGTCAGAATTTATTGCGTACACTACTTTCACAAACACATTTCAAACATAAAATCTGATCTGTCTAAATCAACAACAACCTTAGCAAACTCAAAAAAAAAACCCACCCCATGCAAAATAAGTGAACATTCTCTTTATTACATTCTGATTCTGGGTAGCATACCCTTTCCTGTAATGCCTGGCATTCTTTCTTTGATCTTTGCTCTCTGATTCTCAAAGGTTCCTGCATGGGTGCCCATCACACTGCTGTGCCTTCTTCCTACCACACTCCAAGCCCTGAAAATCAGATTATCCTGGCATGTCTCAACTACTTGATAACTTGGTCTTTCCCCTGCTTGAAATAAGCCGAGAAACATCACTGTATCTGTTCACTCACTTTAAAACAAGGTGGTTCGATTTCAAGCTCCTGGTAAGGAGACTCTAAGTTTCCAAAGATAATTGGATTGAAGATAACTTGTGCAGGAAGGTGAGGATGGGAGTATCAACCCTTCCCTTCCTTCTGTCTTCTCACTCTCCACACACCCTGGGCTTCTCTCTGAGCAAAGTCAGAAAGATTCCTTTCGACATGAGCAAACAAATTTTCATGATTTGCTTTCTTCTAGGTCTTTTAAATATGAAGATGCCATACCTGTAATACACTGCCTTAACAGGATTCTCCCCTTTGTCCTATAACTATTGCCTACAAGTTTTGAACTTCATATGTTAAGCTTGGTGACTTATAAAACCACCTTTAAAAGACCGCGACTCAAACCACCCTCAGACCTCACCCCTGAGGACTGTAGTATAAGTCGTTTCATTAAATTCACCCCTCACAAAACCTATCTGATTTTACTTTACCTTCTATTCGTCTCTCTGCCAGCAAGATGAAATTATTCCTCCTCTGCATTTGTATCCTCTCCTCTAACTCTGTAACTCCAACTTAAAATTTCAAATTCAGTTATAAAACCAAAGCTACCTAATCAGACAAAGAAAATCCCTTCAGGCCATTCCAGCTTTAGAATCTGCCCTCACCCTGGTGAATCCATAGCCCTGCACTAGACCAGTGGTATTATCAGCACGTCTTAGTTAAGTTCTGTTATCTAAATGTTATTGAAACTTTATCACATGCTAACTTGAGAAAAAATGTTGTGCATATTTTTGAGATAACACAGCAATCAAAAAGTTGGCCGAAGAATACACCTGGGAGTAATACTTTTTTTTTCTTGTCATTATGATAACTGTGAAATGCAAAATTCATAAAAATAGTCATGAAGTCAAAATATATATATATATATATATATATATATTTTTTTTTTTAAATTTTAGGCCTACTAGTAACAGAAAAGACCAAAAACAAACAAACAAACAAACAAAAATTCTTTCCAGTCTTGGTTTTGGTAAGAATTTTAAATATTTTATTTTAAAACCAAGAAATAAAATATTTGTTCTTTTATCCATGAAACACAATATAGGCTCTTTAAAAAAATAAGATTCTTTTAAGGATTTTATTTATTTATTTGACAGAGAGAGAGAGATGACAAGTAGGCAGAGAAAGGAGAAAGCAGGCTCCCCACTGACAGAAAGCCCTGTGTGGGGCTTGATCCCAGGACCCTGAGATCACGACTTAAGCTGAAGGCAGAGGCTTAACCCACTGAGTGCCCCAAAAATAAGATATTTTAATTGATTATTCAAAACTCCAGTTTACAGTGTAAAACCTTTTCTTTGAACTAAGCATTCTTTAAATTATTTTTATTAACATATTGTGTATTATTTATCCCAGGGATACAGATCTGTGAATCATCAAGCTTACACACTTCACAGCATTTTTTATATCTAAGTATGTATTTTATAGTTTAGGGGGATGGGATTTTTAAAGTATATGACAATGATCTCTCCCTTCAAATAAAGATATTAACTGAGAGTCCTTTATCAGTGGGAGTGTAATGAGATATGTATCTCAAAACAACTCTCTGCGGGTTATGATGTCTTACCTATTTTCTAGATAAATGAGCCTTGTGTCATATCCCGAAGCTAGCAAGTGGAAGTTAGGACCATCTTTATTGAAGTTATCCATAGCATCCTATTTCTGCTGGTCAGAAAAGAAGCCTTTAGCAAACCATTTATATTAATGCAGAAAACAACTTCCTTTCCAAATAATCTGAATTCAAATCTAGCAGATTCCAGTTTAATAAGTTTTTCCTTTACTATTTCTCCAGTTCTATCTTATTACAGGCTGGATTTCTTTTTAATTCTGAGTGTTAGGGACATCTGTTCTAAGAAAAAGCTTGTCTTTTTTTCTATCTCTCTTTCACACACACACATGCATGTGCGTATATGTCATTACCTGTGTTTAGGAAACTGTGGACGTTTTGCTGACTTCTACATGGATCAGTAGAACTATAATGAATATCTTTTTTTTTTGTTCTTAACTGGTAAGGCAAGATTGGGATATTAGTGGATTGATGGTGCCATCATGTGGTAATAGATAGATACTCATTTTATTTTTTACATCATTTTTAACTTGTGAAAGATTTCATATGTACAAAAAGGTACATAAATAATACAAGTATTCATATACACAATATTTTATTATATTTATTTAATATACCTCTCATAATTAAAGATGAAATCCTTATAAATGCAGCCAGGTCAACCCACCTCTCCCTTATTCCTCCCTTCTCAGATAGAATAGCAGACTTCTGAGTATTTTGTTCCGTTCCTTATCTACCTATCCATCCATCCATCCATCCATCCATCCATCTATATTCATAACGGCTATAAACTATTATTTTGTGATTTGAGTGATATACAAAGACATATACATAGACCTTTATGATCATTTTAAATATATTCTCTTGCAGTTTGGTTTTTCACTCGTTGTTAGGGCTTTTGAAATTTTACGTTCTTGATGGTCTTGTTGCTGGTGTTTTGCCTTACTGTGCTGACTTATACTTCAACTGTGACCATGATGCTGAATAGATGTGCAGATGTTGAATAGAATAGATAGCAGACAACTTTCCGTAGTGCTCCTGACATTAAGAGATAGTTTCTGCTATTTTACAATTATGTATAATATTTGGACAGACAGCACTTAACAGATTAAGAAAATTCCTTTCTGCTTCATATTTCTAAGTTTTATCTTAAACACATACAATTTAAAAAAATTTTTTTTATATATCTATCAAAACAAAGTCCTGTGTGTTTCCACTTTGAAATGTTTATGCCCTTGAAATGAAGGGATATTTTATAACAGTCAGTTCAAGAGAATATTTAAGACATGAGTTCCTACTTGTCCATAGGGTTCTTGCTCCATATACTTGTTAGGTTCAACTTATAACTTGAGAATCATTTTTTACTGGCTATGATAAGAGCCACTCTCATTAAAGGCTGCCACAGTTGACTACATTTGAGTATGTAGGTTTATCTATAAAAAATATTACAAAGAAAATGTCCTTGGGATGACTCTCTTAGCTAGTCAGTCAATAAGAAAAAGAGATCCATACCCTATTGATGCATTCCATCAATTTTATAAGTTCACCTTTGTAACTCCAAGCTCTTAAAAAAGTGCAAGCCAGGCATCTCCTGGAACTTAAACACTTTATGCTTTTAAAAGAAAGTAGAATTACAATTAATTTGAGAATAAAATTACACTGACACATTGTCAGGGTAGCAAATCAGCTGACTGGCTCAAGACCCTTCTTGAACACTTTGTGTTCCTGCAAGTGGCTCTTACAGAGCGTACGGGTCTCCAGATGGCATTTTTGGAAGATCTTTCTTGTTGTCACAACGATGTGACATTCTACTGGCATTTAACAGTCACAGAACAGATAGGCTAGACTATTTCCATAAATGAACAGGACTACAAAATGAAGAATTTTCCTAAGTCCCAGACAAAACTCAAAAGCCTATGAGACATTCTGTAGCTGAAAATCTGTTTATGTTTACTTGAGTTTAGACATTCTCTCCATTTTATATGTAAATACAAAGTATTTTTGCATGGTTTTAATTAAGATACACTAAATTTTGCAGAAATGTAACTATCAAACAATTTTAAGGGAATAACATACATTTTTTAACAAGATTTGTTCATAATAGCATATTTGAGACACTGATGTAATTATAATGCAGTGTATCAGGCTGAATTAGCTTTGTGTTTATAGATTTATTTCATTATATTACTTAACTTATATTGCAATACATTTTTTAAGTTACTTTTCTTTATTTCTAATCTAGAACGCAGTTATGTAATTACATTGTTTTTTTTCCAAGTTATATCTGTAGGTAGATTATATTATCTATAATTTCCATTTAAATAATACAAGTTATTGCAAAGTATTTGTGTGTTAGTTATGTTATAGGCTCTTGTTAAATAATGCAACTTATTACACAATATTAACTAGGTTGTTTCAAATTTTGTTAGAAAAGAGGGGCTTTGGATCTGGTCGGAAGAACTATGTTATGTTATCTAAACATCATCTATATTCCTTTACTTTTGAGATCATTGCCTCCTGGGTCAAACACAGTCTGTGGCATATTTTGGTGGATTTGCCTTGGTAATGTAGGTCTTTCCTATCGTCATGTGAGTCCATATTTCTTTGTGCTTTCTCATTTTTTTGTATTTTACCTCTTAAGCCGGGCACTCACCCAGTCATTTATGTTTAATACAAGAAATTTTCTTATAAGCTTAGACTTTATATGATCAGACAGGGGCTTTGTGGGGATCCGTGTGCTTTGCAATCATCTGGACTCATCTCTTGACCCGAATCATGGAGGTGTCCCCAGAGTCCCCAGCGAGCAACCACATAGATGTCATCTACCTTCTGCATGATGCCCAAATTCAGGAATGGCCATAGCTCCAACTCCCTCATTTTAGTTTCTTACGGTGTTATTTACCTCTTGTCATTTATCCAGGGATGCCCTAGCCCTCACCATTCATACACATCAAAGGGCACAGAAGCACAAACAGAATTCTCACTCTAGCCAGAACAGAATTGCATTTCCCATACATCCTTCGGCCTCATAATGCACTTAATTAAGCTAAAAAAAACACATGAAAACATTACTAAATAGAAGTTTTTAAAAAATCATTACTTACAGCACATTTCCCTTCTAGAACTTAGTTGATTTTATTTTATTTTTTCAGGAGGATACAAAAATATTACCACCAGAGAGCACCACGGTTCTTTGTTAATATTTCTACACACCAGTTTTATTGATCCCTACTTTTAGGGGTGATGTTACCTAATAGCAACCATAATTTAAGCTGAATTTAGAAAATTCTTTTGCTCTATTTTTGCTCTTTGTCTATTAAAAATATCCAAAGGAATTTCATTATCTTCTAAAAATAAGATATGAAAACATTTTAAAAGCATGTTTTAAGCAGCTTTATGATAACATAACTTTATGATAACATAAAGTTTTAGAATAGTTTTACTTTAAATTGATACTGGTCTCATTCAGTGTTAATTATGTTTTACCTCTTAAGTAAGTTCATATACCATCTATTTCCTGATTCTCATGGAGTTTGTGCTAATGATATTTAGGTCTGACTAATAAGAAAATATAGGTTTATTTGATTAATGAAGCTTGAGAATTGCTAATGTGTCTTTGAATACCACTTTAGAATTGTGCTACTCCTTTATTGAACAAACATTTATACTTATCTCTCTCCTTGTCATCTGCAAACTCAGTAGGTTGTATCTAAGGCAACTTTTAGTTCTAATGTTCTGTGACTTTATAACATCATATCAGAGTACACCAGCCCGAGGACATAGCTTCAGTAACACAGAACACAAACAATGCCTGATATGAGTCAAATTTGACTACATAATTATGTGTTCTTTCATAATTCTGGTGTTGTTTTTAGAATAAAGTATGTGTGGTTGGGCTTCCATAAAAAAGAACTTTCTTTTTGTCTGGTTGGGTTCAGAAACTGGCATGTGGGAATGTTGTCGCTTTGATCTCTTGGGACATCATGTTAATTTCCTTTGGCATGGACCCACCTTGTTCTTGGGATATCACAGGATGTCATCTTGGTCCCACAGTTAAAAGCAAGTCCTCATGCTGATCGTGAGTCTATGCCTGGGTGAGACCTACTTCTGAGCACCAAATGAACTGATGAGAAGGTTCTAGGAGTTGGTGTAATGAGATGCATCTCCTGTCAGAACATGAAACCAGCCTGCATGAGTCAAGGGACAGAGGGACTCCATGACAGACTGCCCTGATTTTACCAACTAGGCTGATCTTTTCTACCGTGTAAGGAAAACTTGGAGAATATAAATGCTTTCACAAGAGCTCGAAGTCATATTAATTTGATCATTGAAAGGAATATGGCCTTATTTGTACCCTAACCATATTTACAACGTTTGTAACCAAAACTAAGGAAAAGTTATGAGACCACCACATTTTTGGTAAATATATTAGAGTTTCTTCATCCTGTGAATGTTTGCACTAGGATGAAATATTCCTGAGTCAATGATTCCATTGTTTAATACATACTTTGTATTCCATTTTCTGAAATGGCCAACAACACAATAGTGTGACTTTATAATTAGACTTTATGTTGAGCCAAGAATGTTGTTATGAGTATGCTAATCAAGCTTATTCAGAAGGCATCGTCCAAGTAACATTCTATTATATCCAAAAGAAAAACACAGCCTCATGTGATGAATATAAGGCGTCTCTGAATATAGACAAAATCTGGCACTAGTCTTGAAAATTATGACTTGAAATAAAAATACTTTGAAAATATACCTCATTACAACTCTTCTGGATCAAGCCCTGAAAATAATACAAGTAATCTATCTGTTATTTTTCCTTATAGAAATTCCTTTAAAAATTCAAAATTTTTCTGCATTTGATTTGGGTAGAGGAAGAAAAATTGTAAAAGGGGTATGAGAAAAGGCAGATTTTGATACTACAGAATTGCAAATCATTTAATTCAAAATAAAAGAAGACATGATATAACCATGAAGTGGCCCTCTTCTGCTATAGATCTAAATTATATGTATAGATTTTTTAAGTTGTGTGACATATTCATGTTTCAGAAAGCTGTACTTTGGAAAAAAAGTTGTGGGCATATTATTAACACACATAAACCTCTATTTCCTTGTTTGATTCTGGTGGTGATTAAGTCAAAAAATGGGAGGACAGGCCTTTCCTATTACAGTTAAACTGCTGTTTCACAACTGTTCTTCTGAGCAAAACTTCAGGTGAATGCAAGTGGGTTTTCTACTAAAAAAAAAAAAATTGTGCTAAAGTAAGTTTGGAAATGCCTTCATAACACATCTTCTTACAGATTCACAATAAACATTATTATTTAAAGATTCTGAGAAATTCTGGAACAAAAAGAACTTCTAGAACTTTTTAAAATATAATTTCTCAAGCCTATATGATCACAGCTCTGAGCATGTTAAAGAAAAAGGAAGGGGAAAATGAAGGGCAGAAAATCATAGGGGAAGATGAACCATGATAGACTATGGGCTCCAGGAATGAACTGAGTATTCTAGAGGAGAGGTGGGTGAGGGGGATGGGTAAGACCAGTGATGGGTATTAAGGAGGGCACATATTGCATAGAATACTGAGTGATATATGCAAACAGTGAATCATGGAACATTACATCAAAAACTAATGAAGTACAGTGTGGCAACTAACATAGCACAATTAAAAAAAAAAAAGAAGAAGAACAAGCATCTCACAGAACACAGCTGGGAAATGCTGCTCTATATACAAGAGTATGGTGGAATAATTATCACTTTCATGCCACCAACAAACATTTTAGCAGAGCTGCAGAAATAGTAGTGGATTTGTATAACAAAGACTACACCTAGGCACAAATCGACCGGAGCTGTAGTTGTATAATCACAATGAACTTATATTTTAAAATTTTGTACAATAATAAATTATAACTTGCTCTTTCTAATGGAATAAGGAATTCCTAAAGATTTTTAAATATCTTCTTAGCTGGAAGTTCAGAGAAATTAAAAGCAAGGTCTGAAAATTTTACATTAAAAAAAAAAAGATAACCATGAAATAGAAGTCCAGATTTTTCACTTACCAGCTAAGTCATTTTTATAAATTATTCTAATTGTCTGGCTTGTATGAATATCAAATTATGCAATGCACATAATGCTAAAGATACACTGGAGGTATTGATTAAATACTAGTTCTGTTTTTCATATCTACTGAACATGCTTTTAAATCCTATAGCTCTGTATATACAACATCGCACTGTAGTAATTATAATCTAGATTTTTAAAACTGATGTTTCTATTCATTAAAATCATTTATTTCCATGCATTGAATGAAATCGTGGGCAAATGACTGCCTGGAAGTCATTCCCATCCTCTTTCTAAAAAGTACTGATTTATTATTCAATCATCAACCTTTCTATACTACAGTTTATGCATTTCTAGAGAAATTTATTCCAAAGAAAGCTTAGGGGTTGGTCATAAGGATTGATTTAGAAAACAAAAATGATTATAATGAGATCAACAAGACTCATAAGAATGCTGCTCTAGGCTATTTCTAGATGGTGGTCATAAGAGATGCTCTCTCATGTAGGATGTTCTGTTTTCCCCTTCCAGCTTTCTGCCTTGAAAATCTTTCTTCTGTGGATGGTCTCAAGTAGACTCTCTAGCTCTTTTCTTTATGGTTGATTTTGGCTAATGGGACATACCAACAACAGTCTCTAGAGCAAGAGAAAAGTAAAAGAATAGAGTAATTATAAACCCCATCCTCAGCCTGCTGCTTGGTAATGGCCATCTTTCATTGTCCTGTCCCCTCCACTATCTCTCAGCATGTTATGTAACCTGTACAGGACATGTTCATGTCTCTCAGCAGGTTATGTAACTTACACAGCTTGCCTTCTTCTATAGTTGGAAGAACTTTTAAGGAGGTAACAGAAGAACTGGCGTAGCACATTCAAAATTCCCTTTTGTATTCTAGGAAGAAAGGTCTGAGAAGCCTCTCATATTAATCATTTTGATTTCATCACACAAATAAATGAGTAACATGGGAACAAAATAATAGCCATGAATAAATACTTAGACAAATAAGTACATAAAAATAGAAAATTGCAGGTGATGGGGTACGAGGGTGACTCAGTTGGCTTAACATTTGCCTTTAGCTCAGGTCATGATCTTGGGATCCTGGGATTGAGCCCCGCCGTCAGGCTCCCTACCCAGCAGGGAGTCTGCTTCTCCTTCTCCTTCTGTGCACACTCTCTCTCACTCTCACTACCTCTCAAATGAATAAATAAATAAAATCTTTAAAATTAAAAAAAAAAGAAAATGGCAGGTGCTGTGATCATGTTATACTCCCATTGTTATGGAAAGACACACACAGACAAGGTGTGGACAGTTTTAACAATATGGATACAAAAATGTCAAGGAAAGCAGTGTTATAAAGGTGATTTTAACTAGCCTGAATTTTTAAAGATAATTATATTTTTAATGAAGGCAAAGAGGAAAAGGAAATTACAGGCAAATACTAGCCCCACAGCATAATAAACACTTCAGTGATCTGAAACAGAAAGATGACTTTAAGAAAGTCACTTTAAGTAGTTCACTAGGTTTGAAATACTGAATTGAAGACACCAGCCACATGGCAAGAGATGAGTCTACAGACATATGAGGGCCGGCACAGGGTGGGCTTAGTGTCACTCAAGGAAACTGGATTTTGTTCTTCTGACAATGAGTATCTACTTACGGGTTTTAAGCACAAGAACAATATGGTCAATGTTGTCCTTTGGAAAGAGCCCACAGATGACGGAATAATAAATGGAGGCAAGGAGAGTACTTCAGGCGCCGGGAGACAGAGCTCTCACCATCACCTGCGTGGGAGACTCGAAGTGAGGATGCTGGCGGTGTGATGGAAGATTCAGTTTTCAGACAGGAAATTGTAAGGAAATAACATTTTTAATAAGGGATTTCTAATGAATAGAAAAGAGAAATGAATCTCACATTTCTGGCCCTGCTCCATGGAAATTGTTGTCGCCTTGGGCTACCATAACCAACACCAAGGGCTTTGATTGAGCAATACAGAGTACTTTCTCACAGTTCTAGAGGCAGCAAGTCCAAGATCGGGATACCAGCAGGGCTGGTGTCCAGTGAGAGCTTCCCCTTGGGTCCCAAGTGCCTTCTCACTACATGACCTCTGGCTTGTGCTAGAGGAAGCTCTTTGGTGTCTCTTCTTATAACACTAACCCAATCATATCAGGACCTTACCCCATTTAATTTTTATTAAAGTCCTATGGACCTACCTTCAAATAGAGTTATATTAGGAATTAGAGCTTCACCATATTTTGGGAGATACAATTCAATCCATAGCAGATGAATATCCTATCAGTTCAAAAGTTTAATTTTTTCATTATGTTTTTACATAGCAATACTGGTGTCTTGCTGATGCTTTCTGTATTGTTACTCTCATATTTTTGCTCATATTATTATTCATAACTCATATTGTTACTAGGACTAGGCAGTCACAATGCATATGAGTTTTTAAGGCCACTTTCTGGTTTATGTAGAATCCTTTTATAAAACCACATTAGTACCTGACTGGAAAAAAAAGTCTCTTAGAAATAATTCTCTATGTTTAAACCATTAATGTGATCAGTAATGCATTTCACATGGAGCCTGGAGCAAGTCATACAAAATTTTTTCAAACCATATTATACATTCAACAGCTACTAAATTCTGAGAAGACAGATAACATCATTTGAACTTTTCTAGTCTTTAGCACTTTTGTGAGTCAGCCTTTAAAAGAAAACTAGTGATCTCAGACCATCATAGTTATGATTAGTCTTTGGGTATCTGATGTGTAAAGAATCCAGGCTCGGTAGGATAATACCTGGCAGACCCAGCAACTGGTAAGTGGATTGTTGGTGCTATTCAAATACCATATCAAAAGAGATAGGTGGGACATAGATAAAGAGAGATGCTTAGATAGACTAAGACAATCAATCAAGCAGGAGGTATGAAGCCAGATACTGGATATAGAGACAAATAAAACATATATCCCACTAGGAAGAAGAATCATTCATTATTCAGTGAGCATTTATTGAACATCTATTTATGGCCAAATACAGGATGTAAGAAATGAAGAAGTAGAAAAGAAACTATTATTTTTTTTTGAAAAGAAACTATTATTAATCTTATACCATAAAAGAAGCAACGGCAATGAACACATAAGTACAAAAAATTATAAAATCCTACTTCAACAGGTGCTCTCAAGGAAAACTGCATCCAAATAATGATTCTGACACTAACTTCAAGTGTTTGTAGTACACAAATATTTAATGTTTCTGAGAGCAACTTCTACATAGGCAGCATGGAAGCAACATAGGGATTCATAAGATATTCAAACACTTGAACAACAGCTCTTCCCCATCACTGCATAATAATATGCTTTCTGGTGTGAACTTGAACATAAATTCAATACTGCACATAATCAAAAGTAATCATAATCATGATAATCATAATCATAATCCTTCCTCCACTTTCACAGATCCCCTCACAAACTATATAAAATTGATAGTTCAGTAGCTACAAAATAGGTTAACTTTCTTCACTATGAGCTGGTCATGTTTCCTTAGAATGCCCCCACCCTTCCATGGCCTATCATTTTTTATGATTTTGCCATTTCTTCGCACCTTTCAAAGCATGATTTCTAGTAGTATCCATATATGAATTCATATTGTCAACAGCAAGAAGTTACAATGAATATATAGTTTCAAGCAGGAAACTGTACCTTATCTGCATGACTATAAGATGTAAATTGTCCTGTTTGATCAGGCTACAAATTCTTAATCCCAGTAACCCAGAGATCTCACTGTTGTCTCTGCTTTTTATCATTTTATGAATTGACTATAAGCAAAATGAATGGAAGAAGTCACGGTTTGTTGTCTTTGTTGTTTTTTTTTTTTAAAGATTTTATTTATTTATTTGACAGAGAGAGATCACAAGCAGGCAGAGAGGCAGGCAGAGAAGAGGAGGAAGCAGGCTCCCTGCTGAGCAGACCCTGAGATCATGACCTGAGCCGAAGGCAGCAGCGGCTTAACCCACTGAGCCACCCAGGCGCCCTGTTGTCTTTGTTGTTTTTTTTTTTTTTCCAATTTATTTATTTTCAGAAAAACAGTATTCATTATTTTTTTCACCACACCCAGTGCTCCATGCAAGCCGTGCCCTCTATAATACCCACCACCTGGTATGTCTTTGTTTTTTGACAACACCTGGCTCTTTAGTCTGTTTTAATTCCCCTTGGGGCTTCTTTAACCCTCTGTGTCTCTTACAAAACTACACCAAGAAGTAGCAAGGCTTAAGGGAAAACTAAGTTATTTAGAACACAGCAGAAAATATTAGCTCTTTTAAATGCATTTTCTCTTTAAATGGTCACAACATTCCAGAAACATATGTACAATTGTTCTCATTCTACTAAAAAGGAACTTGGTCTTGGAGAGATTAACTCTCTCAGGATGTAACAGCTTGTAAAGAGCAGCTGATGTCTCTGATATTAATGTCAATTATATTCCCACTACAATATCTAAGATTACTTTGAACTAAGCAAAAGTGTTAACTCTCTGATGCCTAAGGACTCTACCCCCTCCACTCATGTAAAGAATTGTCTCCCTCATTTGTAAAATGAAGACTTAAACCAGATGAAGCCTAAGGCTCATTCATTCATTGAGTTAACTAATTACAGAGTGCCTATCAGTATATATGCATACATACATACACACATATACATATATGCATACCACAGATGCAGACACATATAGATTAAATGATTAGAATAGTAGGCATACATAAAATGATTATATATAGCCCATTTAAAGTAATAGGAAATTATGTGTAGGTATATACATGCATACATGTGTGCATATTATCACTAAGATGAACATGGATTCTTAACTACATTTCAGCTATACTCCATTAACATGTAAGAGCAGCAATGGCCTTTTCTATAGTAATTGAACATCAGAACATTCTGCCCAATCTCTCCCTCCCCAAATCTCCAGACTATCTCCAGACTTAAGTAAAATGTCATTAGAGTCAGATACAGAAAGATAGGTTTGGTTTTTATTTTGGCTTTCACACTTTTGTACCTTTACTAATATTATAGCTGAGGACTAATAGAATCATAAGTCAGGACTCCTACCTCAACAGGAGCCCATTCTTCATGAAATAAACTTTAGGTTAAATTCCATTAAATGCACCAGAAGTAGATGTTTCCTTGGTGGAAACCACATAATTCTTCCATGTGACACAGTCAAGGACAAAGCTGGGGAATGACGTTTTCCACAATGAAATCTGCTCAAAGGTCAGAACAGATATATTGCCATTCACATGTGGCAGCTCCATAACTCACCGCTCAAAGATAGAACTCTCAGCCCAAACCTGAGAACCTGTTTGGATTTGGGCACATTTTTCATATCTCTCTGTCAATAAATTCTAAGTGATAGAACATTGACTGGACTGAGATTGAGAATTCTAGTCAAATGCATTAGGGGAAATCTACTTTAACATCCTGTTCGAGCGTATAGTTTCTGTAAAATTAACTAATAGAGACACCATGCTGAACGAGTGGAAGGAATTTGCTTTAACAAACCTGGGGTACCCCTGCCCAGACTGAGCAGCTGACAAGTGGCTACAGGAGGGAACTGGCAGAATCCCTGGAGGCTTGATATTGGTCAGTGACCACCCCCTTCAAACTCATACAGATCAAATGTATTTTCCAGAAGGACCTGACTTAAGGTATCAGTTGTCTGTTGTTCCAGGAAGAAATTACTACAAGCTTAGCTGCTTAAAATAACACAAACTTATCTTACAATTATTTTTTAGGTTAAAAGTCCAATACAGGTCTCACTGGGGCTAATACCAAGGCTGTGTCCCTTTGCAGAGGTTCCAGGGGAGATTGCCTTTTCCAGGTTCTAGAGGCATTACATTCCTTGGTTCATGTGCTCCTTCCTCCACTTTCAAAGCTAGCAAGGGCACTTTAAATCCTCTGCAGTTTGCATCTCTCTGACACTGACTCTTCTGCCTCCCTCTCCCACTTGTGAGTACACTGGGTCACCTAAATAATCCAGGATACTCTCCCTTTTTTAAGGTAGTTTATTACTTACCTTAATCTCATCTGCAATTTTAATGATCTCTTTGGCACATAGGGAAACATATTTACAGGTTCCAGGGATTAGGGCATGGACATCTTTTGGGAGACGGGGACACATTTTCTGCCCATGGCAAATGCTAAGTACCGTCTGGCAGCGGGTTGGGAGTTGGGGTTATGTGTTATTGGCAAGCCAGTAAGGGGTGCTTTATTAAACCAGCTAACCCAGTGGGCCTGACCTTATTAAGTTTCTCCCAGTTTTCCCAAGAAAGACATCTTGGTTTTATCCCTGATTCCAGTCTAAAGGACAATTTGAAATATAGATGCAGGTATTTAGAAAAGTGAATGACTAATGAATGGGTAATAAATCCTTTGTTTGGAGAACATGTGAAATTCTCACTTTCATCAAATTTGAAAAAGGACCTGTGGAAATTTCAAGCCATAAGTCATTAAAAAATAATTTTTTGGTGATTGATCACTATGCAATTTGGGGCATATAACTAAGAGGGAATTCAAAGAATTGAGAAAAACTGCCATAACAAAATCACTTTATTTCCATCCAGTCAAGCAAAGCTTTGCTACTAAAAATGAAAAACAAGTACAGATCCAATGCTGGACTCTGCCTATTCTAGCAATAATTAATATTTATTTTTAATAATATGAACAAATTGTTAAAAGTTCCATCCAGCTTCAGAATAGATACTTTTTTTAATTAAAGAAGTACTTTTGGTTTTTTGCTAATTATTTATTTAAATACATGTATATGTTGATTACGTGTTTGTAACTAATAATTATAGTAACAGTTCAATCCAGGAAAACTGCTTAGAGCTTCATGGTTATTTGAAATAAATTATAAATTATTTTTAATTTATATATAGAAATTTTTTGCAGAGTACTGTGATAAGCTGAGTAAGGGATTATCAAGCAAAAATAAGTCATTAGTTACCATATAATAAAATTTTATACGGAAAATAGGATGACTATACCTTTAAGATAGAAATTGAACAATATAGAATTTCCTTCTGTTAAAGGCAGTTTGTGAATCATCAGAGAAAAGCAAATCAAGACTGCCATGAGATACCACTTCACGCCTATTAGAATGGCTTCCATCAAAAAGACAAGCAGTAACACACATTGATGAAGACATGGAAAAAAGGGAATGTTTGTGCACCATTGGTGGGAAGCAAATCAGTGCAGACATTGTGGAAAATAGTATGCAGTTTCCTCAAAAATTAAAAAAACAAAACAAAACAAACAAACTACCATATGATCCAACAATCTCACTTCTTGGTATATACCCAAAGGAAATGGAAACAAGATCTCAAAGAGATAACTGTTCTGCCATGTTCACTGTGGTATTATTTTCATCAGCTAAGATAACAAAACGCCTTAGGGTCCATCAATGCATGAATGAATATAGAAGATGTGGTGTACACATACAATGGAATCTTATTCAGCCACGTGAAAAAAAGGGAATTCTGCTATTTGCAACAACATGGATGGATCTTGAGGACATTATGCTAAGTGAATAAGTCAGATAGTAAGACAAATACTGTATGATCTCACTATAGCAGAAATCTAAAAAAACTGAAGGCGTAGAAACAGAATAGAACAGTGGTTATGATGGGATTGGGGTGGGAGAAATGGGGAGATGCTCATCAGAGTACAAACTTCCATTTATTAGATTAATCAGTTCTAAGGATCTAAGATACAACATGGTGATTGTAGTTACTGATACTGTATTATAATTAAACACTTGAAAGTTGCTAAGATTGCAAATTCTTGGCACACACAAAAAAATGGTAATTATATGACCATAAGCTTGTCAAATCAATGCATTGTCCACCTTTAATTTGGACAATATTATATGTCAATTATATCTCAGAAGATTGGATAAAAAAGTTTGTGTATGTACTTTTACAGATAATAGTGAATACTAAGTCATATGGTATCTAGATTATATGTGATTCATTTTAAAAATGATATAACATTTGTATTTTAAATTTTAAATATTTCATTTGTTTATTTATTTTAGAAAGAGAATGAGAGTGAGGGTGAGCAGTGTAAGAGGAGCAAAGGAAGAGGAGGAAAGAATCTCAAGCAGACTACATACTGAGCATGGAGCCTGACATGGGGCTCGATCTCATGACCTGGAGATCATGACCTGAGCCAAAACCAAAGTGCTGAACACTTAATCAACTGAGTCACCCAGGTGCCCAATTATTTTAAGTTTTAAATTTTACTATAATATAAATTACTAATTTTATGGTGATTGGCACATGATAGAAATTTTACATTAAATTTAAAAGTTGTGCCAGGCAACAAAAATAGAACCAAAAGATTATGCCATCTCTCTCATTTGCCTTAATGTTATCATCATTTATCTAGAATTTGCTTGCCTATGACATTTTAATCTTTCTCTTGAACAGTCTAAAGAGTCGATAAATTGTATCCATCGGCCGAGCAGTCTCCAATATGCTAGGCTATAGGCTCAGTGTTTCATGAATGTTTTCTCATTAAATTTCACAGCAACTCAACAATAGCTTTAATATTAGTGTACCTGTTTGGGGCATCTGGGTGGCTCAGTGGGTTAAAGCCTCTGCCTTCGGCTCAGGTCATGGTCCCAGGGTTCTGGGATCGAGCCCTGCATCGGGCTCTCTGCTCAGCAGGGAGCCTGCTTCCCTTCCTCTCTCTCTGCCTGCCTCTCTGTCTACTTGTGATTTCTGTCTGTCAAATAAATAAATAAAATATTTAAAAAAAATATTAGAGTACCTGCTTAAATGAGATATTTGTCTTCATCCTTCCAATTCATCTTTCAGAGGCCTCTACTTCCTTAGGAATATGTCTCTTTCCTATTGGCCTTGCTCCTTCAGTACATTACAGGTAAGGAAATAATCCCTGCTAGTTGGTTAAAAATTGTTTAATAGGTTATACCTTCCAAAGGTATTTGCATTTCAATGTGAACCCAAAAATGTTCCCAGACCCAAAGGATTATCTCAAAGATAAATAAAGTGCAAATAAGGAAGTAATAGGTAAAACCTAGGACTTTATTCTGAAAGATCTATGATTTCAGATCCAAAATATATTATGAATATTCATAAATATTCTTCACTTTCTGAATGAAGTCATTCTAACAGGAATAATTTAGAACCAGAGCCTTTTAGCATCCCTTAAAGTCCTTTATAACTGTCTTTGTTTAAGGTCAGCTCTGCCAACATCCCCCTATTCTCTGTGTTTTCTGAGAAGGGATCCAGAATGGATAATACCATCATGGGCAGTAATAAAAGCATGCACATGTGCACACATAAACATTTCTATCAGGTACTTCTCATTTATAGTCTTTATAAACCAAAGGTTATTATAATTAGTGCCCAGAAATGAAGAAGCAGGAGAGGTTACCCAAAACCAAAAGATAATATCACTATCAAACTGACTTATAGGAGGCAGAAGGGAGCACCTAGAAGGAAAATTCTTTTTTAAAAATGAGTATTAACAAGAAATTATTTTAGTTAACTACAGATCAACATATGAAAAAAGAATCAGGGCATGATTCTTTTTCTCGAAATTCTAGATCCTTTCTTACTTAAGAGTCTGTGCAACTAGGGAGGTTCAACATTCACAAATCAATCAATGTGATACACTACATTAATAAAAGAAAGGACAAAAACCTTATGATCATCTCAATTGATGTAGAAAAGGCACTTGACAAAATATAGAATCCTTTCTTGATTAAAATTCTCCACAATGTAAGGATAAAGGAACCATATCTCAATATCACAAAAGCCATCTATGAAAAGCCCACAGCTAATATCATTCTCAATGAGGAAAAACTGAGAGCTTATCCCTAATGTCAGGAGCAGGACAGGGATGGCCACTCTCACCACTGTTGCTCAATATAGTACTAGAAGTCCTAACTTCAGCAATCAGAAAACAAAAAGAAATAAAAGGCATTCATGTTGGTAAAGAAAAAGTCAAAATCTCACTTTACACAGATGACATAAAGATGACTTTACGTGAAAAACACAAAAAAACCTCCACCCTCAAATTACTAGAACTCATATAGCAATTCAGTAATGTTGCAGGTTATAAAATCAATCCACAGAAAACAGATGCATTTCTATACACTAACAATGATACAGAAGAAAGAGAAGTCAAGGAATTGATCCCATTTACAATTGCACCAAAAACCGTAAGATAGCTAGGACTAAACCTGACCAAAGAGGTAAAGGGTCTGTACTCTAAAATTTACAGAACACTTATGAAAGAAATGCAAAAACACTCCATGCTCATGGATTCACTTGATCTTAGCTCATGGATTGAAAGAATAAATACTGTTGAAGTGTCTATGGTGCCATTCAATGTAATCTCTATCGACATACCATCAACGTCTTTTACAGAGCTGGAACAAATAATCCTAAAATTTGAATAGCTAGAAAATGGATTGAAAGAATAAATATTGTTAAATTATCTATGGTGCCATTCAATGTAATCTCTATCAACATACTGTCAACATCTTTCACAGAGCTGGAACAAATAATCCTAAAATCTGAATAGTCAGAAGAATGTTGAAAAAGAAAACCAAAGCTGGTAGCATCACAATGCCAGACTTCAAGCTATACTACAAAGCTGTAGTCATCAAGACAGTATGGACCCTCAATTCTATGGCCAGCAAATCTTCAACAAAGCAGGAAAGAATATCCAATGGAAAAATGATAGTCACTTCGGTAAATCGTGCTGGGAAAATTGGACAGCCACGAAGAGAAGAATGAAACTGGACCATTTCCTTATTCCATAGGCAAAAATAAACTCAAAATGGATAAAACACCTAAATGTGAGACAGGAATCCATCAAAATCCTAGAGAAGAACACAGGCAGCAACATCTTTGACCTTGGCTGCAGCAAATTCTTGCTAAGCATGTCTCCAAAGTCAAGGGAAGCAAAAGCAAACATGAACTACTGAGACTTCATCAAGATAAAAAGCTTCTGTATAGCAAAGGAAATGGTGAACAACAACAACAAAATACAACTACAGAATGGGAGAAGATATTTTCAAATGATATATCAGATAAAGGGCTAGTATCCAAGATCTATAAGAAACTTCTCAAACTTAACACCAAAAACAAATAATCCAATTGTAATGGGCAGAAGACATGAACAGACATTTCTGCAAAGAAGATATACAAATGGCCAATGGACACATGAGAAAATGCTCCACTTCCCTTGGCATCAGCGAAATACAAATCAAAACCATGATGAGATACCACTTCATATCCATCAGAATGGCTAAAATTAACAAGACAGGAAACAACGAATAGTTGTCAAGGATGCAGAGAAAGGGGGACCCTCTTACAAGATTGGTGGGAATGTAACCTGGTGTGGTGTCTCTGGAAAATGGTATGGAGGTTCTTTAAGAAGTTAAAAAATAGAGCTACCTTATGACCCAAAAATTACACTACAAGGTATTTACCCAAAATTATAAATGTAGTGATCCAAATGGACACCTGCACCCCAATGTTCATAGCAGAAATATCGGCAACAACCAAATTATGGAAAGAGCTGAAATGTCAATTGACAGATGAATGTAAAAACAAGATGTCACACACACACACACACACACACACACACACACACACACACACACAGAATGGAATATTACTCAGCTATCAGAAAGGATAAATATTTACCAATTACCTTGACATGGATGGAACTGGAGAGTTTTATGCTGAGCAAAGTAAGTCAAACAGAGAAAGACAACTGTCATATGGTTTCACTCATATGTGGAATATAAGAAATAGCTCAGAAGAACATAAATTAAGGGAGGGAAAACTGATGGGGAAATCATCATAGAGGGAGAAAAACAATTAGAGACTCTTTTTTTTTTTTTTTAAAGATTTTATTTATTTATTTGACAGAGAGAGATCACAAGCAGGCAGAGAGGCAGGCAGAGAGAGAGATAGAGAGGGAAGCAGGCTCCCTGCCGAGCAGAGACCCGATGCGGGACTCGATCCCAGGAACCTGAGATCATGACCTGAGCCGAAGGCAGCGGCTTAACCCACTGAGCCACCCAGGCGCCCCAACAATTAGAGACTCTTAAGTTTGTTTTTTTTTTTTTAATTTTATTTATTTATTTGACAGAGAGAGATCACAAATAGGCAGAGAGGCAGACAGAGAGAGAGAGAGAGAGGAGGAAGCAGGCTCCCCGCTGAGCAGAGAGCCCGATGCGGGACTCGATCCCAGGAACCTGAGATCATGACCCGAGCCGAAGGCAGCGGCTTAACCCACTGAGCCACCCAGGCGCCCCAACAATTAGAGACTCTTAACTATAAAACACAAACTGAGGGTTGCTGGACGGGAGTGGGTAGGGGGATGGGGTAACCATGTAATGGATATTAATTAGGGCATGTGATGAGCACTGGTTGTTAAATGCAACTGATACATTATTGAACACTACATCTGAAATTAATGATGTCTAATTGAATTTAAATAAAAATTAAAAAAAAAGAATCTGTGCAACTGTTGTTTCTTGACTAAACAATTTTTTCCTAAAATATCTATCTCCTCATATTTTAAGGACCAGTTTAAATATAAACTCTTTTAAAAGCTTACCTTGATTATCTTACCAACTCTAGTAGCCCACAAAACCTTGACTTGCCTTCATATTGTTCTTTTTTTCTTTACAGATGTTTTAAATCAGCTCTTTACTTGTCCATTCATTTTCTTGTTTGTCATCCACAAAGAATAAGCTCTATGAGGGATGGAGTTCAATCATTTTTTTCTTGGACTCTGTGTTTCCAGAATTCTAGCAGTATTTGACATGGGAAATATGTGTCTAATTAATGAATAATGTACAAGAATACACACTGAAACTTCTGCTTCCAGAAATAAGAAAATAAATGGCACAGTACTTGCATTCTTGGTAGAAACTATAACAGTGGGAAAAATATATAAGGTAATATTTTTCATGCTTGGAACAGCAAGCAGCACATGAGTGTAATCTTAGAGGAAAGCATAATACATTAGTTAAACTCCAAATTCATCCCATGGTCACTCCAATTTTTTGCCTAGATGCATTTTCTTGCTGCTGGGTAAGTAAAGCCCCCTCACAACCTCAAAAATGAAATATTTAGGTACAGATCTAACAAAATATCTTCAAGATCTGTATGAAGAAAACTATAAAAGCCTGATGAAAGAAATCAAGAAATAACTAAATAAATGAAGAAATATTTCATGTTCATGGATAGGATGCACACACACATACACACAAAATGGGGTATTATCTAGCCATGTAGAAGAAGAAAGTCTTGCCATTTGCAACAATATGGATGGAACTTGAGGGGCATTTTGCTGAGTGAAATAAGCCAAACACAGAAAGAAAAGTATTGCATGATCTCATTATATGTGGAATCTAAAAATTAAAAGACAAAAACCAAGAAAACAAATAAGAAATTAAAAAATACCTGAACTCATGGATATAAAAAATAGATTAGTGGTTACCAGAGGCAGAAAGAGAAAGGTGGGGATGGATAAAATGGAACTAGGGTGTTGAAAATATAAACTCCCAGCTACAAAATAAGTCCTGGGATATAATGTACAATATGAAATCTATAGTTATAATTATCTATTATATATATGAAAGTTGCTAAGAGAATATATCTGAAAAGTTTCATCACAGAAAAATAAGTTTTAACTATGGATGGTAATAGATGTTAACTAAATTTATTGTGGTGATTATTTCACAACATATACAAGTATTGCATCATCATGTTGTGTACTTGAATCTAACATAATGGTATATGTCAATTACATGCAAATTAAGAAAAATAAAGGGAAAAATCCAATTATATAGTGCCTATAAAAGAAGCATTTTAAAAATACATATTTGATAAAATCCAACACTTAGTCATGATTAAAACTCTCAGCAAACTAGTAATAGAGGTGTTTCTCAACTTGATAAAGAATATCTAAAAAAAATACACATTATATTACATTTAATGGTGAGAAACTAAAATCTTTTCCTCTAAGATCAGGAAAAAGGCAATGATGTCCCCTCTTACCACTGTTTCCAACATCTTACTGGAAGACCTAGTGAATGCACTAAGACAAGAAAAGGGGATCAAAGATATACACATTGGGAAGCAAGAACTAAAAGTCTCTGTTCACAGATGAAATGAATTTCTATATAGAAAGTCTAAGAGAAGTAACCAAAAAAGCTCCTGGATTAATATACAATTATAGCAAGGTTGCAAGGTTAAAATACAAAAGTCAATTGTTTTCCTGCACATCAGTAATAAACAAATGGAATTTTTAATTAATAACACAATACCATTTTACATTAACACCCCCCCCAAAATGAAATACTTTGGTACAAATCTAACAAAATATATTCAAGTTGTGTATAAAAAAAACTCAAAAGTCTGTTGAAAGAAATCAAATAACTAACTAAATATCTCTTCAATATTGTCAAGATGTAAGTTCCTTGAGATTCAATCTACAGAGTCAATGCAATCTGAATCAAAACCCAGCAAATTATTCATTGAATATTGACAAACTGATTCTAAAGCTTATATATACAGAAAAAATACTCAACATAGCCAACTTAATATTGAAAAAGAAAAACAAAGTCAAAGAACTGATATTACCAGCTCCAAGACCTACCATAAAGCTACAGAAATCAAGACAGTGTGGTATTGGTGAAAGGAGAGACAAATAGATCAGTGGAACAGAACAGAGAGCCCAGACTAGACGCAGAGAGATATAGTCAACTTACCTTTAACAAAGGATCAAAAGCTATTCAATGGAAAAAATTAGGCTTTTTTGTTTTTAATTTCTCTTCATCGTAACAGAATTCCTTGTTTATGCACCACACCCAGTGCTCCATGCAATACCTGCCCTCCATAATACCCACCACCTGGCTCCCCCAACCTCCCACCCCCCACCCCTACAAACCCTCAGATTGTTTTTCAGAGTCCATAGTCTCTCATGGTTCATCTCCCCTTCCAATTTCCCTCAACTCCCTTCTCCTCTTCATCTCCCCATGTCCATGTTATTTGTTATACTCCACAAATAAGTGAAATCATATGATAATTCACTCTCGCTGCTTGACTTATTTCACTCAGCATAATCTCCTCTAGTCCCATCCATGTGCCACAAAAGTTGGGTATTCATCCTTTCTGATGGAGGCATAATACTCCATAGTGTATATGGACCACATCTTCCTTATCCATTCATCCATTGAAGGGCATCATGGCTCTTTCCACAGTTTGGCGACTATGGCCATTTCTACTATAAACATTGGGGTAGTGATGGCCTTTCTTTTCACTACATCTGTATCTTTGGGGCAAATACCCAGAAGTACAATTGCAGGGTCATAGGGAAGCTCTATGTTTAATTTCTTAGGAATCTTCACACTGTTTTCCATAGTGGCTGCACCAACTTGCATTCCCACCAACAGTGTAAGAGGGTTCCCCTTTCTCCACATCCTCTCCAACACATGTTGTTTACTCTATTGCTAATGTTGGCCATTCTAACTGGTGTAAGGTGGTATCTCAAAGTGGTTTTGATTTGAATCTCCCTTATGGCTAGTGATGATGAACATTTTTTCATGTGTCTGTTAGCCATTTGTACGCTTTCACTGGAGAAGTGCCTGTTCATGTCTTCTACCCATTTTTTGACATGATTATCCGTTTTGTGTGTGTTGAGTTTGAGAAGTTCTTTATAGATCCTGGATATCAACCTTTTGTCTGTACTGTCATTTGCAAATATCTTCTCCCATTCCGTTGGTTGCCTCTTTGTTTTGTTGACTGTTTCCTTTGCTGTGCAGAAGCTTTTGATCTTGATGAAGTCCCAAAAGTTTATTTTTGCTTTTGTTTCCTTTGGCTTTGAAGACATATCTTGAAAGAAGTTGCTGTGGCTGATATCAAAGAGATTACTGTCTATGTTCTCCTCTAGGATTCTGATGGATTCCTGCCTCATGTTGAGATCTTTTATCCATTTCGATTGATCTTTGTGTATGGTGTAAGAGAATGGTCGAATTTTATTCTTCTACATGTAGCTGTCCACTTTTCCCAGCACCATTTATTGAAGAGACTGTCTTTTTCCCACTGTATATTTTTTCCTGCTTTGTCAAGGATTATTTGACGATAGAGTTGAGGGTCCATATCTGGGCTCTCTACTCTATTCCACTGGTCTATTGGTCTGTTTTTATGCCAGTACCATGCTGTCTTGGTGATCACAGCTTTGTAGTAAAGCTGGAAATCAGGTAACATGATGCCCCCAGCATTTTTTTTCTTTTTCAACATTTCCTTAGCAATTCAGGGTCTCTTCTGATTCCATACAAATTTTAGGATTATTTGCTCCAGCTCTTTGAAAAATACTGGTGGAATTTTGATCAGAATGGCATTAAAAGTATAGATTGCTCTAGGTGGTATAGACATTTTAACAATGTTTATTCTTCCGATCCAAGAGCATGGAATGGTCTTCCATCTTTTTGTGTCTTCTTCAATTTCTTTCATGAGTGTTCTGTAGTTCCTCAAGTGGAGATTCTTTACCTCTTTGGTTAGGTTTATTCCTAGATATCTTATGGTTCTTGGTGCTATAGTAAATGGAATTGATTCTCTAATTTCCCTTTCTGTATTTCCATTGTTAGTGTATAAGAAAGCAACTGATTCTGTACATTGACTTTGCATCTTGCCACATTACCAAATTGCTGTATGAGTTCTAGTAGTTTGGGGGTGGATTCTTTTGGGTTTTCCATATAAAGTATCATGTCATCAGTGAAAAAAGAGTTTGACTTCTTCATTGCCAATTTGGATACCTTTTATTTTTCTTTGTTGTCTGATTGCTGTTGCTAGGACTTCTAATACTATGTTGAACAAGAATGGTGGGAGTGGGCATCCTTGTCGTGTTCCTGATCTTAATAGAAAGGCTTAGAGCTTTTTCCCATTGAGGATGATATTTGCTGTGGGTCTTTCATAGATAGATTTTATGAAGTATGGGAATGTTCCCTCTATCCCTATACTTCAAAGCATTTTAATCAGGAACGGATGCTGGATTTTGTCAAATGCTTTTTCTGCATCAATTGAGAGGACCATGTGGTTCTTCTCTCTTCTCTTATTGATTTGTTCTATCACATTGATTGATTTGAGAATGTTGAACCATCCTTGTAACCCAGGGATGAATCCCACCTGGTCATGGTGGATAATCTTTTTAATGTGCTGTTGGGTCCTATTTGCTAGGATCTTGTTGAGAATTTTAGCATCCATATTCATCAATGATATTGGTCTGAAATTCTCCTTTTTCATGGGCTCTTTCCCTGGTTTGTGGATCAGGGTAATGCTGGCTTCATAAAAAGAGTCTGGAAGTTTTCCTTCTGCTTCAATTTTTTGAAACAGCTTCAGGAGAATAGGTGTTATTTCTTCTTTGAAAGTTTGGTAGAATTCCCCAGGGAATCCTTCGTGTCCTGGGCTCTTGTTTTTTGGGAGGTTTTTGATCACTGGTTCAATCTCGTTACTAGACATCAGTCTATTCAGGTTGTCAACTTCTTTCTGGTTCAATTTTGGGAGTTTATAATTTTCCAGGAATGCATCCATTTCATCTAGGTTGCTTAGCTTATTGGCATATGACTGTTGATAATAACTTCTGATGATTGTTTCTACTTCCTTGGTGTTAGTTGTGATCTCTCCCTTTTCATTCATAATTTTATTAATTTGAGCTTTTTCTCTTTTCTTTTGGATTAGTGTGGCCAATGATTTATCGATCTTATTGATTCTTTAAAAAAACCAGCTTCTAGTTTCATTGATGCATTCTACTGTATCTCTAGTTTCTACCTCATTGATCTCTGCTCTAATTTTGATTATTTTTGTTCTTATGTGTGGAGTTGGTTTAATTTGCTGTTGATTATCCAGTTCTTTAAGGTGTAGAGATAGCTGGTGTATTCTGAATTTTTCAGTTTTTTTGAGGGAGGCTTGGATGGCTATGTATTCCCCTCTTAGGACCGCCTTTGCTGTATCCCATAGGTTTTGGACCGAAGTGTCTTCATTCTCATTGGTTTCCATGAGTTATTTAATTCTTCTTTAATCTCCTGGTTGATCCAAGCATTCTTAAGCAAGGTGGTCTTTAGATTCCAGGTGTTTCAGTTCCTTCCAAACTTTTCCTTGTGATTGAGCTCCAGTTCCAAAGCATTGTGATCTGAGAATATGCAGGGAATAACCTCAGTCTTTTGGTATCAGTTGAGTCCTGATTTGTGACCCACTATGTGGCCTATTCTGGGGAAGCTTCCATGTGCACTTCAGAAGAATGAGTATTCTGCTGTGTTAGGGTGGAATGTTCTGTATATATCTATGAGGTTCATCTGGTCCAATGTTTCATTCAATGCTCTTGTTTCTTTGTTGATTTTCTGCTTGGATGATCTGTCTATTATTGAGAGAGGCATGTTAAGATCCCCTACTAATGTATTCATATCAATATGACTCTTTATCTTGGTTAATAGTTTTCTTATGTAATTGGCTGCTCCCATATTGGGGGCATAGATATTTACAATTGTTAGATCATCTTGGTGGATAGACCCTTTAAGAATGATGTCGTGTCCTTCTGTATCTCTGACTACAGTTTTTAGTTTAAAATCTAATTTATCTGATTTGAGAATCACTACCCTAGCCTTCTTTTGAGGCCCATTGGCATGAAAGATGCTTCTCCATTCCTTCACTTTCAGTCTGGGTGTATCCTTAGGTTAGAAATGGGTCTCTTCATCCAGATGGCCAACAGACACATGAAAAAGTGCTCCATATCACTCGGCATCAGGGAAATACAAATCAAAACCACAATGAGATATTACCTCACACCAGTCAGAATGGCTAAAATCAACAAGTCAGGAAATGACAGATGCTGGCGAGGATGCAGAGAAAGGGGAACCCTCCTACACTGTTGGTGGGAATGCAAGCTGGTGCAACCACTCTGGAAAACAGCATGGAGATTCCTCAAAATGTTGAAAATAGAACTGCCCTATGACCCAGCAATTGCACTACTGGGAATTTACCCTAAAGATACAAACGTAGTGATCCAAAGGGGCACGTGCACCCGAATGTTTATAGCAGCAATGTCCACAATAGCCAAACTATGGAAAGAACCTAGATGTCCATCAACAGATGAATGGATCAAGAAGATGTGGTATATATACACAATGGAATACTATGCAGCCATCAAAAGAAACAAAATCTTGCCATTTGCGACAACATGGATGGAACTAGAGCGTATCATGCTTAGCGAAATAAGTCAAGCGGAGAAAGACAACTATCATATGATCTCCCTGATATGAGGGAGTGGTGATGCAACATGGGGGCTTAAGTGGGTAGGAGAAGAATCCATGAAACAAGATGGGATAGGGAGGGAGACAAACCATAAGTGACTCTTAATCTCACGAAACAAACTGTGGGTTGCTGGGGGGAGGGGGGTTGGGAGAAGGGTGGTAGGGTTATGGACATTGGGGAGGGTATGTGCTTTTGGGTAAATTGGAAGGGGAGATGAACCATGAGAGACTATGGACTCTGAAAAACAGTCTGAGGGGTTTGAAGTGGCGGGGGGGTGGGAGGTTGGGGTACCAGGTGGTGGGTATTATAGAGGGCACAGCTTGCATGGAGCACTGGGTGTGGTGAAAAAATAATGAATACTGTTTTTCTGAAAATAAATAAATTGGAAAAAAAAAAAAAAAAAAGAAATGGGTCTCTTGTAGACAACATATGGATGGGTCCTGTCATTTTATCCAATCTGCAACCCTGTGCCATTTTATGGTCGCATTTAGGCCATTCACATTGAGAGTGATTATTGATAGACAGGTTTTTATTGACATCATGTTACCTTTGAAGTCTTTCTTTCAGTTAATTGTCTCCATATTTCTGTCCAATGATATTCTTAGGATTTTTCCTCTTTTATAGAAACCCCCCCTTAATATTTCCTGCAGTGATATTAGTGGTTGCATAGTCTTTTAAGCCTTGCCAGTCTTGGAAACTCTTTATCTCTCTATCCATTTTGAATGTCAGTCTTGCTGGATAAAGTATTCTTGGCTGCATGTTCTTCTCATTTAGTGCCCTGAATATGTCTTGCCAGCCTTTTCTGGCTTTCCAGGTTTCTGTGGACAGGTCTGATGTTATTCTGATGGGCTTTCCTCTGTAAGTAAGGAACTTCTTAGTCCTAGCTACTTTCAAGAGATCGTGTCTACAATTATGATTCCTCAATTTTACTATCAGGTGCCTTGATGTTTTTTTAGATTCTATAATCTTGTGGGGAGACCTTTCTGCCTCTAGTACATGAACGCTGGTTCCATTCACGAGACTGGGAAAATTTTCATGGAGAATTTGTTCCACTGTATCTTCTAGACTTCTTTCTTTCTCCTCTCCTTCAGGGATTCCAATAATTCTGACGTTGGAATGTTTCATGGCATCATTTATTTCCCTAGTTCTGTTTTTGTGGCTTCTAAGCTGTTTTTTTTCCAGGCTTTCTCCTGATCCTTTCTTTCTATCTGTTTGTCCTCCAGATCACTAATTCTATCTTCTGTCTCAGTTACCCTAGCTTTTACAGAATTTAGATTAGATTGGAACTCATTGAGAACATTTTGAACATCATCCCTGGTGACTTTCAGTTCTGCCCTCATCAATTCCATTTTGTCATTCATGACTTTCTCCAACCTAGCTATTGCCTGGATAATTGTTAGCCTGAATTCCCTTTCCGACATATTGTCTATGTTGATAGCCATTAGCTCTGTTGCTGAAGGCCCAGCATCTGTATTTTTCTTCTGTTGGGCTTTCCTCCTCCTAGTCATTTTGGTGAGAGATGGCTGAATGGATGTAGCTGGATGTATCGACCATGGTGCAGTCAAGGTGTACCCTGGAATGATTTTGAGCAATCAAGAGTCCCCACCCAAACGAAAGAAAAAAGAAAGAGAAAAGGGGCACCTGGCTGGCTCAGTGGGTTAAAGCCTCTGCCTTCAGCTCAGGTCATGATCTCAGAGTTCTGGGATTGAGCCCTGCATTGGGCTCTTTGCTCAGCAGGGAACCTGCTTCCTCCCTCTGCCTGCCTCTCTGCCTACTTGTGATCTCTCTGTCAAATAAATAAATAAAATCTTTAAAGAAAAAAGAGAGAGAGAGAGAGAGACAGGGAAAGAAAGAAAGGTAAAATAAAAGAGAAGGCCCAGCCCAAATGGGCCCCAAGGTAAGATTTATGAAGTATACAAACAAAAACAGACAAACAAAAAGACTGATAAAAGTAGATGACAACAGAAAAAAATATATATTTATATAAGTATATATATAAATATATATATATCATATCAAATATATATATATATATATATACATGCAAAACAAAAAAGAACTTCGTCAAAAAGAACTCAAAGTATAAGATTTATATATTACCAGGACAAACACAAATACACAGGAACACTGGTGGAAGAAAAAGATGGGAGAGTGGTTATAAATTCTCAGTGTGGGTGAGGAAGGTTATTTTGATTTTTCCTGGATGTATCTTGATATTTTTGTTAAAGGACTCAACTTTCCTAAGATAAAGGGGGATTAAAAATTGGTTTACCTATAGGGGTAGCATTGATTGGGGAAAGGGGATTGCCTTGAAGTTTAACTCTATATGAACATTAAAGAATAAAAAGAAAAAAAAAAGGATGTACTAAACTAAAATTTTAAAAAATTAGAAAATAGAAAAGCAGAAGAAAAACATGGGTATATGTATCAAAAAGTTCAGGTTAAAAGGTTATTATGGAATTTGATGTACTGGACATCTCACTGTGATGGTAAATAGGTTAAAAAATTATCTATAAAAAAATGAACCAGAATAATGGGAACGAATTAAAAATAAAAGTTGTATCTATGAACTAGTGGTGGTTGTTCTCTTGCCTTTTTTTTTTTTTCTTCCGTTTGGCTTTCTGTGGGAGGGGCCTGATGCATGGTTTTTCAGGCAGTGTTCCCTGAGTTAAATCCTCCTGCCGCCCTCAAGGGGGTGGGCTCTGAGGAAACTGGTTTTTCGGGCTTTAGTTCTTTGGAGGTTTTTTTGTTTGTTTGTTCCTTTGTTTTCTCTTGCCTTGACAGCTTTTGATGGTTTTTTAGAGTTTTAGAGGAAAGCAAACTGCACCCAGACCTCTCTCAAAGAGAAGCCTCGGTCTGTTCACTCTGGGTGCTGCAGAGCACATAAATTCCCCCTTGGCCACTGGCAGAGCACGTTCCCTGTCGTGGTCCCTGGGGCACAGGAACTTGTACCCAAAACAATGACAGTGGCGGCTCTCTGGCCAGCTCCAGACCACCAGAGAGGTCCCAAGCAGCAATCACACACTGAGATTTTCCTGCTGGCCTGAGCTGGGAGTGCTCAGACTCTCCCGGGTCTGAGAGCGCTGGGCGGGAGCCTGCAGGCACCTCTCTCAGGGGGAGGGTGTGGGATGTGGTTCAGACTCTGATAGCACGGTGCCCCACGTGCCTGGGAAGTGCAAAAAAGCCATGGTTCTGCCAGCTGGCGAGGTTCCCAGCTCCTCACAGGAGCTCCCACCCAGGCACTCTCAGGTATGCTCAGGCTCAGGGACCAAGACCTGGTTTCTTTGCCGCACTCTCTCTGGTCTGGGGACTTAAGCCCCTGTCCCTAACTGCCCCGATTCCCACAATTTCCCCCCATGATCCTTTGCTCTTTTTGAGTGCTTTCAACCAGACTCCAAGTTAATGCTGGTCCCCAGTCTCAGGGCACTCTCATATTGGGGTATTACTTTCCAGTGGGTCGCTTCTGGTGGCTCCCTTCCCCTTTTGTTTACCCTCCAATATTAGTCCGACTTTCCCACTCCGCTTTACCTGTCCACTGGCGTCTTCTGTCCCTGTAGAGATCCAGACATGTAGAATTCTAATCTCAGGCTGATTTCATGAGTGATCAGAGTTGTTTGGTAGGTAACCAGTTCACTTTAGGGTACAGGTTGAAACGGCACCTCCTCCTAGCTCTCCACCATCTGTCTCCCCAAAATATAGTCTTTTTAACAAATGGAGCTGGAACAAAGAAATCCACTTTCCAAAAAAAAATTAATCTAGAGGACAGACCTCCTATCTTTCACAAAAATGAATTCAAAAGGGATTGCAGACAAATGTAAAACACAAAACTATAAAACTCCTGGAAAAATAGCATAGAAAAAAAATCAATATGATCGTGGGTTGGTGATGACTTTTTAGCTACACCACCAAGAGCATGATGTATGAAAGAAATAACTGATAAGCTGGACTTCATTAAATTAAAAATTTCCACATTGTGAAAAACATTATCAAGAGAATAAGAAGACAATCCACAGAATGGGAGAAAATATTTTAAATATGTATCTGATAAAATTTAATCCAGCAATAAAAACTTCGATTCAGCATGATAAGATGGGGTTAGTCAAGAAATGTATGGTCAGTTTAATATTATAAAATCAATTAATGTGATTATCATATCAATAAACATTTTAAATTTGTGGATTAGAAGGTATAAAAGGTGATACATTCATTTTGATAGATGTAAGAAATTAAGTAACAAAAATTATTACTCATTATGATAGAAACTCTCTAGTAAGCTAAGAGTAAGATTAATGTTCTTCAATGTGATAAAGTGCATCTAAGAAAAACCCAAATCCAACATCGTACTTAATGGTGAAATATTAAATAGTTTCCCCTAAACTTGAGAATACGCCAAGAATACCTGCTTTTACTACTTCTATTCCACATTCCCACAGGAAGTCCTAACAAGTACATAAGGAAAGAAAGAGAAATCAAAGTAATAATGTCTGGGAAGTAAGAAGTAAAACTCCTAAATATAGTGGTAACATGATTATTTCCTTGATTGAAAATACTAAGGAATCTATAAACTCTTAGAACTAATAAGTGAATGTAGCATACAAAGTTTAGTTATAACATACCAGTTGTATTCCTAACTATTAGCAATGCAAGATAGAAAATGAAATAAAATTCAATTCCTTTACAATAATATATAAATTATAAAGTAATTAGAAGTAAATTAGAATTTAACAAAGATATGCAAGACAGTGCAAAGCACTGCAATAAAAAAAAAGCTACAGGGTGCCTGGGTGGCTCAGTGGGTTAAGCCGCTGCCTTCGGCTCAGGTCATGATCTCAGGGTCCTGGGATCGAGGCCCGCATCGGGCTCTCTGCTCAGCAGGGAGCCTGCTTCCTCCTCTCTCTCTGGCTGCCTCTCTGCCTGCTTGTGATCTCTCTCTGTCAAATAAATAAATAAAATCTTAAAAAAAAAAAAAAAAGCTACAGCAAAGCTAAACGCAGAGAAACGTTATGTTCATGGACTGAAACACTCAAAATTATTGTTAGTTATCTCCTAATTAACCTACATATTGAGCATAATTTCAATCAGTATTCTTGTAGACTGTCTTTAGAATTTAACAAGATGATTTTAAAATTTATATGGAAATGCAAAGAATGCAGAACAGCCAAAACAAAACAATCCTGATAAAGAACAAAGGATTTACATTACTTGATTTCAAGATCTACTACAAAGTTACTCTCATCAGTCTAACATTAGCATTCAGATCAACAACTAGTTCAATGGTGCAGAATATATAATGCAGAAATAGAAATGTAAATAAATTTACATTTATGAGGTCAACTGATTTTTCACAAAGACACCAATGCAATTCAATGAGGAAAGGAAAATCTTTTCAATAATAGTGATAGATATTCACTAGGGAAAAATAAATTAAAATTTGACCTCTACATTAATTTAAATTGAATCACAGAACATAAAACCTAAAACTATAATATCTTTAGAAGAAAAATAATAGAGAATTTCTTTGTGACCCAATAGATACTTCTTGGACATAACTCAGAAATTACTAATTATAAAAAACTAACAGTGATAAACTAGAAAACTTCTATTAATCAAAAGACACTTCTAAGAAAATGAATAGGTAATTCTTAGAGAAAATATATATGAAATACATATCTAACAAAAGACTTCTTTCCCCTCATGAATATAGACACACAAATCCTCAACAAAATATTAGTAAGTCAAATCCAACAACATATTAAAATAAATTATACATCACAATCAAGTGGGATTTATTATTAGGATGCAAGCATGGTTTAATATTTCTAAAACAATCAATGTGATATGTTACATCAGTAGAAGAATACAAATACAGAAGTAAGGATTAAGCTGGGGGTATCACATTGCCTGATTTCAAGGTTCACTACAAAGCTGTGATCACCAAGATGGCATGGTCCTGGCACAAAAACAGACACATAGACCAGTGGAACAGAGTAGAGAGTCCAAATATGGACCCACACCTCTATGGTCAAATAATCTTTGACAAAGCAGGAAAAATATCCAGTGGAAAAAAGACAGTCTTCAATAAATGGTACTGGGAAAATTGGACAGCTATGTATAGAAGAATGACACTCGACCATTCTCTTACACCATACACAAAGATTAACTCGAAATGGATAAAAGACCTCAATGTGAGGTAGGAATCTACCAAAATCCTACAGGAGAACATAGAGAGTAATCTTTCCAGCATCGGCCACAGCAACTTCTTTCAAGAAATGGCTCCAAAGGCAAAGTAAACAAAAGAAAAAATGAACTTTGGGGACTTCATCAAGATCAAAATCTTCTGCACAGCAAAGGAAACAGTCAACAAAACAAAGAGACAACCCATGGAATGGGAGAAGATATTCACAAAAGATACTACAGACAAAGGGCTCATATCCAAGATCTATAAAGAACTCAAACTCAACACCCAAAAAACAGATAATCATATTAAAAAAAAAAAAATGGGCAGAAGACATGAACAAACATTTCTCCAAAGAAGGCATACAAATGGCTAACAGACACATGAAAAAATGTTTATCATCATTAGCCATCAGGGAAATTCAAATCAAAACCACACTGAGATACCACATTACTCCAGTGTGGAAGTAATGGCCAAAATTAATAAGACAAGAAACAGCAAGTGTTGGAGAGGATACATATGGAGGAAGGGGAACCCTCTTACACTGTTGGGGAATGCAAGTTGGTGCAGCCACTTTGAAAAACAATGTGGAGATTCCTTAAGAAATTAAAAATAGAGCTACGCTATGACCTTGCAATTGCACTACTGGATATTTACCCCCAAGTTACAGATGTGGTGAAAAGAGGGCCATATGTACCCCAAAGTTCATAGCAGCAATGGCCACAATTGCCAAACTGTGGAAAGAACAAAGATGCCCTTCAACAAATGAATGGATAGAGAAGATATGGCTCATATATACAATGGAATATTATGCCTTCATCAGAAAGGATGAATATCCAACTTTTGTATCAAGATGGATGGGACTAGAGGAGATTATGCTGAGTGAAGTAAGTCAAGCAGAGAAAGTCAATGGTTTCACTTACTTATGGAACATGAGAAATAACAGGGGGACATTAAAAGAAGGAAAGGAAAAGTGAATTGGGGGAAATCGGAGGCAGAGATGAACCATGAGAGCCTGTGAACTCTGAGAAACAACCTGAGGGTTTTGGAGGGGAGTGGGGGGATGCGTGAACCTGGTGGTGGATTAAGAAGAGCACGTATTGCATGGAGCACTGGGTGTGGTGCATAAACAATAAATCTTGAAACAAAAATATGATCATTTCAGTGGATGCAGAAAAAGCATTTGACAAAGTACAATCCATTCATGATAAAAACCCTCCACAAAGTAGATCTAAAGAGAACAGATCTTATCAAAATAAAGCCCATAAATGAAAGACCCACAGCCAACACCATCCTCAATGGTAAAAAGGTCAGGAACAAGAAGACATGGATGTCCACTCTCACCACTTTTATTCAGCACGGTACTGGAAGTCTTATCCACAGTAATTAGACAACAAAAAGAAATAAAAGTCATCCAAACTGGTAAGGAAGAAATAAAACTATTTGCAAATGACATGATACTTCATATAGAAAACTCAAAGGCTCCACCAAAAAACTTGTAGAACTCATAAAGAAATTCAGTTAAAGTCACAGATATAAAATCAATATATAGGAATCTGTTGCAGTTTTATACACTAATAATGAGGTAGCAGAAAGTGAAATTTAGAAAACAATCTCACTTACAATTGCATCAAAAACATTAAGATAACTAGGAATAAACTTAACCAAAGAGATGAAAGACCTCTATTCTGAAAATAAAACACTGATGAAAGAAATTCAAGATGATGCAAAGAAATGCATTCTATGCTCACAGGTTGAAAAAACAAATATTGTTAAAATGTCTATACTATCCAAAGCAATATAAACATTTAATGCAATCTATCAAAATACCAACAACATTTTTCACAGAGCTAAAACAAACCATCCTAAAATTTGTATGGAACCCTGAAAAGCCAAAGCAATCTTGAAAAAGAAAAAGCAAAGCTGAAAACACCACAATTCTGGACTTCAAGTTATATTACAAAGCTGTAGTGGTTAAAACAGTATGGTATTGCACAAAAACAGACACAAAGAACAATAGATAATAGAAAACCCAGAAATGAACCCACAACTGTATCCTCAATTAAACTTTGGCAAAGCAGGAAGAGTATCAGATGGAAGAAAGACAGTCTCTTCAACAAATGGTGTTGGGAAAACTGGACAGCCACACACAGAAGAATGAAAGGAAATGGATATCAAAACTGCAATCAGATACCACCTCATACTTGTCAGAATGGCTAAAATCAACAATATAAGAAACAAGTGTTGGCAAGGATTCAGAGAAAGGGGAACACTCTTCCATTGTTGGTGGGAATGCAAACTGATGCAGTCACTCTGGAAAACAGACTGGAGGTTTCCCAATAAGTTAAAAATGGAACTTCCCTGTTACCCAGCAACTGCACTGGTAGGTAACCAAAGAGTCCAAAAATACTTATTCAAAGGGTTGCATGCACCCCGATGTTGATAGCAGCATTATTTATAATAGTCAAATTATGGAAAAAGTCCAAGTGCTCATCTACTGATGAATGACTAAGGAAGAGATGATACACACACACACACACACACACACACAGAAGACTATTCTATACCCATCTGTAAAAAAGAATGAAATCTTACCATTTGCAAGGACATGGATGGAGCTAGAGAGTATTATGTTAAGTTAAATGTCAGTCAGAAAAAGACAAATACCATATGACCTCATTCATATGTGGAATTTAAGAAACAAAACAAATAGGCAAAAGGAAAAAAGAGAGAGAGTGAGGCAAACTAGGAAACAGACTCTTGAACATAGAGAACAAACCAGAGGGGAGGTGGGGGTGGGGAATGGGTGAAACAAGTGATGAGGATTAAGGATTGACCTTGTGATGAACACCAGGTGATGTATGGAAGTGTTGAATCATTATACTGTACACCTGAAACTAATATTACACTGTATGTTAGCCAACTGAATTTAAATAAAACCATAAAATTCTTATGGAGAAGAAGTGGCTGAATGTGAAAGATCAAAGCTTTCTCTTTTATTTTTTAATTAAGTTTTTATTTTAATTCTAGTACAGTATTATATTATTTTCAGGTATAAAAGCTTTCTCATTTAAAAATGGCAAGCAACCTACTGGATAAAACTTTCTGCATGGTAAAACGGATTTTAAGTGCCTTAACATTATGTGTTTTCATAAAGAGCATTCTGGGCCATGAAACTGCTATATGGCTGCTAGAGATATAAGAGAATCTACTTCTTCTGTATTTGATAAAATGGCTGGAAATAGCAATTTAAAAACAAAATTGTCATTTTGTTTCAATTTTCAATCCAAGAAACCCCTTTATTTTCACCCCATGGCTATAAATGTCTTTGCAGGCATGCAAGAAAATGAGTCAAGAATTCACACTAACACAGTTAGAATGCAACCTTTTGACTTATTTCTTTTCCCCTATTATATGAAATTCCTGTCATAAGTCATTTACTTGAATTCTGCCCCGAGTGATAGGATGCCCTTGGCAATCTGAAGAGCGTGAGATGATAAGCCATAAAACATCGAATCTGGGAAGGGCAGTGTTGGGTAAATACTGCTGTTATGAGTTTGTACCTTGGGGCTGAGCCAAATGTGGGGGGAAGCCAGTCTACAGCTCAATCAATACTAGTTACATCCAACAAGATGAGAAAACAATGTTCCGTGACCATCAAAGGAGCAGTAAGCACAATGTAAGTGAAGATACATTCTAGCTTTTTAAAAACTTACAGTCAGGAAAAGGGAAACAATGATGAAATAGCGTACAAAATGTAAAAAAGGAAAAAAAAGGTGACTTTGAAGCCATACTTCAGGCATTCCAACAGACAGAACTTTAGATAGAAACAGAAATGCTTCCAGTTCTTTTTCAATATCGTCATCTGCCTAATTTTCTATGCATCAGAAATTTCTGAGAGTGACCTACTATGATGCTTTTACTTTAATATCAATTACAAATACAATTTAAAATAATGTTATAAACTATAATCACTCAAATGTTCATTAAGTAGTGGTGTCAACATGGGAATGGGAAAACAGACCCCCACTCCAAGGCTTCATATCTAGATAAAACAATAAAACACAACAACATGTTTGTCAGTTAATGTCAGAGATGATGCTCTGACAATTAAAAAAAAAAGCACATTAAAGAAACCCACCTTTATGCTGAAAAAAATCACTGCATATCAGACAAGATTCATGAAAAAAAAAATACAGAGAACATGCTGCAAAATAAATCACTCAGCAATGTGCTTCTACACTGCATTTTCAGTCTGTTTTTAAGCTCAGAAAAAGCATAATACCTACCTTACATTTATTTCTATGTGAAAACTACTCTTGAAGTATTCAAGTTTTGAATTGTTCAGGATCTTCAGGAGTAATTCCTTTTATAAAAATGGGATCATTAGATTTTGTGGCACACAGGTGAAAAATCATTCAGGTCATAAGAAAAAATAACACCTTTTAGAAATTTAGAAATGTATTTGTGCCTGATTTATATATTTCCTCATGGAGTCTCATCATCACTTAGAAAATGAAAAGGCAAATGTCCTTAAGAATTGTCACCTTGGAGGACTCTTGAAAGAAATTCACCTCAATTGTGACATGTCACACTTTCTCTTTGATATGACAATCCAGGGCGAAACAAGCCAGTGCTATTCTTTTAAAAACAAAGGTTAAAAAAAAAATTCCCTTTTACTTTAAATTTTTTACTATCCATTAAGATTATCTGATTATATAAAAATTTTAAAAAACTCAATATTACCCACACAAGCCAAAAGAGACAAACTAAAATCAAGTGTATATCTGGAATATAATACTGTCTTCTGATGGAAAGTTTATTATTTAGATGTTTATTCCTACTTTCTATGCTTTACCTTTTGGTCTGACATGGATTTCCTGTCCCTACATGGAAGGGGAAGCTTCTATACATGTGAGAATAACATCTCTGCAGGAAATTGTTGCCACTTACCAGTATCAATCACAGAAAATGTCCACATTTTCTCCTGGTGATTTCATTCCTACCTTTAGATAAATAAAACACCAGTTAATTTAACCAGAAATAAGAGTTGCAGTTGCCTCATTTAAAAATTGAAGATTATAGTAAAGGGTAGGTTTAAGGACCCCCAGACTAGAATTACAGATTTAATTTGAGCCATCCTTAGCCTTGGACCTCCTCCAACCTTGTTACCTGAGCTTCTATGACTGGACCACCTCCTTGCTTTTTAGTTAGATTAATTAAGTTTGTCTTTATCCTGATCTCCCAACATGATAGAGTAGATTTTGACACAAAATGAGTGTATAAGTTTTCTGCTGCTATGTAATAAAGTATCGCAAACTTAGCAATTTAGCAACATTGTCTCACATTTTCCATGTGTGGATTTGGATTTTGGATTTTGGATTTGGATTTTGAATTGTGGATTTGGATTTTGGCTGGATTTTCTGCTCAGAATCTCACCAGACTGAAATCAAACAGGTGTCTGGGGCTGGGATTTCATTTGAAGCTATTTCTTTTTCAGTATGACTTAGGTTATCGCCTTCTTGCTAGCTCTTTCAGAGCTCTTAGAAACCATCCAGGTCCTTGCTGCAGCCTTTCACATCACAGCTTACTTCTTCAAGCCAGCAGTAGAGTGCCTGCTGCTGCGGTTGACTTCACCTGATTATATCAGGCCCACCCAGGAAAATCTTCCCTTTTAAATGATTTTTTCATTCAAAGTCAATTGATTGGAAACTTTGACTACAACTTCAAAATCTCTTTTTCCATAAGAATACAATCTTGGGAGTGACAGATGTATGAGATTGAATATGAGATGTCCACTGGCCCCATCCACACTCAAAAGGAAGGGATTATACAATATGTGTGCACCAGGGGGCAAGAATATTAGAGACCATCTTAAAATTCTGCTTATCACAGAGGCAAAATATGACCAAATTTATTTGATTGAGTTGAGTGTCTAAGATGTTGAACATATAGTGCCCAAAACAGTGTTGGAGCATAGTTTCTGCTCAGTAATCCTAATTATTATTCTTATCCTCTATCATATTTCCTCAGTTTGTACCCCTCTAGCCTTGAAGAAGCATGGTAAAATGTTCTAAAATATTGGAGCACTACACCAATATAAGAGATCTCTTACCTGTTACCAGGCTTCCCTGGTAGGAGATACTTTTAACGCTTCCCCTCTCCCACTCATGAACACCCACATTTTGAATTTCTTTTATAGACCAGTTCATATTATGAAGTTTGTTTTCATATTTTCCATGAGATTCTGACCCTTAGAAAGCTCAATTTTCCTTCTAATCACCAGAAAAATATAAGAAGGGCTAGGGCTATTTTCCCACTTGGGAGATGTCTTCAACCCTTTCTATTTCTGTAGTTATTTGGATCAAAATTTAGTATATTTTGAAGCAGTATCACAACAGATGATGAAGTTGGGTTCTCCAAGTATCCATCACTCCACAGAAACAACTATTCAGCTGAAAAGAACTATCAGAACCAAGTATTTCACAAGTCTGGAATCAGACTGAACACTTGTGGCAGCCAAGGGAGTGCTCGGTGAAGAAAGAGACTGGTAAATTTCAGCCTTTTGAATAGAAACTACCATACCACATCTCCCAGCCCTATATTAGGCTATATTACCTATATTAGGTATATTAGGTAGCTGTGGGGATGACAAGCCACATTCCTATAATGGTTTGCAGGCACCAGGGTCAGCAATAAGGACCTTGTCCTCCAAAATTCAGGACTATGTGTTTTGATCTGCTTGATGTTTCCCTGAGAGGTCAGCAAGAGAGGTGACCTCTGTGTCAACCCCACTGGGCTGAATCAGCATTCCTGGCTTCTGTTGAATGAGCTGAAAAGATATAACACCTTTCCTTTCCTTCCCTTCCTTCCTCTACCTCTCCTGAACTCTATCCTTTGCTGGAATATACCTTCGACATCAATATACTTCATTATGTTGAGGAGCATAAGTTCTTCCAGTGAATCACCAAATTAGTGAGAGGTCATTGGGCCGTTGAAATAGTCTAAAGGTCTGCATTGCACCTAGTGAATCTTTCTCTAATTCCCTACAACATCCCTGGAACTCAGCACCCTCACTGTAGGGGTCTCAGTGGCATATACCTAGAGCCCAAAATACATTTTTTTAAGATTATTTATTTATTTATTTATTTGACAGAGATTACGAGTAGGCAGAGAGGCAGGCAGAAAGGGAGGAGGAGGCAGACTCCCTGCTGAGCAGAGAGCCGGATGTGGGGCTGGATCCCAGGACCCTGGGATTATGACCTGAGCCGAAGGCAGAGGCTTTAACCCACTGAGCCACCCAGAGTAACTTTGTCCCCAGAGTAAATTTCTAAAGGGAACAGTCACTTAAACTTCCCTCAGCCTGGCATGATGATTGAAAATCATCTCACATCACCATTACCAGGGCAAAATAATATCATTTAAAAAAATATATATCTGCTTAGGGTGCCTGGGTGACTCAATCTGTTAACCACCTGCCTTTGGCTCAGGTCATGATCCCGGACTCCTGGGATCAAGTTCCGTATCAGGCTCCTTGCTCAGCAGGGAGCCTGCTTCTCCCTGTCCCTTTGCCTGTCGCTCGCCCTGCTTGTGCTCTCGCTCTCTCTCGCTCTCTCTCTGTCAAATAAATAAATAAAATCTTAAAAAAATATTTGCTCTTTTACCCAAAATTTAAATTAAATTAGATTAATAAGATGAAACATTTATTCAAATAGTTATTAGTTCTAATGTTCATACATTGGAAAATGTTATGTTAATAACCTTTGTCCCTTATCTTAGCAGTACTCATTTTCTTTATATTTAAGGAAATGAAATATTTTACCTGCCATCTTTATTACAAACAATTTCCCAGATTCCTAGATTAGGAATTCTGCTAGAGCAAATATAGTATTTTACTCTAATAGATTCTACCTGGTTATTATTGGCATATAAAAAGTATTGTATTTATACATTAATTCAGAAATTGATATAATAAGTTTTCTGTGGAGTCTCAGTTGATTCAAATATTTTTTTTCTAAGTAGTCCTGAAATTACCTTTAAAAAGTAATCATTTCCTTATTACACCTATGTTAAATAATAGTTATCCCCTACTTTAATATAGCCTTCTAGTGTTTTATAGTTTAGGATATATTCGTTTCAAAATGGATGTATTTTTTAATCACTTTATACTGTATCTTCTAGACCTGTTCTTTCCTATAATTTATTAAGAATGTGTGGTAACTTCACTAACCTCTGCTATTTGATGACTGATGAGGAATCTGGGCACTTCCCACTCGGCACAGTGGTGTAGAACTGCCTGCCTGATGGCTCTCACTGAAAGCCTGGGAAGGCATCTGAATACCCAGTAGGGAATGATCATAGAGCTATGACCTTTAAAAACGTTGTCAATGTAGTGAAAAATCTCTTGCTTTTGGTTACTACATACCTTAGAAACAGAATAAGAGGAAAGTAAAGCTAGGTAAAGTATACTGTAACTTTGAAATTAGAAACTGGGAGGATTACCTCGTTCCTTCCTCTGGAAAATTTGTGAAGAAGGATTAGAATAGTCCTTGTTCTCCTTGTAATTTAATGTATCAGATGGAATCGGAAGAACCTCCTTGTCTTCTCTGTGCCTCGCCAGCTGTCAGGTTCCTTTCTAAGTTTGGATCAGCTTCCCATATTTGAGACTTTTCACTCTTATGTCATTAGATATCTCTGAGAATTCTCTGATCTTAAGGGTTTTTTTTTGTTTGTTTGTTTGTTTTTGTTTGTTTGGTTTTTTTTTTGCCAGTGTCACTTCCTCTGGGATATCTTCATCCTTTCCTTTACATCCATATTCTTTTCATATGTTGGTAAATTTGCCTTCATAAGCTCCTCTTGCCACATACCCAGGGTTAGCATCAACGTCTGGTCTTCACTTCTTTCTTCTGGGACTCCAGTTAGTTTTTATTCAAGTTTCACTTCCAGTATTATCACTTTTCTTTGTTGTACTTTCTTCTTTGTTGTCCCAATCCCTCTTTCCATTGTCATTTACTACATAGGTTACCTTTGCAATCATAGCATAGAGCGTTTTTGGACTATTTTAAATTATTTTCCCATTGTTTCTGAAAATTCTATGTTTATAAGTAACATTGTGTATTAATGCTTTCCAGTAGCTTTTTCCCCCCTAGTTTGATGTGGCATTCGCATTAGTTAGGTAATTCCATATGAAATGAAATTGAGTCGCTAAATAATTCCTACGTTCCTGAACAGTTGTATATCAGGAAAATTTCTTTTTCCTAAAGTTTTTTTTTAAGTAGTTATATGACTATTTTTACCAATAAATGTTGGATTCCTTGGATTCATTTTGCTGTTGTTGTTAATGTTATTACCCCTGATTTAAGTCGATATTTGCTTAATCATTGTTATTAAATGTATTATTACGCTTTATGTTTGTCATAAAAAACATACACTTAAACTCTGTTCATGTGTATGTATGCATTTGTCTGTGTTTTAAGGTATGTTTCAACCTTAATCTTTTCATGATAACTGTCTTTCAATATGATCTTGCTTTTGTCATTCTTTTATAATTTTGAAATTTATAGTCTCCCTCTAGTCAATTTTATTTTCTGTTCAGACTACACTGTTTATTAATTTATCCAGTGATGTGGGTGATATATAATATGATATTCATCTCATAATTGCCAGCTAATAGTTTACAAACACATTTGTAAACTGTTTCCTTTAAGTGTTTTCCTTTAACTTTTTTCATCATTAATCTGGATTAAAAACTGACAAAGCATTAAATAAAACTTGAACAAATATGTAAGGACAAATAATCCTCAAAATACAGGAGCTAGAGTCTGGTAGTCATATAAAAGAGGCTGTCAGATTTAGATAAGATCCTGTAATAATTTTCCACCTGAATGCTCTCAGCAGTCCAGTGTCTCATTTTCCCGTCTTAAAAAAAAAAAAAGGAAATGGAAAGAAACAATACCATTGATCATAAAGATGCATGATTGTTTCAAAGGCACAGACTCCCTACAAAGCAGGGGAAGAAAGGAGTCTACATGAGCTCCTTTGCACATCCTAACCCACATGGAGACACTTCCCTAATTAGAATTTACTTTTGTACATTTTGGTCCATTGCTGGTTTCAAATTTACTGCAAGGAATCCTTCCGGGGCTTATTGTTTTTCTTTCTTTATTCCTTTCCCTTCTTTCTTTTTCTCATTTTCCTCTCTCTTTTTTTATTTATTAATTTTTTTGTATAGAATAGTAGAATGAGGAGGTATGTCAGAGAACATCTAGTTTCACCTCTTAGAAACTTTATGTGATTTATCAAAATCAGTGACATTCAGTTCTACAAGCAGCATTAGAGCCTTTGAATCCAGGATTCCTGCATCTCCTCTCAAAGCTGTTTCCACACAATTCCTTGGTCCCCTTGTCTTTTATATTTTGTTTTGTTTTGTACCTAGAAAAGAATAGCTCAGAATTGCCACTTAGTGATCTGGAACACCTTGGCACAATTTCAATGGCTGCTAATCTAAATGTCTTCATTGGACGAATTGTGAAACTAAACCAAACACACACTTCTGCCCCTTCACACACACCCACATACACACACACTGATGTCCCCTAAGGCAGAGATTTGATGAGGGACATACTGAAGTAGCAGTGAGGGTATTTCCCTTTCTGATAACTCAATTCACACAGTGATTACCATCAGTAAACATTAGTAACACTGATTGGGAATGGCAAGAAACACTCTAGCATATAAAAATATGAATGTAAAGATAGACAAACATCATTTTCCCCCTTACTAATAAGATTCAGATTTTTTTTTTTTTTTGGACTGTTTGTTTGTTTGAAGTAATCTCTGTGCTCAACTTGGGGCTTGAGCTCACAACACAAGATCAAGAGTTAACATGCTCTACAGACTGAACCAGCCAACCACCCTAAGTTCGGATATTTTCATGAAATATAAGAGCTTCATTCATAGGGCTCCTTTAGAAAGTCTTTCAAGCTAACATTACTTTAGGTAAAACATCATTTTACCTAAAGTAAAATTTATCATTTTAAATTTTACTTTAGTAAAATTTTTAAAAGTATCATTTTTAAATTTTAAAAAGTATCATTTATTTGATGTATAATCAAATAAAACACAAATGGAAAGAAACCATTTCTTAACTAGGGTTTCAATGATCTCATTTTACATCTGCCCCTTCACCAGTTTAATTGGTAATTTGCTCAGAGGGACATGCCCATCAACAAGGCAGTTTCTGTCATTTGAAATATGACTGACTAAAGGAAAAATGCCCTGAGATATAGTCTAAGTGAAAAACAAATAGCGAATATATAATGCAGATTCTAAAGCAAGTGGCATGAAATGTTTGAAGACTTCCTTATGCCAAACATTTTAATTTTTTTAAAAAATTCTGAAGAAGTTCTAAGTTAACAAGTCATGATTATCCATGAAATAAATTAATCTGAACCCTGTTAACTTTTTTCCAATACAATTGTGCTTTATTTCTTATTTGAATTAAGCTCTAGATGATGAACACATATCAGCTCAAATCTTATTTCCCCATTGTGGAACATGACACATTGTGGTTTTGTTGTTTGAGATGTCAGATAAATTTGGTTAAAAGAAAAAAAAATCTGACTTTGATCGCTCCTATATGCCAGCCAGGAACATTTTTATTATAGAAAATCTGCATATACAGCAATGCTATTCCCTTCTCCCTGATGTGGGGACAGTGGAGCCCTATAATCTATTCTGATAAAACACAGATGGTATCTGCAGAGCCTGCATTCATCTTTCTCCTTGAGTGCTGCAATTAATCAGCTACCTTCTCCTGCCATCTTCTCCCACAAAGATCATCCACTCAAGTGGATGTTCCCTTTTGTTCCCTTTCATTGACACATATTCGGACCACTGGTGTGACACCTTGGGCTAAAACACCAATAATAAGGAAGAATTCCAAAAGGATCATGCAATGGCTACATTTCCTACTGAAACTTTACATTACATTTATTTTAATCTTGAAGATAAAACTATGTACTTGTGACTAAAAATATAAGAAAAACAGAATTATACTGTGGCACAAAATTATTCACCTATAATCCCACCAGTGAAAAGTAGATGTCATTAGTATTTTTACAAATTTTCTTTTAGTCTCCTTTTTGTCCATATAAATGGTATATATTTTTAAAACTTAACACTTTCCCTTTTTGCTTCAATATATGAATAATTTGCCATATTCTTATAGATCTTTCTAAAACATCATTTAATTGCTAATGATGTTCCATTGTATTGATCTCAATTGTAGTTAGCCAATCCCTAATAGGTTTTTCTGTTCAAGTTTAACCTCTAACTTTATGCATACATATTTCTCTACATTTACAATTAAGTTCTTAGAATAGATCCTGAAATTAGAATTCATGAGCCAAATGATTAAATGTTCTTAAGACTCTTAACAAAAATAATTTAAAAGCCCACATTTCATCAACTCTTTAACACCCATAGCTAATTTGATAATTTTTTTTTAGATTTTATTTATTTATTTGACAGACAGAGATCACAAGTAGGCAGAGAAGCAGGCAGAGAGAGAGGAGGAAGCAGGCTCCCTGCTGAGCAGAGAGCCCAATGTGGGGCTAGATCCCAGGACCCTGGGATCATGACCTGAGCTGAAGGCAGAGGCTTTAACCCACTGAGCCACCCAGGTGCCCTAATTTTATAAATTAAGTTTGTTTGACATTTCATTCAATATGAAGGGATTGACTTTTTAATATTTATCACCCATTTATATTCCTTGTCTTATGGATATTTTTGTTTTAATATTTTCATACTTATTTATGCTACCATAGTATGTATACATACTATACATATTTATGCTACCATAGTACATATACATACTATGGTGGCATAAATACATATCTATACATAGTATGTCTACATATGACAGGATACGCCATATACTATGTAGTATATGTTATATGTGAAAAGCTTACCATTTTAAATTTAGCAAGAACTTCATCTAAACAGATAATAGATATTGACTTACCCACGTATTCATATTTTTTGTATAAAACCCTTATAAGTACTCCTTACAACCAAAAAATCTTCAATTAGAAAATTATAAGACTGCTACTCCATAAGTGCTGTACTCATTTGTTATCTTATCCATAATCTGAAATGTAAAAAATACTCTGAACCTGAAATATTTTCACAAGAATTTGATTAAGTTGTTTGGAAGTCAATTTGATAAAAGCTTATATACTCATAAAATCTGTGGCCTAGGAATTTCCCTAGGTGATCTCATCCCTCTCATGGTCTCAAATTCCTTTTACTGGATATAATGATGATCCCCTAAAAATGCCCACATTCTAATACCCACAACAAAAGGGACTTTGCAAATATGGTTAAGTATCTTGAAATGGGGAGACTATCTGGAATCATCTGGGTCAGAATTAAAGAAGGTGATACAATGATGGAAGCAGAGGTCTTAAAGCAGAGAGATTTGAAGTTGCTGTTATGGATGGCTGAAGATGAAGTAGGGGTCCATGAGCTAAGGCATGCAGGCAGCCTCTAGAAGATCCAAAAGACAAAAACAAATAAACAAACATTCCTCTTGAGCCTCCAGAAGGAACATAGAACTGGCAGCACATTGACATTAGCTCAGTGAAACTTATTTCAGATTGCTGATATCCAAAACTGTAAAATGATAAATATGTATTGTTTTAAGCCAGTAAATTTGGGGTAATTTTTGTTACAACAGCAACAGGAAACTAATAGATCCCCCATCACTAAACAATTCCCAACTGAGGTTTAATGAAACTAGGCTTCTGAGTTCCAGAATCTGTATCCTGCTTTCCATTTGATATCTCCACTTGAGTGTTTCTGAGGGACTTAAGATTTAGCATGGTCCAAAGTAAACTGCTCATTTTCATCCCTAAATCTTCTTCTCTAGTCTCCATATACCAGTAAATGTTAGACAGCCCATCTAATCAATCAACTCATTAATTTGACTCCTTCCTTTCCTTCATTCTCCTAATCCAGTTCATCCTTTAGTCATGTTGAATCTGCCAAAGCATACTCCATGTCCACATATTGCTGTCTCTCCCTTTCCACCATTCTAGACTAGACCACAGTAGACCAAGCCAGTCAACATTCATGTGCACTTCTCTGCTTCCATTTGTCTCACTTCAATCTACATACCCCCCCAGGTAATCCCCTAATATCATTCTTCTGTTCTGTGCACTTTAATTCATGCCCAGTTTCTTCACCATTGGTATACAAATACCCAAATGGTGTAATTTCAAACCCATCCTGTGCTATTTTCTCACTGCTCATACTGGACAGTACTCATCTTCCTTCAGTTCCATCAAGATGCTGTGCTCCCTTACACCACATGACCTTTCCCAACATAGCTCCTATTGTGTAAATACTGTTATTCATCCACTGCCTCATCAATCTTCACTCGTATCTAAGTTAGCATAAGTATTATGAACCCATACTGGCCTTCTATGACCGTCTATTATAAATTAAATTCCTCCTTACTTCTCCCTCTATTTTCCATTATAGTTTTTATCATAGCTTACAACTACATTTCGTGGATATTTTTACTTACATTCTTTTTCCCTTTACTAGATTTTAAGTTCCACCAGAACAGGGGCCAGGATTGTTTTAGCAAACCATGGTAAAACATGGCACAGTAGCTGAAACATAGAAGAGGCCCAGTAAATATTTGATAAACAATAAATGGACAAGTCAGGAGAACTTGGGTTCTAATCTCAGATATGTAGCTTCTAGAATTCTGATTAGCCTCCTGAATGTTAATTTTGCCATGGAAAAACACACATTATAACATCTCTATAAAAATTAAATCAATATATGGGTGGACGATGGCACTGGGCTGATGCACCCTTGTCAAGCCACTGCCTCTAATCCTGCCTTATTTGTCCAAACATCTCTAGGCCTATTCTCTGTGAATATCAAATGACACTGTCATACTATGGCTTTGATTCAATTAATCCAGCCTTAAAAAGCCTTCCTTAAAAAGAAAGACACTTTCATTCTGCAAAGCACTGTTCCCAGAACCATAACTCATAATTAAAGACAAAGAATACAGGGAAGTTGGAAAAGAAGTCAGATTGATTTCCTCAGTCATGTACTCACCACAGGTGAAATTGGCCCGAAGCCCTGATATCAGTATTTTGAGCAAAACATTGGTTCTGATGCAAATCTCAGAACAGAGGCTAAACACTAGCTAAAGAATTTTATGCCAACCTTTAGATGTTGATTAGTGAATATTCTTCTTTCCATACCCTAAATTTGTATGTTTCTGACAATGCTTAGATTCCATTTAGCTAGACATTATAAAATTAGAGGAATTATTGCTTCAACTCTGGACTTCCCATTGTGTAAAACTGACCCCACATAGGGCTTCCTTCTTCATTCCCCAGAGTATGTTACATTCCAAACTTAAGTGCAATTTTTTTTAAAAAGCTCCAACTGAAAGAAGGTCTAAACCAGGTTTGAATTCATCAACTTGTGTCTGAAAAATGAATGTAATTAGTTGAAACATTGGAGAAAATGATTCATCCTTATTTTAGAATTTCTCCCAGAGAACCCTCCTACAAGTGACCAACATGACCAGGGTGCTGGTTTCCAATAGATAAGGAAGTATAGAATTTCAGCCAGTAAGAATGAAATTCTGATTCCTGTCTCCATTCCTCCACTCTAAATTCTAATAATTCACATCATTATTGTGATTTGCATACAGACTTTCAAATTCATTATTTGTTATATCTTTATTTTTAAAGTTATTTTGAGTTAGATGACTGCTATTCCCACTTCTTAGCACTTCTGCTTCATAAAAATCATGTGTCCACCATCTTTGTGCTCTTCAATGAGGCTCAAAGCTACTATTTGGAGGTGCCAAAAATGATTTTTAAAAAGTTGTCACAGACCCAAAAGATTTTACTGTCTAGACACATACACACCAATGGTTTCCCTGCTTGGTTCTGGTCTCCCAATTTTTACAAATAAAACATCATGCTATCTATTCCTCATCAGACCCCAAATAGTCAGAATACATTCTCTTCCAATCTGGAGAAGATGATTTTTGTGCCTAAGTGATCACAGACAATGCATTCACCTCATGGCTACCATCTTGTAAGATATTCCTAGTGCTAGTCTCCATTCCATTTTATATTAAAACAAAGTTAATTTCAAAATTTCTAACTAGACAATTGAGATATGTTATACAGTATGATCCACTTGAACATTCACTTTTTTCTGTGTTAGAAATACAAAAACTAAAAATAGGAGTCTTTCACAATGACTTTTGAGCAAGGATTTCATGCTATTTTAATCTAATTCTTATTTTAATGAATTTTATTTTAATGTAATTGCTTACTGAATTACTCAATAATAAAAAACTACTATAATTTTGACTGAATTATTTTTCACTTAATTATTTTAATATTTGCTGTGTTTTTTACTGAATTATTGAAAATTTTACTGAATTTTATTTTAATGTAGTTTTTACTGAATTAGTAATGAAATTTTTTACTAAATGTAATTTTTTACTGACCTACCCAATAATGAAATAGTATGAAAATGTAAATTTTACTGAAGTGTGTCATATACACATAAATATGTATAAATCGTAAGTGTATAAGTCCATGAACTTTTGAAAGGAAACAGCAGAGAGTAGATCGCTGACACTTTAGAATTCTCTTGTGCCTACACCCAGTTTAATGCATAATCGCCTTCCTAAAAGGAGCCATTTTTTATTAATTCCATTGCCACAGATTACTTTTAGCTCTTTTAGAATGTTTGGATAAGTGGAGTTATACATTGTGTTTTCTTTTTGTGTCTGACCTCTTTTGATCAACATTATATTTGTGGGATTTATTCATATGCTGTATGTGGAAATAATTCACTTACTTTTATTAATATATAGTATTTTCTCCTATGAATACAACATAGTTATATTTTGCTGGACATATGTAAAGATTTCTGTTTGAAAGGTAGATTTCTATTGGCATGGCCGTAGGATATGCATACAATTATCTATACTAGGTATTGTAGAATTGTACTCCAAAGTAATTATTTATTGATTTTTTTTTCCTTATAGTGTGAATGAGAAGTCCAGAGATCTACAGCCTTACTCATGTTTGATAGTTGTTTTTGATTTTGATTTTGTTCTCCTTTTTCTTTTACCTATAATAGTGGGTATGAAGAGTTAAATCACATTCTTACACTGATGATACCTAATGAAGCATGTCCCCTGGTATTCATGCCAGTGTATCCACTCCCATGCTAACTTGGACTTGTGACTAGATTTAGCCAGTTGATGCTCAACAAAAGTGATATGAAAGAAGGCTTTACCATCACTTGTAAACGCTGGGAGCATGTGATCTTGGAATGTTCCATTTTGGATAGAGGTTTCCATCCTGAGCCCAATAAGCCATGCATGTAGAGAGTCTATATAGAGGAGAACCCCACTGTGCTCCCAGTCAGCCCCAGGTACCTATTTCTAGCAACGTGAGGGAGGCCACATTGGAAATGCCAGTGGTTCTAGCAACACAGCCAACATCACACAAAGCAGAAGAACCATGACCCATTCAAGCCACAGAATCATGAATAATAGTTCTGGTTCTGTTAAGCTGTTACCTTTAGGATTTGTAATAAATATAACAAAAAGTCACTTTTGTGGTTTTAATGTTAATATATGTGGTGAGTAAAAATGTTGAGCATCGGGAGGAGTCAAGATGGCGGAGAAGTAGCAGGCTGAGACTACTTCAGCTAGCAGGAGATCAGCTAGATAGCTTATCTAAAGATTGCAAACACCTGCAAATCCATCGGCAGATCGAAGAGAAGAAGAACAGCAATTCTAGAAACAGAAAATTGACCACTTTCTGAAAGGTAGGACTGGCGGAGAAGTGAATCCAAAGCGATGGGAAGATAGACCCCAGGGGGAGGGGCCAGCTACCAGCAAGCGGCGGAGCAACGGAGCACAAAATCAGGACTTAAAAGTCTGTTCTTCTGAGGGATATCACTCCAGAGGCTAAATCGGGGTGAAGCCCATGCAGGGTCAGCGTGGCCTCAGGTCCCACAGGGTCACAGAAGGATCAGGGGTGTCTGAGTGTCGCAGAGCTTAAAGGTATTAGAATGGGGAAGCTGGCTACAGAGACAGAACTGAGGAGTGAGCTCCCAGCTTGGGGTTACCTTGAACTGGTTGCAGGCTTGGTGAGCTTGGAGCATGGCCAGAGGCTGGGGAGACAGGGGTAATTGGGCGTTGTTCTCTGAGGGCGCACTGAGGAGTGGGGCCTCAGGTTCTTGGTCCCTCCGGGCCGGAGACCGGGAGGCCACCATTTTCATTCGCGTCCTCCAGAACTCTATGGAAAGCATTCAGGGAACAAAAGCTCCTAAAAGCAAACCCAAGCGGATTACTCAGCCAGACCCCTGGTAAGGGCGGTACAATTCCACCTAGGGCAAAGACACTTGAGAATCACTACAACAGGCCCCTCCCCCAGAAGATCAACAAGAAATCAAGGCTGGACCAAGTTCACCTACCAAGGAGTGCAGTTTCAATACCAAGGAGAGCAGCAGAATTCCAGAGGAGGAAAAAGCAAAGCACGGAACTCATGGCTTTCTCCCCATGATTCTTTAGTCTTGCAGTTAATTTAATTTTTTTCTTTTTCAATTATTTTTTCTCTTCTTCTGCTAAGTTTTTTAAAACTTTTACCCTTTTCTTTTTTAACGTTTTTTAACTAGTTTATCTAATATAAATATTTTTCTCTTTTTTATACTTTTTCTTTATTCGTTTTCTTTTTTTAATTGTTTCTTTTCTTTCTTTTTTTTTTTTCTTTCTGAACCTCTTTTTTATCCCCTTTCTCCCCCCTCACGATTTAGGATCTCTTCTGATTTGGTTAAAGCATATTTTCCTGGGGTTGTTGCCACCCTTTTAGTATATTATTTGCTCCTTCATATACTCTTATCTGGACAAAATGACAAGGCGGAAAAATTCACCACAAAAAAAAAAAAAAAAAAGAACAAGAGGCAGTACCGAAGGCTAGAGACCTAATCAATACAGACATTGGTAATATGTCAGATCTAGAGTTCAGAATGACAATTCTCAAGGTTCTAGCCAGGCTCGAAAAAGGCATGGAAGATATTAGGGAAACCCTTTTGGGAGATATAAAAGCCCTTTCTGGAGAAATAAAAGAACTAAAATCTAACAAAGTTGAAATCAAAAAAGCTGTTAATGAGGTGCAGTAAAAAATGTAGGCCCTCATTGCTAGGATAAATGAGGCAGAAGAAAGAATTAGTGATATAGAAGACCAAATGACAGAGAATAAAGAAGCTGAGCAAAAGAGGGACAAACAGCTATTGGACCACAAGGGGAGAATTCGAGAGATAAGTGACACCATGAGACGAAACAACATTAGAATCAGTGGGATTCCAGAAGAAGAAGAAAGGGAGGGGAGCAGAAGGTATATCTGGAGAGAATTATTGGAGAGAATTTCCCAATATGGCAAAGGGAACAAGCATCAAAGTCCAGGAGGTGCAGAGAACCCCTCTCAAAATCAATAAGAATAGGTCCACACCCCGTCACCTAATAGTAAAATTTACAAGTCATAGTAACAAAGAGAAAATCCTGAAAGCAGCCTGGGAAAAGAAGTCTGTAACATACAATGGTAAAAATATTAGATCTGCAGCAGACTTATCCACAGAGACCTGGCAGGCCAGAAAGAGCTGGCATGATATATTCAGAACATTAAATGAGAAAAACATGCAGCCAAGACTAGGATATCCAGATAGGCTATCATTGAAAATAGAAGGAGAGATTAAAAGCTTCCAGGACAAACAAAAACTGAAAGACTTTGCAAACACCAGACCAGCTTCATAGGAAATATTGAAAGGGATCATCTAAGCAAAGAGAGAGCCTAAAAGTAGTAGATCAGAAAGGAACAGAGACAATATACAGAAACAGTCACCTTACAGGCAATACAATAGCAGTAAGTTCATATCTCTCAATAGTTACCCTGAATTTAACATTCAATGAAAAGAAACAGGGTATCAGAATGGATTAAAAAACAAAACCCATCTATATGTTGCCTACAAGAAACTCATTTTAAACCCGAAGACATCTCCAGATTTAAAGTGAAGGGGTGGAAAAGAATTTATCATGCTAATGGACATCAGAAGAAAGCGGGAGTGGCAATCCTTAGATCAATTAGATTTTAAGCCAAAGACTATAATAAGAGATGAGGAAGGACACTATGTCATATTCAAAAGGTCTGTCCAACAAGAAGATCTAACAATTTTAAATATCTATGCCCCCAACGTGGGAGCAGCCAGCTATATAAACCAATTAATAACAAAATCAAAGAAACACATCAACAATAATACAATAATAGTAGGGGACTTTAACACTCCCCTCACTGAAACGGACAGATCATCCAAGCAAAAGATCAGCAAGGAAATAAGGGCCTTAAACGACACACTGGACCAGATGGACATCACAGATATATTCAGAACATTTCATCCCAAAGCAACAGAATATACATTCTTCTCTAGTGCACATGGAACATTCTCCAGAATAGATCACATCCTCGGTCCTAAATCAGGACTCAACCGATATCAAAAGATTGGGATCACTCCCTGCATATTTTCAGACCACAATGCTCTGAAGCTAGAACTCAACCACAAAAGGAAGTTTGGAAAGAACCCAAATACATGGAGACTAAACAGCATCCTTCTAAAGAATGAATGGGTCAACCGGGAAATTAAAGAAGAATTGAAAAAAATCATGGAAACAAATGATAATGAAAACACAATGGTGCAAAATCTGTGGGACACAACAAAGGCAGTCCTGAGAGGAAAATATATAGCGGTACAAGACTTTCTCAAGAAACAAGAAAGTCTCAGGTACACAACCTAATCCTACACCTAAAGGAGCTGGAAAAAGAACAAGAAAGAAACCCTAAGCCCAGCAGGAGAAGAGAAATCATAAAGATCAGAGCAAAAATCAATGAAATAGAAACCAAAAAAACAATAGAACAAATCAACGAAACTAGGAGCTGGTTCTTCGAAAGAATTAATAAAATTGACAACCCCCTGGCCAGACTTATCAAAAAGAAAAGAGAAAGGACCCAAATAAATAAAATCATGAATGAAAGAGGAGAGATTACAACTAACACCAAAGAAATACAAAAAATTATAAGAACATACTATGAACAACTCTACGCCAACAAATTTGACAATTTGGAAGAAATGGATGCATTCCTAGAAACATATAAACTACCACAACTGAACCAGGAAGAAATAGAAAGCCTGAACAGACCCATAACCAGTAAGGAGATTGAAACAGTCATTAAAAATCTCCAAACAAACAAAAGCCCACGGCCAGACGGCTTCCCAGGGGAATTCTACCAAACATTTAAAGAAGAACTAATTCCTATTCTCCTGAAACTGTTCCAAGAAATAGAAATGGAAGGAAAACTTTCAAACTCATTTTATGAGGCCAGCATCACCTTGATCCCAAAACTAGACAAGGATCCCATCAAAAAAGAGAACTACAGACCAATATCCTTGATGAATACAGATGCGAAAATTCTCACCAAAATACTAGCCAATAGGATTCAACAGTACATTAAAAGGATTATTCACCATGACCAAGTAGGATTTATTTCAGGGCGGCAAGTTTGGTTCAACATCCGCAAATCAATCAATGTGATACAAGACATCAGTAAAAGAAAGAACAAGAACCATATGATATTCTCAAGAGATGCTGAAAAAGCATTTGACAAAGTACAGCATCCCTTTCTGATCAAAACTCTTCAAAGTGTAGGGAGAGAGGGCACATACCTCAATATTATCAAAGCCAACTATGAAAAACCCATCACAAATATCATTCTCAATGGAGAAAAACTGAAAGCTTTTCTGCTAAGGTCAAGAACATAACAGGGATGTCCATTATCACCACTGCTATTCAGCATAATACTAGAAGTCCTAGCCTCAGCAATCAGACAACAAAAGGAAATTAAAGGTATCCAAATCAGCAAAGAAGAAGTCAAACTATCACTCTTCGCAGATGATAAGATACTACATGTGGAAAACCGAAAAGACTCCACTCCAAAACTGCTAGAACTTGTACAGGAATTCAGTAAAGTGTCAGGATATAAAATCAATGCACAGAAATCAGTTGCATTTCTCTACACCAAGTACAAGACAGAAGAAAGAGAAATTAAGGAGTCAATCCCATTTATAATTGCACCCAAAACCATAAGATACCTAGGAATAAACCTAACCAAAGAGGCACAGAATCTCTACTCATAAAACAAAGTACTCATGAAAGAAATAGAGGAAGACACAAAGAGATGGAAAAATGTTCCATGCTCCTGGATTGGAAGAATAAATATTGTGAAAATGTCTATGCTACCTAAAGCAATCTACACATTTAATGCAATTCCTATCAAAGTACCATCCATCTTTTTCAAAGAAATGGAACAAATAATCCTAAAATTTATATGGAACCAGAAAATACCTCGAATAGCCAAAGGAATATTGAAAATGAAAGCCAAAGTTGGTGGCATCACAATTCCGGACTTCAAGTTCTATTACAAAGCTGTCATCATCAAGATAGCATGGTACTGGCACAAAAACAGACACATAGATCAATGGAACAGAATAGAGAGCCCAGAAATAGACCCTCAACTCTATGGTCAACTAATCTTTGACAAAGCAGGAAGAAAGTCCAATGGAAAAAAGACAGCCTCTTCAATAAATGGTGTTGGGAAAATTGGACAGTCACATGCAGAAAAATGAAATTGGACCATTTCCTTACACCACACATGAAAATAGACTCAAAATGGATTAAGGACCTCAATGTGAGAAAGGAATCCATCAAAATCCTTGAGGAGAACACAGGCAGCAACCTCTTCGACCTCAGCCGCAGCAACATCTTCCTAGGAACATCGCCAAAGGCATAGGAAGCAAGGGCAAAAATGAACTATTAGGATTTTATCAAGATCAAAAGCTTTTGCACAGCAAAGGAAACAGTTAACAAAACCAAAAGACAACTGACAGAATGGGAGAAGATATTTGCAAACGACATATCAGATAAAGGGCTAGTGTCCAAAATCTATAAAGAACTTAGCAAACTCAACACCCAAAGAACAAATAATCTAATAAAGAAATGGGCAGAATACATGAACAGACACTTCTGCAAAGAAGACATCCAGATGGCCAACAGACACATGAAAAAGTGCTCCATATCACTCGGCATCAGGGAAATACAAATCAAAACCACAATGAGACATCACCTCACACCAGTCAGAATGGCTAAAATTAACAAGTCAGGAAACGACAGATGCTGGTGAGGATGCAGAGAAAGGGGAGCCCTCCTACCCTGTTGGTGGGAATGCAAGCTGGTGCAACCACTCTGGAAAACAGCATGGAGGTTCCTCAAAATGTTGAAAATAGAACTATCCTATGACCCAGCAATTGTGCTACTGGGTATTTACCCTAAAGATACAAACGTAGTGATCCGAAGGGGCACGTGCACCCAAATGTTTATAGCAGCAATGTCCAATAGCCAAACTATGGAAAGAACCTAGAAGTCCATCAACAGATGAATGGATCAAGAAGAGGTGGTATATATATACACAGTGAAATACTATGCAGCCATCAAAAGAAATGAAATCTTGCCATTTGCGACGACGTGGATGGAACTAGAGGGTATCATGCTTAGCGAAATAAGTCAAGCGGAGAAAGACAACTATCATATGATCTCCCTGATATGAGGAAGTGGAGATGCAACATGGGGGGTTAAGGGGGTAGGAGAAGAAAAAATGAAAGAAGATGGGATTGGGAGGGAGACAAACCATAAATGACTCTTAATCTCTCACAAAACAGGTTGCTAGGGGGAGGGGGCTTGGGAGAAAGGGGGTGGAGTTATGGACATTGGGGAGGTTATGTGCTATGGTGAGTGCTGTGAAGTGTGTAAACCTGGCGATTCACAGACCTCTACCCTGGGGGATAAAAATATATTATTTGTTTATAAAATAAAAAATTTTAAAAAAATGTTGAGCATCTTACTTCTGATTTTGGCCATTTCCCAGTTACTAATGTTGCATTATATGCTACCTCAGATGTCATAAAGAACCAGCCAGTTCCTAGTATTACTGATTTTGTGGATCAAAAACCAGACAGGGCACAACTTCTGTTACCCAATACCTGGGTCTAATTTGGGAAGAGTAGAATGACTGAAGGTTAGAAGCACAAGAGGACTACTTCCCCACATGCCTGGCTGCTAGGCTGGGATCAATCCAACTTCTGCATTCAGCTACCACTTGATAAGTGCACCTACATTTGGGCTTCCCATGTGGTTTGGGCTTCTCACAGTATGGACATTGGATTTTAAGATAGAGAACACCAGATGGAGTATCTTGACAACCAAGTGGAAACACTCTGGCCTGGTATAACCTGCCCTCAGAAAGCACATAGCTTCATTTCACCATATTCTATGAGCAAAAAATGATCATATTCCCATTGATATTCAGGAGGAAGGGCCAAAAACACTGTTCTTAAAGGGAAGGGTGTCAATGGATTGGGGAACCCCCAGAGGCTCATTGAATATCTTCTTAAGTATACTGCTTGTTCTAATCTTTTGTTTCACTTAAGCTGTTTTTCTTGTTGATATGTAGAAGTCATGCATATGACATATACAAATGTCATGTATATCATGTATATTTCAAATATGTCTCATATGTATTTTTAAATATCATTTCCTCTCCATTTTGTAGATTGTGTTTTTACTCACTTCACATTATATTGTAGTTGACAAAAATTTGCAGTTTTAATATAATCTAATTTGTCATTAGTCTTTTTATGTCTGATTTCAAAAATATTGTCTTAATACAAAGTCAAAAAGTTATTTTTTACATGTTACATTCCAGAAACCTTATTTTCTACCTAACACACCTAGGTCTCCATTGGAAATTTTTTAATGTATTTTTTAATGTATTTAATGTATTTTAATGTATCTAATGTATTTGTCTTTCTTTTCTTCTTCTTCTTTTTTGTTTTCTTGTTATTTTGATAATGATTATTGTATATACATTAGGAAAGAGACATGACCTTTTCCTCCCCTACATGGCTATAATTGATCTTGCATCCTTTACTGAAACAGCAGGAGCATCTTTGTCCTAATTTGAGCAACCATATATGTCTGCATCTGTTTCTAGACATTCTATTCTGCTCCATTAATCTATTTTTTCTATCCCTCCTCCAACACTACAATGTCTTAGTCACCTTAGTTTTGCAGCTTTAGAATAGATTTTGATATCTGCTACTGTAAGTCCTACAACTTTGTTTTTTGGTTTTGTTTTTACTTTTTTCCCCAAGATGGTCTCCACTGTCTTTAGAGCTTTGCATTTCCAATTTAAAAATTTAAATAAAATTTAAAAATTTAAATTTTTAAATTAGCTTGCCGAACAGCACACACACAACCCACTGAGATTTGCGTTGAGATTGCAGAGAATCTATATAATAATGGGGAAAATTTTGCATCTTAAAAAGAATATCTTCCAATCTGAATAATGATATAAATCTCCATTTATTAGGTTTCTTAACTTTTCTCAATAATATTTTATAGCTCTCAGTGTAGAAATCTTTCATATTTTATTAAATTTATTCTTTGCTATTTAATATTTTTGCTATAACAAATAATATTCTAAAGTCTAATATTTTTAAAAATTTGATTTTTATTTTTTGATAGCATGTAGGAAGAGAGTTGCTTTTCATATTTTACCTAGCAAACTTGCTCAATATAATTTTTTTTGATAGATTCTCTGTAGAATTGGATTATCTACATAGCCAATCATGTCTGTAAGTAATGACAATTTATTTTTTCCTTTCTAATCTATTTAGAAATCTGCTTTGAATCTTTTATATCTGTTTCTTACATTATTGTACTGTAAGACATGATGTTAATCATAAGTGGTTATAGCAGGTGTCAATATAATTCCTTATCTCAGAGGGAACACTATCATTTTTTCATCATTCAATATGACTCATGTAATATTTTAAGTGATATTGTTTAATATTAAATAAGTATTCTTCTCTCCCAGTTTGCTAAGAGTTTTTATCATAAACTAATGTTAGATTTTTGCATCTATTAATATATGACTTTATTCTCCTTTTTTTTTTTAACTTGCTAGACTACATTGGCTGACCTTTTTCTTTTTAAGATATATTTATTTATTTTTGAGAGAGAATGGAATTGAGAGAGAGAGAGAGTATGAGAGAGGAGAGGGACAGAGAGAGAGCCTCTCAAGGAGAATTCTTGCTGAGCATGGAGCCTTATGTAGGTCTTGATCTCAGGATCCATGAGATCATGGCATGAACTGAAACCAAGAGTCAGACACTTACTTAAACAACTGAGCCACCCAACCACCCCTACATTGCCTGACTTTGAATCTAAAAACAAACTTATGTTCCCTATATAAATCTTTTTTTTTTCCCCCTATATAATTCTAACTTGATGTTGAGCTATTATTCTTTTTGGGGGGAGGCTATTGTTTTGTTGAAGGTGTCGGTTTCTATGAATGTAGGTATGCCATTAAATTTTGGGTTCTTTTCCTATAATGTCTTTGATTTGACTTTTATATCATGGTTATATGCTCTGTTTATAAAGAGTTGCCAAACATTTCTTTTCTCTCTGTTTTCGGGAAGAATTTGTACAAGATTTATATAATCACTTTCTTATACTTATGAAAGTATTCACTGATTAAGCATGAGCTTTCCTTTTTGGAACACTTTTGAAATTATATATTCAGTTTCCTTAAGAGAAATATTGAGATTTTATACTTCTTGTCAGTGGTATGATGTTTGCTTTTTCAAAAAGTTTGTCATTTCACCTATATTTTCACTGGTAAATTTGTTCTTAAGATTCCCTTATCATTTTGATGTCAGTGGGATCCACAGTGATATCCCCTCTTTCAATCTAGTTTGGAAGCTATGTTAAGATTTTTATTTTAATCATTATGCAATGTTCCTCTTTCTCATCAATAATGCTGTTTTATTAATGTCTACTTAGTTGTTTATTAACATATCTTCATGACATTTTTTTACTAGAGTTTGCAATTCATCTCTTCCAGTCCTTTTTCTCCTAGATTTCTGTGTCCTATTTCTGAGTTATCCTATTAAACAGCAAGTAGCTCTTTAAAATCAAATATGCTAGTTTTTGTCTTTTAATTGGAAAATTAATCTATTTAGCATTAATATAATTGCTGAAATATCAGGGTTTAAATATGCCACCTTAATATTTGTCTTTTCATCTTTCTTGTTTTTTCTCTACTCTTTTGCTTTCTCTTAGATCAAAGAAGAGGTTTTTTTAAATAATTCTATTAACTTTAATTGCTTTAGACTTGTAATTTTTTGTATTATCCTTCCATTGGTTTATCTTCAAGTTGATAATATCCTTCCTTGTCTTTAGTATTAGAGTGTATTTTAAATTAGTACTTTTCCACCTCTTAGAAAATGTGAGGATCTCAGAATAATTTAATTCCACTTACCTTTTTCATCCTATGTGTATTGCCCTGTTTCTACAAATATCTGAAACCTCACAGGGAACATTATTATGATGTTGTAGCATCAATATTCATTTAGATTTATTCAAGTATTCATTCATACTTCCTGATGCCTTAATTTTTTGGTTGTATTTTTTTTTTCTCCACCCAGGATCACTTCCTTTCAGACTAAAATATTTCCTTTGGCATTTCTTTTAGTGTTCTTCTGTTGGCAAAAATCTGGGCTTTTTTTTTTATCCGAAAAAAATCTTAATGCCATTTTAAATTTGAAGAATATTTTCTTCTATTGTAGTATTCATAGTTAGCAATTCTTAAGGTATTATAAATGCCATTCCACTGTTATCTGGCTCTCACCACTTTTGTAGAAACCTCTGCCCCAGGCTTATTGCAGCTTTTTTGGAGGAAATGTATCTTTTTTTTTTCTCTGATACCTTTTAAGATTTTTATATTGGTTTTCAGCTCTTATACTTTGATGTGACCTAGATATAATTTACTCTCTATTTATCCTTATTGACATTTGTATCATTTCTTGAATCCGTAGTTTGCTATCAGTTCTCAGTTTTAGAAATCCTTAGCCATTCTCTCCTCAAATATTACTTCTGACCTATTGCTCCCACGTCTCTTTTAAGGATTCCAATTACATTGATGTCAAGCCATTTTAACATGGTCCAAATATCTCTGATTCTTTTCTTTCCTCCTCTTTTCTTTCCATGTGTGACACATGCTGTTAATGCAATGTTTTTATTCCTTAAAAATTTTAGTGTGTTCTTGTGGACATGCAAATGACATTATTGGAAACTTTATCTATAAAAGAGATTTTTCCTTGGAAGTTTAAAAAACCATATTGTTGTATACATTAAAGTCTACCAATTCTTAAAAATTAATTCCTGCTGGTAAGAGCCCTCAACTGGCGAGTGTGGGAGCTGATACATAAACATTCCAGCCTCTGTCCCTCAAGTGGATTGGTTCTAAAGCAAGTGTTTTGTACCATCTCTGGGTAAGATTGATTTTCTGTCTTGTGCTATTCTATCTATCATTTATTATCTAACTACCTATGATTTATTATTTACATTACTATCATTTACCAATGATAGTAAACCAATCATTGGCTGCCTCCACTTTCTGGGATCCCACATCAACCATTGGTGAGCAGAAAAGCAATAATTTCTGGTATGTTATGGTATTGCAGTGACCAAGATCTTCCCCCATGGTAAATTGGAGTGCAATACAGGTGGAAGGGGAGAGGATAATATTTATGAGATATGACAATTATAAAATGTAGAGTGGTTTGTTGTTGTATAGTGCCTTCAAATCACTTAATGAAGAAAATTACAGGTTTGAGTTGGCTTATTACCAAATCAGGGAACAGTGTGAAACCAAAAAGCCTTGAGGGAGCTTCCAAAAGACACTCATTCCATTCAGTTGGTGGACAAATCATCTTTGAAACCATATTAATATTCTAATTGTTATAATAACAATTACAAAGAAGGCTTAATTTATAGCCCTGGCAAGTTTCTTTCTCTAGTATCAGTATAAGGAGAAAAAGAAAAAAAAAAACAAAAACAGACCTTTACACAGGATGGGGACATGCTGTGAATGACTGAGAAACTTGAATGCTTGTATTACTTAAACCCTGATCTCAGATGTGGTCAAATTTTCTAGGCCAGAGGACAACCTGGAAACTCTAGAATCCACAACTGAAGTGAGTACCCTATAGGATGATTCTTTTCTTCCTTAAGTTTTTATTTCTTCTCATCTCTTCTCATGACTATTCCATTAACTAGGGTCAAATCTCAACATGATCAGCTTTGACAGGGCAAGTACTGACTTGACGTCATGAATAAAGTGATTATTCATCAAAAGGCTAGAGGGCATGGCTAACATACACCCATAAAGAAAAGAAATAAAAGCAAGAAGTAAATATACATAAAGGAAGTTTATTTCATTTTATTAATACATTTTTATGATGGATACCCAGATTGAGGTACACTTCACCCAAACTTAAATCTGAGATCTGTAGAAACCTAGGCAAAGAGAGAATCATGGTTCATTACATAGTCCTCATTGTTTGCTAGAAGAACTCATACCTAAAGGAATGAAAGCTTCCTAAGAAAAAGAACTTCATCTAGAGTATGAAATGTTATATAACCAGTGCCTAGAATAGGGCCTAGCATATAGTAAATATCAATTAAAATTTGCAGAATGAATATCCATTACAGGTTCTAGGGGAAATTTGTTTTACCCAAAGGGTTGTTATGCTAGAAGTTCTAAGCAATTAACAATAATACCTTTGAAGAGTTTTATTTTTAAATGTAGACATATTTTACATGAGCTTCTGTAAAAGTCACAAACATTACAATAAACTATAGTGTGGAAAAGAAACTTTATGCAGTTCATTAGTATGCAGTTTATTAGTCCAATACAGGTTTAGTTCAACTTTGCAATGACCTTAAATAATAAGAAATATTGCCAAAAATAATTATCAGAAAGCAAAGAATCCATTTGGTTAAAAAACTTTTAGACATCACACCTTGTTGTATAATTACAATATCTCTTAAAAAAGACTTTAGAATTTTAATTATCTAAAGGTTATGTACAAAAAGCTGGGTTAAGAGAAGCTTTTTTATAACATGCTGTTCTTTTAATTTCCAGGAAGAGAGAGGAAGCCAAAAAGTAATTAAAATAATGAAGGTGTAAGGGAGTATTATCTCTAGAGTATCTTCAAAAACAAAATAAAACAAAACAAGATGAAAAACAAAATTATACCCTAAAATAACTAAAACCTTGCTAGAATCTTTTAGGTTCATTGACTTCTAGTGAAAAAACATTAAAGACTAACTAATTAAACCAGTGATTTCACTGTGGATAATGTCCTCTAAAGTCAGAAGAAAAAAAGAATCATTTACTGTTCAGGAGGTAAGTCATGAAAAAGATAACAGGGCTTGTAAAATATTAGGAAACAAAATAGAATTAAATGACAGAAAATACTACTTTTTTCAGAAAGTATTTGATTGGGTTTCACAATTGTGAAACCTTTCACAAAGTACAAATATCACTAAAAAATCCTCAAAACTATCCACATACACTATGTACACACACACACACACACACACGGATAGATGGATAGAAACATACACACATATGTACAGATAGATAGAGATAGAAATAGACAGTTGACCCTGAACAACTTGGGAATTAGGGGTGCCAATCCCCCAGGCAGTTGAAAATCTACATATAATTTTTGACTCCCAAAAAAGTAACTACTAAGAGCCTACTCTTGACCTGAAGTCTTATTGATAATATAAAAAGTCCATTAACACAGATTATGTATGTTAAACTTGTTTTACACTGTACTATTATAATAGTACAAAACTTTTTCTTATTTTTTCAGTATCTTTAGGCTCTGTGGTTTTTCTGCCAGTTTTTCCAAATTGTCACAAATCTCAAAAACTTCTTCAATATACTTACTGAAAAAATTCAGGTACAGGTGAACTCGTGGAATTTAAATCTGTATTGTTCAAAAACCAGCTATATAGGTATGTAGATATACATGTATAACTTAATGACCCATTAAAGAAAATATGTTTGTTACATAACATGGGACTCTGTGTAAACTGGTGGCTTTTGCAGTCAGTTCCTCATCAATCATCCATCTTGCCAATGGTCAAATCTTGGCAGAATCCACTCCATGTCTGCACATTCAAAGCTCAAATCTCTCACCAACATACAAATTTCAGAAGAAGGGATCGAAGGATGCCTAGTGTATACATATATACATATCAATAAAGCAGTGCATTTTCTCAGATTGTCATAGAAAGCACAGCTGCATTAACTATTGAATAAGAAATTTCAAAATTCAAGCTCCTATTTTATTTATTTTTTCAAGATTTTATTTATTTATTTGACAGATAGAGATCACAAGTAAGCAGAGAGGCAGGCAGAGAGAGAGCAGGGGGGTAAGGGGGGGTGCGAAGAGGGCTCCCTGCTGAGCAGAGATCCTGATGCAGGGCTCCATCCCAGGACCCTGAGATCATGACCTGAGCTAAAGGCAGAGGCTTTAACCCACTGAGCCACCCAGGCGCCCCCAAGCCCTTATTTTAGAGGAATACTTCAACACTTGCTATCACAAGACTGTTGTCTTGCAAATCTTCCACAGGTACTAAAAACCCAGTTGAGAATTATACCGTGTCATCAGCCTAGTGATGCTACCAAATAGGAACTCTGACAAGTAATTTAGGGACTCAAGTATTTTAATTAAATTGGTATCGTTAAAGTAAGTCAAATCCAACTTTGATGACTACCACAAAATTATAATGCTATGACTATCAATAAATAAGATTTGAGCTTTGTTCTAAGTTATATGCTTATCTCATTTAAACTTCACGTAAACACTCTAAAACAAATGTTATTAATTCTAAGCACTTCACAAATTAAGATACTGAGTAGAGAGAAGCAAAGTAACTTACAGAGGTCACACAGACAGGGAGGAGTAGTGTCAAAATTCAGACCCAGATCTAGCTAACTCCAGTAGGTACTGTTGAACAAAACACAATCTAATGTGTTGGACATAAAAAAAACATTTATCATTTTGGGTCATTTAAGAAGTGATGAATTCATAATAACAGACAACCTGATGACCATATGAAAATAAATTTCTTTTAAAATACATCTGTAGGGTCTGTTCTAGCATAAAAAATAAATGAAGAATCATAGAAGTACAAGAAATACATTATGTAAATCCTATTATATTGACAGAAATGACTTTCTATCCTGGGAAAATGTTAATCACTTATTGCATATCATATTCAAAATTAAATTCCAGAAAAGTTAAAATTTAAAGTATAAAAAAGTTTTTAAAAAAAGCATAGAAACATTAAGAAAGCTTTTGGAAAACTAAAGTATTATTTCTTTTAAATAATGAACAGAAATTTTGGAGGATGCAGTCAGTTTCTTTTTATTGAGGTATAACTGACACTAACAATATATTAATTTAAGGCATACAACATAATGGTTCAATATTTGTATATGTTGTGAAATGATCACCCAAGAGTTCTAGTTAATATCTGGGGTGCCTGGGTGGTTCAGTGGGTTGAGCATTCGAATCTTGGTTTTGGCTCAGGTCATGATCTCAGGGTCATGAGATCCAGCCCTGCATCAGGCTCCATGCTCAACATGAAGTCTGCTTGAAAGTCTCTCCCTTGCCCTCTCCCTCTGCCCTGCTTGTGCACTCTATCTCTCTCTCAAATAAAAAAATAAATTAAAAAAAAGACCTAATTATCATCTTTCATCAGACATAGGTATAATTTTATTATTGTTGTAAGATATTTTAAGGTCCACACACTAAGCAACTTTCAAATATGCAACACAGCATTATCAACTATAATTACCATGCTGTACATTACACTGTCATGAATTATTTATTTTATAACTAGAAGTTTATACTTTCTAACCACCTTCATCCATTTTCCCACTCCTACCTATCTCCTCCAGTAAGCATGAATCTGTTCTTTTCTGTTCTTTGCATCTATAAACTATTTTTTTTCAATTCCACCTATAAGTGAAGTCATATAGTATTTGTCTTTCTTCCTCTGACTTATTTCATGTAGCATAATGCCCTCAGAGTCCATCTATCAATTACAAATAACAAGACTTTTTATAGCTTCTTGTTTATGACTAAATAACATTCCATTGTATAAATAACCCCCTTTTCTTTAGCCATTCATCTATCAGTAGATACATTGTTTCCACATTTTACCTTCTGTAAAGAATGCTGCAATGAACATGGAGACCACATATATCTTTTCAAGTCAGTACTTTTGTTTTCTTTGGTATGATACCCCAAAGTGGAACTAACTGGGTAATATGGTATTTCTATTTTTAATTTTTTGAAGAGCCTCCATACCACCTTCCATAGTGGCTGCACCAATTTATATTCCCACCAACAATGCACAGCTGTTCCCTTTTCTCCACATCCTCACCAAACTTGTTATTTATTATCATTTGAATGATAACATTTCTGACATGTATGAGGTGATATCTCAATGTGATTTTTCTATTTTCATTTCCATGATGATTAGTGATTTGAGCACCTTTTCTGGTATCTGTTGGCCATCTAGGTATCTTCTTTGGCAAAAAGTTTATCCAAACTTTCTGCCCCTTTCAAATTGGGTTTTATTTATTTTTTAATTTTAATCTCAAATCAATTCTAAGTTGATTTTTATTAGTGATTCAGTTTCATTCTTTTGCATATAGCTGTTAATTTTTCCCAACCATTTTTTGAAGAGACTTTCATTTCCCCATTGTATATTCTTGGCTCCTTTGTCACAAATTAATTGACTATATATGTATATGTTTATATCTAGGCTATTCATTCTGTTCCATTGATCCATGTGTCTGCTTTTCTGCCAATATCATACTGTTTTGACTACTATAATTTTGTAATGTAGCTTGAAATCAGGAAATGTGATGCCTCTATCTTTGTTCTTCTTTCCCAAGATTGCTTTTTCTATTTGGGGTCTTTTGTGGTTCCATTCAAATTTTAGGAATGTTCTTTCTATTTTTGTGAGAAATGCTATTGGAATTTCACAGGGAATATATTGAATCTGTATTTGTTTGGTGGTGGTATGTACATTCAGACAATATTGTGTTTTTAAAACCATGAATATGAAATACTTTTCATTGATTTACATCTTCTTCAATTTCTTTCATCAATGTCTTCTAGTTTTCAGAGTACAGGTCTTTTACCGCCTTGGTTAAATTTATCCTCAATATTTTATTCTTTTTGATGCAACTATAAATGAGATTTTTTTTCTTAAATTCTCTTTCCACTATTCATTCTCAGTGTACACAAACACAACAGATTTGGGTATATTGGCTTTGTACCCTACAACTTTGCCAAATTTGTTTATTAGTTCTAATATTTGTTTATTAGTTCTAAGATTTGGTGGAATCTTTAGGATTTTCTATATACAATATCATGGCAGATAATGACAGTTTTACTTGTTCTTTCTGATTGGGATGATTTTTCTTTATTTTTTTTTTTTTTTTTTTTTTTTGCCTAGTTGCCCTGGCTAAGATTTTCAATATTATGTTTCATAAAAGTGGAGGGAGTGGGCATCTTTGTCTTATTCTTGATCTTAAAGGAAAAGATTTTATCTCATTACCATTTAGTATTGTGCTAGCTATGGGCTCATTTTATTAGGCTTATTATATTGAGGTACACTCATTCCATACTACTTTGTTGAGAGTTTTTATCATGAGTGGATGTAGACTTGCAGAAGCAGTTCTTAAAGGGCCCACACTCCAGCACTCACCATGGCTACCCCACCAAGGATCAGCAAAAGCAGGGACCAGACAAAATTCCTCACCTCCCAATCTTTCCCTGAAATGGATCTGACTGTATATTTTGCAGGTTGCTCCCTGAGGATTCATCTTCAAAATTCAGAATTTTCAGTACAGTTTCTACTGAGTGTATATCACTTTTGCACCACCATAAAGTCAGAAAATCATACATCCAACTATTTTTAACTTAGGAACAATCTACTTATTACAGTTTATTATGTATCCAATAGTCATCACTGCATCTTTCTTTTTAATATGATTCTGTGTTGCTATAGTCATTGTTGCTGTTGTTGTTGTTGTTGTTGTTGTTGTTGAAGATACCCACCCTTGTCTTTTACCTCGTGCTTTCCTCACAGATTCCAAAAGTTAGAGATCTCATAAGGGTCCCTCATATGTGCTTGACTTCTATGTTCACCCATCTCACAGCATGAACAATAATATACTGAATTTTATCTTTTAGTTTGAATATTTATTTCAAAAAAAAAGTCAGCTCCCCATGTGAATGACTGGTTTTTAATTGTCTTCATGATCCCAGAACATAACTTCAGGCTTGGCTCATCAAAGATACTAAAGAATTAGGTGGAGGAAGAAATGAAACAATCAAGGGAAGAAAGGAGGAAATATAAAGTGAGAAAGGAGTCTCTCACATAGTCTGTACTTTGTCTGATTCTTTATCGAATTAAGGTTAAAACTATGAAAAATATTTAAGGCACAGAATATCTTAAACATCAGTAGCTTACATTTTATAATGAATTCTGAGCTTTTAAGAAGAATTCATTTTATTTTATTTTATTTTTATTTTTTTATTTTTAATAAACATATAATATATTTTTATCCCCAGGGGTAGAGGTCTGTGAATCGCCAGGTTTACACACTTCACAGCACTCGCCATAGCACATACCCTCCCCAATGTCCATAACCCCACCCCCCTTCTCCCAAACCCCCTCCCCCCAGCAACCCTCAGTTTGTTTTGTGAGATTAAGAGTCACTTATGGCTTGTCTCCCTCCCTATCCCATCTTGTTTCATTTATTCTTCTCCTACCCCCTTAACCCCCCATGCTGCATCTCCACTTCCTCATATCAGGGAGATCATATGATAGTTGTCTTTCTCCGCTTGACTTATTTTGCTAAGCATGATACCCTCTAGTTCCATCCACGTCATCGCAAATGGCAAGATTTCATTTCTTTTGATGGCTGCATAGTATTCCATTGTGTATATATACCACCTCTTCTTTATCCATTCATCTGTTGATGGACATCTAGGTTTTTTCCATAGTATGACTATTGTGGACATTGCTGCTATAAACATTAGAGTGCACGTGCCCCTTCAGATCACTACGTTTGTATCTTTAGGGTAAACCCCAGTAGCACAATTGCTGGGTCATAGGGTAGTTCTATTTTCAACATTTTGAGGAACCTCCATGCTGTTTTCCAGAGTGGTTGCACCAGCTTGCATTCCCACCAACAGGGTAGGAGGGTTCCCCTTTCTCCGCATCCTCACCAGCATCTGTTGTTTCCTGACTTGTTAATTTTAGTCATTCTGACTGGTGTGAGGTGATGTCTCATTATGGTTTTGATTTGTATTTCCCTGATGCCGAGTGATATGGAGCACTTTTTCATGTGTCTGTTGGCCATCTGGATGTCTTCTTTGCAGAAGTGTCTGTTCATGTCTTCTGCCCATTTCTTGATTGGACTATTGGTTCTTTGGGTGTTGAGTTTGTGAAGTTCTTTATAGATTTTGGACACTAGCCCTTTATCTGATATGTCATTTGCAAATATCTTCTCCCATAACATAACAGTTTTGTTAACTGTTTCCTTTGCTGTGCAAAAGCTTTTGATCTTGATAAAATCCTAATAGTTCATTTTTGCCCTTGCTTCCCTTGCCTTTGGCGATGTTCCTAGGAAGATGTTGCTGCGGCTGAGGTCGAAGAGGTTGCTGCCTGTGTTCTCCTCAAGGATTTTGATGGATTCCTTTCTCACATTGAGGTCCTTCATCACAATTCCGGACTTTAAGCTCTATTACAAAGCTGTCATCATCAAGACAGCATGGTACCGGCACAAAAACAGACACATAGATCAATGGAACAGAATAGAGAGCCCATAAATAGACCCTCAACTCTATGGTCAACTAATCTTCGACAAAGCAGGAAAGAATGTCCAATGGAAAAAAGACAGCCTCTTCAATAAATGGTGTTGGGAAAATTGGAAAGCCACATGCAGAAAAATGAAATTGGACCATTTCCTTACACCACACATGAAAATAGATTAATTTTATTTTTTAAAGCTTGACTCTATTTAGTAAGTCCTGAATCCAATAGGGCATCTCTGAAAAGCAGCAGTAAACTATAATCAAACAATACCTTTGCAAGCATTAATTTCAGAAACCACTGGCCTTTCTGTATTTCCATTAAAATAAATACTATGATCCAGTCTTTTTCTAGTAGTTTTCAAAGGCAGATTGGCTTAAACTTCATGGAAAAAAGTTATCTCTCACCATACAAAATGCACTTTTTTTTCCCCCAGTTTGGCAAAATGTAATTTAGATTACTTTTTCAGAGGGAACTTTAGGTCTAGATTCTTACTTAATTATCTAGAAAGATCTAAATAAAACCCAACTTTCCCTAGTTTGGCTATTGTGGACATTGCTGCTATAAACATTCGGGTGCACGTGCCCCTTTGGATTACTACGTTTGTATCTTTAGGGTAAATACCCAGTAGTGCAATTGCTGGGTCATAGGATAGTTCTATTTTCAACATTTTGAGGAACCTCCATGCTGTTTTCCAGAGTGGTTGCACCAGCTTGCATTCCCACCAACAGGGTAGGAGGGTTCCCCTTTCTCCGCATCCTCGCCAGCATCTGTCATTTCCTGACTTGTTGATTTTAGCATTCTGACTGGTGTGAGGTGATATCTCATTGTGGTTTTGATTTGTATTTCCCTGATGCCGAGTGATATGGAGCACTTTTTCATGTGTCTGTTGGCCATCTGGATGTCTTCTTTGCAGAAACGTCTGTTCATGTCCTCTGCCCATTTCTTGATTGGATTATTTGTTCTTTGGGTGTTGAGTTTGTTAAGTTCTTTATAGATTTTGGACACTAGTCCTTTATCTGATATGTCGTTTGCAAATATCTTCTCCCATTCTGTCAGTTGTCTTTTGATTTTGTTAACTGTTTCCTTTGCTGTGCAAAAGCTTTTGATCTTGATGAAATCCCAACAGTTCATTTTTGCCTTTGCTTCCCTTGCCTTTGGCGATGTTCCTAGGAAGATGTTGCTGCAGCTGAGGTCGAAGAGGTTGCTGCCTGTGTTCTCCTCAAGGATTTTGATGGATTCCTTTCTCACATTGAGGTCCTTAATCCATTTTGAGTCTATTTTCATGTGTGGTGTAAGGAAATGGTCCAATTTCATTTTTCTGCATGTGACTGTCCAATTTTCCCAACACCATTTATTAAAGAGGCTGTCTTTTTTCCATTGGACATTCTTTCCTGCTTTGTCGAAGATTAGTTGACCATAGAGTTGAGGGTCTATTTATGGGCTCTCTATTCTGTTCCATTGATCTATGTGTCTGTTTTTGTGCCAGTACCATGCTGTCTTGATGATGACAGCTTTGTAATAGAGCTTGAAGTCCGGAATTGTGATGCCACCAACTTTGGCTTTCTTTGTCAATATCCCTTTGGCTATTCGAGGTCTTTTCTGGTTCCATATAAATTTTAAAATTATTTGTTCCATTTCTTTGAAAAAGATGGATGGTACTTTGATAGGAATTGCATTAAATGTGTAGATTGCTTTAGGTAGCATAGACATTTTCACAATATTTATTCTTCCAATCCAGGAGCATGGAACATTTTTCCATTTCTTTGTGTCTTCCTCAATTTCTTTCATGAGTACTTTATAGTTTTCTGAGTATAGATTCTTAGACTCTTTGGTTAGGTTTATTCCTAGGTATCTTATGGTTTGGAGTGCAATTGTAAATGGGATTGACTCCTTAATTTCTCTTTCTTCTGTCTTGTTGTTGGTGTAGAGAAATGCAACTTCAACAGATGAATGGATAAAGAAGATGTGGTATATATACACAATGGAATACTATGCAGCCATCAAAAGAAACAAAATCTTACCATTTGCGACAACATGGATGGAACTAGAGCGTATCATGCTTAGCGAAATAAGTCAAGCGGAGAAAGACAACTATCATATTATCTCCCTGATATGAGGAAGTAGTGATGCAACATGGGGGCTTAAGTGGGTAGGAGAAGAATCCATGAAACAAGATGGGATAGGGAGGGAGACAAACCATAAGTGACTCTTAATCTCACGAAACAAACTGTGGGTTGCTGGGGGGAGGGGGGTTGGGAGTAGGGGGGTAGGGTTATGGACATTGGGGTGGGTATGTGCTTTTGGGTAAATTGGAAGGGGAGGTGAACCATGAGAGACTATGGACTCTGGAAAACAATCTGAGGGGTTTGAAGTGGCGGAGGGATGGGAGGTTGGGGTACCAGGTGGTGGGTATTATAGGGGCACGGCTTGCAAGGAGCACTGGGTGTGGTGAGAAAATAATGAATACTGTTTTTCTGAAAATAAATAAATTGGAAAAAAAATTAACTCAGGTGCATGGTTTTATAATGACACAAATAAAAATGATTTTCAATTAAAAAAAAAGAAACAACTTTCCCTGATACAGTGAACTGTTTAGCAATTGCCATCTCAATCCCATATTTTTAAAGACTGGCTTTGCTTGCTGAAAAATTGCTCACAGTCCCAGAGATAGAGAAGAATACATCCCTCTAAAGAAAGTTGTAATTTCTGGAGTAAAATAATTCACTCTTCTTTTCAAATCCTTATATTTAGTATATCAATTTTGCTTTTTTAAGCTGACTTTTTTTTAAAGATTTTATTTATTTATTTGAGAGAGAGAGAGAGATCACAAGTAAGCAGAGAGGCAGACAGAGAGAGAGAGAGAGGGATGCAGGCCCCCTGCTGAGCAGAGAGCCTGATGCGGGACTCGATACCAGGACCCTGGGATCATGACCTGAGCGGAAGGCAGGGGCTTAACCCACTGAGCTACCCAGGTGCCCCTTAAGCTGAGTTTTTAATTAGCTTAGATATGTCATGTTATACTTTAATCACTTGATATTTAAATATTAGTATTTAAAATTTAAAATTTTATATATTAATACCAGACAACATATCATATATCATGTGTTATATATTAACATTAAAATTACATACTAAATATGCATTGCTCATTAGATCTATACTTTTTAGATTTGTTAGATTTGCATCTAATATTTTCTAAAATTGTGGTAATACCTTATTTATTAGATCTTTAGACATTTGTTAATACCTATAAATAAATGTAGTAGGTTTAACTAGGCTTAGTTAACTGGATAGATTCTTTTATGGTCCATGATATCAACATTCATGATAAACCGCTGTTACTGATCATATCAAACCACTGTCATTTTTTTTCCTAGGCTTCTGAGAAACCAAATTGAAAGTATCCTCCTATACTACTGAGCAGAAATAATCCTAGAGAACTTCTAATCTGAAGGATAAAATATAAAACTTATGGTTCCAGGAACTTGAAATTGTTTGAGATAAAAGTACCAAGAGAATTAGTGTCCAATTAATACTTTTCTTTTTCTTATTGACAGTGAAGATTAGTAAGTCATAATTTGTTTGTGCAAATTTACCTTTAGGAAAAGTTCTGGCATCTTCAGTAAATTTGTGATGTGACAGAGAAGCTATCTGATGTGGAAATGTCAGGATTCGGAGCAAATGGTCAAGAAAGAATTCCTGAAATGTCATCTGTGCAAAAAGGTGGTTTCAGTAAGGCACAGGGACAAGACCTGTCAGCGGGAAGAGCTGCACTGGGGTTGTGAGGAGGGACTGAGTATATACTTTCAACTTGGGACGGGGATAGGGATAGCACGAATCTCCAAGGTATATTGGAAACAAGGTTTCTAGAACCCTGAGGGGCCTATCTATTGTTAGGAAAAGGTCATTTATTACTAATTGGTAAAAACTCGGTCATGAGACCCTTCCGATATGTATCGGGGGGGGGCATACCCTTGGAGGATTATTACTAACATATGTCTTGGACGTAGAGACAAAGGGAATTTCCAAAGGAATTTCTGTATGTTTAAAATAGACTCACAGGATCCTGGGTCAGGTGGTCATGATTGCCTTTGACTCTTAGCGAAGTGTCAACATTGAGGCAGCTGAGTTCCTAGAGGAAAGTCACGCTGCCTCTTTGAAAGACTTGTCAGTGGGTTGTAAGTAGTAAGGAAATTTAATCTTTTTCTTTTGCCTTTGTTTCCCACATCACTATCTACTTTGGACATTGCTATGAAGTTTGTGGCCCATCAATACCGATGTCTTGAAGCCCTAATCCCAAAAGTAATGGCATTTGAAGATGGGAATTTTGTGAAGTAATTAAGGTTCGACAAGGCCCTGAGAGTGGAGTTGCTTTGATGGGATTAGTCCCCATATGCCAAGAAGAGCCTAGAACCCCTCCATCTCTCCACCATGGGGGGATACAGCAAGAAACCAGACATCTGCAAATCAGGAGGAGAGTTCTCACCCGATGCCAAATCTCCCAGCACCTTGTTCTTGGACATGACATTCTCTGAGTACTATGAGAAGAGAACATTTGTTATTTAAGCCAATCAGTCTATGGGATCTTGTTATAGCAGCCTGAAGGAAGACAGATACCTTGAAAAGCAAGCACCCCTTGCTGAGAAATATCAGTCTGCTTCTTAACCTGATTTTAGTTTTCTCTAATTCAGTATCTCATAACTCCAACTAGCTTTTCTAAAATTCCTCTGAATCTGTTACCCTTTTACCCTTATTTGATCTCTCTTCATATCAACCATTTTATTTTCTAAGTTTTCTGTTTGACACCATTCACTTACTTCTTTCGCTCTCTGTTTTTTCTTCCTTCTATCTCTCCTCCTTTATTTTGTTCCTCTGTCTTTTCCCTGGCAACTTTCCTTGTTTGCTTCATTTGGAGTAGTCATTCTCAATGGAAGTAGAGAAGCATCTTAAATCTCCAAGTGGATGTGAACATTTATACTTATCATGAGGGTACAAATCATGTATGTGTTAAATAAAATTGGGGAAGGCTGATGGAGACTCTGTTGACCCTTGCTTCATCTCTGTTTTCTCTGGAGATGTTCCAGTTCTCACACAGTGAGACTCCACACTGTGTCTTAAGGGCTGCCTTGCTTTGGCATGCTCAAATTGTGGTGTTTCTATTAAATAAAATGAAAATTTTAAGGAAACCAAGTGATGAACACTGAACAAAATTCTTTTCATTTCTCTTATTGTTTATCAAACGTGACATTGAAAGGTATTTTAATGTGATATGTATGTTTTTCAGCACTAAGCCTGAAAAGGGGCACGTAATAATCTGAATACTGTCTTTCACAGAGCAGGTCCTTAGCAGATGAGGATAAATGACAACAAAGGGAAGACCCTGGCGATACAAAGGGGTTCCACAGGTTCTGCCAGCCTACTGTTATAGAAATGGAGATGGAGAAGTTCTGGCCCATTTAATTATGTTTCCTGGGGCAGAAATTGTGGGCACATGGTGAAATTCAATTATATTCTCGCCCAAGATAAAATCCAATTATAACCTCTACCCAATGGTGAAATCTCATCAGTTTTCTTTTGCTTCATTTAGGATACAAAGAGACAAGTTTTTCTGTAATCTATTTATAGAGGCATACACATTGACAAAAGAAAAAGAAAAGGATCTCAAGTAGGATATTTGCATTTGTTAGTCATTCTCCTTCTGGGCAGACATTCAGGCTTTTTTAACTTGAAAAGTGGTTAGCAACTTTGGTTGATTTTATTAACATTAATGCTCAAAATCCACTGAAATCTTCTGTCCAATGGTGAAATCCTATCAAAGTTTTCTTTTGCTTCATTTAGGATACAAAGAGATAAATTTCTCCATAATCTATATATACAATTATACACATTTTAAAAATAAATAAAAGAGGATTACTCTAAGAAGAAAAAATTATCACTGTATAGTATCTGACATCTCTCAGAAATCACAAGAACTCTTTTAAGAATCGATTATACCATAACAATTCTCATCTTACTGTTCAGTTAGAGGAAGGATATTCAGAACATGTTAGCTTCTCCTGCTCAACATTTTTTAAAAGAATATACTAAAATTTCTATAAATGATACTTATCCAACTGTGTTTTATCCAAGTTATGTTTCTTGTGATTTTTTTATCTATTTGCTTTTCATCAACTCTTCAAACAAAGGATATGCATAATGGACAATTAGAAATTTATGTAGAGGGGCGCCTGGGTGGCTCAGTGGGTTAAGCCGCTGCCTTCGGCTCAGGTCATGATCTCAGGGTCCTGGGATCGAGTCCCGCATCGGGCTCTCTGCTTGGCAGGGAGCCTGCTTTCCTCTCTCTCTCTCTCTGCCTGCCTCTCCATCTACTTGTGATTTCTCTCTGTCAAATAAATAAATAAAATCTTAAAAAAAAAAAAAGAGAAATTTATGTAGAAAAATTTGTTATAGAAAAACTGAAATATGGGCATATCTATATATAGGTTGACCATATATAGATGAAACACTATAAACAGCAAACAGTTTCAATAAATTTGCAGGCTGTGATAGGCTGAATAAGGTCTCCCAAGAATTTCTGTAACTTCAAAACCCACGAAATATGTTACCTTATATAGTAAAAGAAACTTTGCATATAAGGTTAAAGATCTTGAAATGGGAAAATATCCTGGACTATCCAGGTGAACCCAACATAATCATAAGGGTCCTTATAAGAGGAATCTAAGAGGCCATAATCAGAAAGATATGGGGATGGAAACAAACTCAGAAAGGGGAGAGAAGATGGTTACTGGTTTATGTAAGGGCTTATTTAGCCAGAGCGATTCCATCCAGTTAAACAGTGATTTTGTTGTTTATGCAGTAAAACTTAAACTGAACCCCACCCCCCAGGGGAACTCACTTAAAAACAAGTCTGGGAAACCAGTAAAATATGGTCGACAAGCCCTTATAACAGAGCCCAAATATAAGGGTGGGTCAGGTCAGGTGGAGATAACAGAGCCTAAATGCAGGGATGAGTCAGGCCAGGTGGAGACATCTAATCAGTGGGGCACACATATTGTCTCCCCATCTACCAAGGAGTGTGGGCCCCACCTTTTGGGCACCAATTCTGACCAAGGTGATAAGCTAGTTTCAATAGCTACTATGGGGTGAATTGTAATTCAATTGACCACCCATGTGTGATCTATCATGACTGTGCAGTTTTCTCTGTGTGTTACAATCTCACTGGCCACCTGTATGTGGCCAGGCTCAACCACATGGCCTTTGCTCTATAAAAGTTAGTCTGTGAGGCTGGGAGGGGTCACCCTCTCTGTAAGAGGCAGCCCCAACAGGTTGGTTTGATTCTCGATGCTTGGCACAAAATAAAGCTTTGCTTGACCTTCGCTTTGTATCAGTCTCACTCCTTTGATTATGGACCTAACAGTTTAGAAGTGAGAAGAAGGCCTATGAGCCAAGAAATGTAAGTGACCTCTAAGCTGAAAATGACGAAGAAAAAAATTCTTCCTTAGACCCTCTAGGTGGAGGGCAGTCCTGCAGACCTATTTTGAGCTTCTGACTTCTAGAACTATAAAAGCGTGAATTTGTATTCTTTTAAGCTTCTAAGTGCATGGTAATTTGGTACAGCATAAATAAGAAACAAATACACAGAATAAAGGATCAATACATAAAAATCAGTCATATTTCTATACACCAAAAATAAATAATGTGAAAGTGAACTTAAGACAATCCCATTTTCGCTAGCATCAAAAGAATAAAATAATTTAACAAGATAAGTTCAAAACATATGTTCTGAAAAGTAAAAAATACTGTTGAAAGAATTAAATAAATAAATAAATGGAAAGAAACCTCATGTTCATGGATCACAAGGCTTATTGCTAACATGGTAAGATTCTCCAAGTGCATCTAATGATCAATGCAATCATTATCAAAAACCCAGGTAACTGAAAACAATCTGAGGGGTTTGAAATGGGGGGGGGTGGGAGGTTGGGGTACCAGGTGGTGGGTATTATAGGGGGCACGGCTTGCATGGAGCACTGGGTGTGGTGAAAAAATAATGAATACTGTTTTTCTGAAAATAAATAAATTAAAAAAAAAAAAACCCCAGGTAATTAATTTTCAGAAATTGACAAGCTGATTCTAAATACATATGGGAAGGCAAGGCATACAAACTAGCCAAAACAACATCAAAAAAGAACAGAGTACTCAACACTTGTTGATTTCAGGATTTACAACAAAGCTATAGTAATCAAGATAGTCTGGTACCAAAAAAAAAAAAAAAAAGTAGTCTGGTATTAACAAAGGACAGAAATGTAGACTGTTGTACTCGAGTTTTCGTGTCCAAGAGACCACCAAGGAGCCAACACCGATGTAATCACACGAGGGTTTATTTAACAAGCTTAAGCTTGGGCCCAAGTATACCCAACACATCAGAGTAGGGACTTGGACCCCGACCTTAGTTAAGGCAGGGGTATTTATGGATTCCTGTTACTAAAGCAGGGTGGGGATTCCTGTTACTAAAGCAGGATAGGGGGTCTCTGGAACCAAAGCAGAGTGGGGGTTCTTGTCACTAAAGCAGGGTGGGGTTCTCTGGAACTAAAACAGTGTAGAGGTTCTTTTTACTAAAGCAGGGTGGGGGTCCTTAGAACTAAAGGAAAGTAGGGGAAAGTTCAGCCCTTGGGTACAGGGGTCTGAGATGGCTACAGAAGCTAAGATGGTTGTGCTTATGTCAACCCTAAAACTCAAAGTGGATACAGCCTTGTTTTTCTTGGCCTTCACATTGACAATGGAAAAAGAATTAAGATTTCAGAAATTAACCTTCACATTTACAGGCAGTTGATTTCTTTTTTATGTTCAGTTTAATAACAGTAGCAAGACAGTTCAATGAGAAAAAAATATTCTTTTTGACAAATGATGGTAGAACATCTATCATATATATATACACACACACACATATACAAAAGAATGAAGTTAAATTTCTTCACATCATACACAAATTTTAAATAAAAATGAATCATATACCTAAATATAAAATCTAAAACTATAAAACACTTAGAAGAAAGTATAGGAGTAAATCTCTGTGAACTTAAGCTGGGCAAAATCTTCTTAGATATGACACTAAAGTAAAAGTAGAAAAGAAAAATTGACAAATTTATCAAAATTTAAAACTTCTGTGCTTCAAAGGATACCATGAAGAAAATGGAAAGGGTTCAAAGAATGAGTAAAACGTATTTACTCATTAAACATATAGCAAATATGCTAAGAGACATTTAAGTAGACTACATAAAGAACACTTACAATTCAACAATAAAAAATAAATAATCCAATTAAATAATGGATCAATAATCTAAAAAGACATCTCTTCACAAAAGATACGCAAATGCCCAATAAGCATAAGAAAAGTTGCTCAATATTATTATCCATGCAGTAAGTTAAAATCAAAATCATAACATACCACTTCAACCCTGCTGGTATGGCTGTAATAAAAAGTACGGATATCAACAAGGTTGATAAGGATGCAGAGAAATCAGAACCCTTATAAACTGCTGGTGGGGTTGTAAAATAGCTGATAGTTCCTCAAAATGTTAAACACAGAATTACTACATGATTCATCAATTCTACTCTTAGGTCTATATCCAGAGAAATGAATACTCACGTTCACATAAAAACGTGTATGCAAATTATCACTGTACACTATTTTTCATAACAGCCAAGTGGAAACAATTCAAATGTCTATCAACTGATTAATGGAGAAATAAAACGTGGTATAGTTGTAAAATGTAATTGTATTCATCAGTAAAAAGGAGTGAAATACTGATACAGGAACATGGATGAACCTTGAAAACATTAAGTTAAGTGAAAGAAGTGTATCAGAGAAGTCCACATACTCCATGATTCTACTTGTATGAGATGTCTGGAATAGACATTAAGTAGATTTTTTTTTAAAGATTTAATTTATTTATTTGACAGACAGATCACAAGTAGGCAGAGAGGCAGGTAGAGAGAAAGGTGGAAGCAGACTCGCTGTGAAGCAGAAAGCCCAATGTGGGGCTCTATCCCAGGACTCTGGGATCATGACCTGAGTCAAAAGCAGAGGCTTTAACCCGCTGTGCCACCCTGGCGCCCCTAGACATTAAATAGATTATTGGTTATTTAGGGCTGGAACTTGTGGTGAGGGAAAAAAAGGAGTGACTTCAAATCTGTACAAGGTTCCTCTGAAAATGATGAAAATGTTCCAAAATTAATTGGGGGAATAATTGCACAATTGTACAAATATACTAAAAATAATTGTTTTATATACACTTTAAATTGGTGATGTGTGCATTGTGTGACTTATATCTCAATAAAACTCTCTTTCTCTCTCTGTTTCTCTCTGTCTTTCTCTCTCTCTCACACACACACATAAACACACAAAGACACACACAGACACACAGATCCCAGCAGGAGAGGGAGAAAAATACCTAAGAAATTAAAGAGCAAAAACATGAAAATTAAAACTGGAGCATCTGGAGCTCTGGTCATTTAGATCTCATTCCATAGGTCTTAAGTATAGAACATCTGTTTCATACTGTTGTTTCCTTGATTCAAGGGTCTTGTTGGAATCCATCCCCTCTAAAAGACTACTTGAAACCAAAATAATACTAAAAATCATCATCTTGAAATCTCTGATTGAGGTTGCTCTCCAGGGAGTCAAAGGTTATTTATGTCTCATTAATTGAAAGAGTGATCTGAGGATCAGTGCACTGGAGGTTTACTGCTGTGCTAGCTGTTAACACTGCATGATGAGAATTTCTCCACTGGAGTTTAAGGTTTCTTCTCATGTCTCTTTCAGAACACCCATTCTCCAGATTTAGGGTTATGCAAATGTTTTTAAGATTATAATGAAAGTATGCTCATATTTGTGGATTATAAGTTTGGGTGTCTCACGTAAATTCCTTGTGGTATTTGACCATGTCTGCTTAAAATAGGTTAGAGCCTACAATTAGAAGTGATATTCCTGGATGAGTATGTAGGCTAACCAGTTACTCATGCATAAGAGCAGAGTCAACGAACCCCAAAGAAATTAGTAATTTTGCCAATAAGGCCATAGGAATTCCCTTAGGTTATAAAATTTTTAAGGATTCTCTAAGAGCCTTCCTTTTTTAGTAGCTGAATCCCACTTTTTTCTTTCTTAAATATTGAATCTGATATAAGAAGTAAAGTTTCTGAGAATGTTCTTTTTAATGAAAGTTCTGGTAAAATAACTTTATAAGAAGAGTTAGAATTCTCCAGCCTGAGAACCCAAAATCAAGTAATATTTTTGTTACTATAGAACTGCAAGTCTCCAGCAAGGGAAATTTTCAATTCATTCTCCAAAATAAGTGGCCATTGAACAGAATATATTTAAGATCTATTGAATGGGTACTTGTCACTTGGAGGTATACAAAAGGTTGCTGAAACTTGGGCTTTTATCTATTTTGCACTTTTTATAGTTTGGTCTGTATTATGCTGGTGACAGATGAAACATGCAATATTAGTAAATCTTCACTAGCATTGTTTATAAAATACATTAAGAAATGTGTCCTTTCAGTGGTGGTCAAGTTCATGTAAAAAATTTTTTGTTGTTGTTGTTAAAATTCCACTTGAGGTTCTCCAGAGCCTCAGGAAATCATCATGAAAAGCTCCTGAATTTACTAACTGCACTATGAACTTCACTAACTACATGGCTTTTGGGGCATCACAGGGCAAAGATGTTTCTAGGGACTATTACCCACCAAAATGATCAGTCATAGCATTTCATTTAGCTTTCATGTTCCTTTTTGGTATAAGATTTTATGTTTAAAATTATTATCTAGTAAGAAAACATTAAAGAATTTAAATATTTTTTAAATTTTTGGTCTTCTTTATTAGGGTTCTTGGTGAGCATGGTAATTTTTTTTATTTCCAAAAACACCTCAAATCTTGGACTAATTCACTCCCATCAGTATATATATTAATTAACCCTCATCTCTAACATTGGCAAGCTCTGCTGAGTGAAATGAATTAATGAATTAATGCCATTTATCATATTTTGGCATCTAGAATGGGATCAGTTGATAGTTTTCTGTTTCAGCCTTAAAATATAGTTCATCTAGAATTAGATAAATCTGGATAAGTCTAAATTTTCTGGGGAAGAAGTGTCTAATAAATCTGGGATATATAGTTCCTAGGTAGAGACTAAGCAGTCCTAAATTTCCTCTTCTAGTCATGGAGGAGTAACAGGATTAAATGTACTACAACAGTCGACAGAAGTATGTGAGGAAGTATGTGAGAATTTCACAGGAGATAAGCCTGAGAAATATTGTGAGTTATCTGCAACAAAATTTGCATAGCATAAGGGACCATTAGATATAAAACTGAAACCAAGGATCAAGTGGCCAGAAGATGCACTAGCTTAGCTGATTCTTTTATTTTGCTTAAGTGAGGTAGGTTGTCTTTTGCTCCTGAGGCGAAGAAGAAATCTGTGGTAAGCTATTGATTCAGATGTTTCCTATAAAGCTAACACATCACACAAAAGGCTTCTCCAGACTACCCAACATGAGTAGCTGGAAACTCTTGTGATACGTAGGTAGGCAGGGAAGGGGTAGTTGAAAAACTACATTGCAAAATGCCTGTATATATTTAGTTTCCCAAAAAAGTCAGTAAGTGAAGGCTTGGTTGAACAATATAGAGGTGTGACAATTTCAAAAATACTAGGAATCCATTTTTTTTGTGGTAGTTAGTGAGACCTAGGGACCTTTTTTTTTTTTTTTTTTTCCCTAGGGACCTTTTTAAATGTTCTTTAGCTATTGGCTTAAGAGACTTTTATAAAGGATAAAGGGTTATAGTCAGTTGAGAAAAAGGGATTTACCTTCTTTAGATAAATCTACCTGAAATAATGCACCTGATCTGTAACTTTTCATTAAAAACTTTACACATTGGACAGCTACATATAGAAGAATGAAACTGAACCATTCCCTTACACCATGCACAAAAATAAACTCAAAATGGATGAAAGACCTCAATGTGAGGTAGGAATCCATCAGAATCCTAGAGGAGAATGTAGGCAGTAACCTCTTCAACAGCGGCCACAGTAACTTCTTTCAAGACACTTCTCCAAAGGCAAGTGAAACAAAAGCAAAAATGAACTTTTGGGACTTCATCAAGTTTAAAGGCTTCTGCACAGCAAAGGAAACTGTCAACAAAACTAAGAGGGAGCTCACTGAATGGAAGAACATATTTGCAAATGACACTATGGATACCCAAGATTTATAAAGAACTTCTCAAACTGAAACTCAAAAAACTAATAACCCAGTCAAAAAGTGGGCAGAAGATATGAACAGACACTTCTCCAAAAAAGACATACATATGACTAACAGACACATGAAAAAAAAATGCTCAACATTACTAGCTATCAGGGAAATACAAATCAAAACCACAGTGAGATACTACCTTATACCAGTTAGAATGGCAAAAATTTAAAAAAAAAAAAAAAAACAGGAAACAACAAATGTTGGCAAGGATGTGGAGAAAGATAAACCCTCTTACACTGTTGGTGGGAATGCAATCTGGTACAGTCACTCTGGAAAACAATACAGAGGTTCCTCAAGATGTTAAGAATAGAGCTACCCTATGACCCAGGAATTGCACTACTAGGTTTTTACCCCAAAGATACAGGCATAGTGAAAAGAAGGGACACGTGTGCCCCAATGTTCATATCAGCACTGTCCACAATAGCTAAACTGTGGAGAGAGCTGAGATGCCCTTCAACAGATGAATGGATAAAGATGATGTGGTACATATACACAATGGAATATTTATTATTCATCATCAGAAATGATGAATACCCACTATTTGCATCAATATGGATGGAACTGGAGGGGATTACGTTAAGTGAAGTAAGCCACATAGAGAAAGACAATTATCATATGGTTTCACTCATATGTAGAACATAAGCAAAAGCACAGAGAACCCTAAGGAAAGGGAGGGAAATCCAAACGGGGAGAAATCAGGGAGGGAGATGAACCATGAGAGACTGTGGACTCCAAGAAAATACCTGGGGGTTTCAGAGGGAAGTAGGAAGGGGGCCAGGGGGTAACAGGGTGATGGATATTGAGGAAGGCATGTGCTATGATGAGCACTTGATGTTATACTTAACTAATGAATCATCAAACTCTACATCAAAAACTAACTATGTACTATATAGTTGCTAACTTAATTTTAAAAATTAAAATATAAATAAATAAATAATAAATAAATAAAAAGGTGTAACCTTTCAAACCTTCTTGGAAATCACTTCTTCTCTAGAACATAACAGAAGATCATGTACTGAATAAGAGTAGAATTACAGGGAAATTTAAGCTTCTTAAGATTCTGGTTAAGGCCTCCTACTTAAGTAGGAGGATGTTTTGGCAAACCCCTAAGACCTAATGTCCAGGTATATTGCTGAACTTCTAATAAAATTGTAAATAGGAATCTAGTGACAGTCAAGAATGCAGGACAGAAATCTACAACTGGAAAGTACAGAGTCTCAAGTGGGGCCAAAAAGTCAGATTGTATGTAAGTTTGGTTCCACAGGCATGTGAGAAATAACCGTATACATGAAAGTTGTATATCTTCTCATACACAGTGTAATGAAGAGTATTTTAAGGACTGGTACAGGGAATGAGAACCTTTCTGCTGCTAAGCTTTTGACTTTTGGTTTTAGACTTTCTGTAGCTTCTGGTATTAAAGGGTATTGTAAAATCTTGGTTATTAGGGGGTTGGGTGGAATAATCGGAGTTTGATGGATTTACTTTATACATATTTATACACAAGGAGTACAGCACCTCAAAGAAATCTTCAGTTTGAATTTGGTGTAGACACAAAGATACTAGTAAGTCAGTATGCAAATTCACTGTGACCTACTTAAGAGAAGAGACCTCAGGGATTTGGAGAAGGGGCCTAAAAGAGGAGCTTTTAATGAAGAAATACCATTTGCACATAGATCACTTCCTATTAAGTTAGCAGGAGGAGAAAAGAATTTCTCTCAGTTAAATGTCCAAGGAGAGTGGTTGTTGACTCTATCATGAAGAGAAGTTGAAGGTCATTAGGAATTGGTTCCTGAATTGCTCATTGTCACCAAGACATATCTTATGTAACAACTGTGAGGTTTAAGGTTAATTTAGAGAGACAACCCTTTTGAGTTTAAGGATAAAATGGGATATTGCACATTTGATTTCTCACCAGATTATTGGCTCCTGACTACACAACAAGACCACCAGCATAATCTGTTGATCAAGCAATGCTGAGTTCATTAAACTTACTACAATTGGGATAACAGTTGTTTGATTAAAAAGAGGAGTAAGAGGTCAGGAAAGAAATTTATCAAGTCTTGACAACTGGAATCAAGTGGATTAGGCTAGATATTTCCAGGTGTGTTTCTTACTCCACTTGGGCTGCTCTAACAAATGACCACAGACTCTGTGGCTGAAATGATTTATTTCTCATAGTCATGGAGGCTGGATGTTCAGGAGAAGTGTGCCCATATTGTCCAGTTCTGGACAGAGTCCTCTTTTGTTTGGGTTGCAGACTGCTGACTTCTTGCATCCCCCATGTGCAGAAAGCAGGAAGAGGAAGCAAGTTGGCACTAATCCCAACATGAAGCCTCCACTGTCCTGGCCTAATCACCTCCCAAAGACCCTACCTTCCAACACCATCTTATTAGAGGATAGGGTTTCAACATACGGATTGAGGTTGGTGTAGGGGATACAAATATGCAGTCCATAGTAGCAGGGAACTGACTGGGATTTGTGACACAATAGTTTAGTTTTTTGTTTTTTGGTTTTTTTAAATCTAAAACATAATGTATTGTTAAAGTAAGAAAAAAAATATATATCATTAAATTCTATCTAAACTACACTATTTCTTTTTTTTATTATTTTTTTAAAAACATATAATATATTTTTATCCCCAGGGGTACAGGTCTGTGAATCGCCCGGTTTACACACTTCACAGCACTCACCAAAGCACATAGTTTAGTTTTGATGGTAGAATAAGGGATTAAGGCGGGTCTTCATAATTGAACCAGCAAGCTCTTAGCCCAGGTGACCAAATTTGTGCTGCTAGGAAACTTATTTGCCCAGATATTTTTGTTCAGTTATTTACATGCTTAATTTAAGTAAATCAGTTGTCAGAAATTTTTTGAAGGAAACAATAAATTTATTTACTAAAGTCATATCTTCTTGGGTAAGAATGTCATGAAACAAAGAATTCTCAGTCTTGATAGTTAACATATGTGGCCTCAAGTGCTCACAGTTCTCATTTGCAATCTTTCTTCTCTATTTAATAATAATTACATGAAGGTTGAATTAGCAAGTAGTGCTAGAAATGGATTACCAAACTTAAACATTATATTCTGCTGACAGTGGTGGACCGAAGAGTACCTTATATTTAATATATTTCAGTAGTCTCTGCGAGGTTTAACCACCATGGCCTATTTGTGTTTATCTATAATAGTTTCACTGGTAAACTCCTTATGTAACTTAAGATCCTGCTTTCACATAGTGTTTTCTGATTTTATTATAGTTAATTATAAATAAATAATATACTTTGATCAGAAAAGTTGCATGGCTTCTTTGAATTGGTTTAATGTACAAATACACAAATGTACCTATCATGCTAAGATGTTTCATCTTTAAATGCATAATATGATTACATATCAATATAAAGTTGAAAAGATTTATGGTTGTGTAGAAGAAACTAGTCAGAATGTTTTAGATTAAATTTAGTTTTTATGAACTCTATCCATTCCCCAAATCCTATTTCAAATACTACTCATGCCTGTAGCCTGCCCATGATGTAGTTGATACCTCCATCCTTCATGAAGCATTCTCTTCTTTTAGCATTGTGGGACCTCATGCTTACCTGAGCTTATTCTTATCACTGACTTGTCCTTTTAAATCTCTCTCTCTGACTCCATCTCTTCTAAACTATCTTACGTATCTAAACCATCTTAAGACATTGAAGTATATTCTCAGGTGTTTTTACATATAATCCTTCCCTTTCAGGGGTGAATTTATATGGGACCCTCTTCCCAGACAGTGACAGAGACACAGCAATATAATCACATTGTCATATGGTTTTTGTAAAATTTGCAAAAGGAAAATATTTTAACCATTACCAGAAAACTCTTGACTCTTTCTACTATGGTTTGTTCAATAATTTCTGTTTTATCAGAGGTTCCTGGAGTAGCCAAGCACACTTTGGGGCTATAGCTAGGGGAAAAAGCCTGAAATTATAAGGCAAATTATCTAAGAGTAGCCTCCCTCTTATCTGCAGTTTTGCTTTCTCTAGTTTCAGTTATCTGGGGTTAATAGTGGCCTCAAAGCAGATCATCTCCCTTCTGACATATTATCAGAAGGTCAAAAATAGGTTAATGCTACTTGACAATGCCTGTGACATTCAGCTCACTTCATCTCATCACACAGGTATTTGTCATCACACATCATCACAAGAAGAGTGAGAATGGTACATTAAGAAAATTTGTGAGTGAGAAACCATATTCACAATAACTTTGATAACAGCACATTGTTATCATTGTTCTATTTTATTATTAGTTACTTCTGTTATGTTACTCTCTTACCGTGCCTAACTTATAAATTAAACTGTACTATAGGTATGCATGCATAGGGAAAAACATGGCATATACAGAATTTAGTGCTATCCATGGTTTCTGACATCCACTGGGAGTCTTGGAACATATCCCCCATGGATAATGGGGGACTACTATAATTTGATTTCACATTTTGAATTTATATTTTGTTGATTGTGGTAGAGGGACTAAAATCCACTAAGATTTAGGAATATTTCATTGGAAAAATACCATTTACCTGCAATTTAAACACATCTTGGACTATTTCAAAAATATAAGTGAGATTTCTGATTTGAACTTACATGAAAGACATCTATTTTGTTATACTTAAATTTCTTAAAGAAATGACAAAATTCAGTTAACATTAATAGAATAGGAAACAAAAGCCTTAAAAGATGTTTAATGAAATCAATAGAGATTATTCTGACTTCAAGAAGTGAATTCCAACTATGAATTTTTCATATCCTATTGAAGTACTTCATTAAAAGCTAACACAAATTTCAAGTAGAAGAATTGCATTTTGTTTAATAATCTAGTTAATGAAAAGCAATGAATCATACAAATGCATAACACTGTCATTGACAAAGCTAATATAAAATACATGATCTATTGCTTACAATAAGGGCATCAACAACCAATTGGTTAATGAAATGTTGTTAATTCGAAGAGCATATAAAATAAGCCACTGCAGAGGAATAGTGAGTGTTGTTCTAAGAATCTTAAGATCTGTGTTCTATCCAGAGCAATACTCTTCCACCTGCTGGTGACTTTGGCCAAGTTATTCTCTGTCCCCATTTATAATGCTGAAATATAAACAAAATGGGCTGCTTAGGATATTGAGAATTAATGAAAAATAGATGAAATATTTTGACCTCTTTAAAAATGACTGGATTTGATATTGTGGCAGGGATATGGTCATTATCAGTTTAATTGGTTGTTTCTTTATGGCTATATCCTAGACAATGGGTCCACTGAATTTTCTGTAAAGTGTAACGTAGTAAATGTTTCATGCTTCATGAGCTATATAGCAAGTGTAATGTGAAAACATCTGTAGACAATATGCAAATAAACAAGCTTGGCTGTGCTCCAGTGACACCAATTGTAGACACTGAAATTTGAATATCATATAATTTTTACGTGTTGCAGAATATTTATATTTTTTAAATTTTTTTGTCATTTCAAAGTATAAAAAACATTCTTATTTTGTGAGTCACTCAAAATCGAGCAACATATTTGATTTGTGAGCCATGGTTTCCCAACCTGTACTACAGGGCAAAACAAAACACTAAATAAATATACATTGGGGAAAAAAATAAATCAGTGCAAATGAAAACGTGAAATGCTCTGATATAACTCAAATATGAAAAAGCATTTGAGATTTTTCCATATGTAAAAGCAATTCTTGGGGCACCTGGGTAGCTCAGTGGCTTAAGCCTCTGCCTTCAGCTCAGGTCATGGTCCCAAGGTCCTGGGATGGAGCCCTGCATCAGGCTCTCTGCTCAGCGGGGAGCCTGCTCCCCACTTCCACCCGCCACCCCGCCTACTTATGATCTTTCTTTCTGTCAAATAAATAAATAAGTAAATAAATAAATATTGAAAATAAAAACAATTCTGAAAATTACCAATAATAGCTGGTGAAGCTTGGAGTACCATGGGTGGCTCAGTTGGTTAAGCGTCTGACTCTTGGTTTGGGCTTAGATTATGATCTTGTGGTTGGTGGTGAGATCAGCTGCATGGGACTCCATGCTCAGAGCAGAGTCTATTTCAAATTCTCTCTCTCTCTCTCCCTCCCCCTTTACTTTTCCCTCTCCCTCCCCCAATTCATGTTCTCTCTCTCAAATAAATAATATCTTAAAAAAAAAAAAAAGCTGATGAAGCTGAAGGAAATCTTTCTAAGTAATTTTTTAATTTCCTTAACAATATTAGAGGAAAATTGCACTTCCTTTCCCATATTAAATAATAGTCCAAAATTATTGTCATATGAATATGTGATTAAAGAGTGTATAGTCAAACATGGGGGGGTGGATATAATAGGGATGGTTAATTAATAAAAATATTATTTTTCTGGATTTTAAGATGTTTGAGGTATTTTATTTAATACCTAAAATTATAATTAGTGTGGATTATAAGTAATTCCTAAATAGCTATGCATTTTAAACATTTTTTTTTATTTGACAGAGAGAGAGAGAGTGGGAGGGCCAGAGGGAGAAGCAGACTCCCCACCAAGCAGGGAGACTGATGTGGGGCTTGATCCCAGGACCCTGGGATCATGACCTGAGCCAAAAGCAGACACTTAACCGACTGAGCCACCCAGGCACCCCATAATTATGCACTTTAATATTCTAAATTCATTCTAAAATATTCACAATAATACTTAAATTTTTATTTTCGATTATATAATTCCTCCTTAAATCAGATATGTATATCTGATATATATATATATATATGATTTAAGCATCACAAAACCTATACCTGATACATGATACCTGATACATGATATTATCCAAGCTATGAAAATATGGATTTTTCGGGACGCCTGGGTGGCTCAGTTGGTTGGACGACTGCCTTCGGCTCAGGGCGTGATCCTGCAGTCCCGGGATCGAGTCCCACATCAGGCTCCCAGCCCCATGCGGAGTCTGCTTCTCCCTCTGACCTTCTCCTCGCTCATGCTCTCTCTCACTGTCTCTCTCTCTCAAATAAATAAATAAAATCTTTAAAAAAAAAAAAATAAAAAAAAAATAAAAAAGAAAATATGGATTTTTCATCTCTCTGAAATTTGTATTTCTAGCCCTGATGTTTCTCTAAACTCTCTCTCTTTATATATATGTACACAAATATATATATTTCATAGCATTTGTATATTAATATTAATATTATATGTTTATAAATATATATATATTTCATAGTATTTGTGACTAGTTGGAGAGAATTAGAGAAGACTGATGAGAGATCATTTATGGATTCAAGATCTATACTGACCAGAGGACTAGAGAGGGGGAGGACACAAGAAAAATGTGTGAGAGGAACATTACTTACCAATTAGTAATAGAGATTACTGCCAAATTCTGTGCAAGGTCCATGTGACCTCATTAATATCTATGGCATTTGAATCTGGCTCAGAGAGAAAACAGAATGGAAAAATGGGTTTGACAACCCTATCTTCTAGAAGTCCTCTCAGCCCCTGGATGTTAATTGTCCATCGTGGGCAATTATTAACTGCTGTTGAATATTCAAGAGCCTAGCCACATCCCTGATTTTCATACTCCATGGGCCAAATCTTGAATCTGGTCTAATATTTGGGCTTTATACTAAAAGCAAGGTTTCTGATAAATTCCAGAATTCTGTGATGCAGTTAAACAAGAGAGACAGGAAAGCAGGACACTGGCTTGAGTCTAGCAGAATGAGCCTGATGAAACAGCAGGGCTAGGATCTTAACAGGAACAGAGAGGATCTGGGTACTTATTATATGAGGCCAAATCTGAACACTCTTTTTCTTTTTCTTTCCTTTCCTTTCCTTTTTCTTTCTTTCTTCCTTTCTTTCTCTCCCTTTCTTTCTTTCTTTTTTTTAAATTTTCTAGATCTTCAAATCTAGACCTTCCCACTTGATTTACCCACCACTTAGAATTCTTGGGTATTCTGAGGACCAGGAAGTCAAGGTAAAGAGGAAGTACTGTGTCACTTAAGTCCCCCAAACATTGTCAGAGAAGCCCTGTCTTTGTTTGGTAGGGCTGCTCTAATAAAATATCACAGACTAGGAGACCTAAAATCAAAATTTATTTTCTTTTTTGTTGTTGCTATTTGTTTGTTTGTTTGTTTTAAATTTTATTTTATCTTTCCAGTGTTCTGAGATTCATTGTTTATGCACCACACCCAGTGCTCCATGCAATAAGTGCCCTCCTTCATACCCACCACCAGGTTCACCCATCCCCATGCCCCTCCAAAACCCTCAGTTTGTTTCTCAGAGTCCACAATCTCTCATGGTTCATCTCCCCCTCTAATTTACCCCAATTCACTTTTCCTTTCCATTCCATTTTCTCCTTGTGGAAGAGAAGTCCAAGATCAAGGTATTGGCAGGTTTGTTTATTTTTTCTGAGCCCTCTCTACTTGGTTTGCAGATGGCTGCCTTTTTCCTGTGTCCTTACACAGTTATCCCTGTGTGTGTGTATCTTTGTCCAAATCTCTTCTTATAAAGACACAAGTCATACTGGGTTTGGACCCACTGTAATGACACTATTTTAACTTAATTACCTCTTTGAAGGACCTATCTCCAAACACAGTCACATTTGCAGGTACAGGGAGATCTAGGCTCCAAAATATGAATTTGGTGGTGGGGGGGCACAATTCAGCCCATAACAAGTCCCTTTAAGACAGCAGAAAGGAGGACCCGATGAAGCCCTCTTGCTGAATGCAGGGGAGGAGGAGCAGCAGAAGCAAGCGGCAGCACAGAAGTCTGCAGAATGCAGGGTGAGAGCTATGGACATTTTGAGATCAGCTATTCATGGAAAGCAAGCACATACTGGCCCCACAGGCAACGGAGTCATGCCTTTAGCTTGTGGAGCTAAAGGAAGGCAAAACATGCAAACACGAAGGGTCAGAACTGAGACTCAGGAGCAGCGCTGACCACATGGCAGCATCTATATCCTGCTTCTCTGGGAGGGAATCATAAAGTAGAAATGCTTGAAAAGACCAAACTTCCAAACAATCAGATGCTCAGAGCACTATAATTTGGGGTGTAACTATAACTGCAAAATGTTTGCATTTAAGAATGGGTGAGGCCAGGGAATTGGAGTTACCTACCTTTTTGCATATACTCATTCTTGAGAGATGCACTTCTTTTGTGCTCTCTTGATGCTGGCAGCATGTTTCCTCAGCACAGGTTCTGCAAGTCCCAATGTTTTGTCCTCCTTGCTAATAAGTTCCCACAGAATCTGTCAAAATGACACAATCTAAATAAATCTCTTATGTTGAAATTATAAAAATTAATCAAAATACTTTATATTTCATGGCTTATATGTAAATCAGTAGGAAGTCTGGATCCTAGTTGGGTTTCTCTTTTCCAGGGTACTGAGTTAGCATCAGCAGGGAAGACAATCACTTTGGGACACCTGGCCGGCTCAGTTGGTTAACTGTCTGCTTTCAGCTCAGGTCATGATCCCAGGATTCTGGGATCAAGTCCTGCATTGGGCTCCTTGCTCAGCAGGGAGCCTGCTTTTCCTCCTGCTCATGCTCTCCTGCTCGCTCTCTCTCCCTCCAACAAAGAAAGAAAGAAAAAAAGCAAGTCTTTAAAAAAAAGAATAATCACTTTAAAATTTTCATTGGGGTTATAATGCCTTTTAAAAGGACTTGATTTGGGTCCTTGGGGTCCCTGGGTGTTATAGTCAGTTGAGAGTCTGCCTTCAGCTCAGGTCATGATCCCAGGGTCCCGGGATCTAGCCCTTAGGCAGTTTCCCTGCTCAGCGGGAGGCTGGCTTCTCCCTCTCCCCTGACCCTTTCCTGCTCCTGTCCTCTCACGCTCTCTGTCAAATAAATAAAATATTTTAAAAATAAATAAAATAAAAGGACTAGATTTTATACTTACGTAGTTTATTTTAATAGGGTTTTCAATAGTTGAAAACTACATTTAAAAAAATATCAGTATATTAACCTGCAATGCATGGACATATTTTCAACTTTGTCTAGACCATGTTTGGCAACACTCGCATGATTTAATGCTAATCGTTTCACTTTAATACTGAACTTTCCAACATAATTCACTACCAAGACTACTTTCCTGAGCCCAAAGATGATAGTGAAGAGTCAGAATAATGTAACAATCAAGGACAAATACTCCAGACTCAGAATGTCCGTGTATAAATCCCAGTGCCTCCTGGTATGCTTTGCTTAACCTCACAGAATTTCTGTGAAGATTTGCTGAGATAATATTGTGAACTTCCTGACATGTAATAAACACTCAATAAATTTTAGCTGCTAATATAATGAATAAGAAGGAGAAGGAAGAAAAACTGGGATAAGGAAGTCACTGGTTAATGATGAGTCTCTTCAAAGCGATTCTTACACAGTCTGAGGGTGAAGGAGGTAGGAAGCCAGGATGCCGATTCTCAGGCTCAGTTCTTGCTCTTTGCTGACAGTCATATACACCTGCAGGGTTGGCGTTAGGTATGAGATGTATGGCTCTTACAGGTAATTGCCATTCTGCCCTCCAGTGTATCTTCAGGCAACGAAACAAGTGTCCACATGCCCTCTGGGATAATCCATTCGAGGAACTTGCAATTACTGACAGATGGTATTCATGCGCTGTCTCTAACATCACATATTTTATGCACTACATCTCAATTCATTTCTTCGTACAATGTTTGAGGTGGAGGATTAAGGGTAAGAATAGCTCAGAAATATGCGGATGGATTTAAATATGTCTGTATCAGTCTCTGAATTTCTTATACAACGACCTATCATCCATATTCAATCAAAAAACCATAAATAAGAAACTTTGAGCTGTTTAAGTAGATCGTAGTCCTTATGCCACCTTCATCCCTCCTTCTAACCAGGCACTCATCAACTCTCGTACTAGCTATGCCTGTGAATACACCTTTTCCCATACTTTGGCCTCCATTTCTCATCTACAAATTAATACACTGTTAGTTACTAAGATTCCCTCTTAGTAACAGTAATTGTTAGTTACTAAGTTTCTAAGTCTACTAAGTTACTAAGTTTCCAAAACCCCATGATTTAATACCATACATCCATAAGGTCGAGGGCTCAAGTTGTAATAGTTTGTGACAGTGAGACAAAAAGGTAAGAAGCATCCCCAGAAATGGAGGCTGCCTCAGTGGTTTCATTAGCTGTGTAATCCAGTGAGAGACTCTGTGACAAACTGTATTTTACACTACTTTGCATTTATTACATATATATGGATAGATGCATCTGCATAGATTGCGTCTGTGAACTGTTTTTTAGTAGCATTGTCCAGTACATTATAGTTAGCTATGTTAGACAATATGTACCTAAAGTGACACTCAGGATTGCTTCCTATGACATAGCTATTATGGACAAGGTGCGTATGGTCGCCATCTGTGTTCAAAGATAACCTAACTCCATCCTGACGATTCTGCAAAACAACTGTAATGAAACCCAAGGACAGTCACTACTCTCTTTTGTGTGCCATTGAGCTTCTGCAAAATCAGGAATGACAGCATGCACCAGGAGCAACCAAAGCTACTGAAGCAGAAAAGAACTTAATTAGCCCAGCCTATTATCTCAAAACCTCTGAAAAAAAGCTCTTATGTGATCTCTCCTGATTTGCAAATCATGTTTTTCTTTTTAATTAAAGCACCATTAAAAGAAAAACGTGCAGGCGCGCGTGCGCGCACACACACACACACACACACACATTATTTTACTACCAAGAGCAAATCTGAAAGAAGTAGCCAGGGCTGCTGCCCGGAGGTGCTCAGGTTGCTTCCAGCAGGCCGCCATATTGCAGGGGCAGCAGGCCCAGCAGGAGAGGCTTTCTAGCAGTAAACACCCACCTCACCCCCACTGGGAAAATGACCCAACCAGCAGGAACAGAATCATGCTCTCTCAGCGTCATGTCATCCAATTCTCTCTTTCTGCATTCTTACCACTGCTTGACAAGCCTGGGTTGTCTTTGAAAATTCCTTTCCTTACATTTATCTCTAACAAACCTGTCCTTCAAATCTTATCAAACTTAACTGTCAAATATAAATTCGGGTGCACCAGGGCAAATATTTGCTAGAATAAGAGCCTGTGACTGATTATTTAAACACCAGCAATTCCATGCAGCTTTATTCAGTTTTTCTATCCTTCTGCTGTTTAATGATAGGATTTATTAAATATTACACAAGCCCAGATGTCCCAGCAAAATAAAACTCATTTCAACTGCGAGAAGAAAACACTGACTTGTAAAACAGGTAGTTTAGGAAATGGTTTAACCCCATTTTAAAAAAATTATTTTGCTTCAGAAAAGGATTTGGCATACTAAAGTTCAAGTGCGTAGAAAAAAGAAAGGCACAGATCCTCCTGGATACGTGTAAAGTGTATGTGGACATGTGTGCATTGCCCCTGGATATAACTGGTCCAGCAAAACTGGTAGAGGAACTTCTTACTTTTCCCTATAGGATCTATGTCTATTCTTTTCTTCACAGTTTCAACTTTCATAATTATTGTGCAGATAGATACGTCTTCATAGATTGTGTCTGTAAACTGATTTTTAGTTAGCATTATACAGTTTCAACTTTTGTATTTTGGGGGGACCTGGATTATCTTTTTCCAGACTTTCTTTCTACTTTGATTCTTACATTCCTATTACATTCCCTAAACCAATGTAGGCAGTTTATTTTCTTTTCTTCTTCTTCTTTTTTTTTTAATCACCTATTTGACCTTTAGTAACCATCTGCTTGTTCTTTATAGTTTGAATTGGTTTCCTGGTTTGACTCTCTCTTTTTCCTTTGTTTGTTCTGTTTCTTAAATTCCGTAAGTATAAGTGAGATCACATGGTATTTGTCTCTGATGGACTTATTTTGCTTAGCATTTTACTCTAGATCCACCCATGTTGTTGCAAATGGCAAGATTTCATTGGGGGTTTTTTTGTTGCTGTTTTTTTGGTTGTTGTTTTTTTTGTTTGTTTTTTGTTTTTTAGTTTTTTTATGGCTGAATAATGTTTCATTGTGTATATAAAACACCTCTTCTTCAACCATTCATCTGTGGATGGACGGTTGGGCTGCTTCCATAGTTAGGCTATTGTAATGTAGATTTCAGTGATAGCAATGGTGTTAATCATGATGGAGGAGGGGAGGAAAGAGAAGGCAAAACCCTCCATCCCATCCTCTGCCCCAACCACTGCCTTCCCAGCCCAGCACTGATCCTCCCAGGGGCACTTCCTCCCATTGCCTTGATGCATCCTGCTCCTGATCCCAATGTCTTTACTCCATTCCATATATGAAAACAACATTCTGAAATGAGTGTCCTTATTTTTCCCAGAAAGTCTGAAGGGGAAAAAGGGAAAGGAGAGGAAGAATCAAGAGAGAGCAGATTTTGTTTCCTATTGTAGCTATTTGGTAACATAAATCTTTATCACCCCACAGGAAAAAAACAAACAAACAAAAAACAACAACAAAAAAAAACCCTTGTGCCAGCTCAGGACAAAACCATATAAAGGAGGAATAAACTCTGGCTCCCTCGGAAAGCAATAGTTGAGTTCTGGCTCTGAAGAGGCCATGGGCATAAGCATTAATACTGACCAGAAGCTTCTGTCCATACCAACTCACTGTCCTACCAACATGTTTTCATGTTTCATGCTGTAAGAAGAACATAAAGGAGGATATTTGAAATAAAACTTGACCTGCATTTTGGTGCTGGTTTGGAAATAAAATCACAACACATAATGTGATTTCAATGCAAAAAATAGCCTTTAAAAGCTACCATTGGACACACCTCATTCATAAGCTGACCATTGACTATATACAACTGAGCTTCCTCCAGTTCACTGGCTGAGCATTGTTACACAGCACAAGCTAGGTGGTCCTGATGAGAACACACAGGGTCCCATCCTCTGGGGAGGGAGATGATGTAAGTGACCTTGGGTGTGGTCTGAATGAGTTGATGCAACCCCTGAGAACATCACTTGTTAGAAGAAAATGGTTGATGCTGCTGGCTTTATACCTTGGACATGTAAAAGAAAGGCCACACTAAGAAAAGATGTACTGATTAAAAAATGTGTGTTCTGTTGAGGATTCCACTTCACCTAGGAAATACACAATGCTGATAACTTCTCTTTTATTCTATAATATTTTTAATTCATCAGTTAACTTTTTAAATTTTTTTCCATTTCGTGTTGTGTATATAGCATCTTAAAAAAATACTAGCTAATATAAAAATGTGCAAATTTCACTTTTTATGCACTTGTTCTTGAAATTCATAAAAAGACTTTGTGAAATCATTTTCTTAGTAGAATGTTGACTCACATGGAAGTTACAGGTTTTGTGTCTTATTTTTCTCTAAAACCTTCACCAATTTTATTATTAAGGTAACATTTTTTTTCTCATCTCTATTTTCCCCCACCTCCCACCGAAAATTACAGAAAAGCAATGAAGCAACCCTTACTGGGGTATTTTATGATACCTAACTATTGCTTTCAATGGATTTTTGTTCCATATTCTTTCAAATATTAATACCAATGTAGCTTTATATGGCACCAGAGGGGTCTTTTTGTGTGTGAAACTTCTACTTCTGTTTGTATTGTCCTAGATGATGAAGAATAGAAGCAGAAAAATGTTCACCTTTAGCCTACAAGGCTAACATATAGCCTTCATAGTTTTGATAAGGATCAAATATGTGCTGGTTTCTAAAGGGTCTTATGACTTTAGGGTCATGACTTAAAGGGTTATCATGATTTAAAGGGTCTCATGACTGTTTGTATGTCTCACCAAAAGTTAGTGCTGAGCTGATTGATAAGTACCGGAGAAATATTGCAAAAGTAGTTTTACGAGTAGGAATTCAAAGAAGACAATGATGATGATCTAATACTCCTGCACATCTCCTCCCCCTTGAGCACTAAGCATATAACTACCGATTTCATGCACCAAAAGGGTAGCTCTTTCTGCCCACACATCCTGTCCTCAAACTTTAATAAAAGCACCTTTATGCATCAAAAATGTCTCAAGAATTCTTTCTCGACTGTTTGCTCATGGACCCGCATCACTAGTTAAGACCAAAATATATTATTACCAAGTTTGTTTTTTTTTTTTTAAACATACATCAATACCATTGATTAACTTTTCCACACTGGAATCTAAAACCCTAATTTGATTAGATTCTTAACTCATTAGATCCCAGGCTATTACAGGTTTGTGTTCATCACTAAACTGCTGGTTGGCGCTTTAACCAAATTCAGACCAAATCTGGTTACAAAACCTGGAGTAGCCACAGAGCATGACACTGGCAGCCACATTAGAGAAGCAGCCCCTATGCCTGGCTCAAGGCCTTGCTAGGGTTGTGTCTCATCTTCACTTTGGCAAGACAGCTTCCTGATGCTTTCAGTTTCTTCATGAGTATAATCATGTTAGCCACAGCCACTCCACCATCTGCTGAAGGAAACAAATACCATATCATACGCAGTCAAATTACTCTTTGAGTCGTTAATCAGAGACTTAAAGACCTTTTTTTTTTCTTCTTCCTTGTGTCTAGTCATAATAAAATTATTCTCTTATGTTCAAATTTATCCTTCTCCAAATGTGGGGTAAATTTAAATTATAAAATACTGATTGCCTTCGAGTTTGGCATACCCACCTCAAAACTGAAATTTCAATTGACCACTTGCAAGATAAGCAATCTGTATTCCCCTGTCTTCACTTTTCTCCATCTCTTTCTAAGTGAAATGCAGAGGAACATTAAATGAAATGACCAGTGCTTAACAAATGCTACTTTCTTCCCTCCCTGTGGCATCCTATCACTTTTTTTTTCCATTTCCTGTGCTGTCCCTCTCTCCACTCCTTTTTTTTTTTTTTTCAAGATTTTATTTATTTGGCAGAGAGAGATATAGTGAGAGACAGAACACAAGCAGAGGGAGCAGCGGGAGAGGGAGAAGCAGGCCTCCGAGGAGCAGGGAGCCCGACATGGAGCTCGATCCCAGGACCCTGGGATCGTGACCTGAGCCGAAGGCAGATACTTAATGACTGAGCCACCCAGGCACCCCCTCTCCACTCCTTTAAAAAAACATGTTGATCTCTTAGATTCTGCTGACTTTAGTACTATCCATAATGTTTTGGGAAACTTGCCATTTAAATTAAAACAGAGAGGAAGGCAAACCGTGAGAAACTCTTAACTATAGGAAACAAACTGAGGGTTTGCTGGGGCGGGGTGGGAGGGATGGCGGGGTGTTGGGGTAACTGGGTAATAATGAATATTACAGAGGGCACATGATTCAATGAGCACTGGGTGTTTAATGCAACTGATGAACCACTAAATTCTACCCCTGAAACTAATAATACACTATATATTAACTAAATTGAATTTAAATTTAAAAAAAAAATTAAAGTTCATTTTGGACAACTCCCCAACATTTAAAAGTAAATAAATTTGTATTATTCTCTAAATAAATAAATAAGTATATTCCATTGTATGCTTATACCATGTTCTCTTTAGAAAGTAACTTTCTAAAGGGAATGAGAACTTTTCACATGGCAATGACAGTTCCCAACTGTCTTCAGCAATTGAATATCCCTATTAAAAGAAAAGGGTATGCAATATTTGTGAATTGAACATACAGTTACTCTTTAAGTAAAAGAAAAATCAGCCAAATAAGGTATTGATTTCATAAATGTGGTCCTTTTTGTCATGTTTCTATGTTTTGCAAGTGTCGTAAGAATTCACCCAGTAAGTTAGTGCAGAATCTCAGTCATTTGGGCTATGCCACATTTGGGTGAGTCATTTTAAGGGTGAACTTGAGAGTCCATCTATTCAAAAACATTCCCTAGCTCCCACCCTCTCTCTCACCCATATAATTTGCCAGGTGCTGGGTCTAAAGAAGGTAGGTGCTTCACATAAATTTTTAAAGCCCACAAAATATGAACCACTGATACCCACAATCTCACAGACCACTGGGGGCAAACAGACAAGTAGTCAACTAAAACACATGTATTATGCACTTGGCAGAAATAAGCATCTGGGCACCCAGCCCAGAATAAGCAAGAAGGATGGTCAAGGAAGGATTCCTGAGGGACATGACATGTGTATCAATGCTTAAAGGATAAGTAGAAGTAATATAGGAAAAGAAGTTGGGTAAAGACCTTACAGATAGACAAAACCATGTATAAAGCAATATAATCAAAGACTGTTTTGAAACTAAGTCAGGAATAGAAGCCTGGGGAGTATAAGCCAAACTAAGCCATTGGGATTTATCTTCAGGACAGGGAAAAGATAACAAGATGGAATAGCTCACCACACAAAAAGGGAAAAAGATCTTGGTGTATGTATGTGTGTATGAATATGTTGGTTATTTTATTTTCTAGTTGATTTTTAATTGTGGTAAAAAACAACATTCAATTTATCCTCTTTATGGGGTTCCTGGATGGCTCATTGGGTTAAAGTCTCTGCCTTCGGCTCAGGTCATGATTCCAGGGTCCTGGGATCGAGCCCCACATTGGACTCTGCTCAGCAGAGAGCCTGCTTCCCCCCTCTCTCTGCCTGTCTATCTGCCTACTTGTGATCTCTGTCAAATAAAGAAATAAAATCTTTAAAAAAATTACCCTCTTTATGATTTTTAATACTTTTATTTTTAATACGCAGTTAAGTAGTGTGAAATATATTTACATTGTTGTGCAACATATCTCTGGACCTTTTTCATCCTGCAAAACTGAGTCTCTATACCTGTTCAACAACAGACCACAAGAGAAACTGAAACAGAGAAGTTGATTTCTCACAGATCCTGGAGCATGTACATGACATCCCTCAAGAGGTCACAGGGGGAGGTCAAGGCAGAGTACAGACCAAAGGAGAGGCAGACCTGGGGACATGTGTTTGTTAGGGTAGAGTGCTTTGGGGTTGCTGGATCAGGGCCAGATTGGTCAATTTAAACAAAGAGAGTGGGGTTTTGGTATGCTGCATGGGAGGTTCCCAGGGCTTATAAGTGGTCCATAAAGTCTATGACACTGAAAAGCGGAGAGACTGTTTATGATAAGGCTGTTGGAGAAGCCATCAGGAACTTCTGTTTACTTGTAACTCTACGGGCTGCTGGTCACACGCTTGCACCCAGGACCTAGGATCAGTTTAAGGTGCCTGCAGGCAGTTGGCTAAACTAAATGGATAAGGAGGCTGCGATAGTAGGGTGTAGTTTAGCTAAACTCTTGACACATGTGGTAGCATGTGATGGCATGTCCTTCATTTTTAAGGCTGAATAGTAAGTATTCCATTGTATGCTTATACCATGTTCTCTTTATCCACTTATCCACTGTTGACATTTGGGATGCTCTCACCTCATGGCTATTGTGAATAATGCTGTTGTGAAAATGAATGTGTTCCTTGATTTTTTTTACTATTACCCAGAAATGGAATTGTTGGATTATATGATAATTCTTTTATTTTTTTTTTGAGGAACTGCCATACTGTTTTCCATAATGGCTGCACCATTTCATTTCATTTCATTTCATTTTATCATTTATTTTATTTTATTTTTCCTATGGCTGCACATTTTTATATTCCCACCACTAGGACACAAGAGTTCTAATTTCTTTATCAGTCAATACATACCTAAGTTGTTCCCATATCTTGGCTATTGTAAATAATGCTGCAATGAACGTGGAGGTACAGATGTCTCTTCAAGATAGTGACCTCTTTCTTTTAGATGTATACACAGAAGCGGAATTGCTGGATCATATCTATTTCTATTTTGAATTTTTTGAGAAATTTCCATACTGTTTTCCATGGTGACTATACCTACATTCCCATCCACAGTGCAGAAGGATCCTTTCACTCCAAATCCATGTCAACATTTGTTATAGCTTATCTTTCTAAAAAACCCACTCTAACAGGTGTGAAGTGATATCTCATAGTGATTTGGATTTGCATTTCCCTGATGAGCAGTGATGATGAACATCTTTTCATGTACCTGTTGCCCATTTATATGTCTTCTTTGGAGAAATGTCTATTTAGGCCCTTTGCCGATTTTCTTAATTCTGTTTTTCTTCTGTTGAGTTGTTGTATGACTTCTTTATATTTTGGATATTAACCCCTTATCAGATATATGATTTGCAAATATTTTCCCCCATTTGTAGGTTACCTTTTCATTTTGGTGATGGTTTTCTTTGCTGTGAAGAAACTTTTTATTTTGATGTAGTTCCACTTATTTATTTTTGGTTTTGCTGCCTTTGCCTTTAGTATCAAATTTAAAAAATCATTGCGGAGAACAATGTCAAGGAGATTATCCCCTATGCTTTCCTCTATGAGTTTTACAGTTTTCCTTTTGTCTTATGTTCAAGTCTTTACTCCATTTTGAGTTGATTTTTGAGTATGGTGTGAGGTGGGGAACCAGTTTCGTTTTTTTGCATGTGTCTGTCCACTTTTTCCAGCACTATGTATTAACAAAACTGGCTTTTCCCCATTGTATATTCTTGGCTTTTTTGGTCATAAATTAATTGACCATGTATGTATGAGCTTGTTTCTGGGCACTCTATTCTGTTTCATTATTCTATGTGTCTGCTTTTATTGCCAATACCATATTTTTTATTAATATAGCTTTGGGGTGCAGTTTGAAATCAGGAACTGTGATATCTCTGGTTTTCTTCTTCTCAAAAATGTGCTGGCCACTTGGGGCCTTTTGTGGTTTCATACAAATTTTAAGATTATTTTATTTCTGTGAAAAATGCAATTGGAATTTCAATAAGTATTGCATTGAATCTATATATTGCTTTATGTAGTATGGACATTTTAACACTATTAATTACTCCAATTCATAAGCATGGAGTATCTTTCTATTTATTGTGTCTTCTTCAATTTCTTTCATCAGTCAATATCTTATAGTTTTCTGTGTATAGATCTTTCACCTTTTGGTTAATTTTATTCCTGGACATTTTTTCCACACCATTGTAAATAGATTGTTTTCTTAATTTTTCTTTTTGAAGGTTTATTGTCAGTGTATAGAAATGCAACTGACTTTTGTATATTAATTTTGTATCTTGCAACTTTACTGAATTTACTTACTACTTTTTTGGTGGAGTCTTTAGGGTTTTCTGCATCCTGTCACGTGCAAGCAGAAACAGTTTTATTATCTTCTTTTCTAATTGGATTGACTTTAATTTCTTTTTTTTGCCTAATTTCTCTGGCTAGGGCTTCTAGTACTATGATAAGTAAATGTAGTAAATGTGACATCATTGTCTTTTTCCTGATCTTACAGGAAAGCCTCCAGCTTTTCACTATTGAGTATGAGTTAATCTGTTTCCTCATCATATATAGCATTTATTGTTTTGAAGTATGTTTTCTCTATACCCAGATACTGCTATATAACTATTTTGGTCAAAATATGGAACACTGGCAATGCCAAATGATTGAGAGGTTGTAGAGCAAGAGGAACTCTCCTACATTGCTAAAGGTGTGCAAAATGGTGCAGACACTTTGGAAGACAGGTCGGCAGTGCCTTGAAACACTAAACATGCTCTTATTATATGACATGGAAATCACTCCTTTGGTATTTGCCCAAAGGAGTTGAAAACTTATGTCCACAAAAAAATCTGCACACAGAATGTTTATAGAAGCTTTATTCATGATTGCCAAAATGTGGAAGAAGTCAAGATGTCCTTCAACAGATGAATGGATAAGTAAACTGGTACATTCAGATAATGGAATATTACTCAACACTAAAAAAAATGAGCTATCAAACCATAAACAAAGAGAATATAAATATGTATTACTAAGTGAAAGAAGCCAATCTGAAAAAGATTGCATACTGTATGATTCCACTTATATTTCAGAGAAGACAAAACTATGGAGACAATAAAAAAGATCAATGGTTTTCAGGGGTTGAGAGAGAGGGAGGAATGAATAGGTGGAACACAGTGGCTCTTGGGGGACAGTGAAAATACCCTGTGTGATGTCATAATGGTGGATACACGTGATTATACATTTGTGCAAGCCCATGGAGAATATAACATCAAGAGTGAACCTTAATGCAAACTCTGGACTTTTAGTGATGCCAATACATCCTTGAGGTTCATCAATTATAACAAATCAAACCACTTGTGTTGGGGATGTTAATAGTAGAGGAGGTATGCATATTCCCAGCAGAAAACATCGAAATTCTCCATACTTTCCTCTCGGTTTTGCTGTGAACCTAAAAATTATCTAAAAAATAAGGTCTTTAAAAGAATTGAATGTTACCATATAGATGATCCATTTGAGTTCTTAATGCAGTTCAGCAAAATATATAGAGAGTGATCTCTTAAGCTCACCATTGTGATAAAAATTCTCACATGTATGATAAATGCATTTTTCAATGTAATGCCCCCCATCAAAATATAAATTAAAAACCTACAATAAGAAGAGAACAAAGAATAAAAAGTTGAATTTTGTTGGTTAGCTAAGCATCAGGAGATTGCTTAAATCCTTAGCTTTCTAAGGTATGAATGTTCTCTATAAATGTTTATTTTTTGCTTTCTCTTTTTCAAATTTTAGGTCGCCAATGAGGCATATACCAAAGGCAAGACTAATTCTGAAGATAATTTGCATATAACTTTCTTTAAGTAGTAAAATAATTAAATTGTACATGGAGGATAATAATGAGATTTTATTGTTCTATGAGTCACCATTGTAGTAACAAATCCACAGACCCCTGGACCAAGGGCTGCTCTCTCTCTTTTTCTTTTTCTTTTTTTTTTCCCAATTTATTTATTTTCAGAAAAACAGTATTCATTATTTTTTCACCACACCCAGTGCTCCATGCAAGCCGTGCCCTCTATAATACCCACCGTCTGGTACCCCAACCTCCCACCCCCCGCCACTTCAAACCCCTCATCTCTCTCTTTTTCTAAGTTGTTTTTTTTTTTAAAGATTTTATTTATTTATTTGACAGACAGAGATCACAAGTAGGCAGAGAGGCAGGCAGAGAGAGAGGAGGAAGCAGGCTCCCTGCCGAGCAGAGAGCCCGATGTGGGGCTCAATCCCAGGACCCTGGGATCATGACCCGAGCTGGAGGCAGAGGCCTTAACCCACTGAGCCACCCAGGCGCTCCCTAAGTTTGTTTTAAATTTATTTTTGTTCCAACTTGTTATTTAAATTCTAGCTAGTTAACATATAGTACAATATTAGTTTTAGTTGTAGATTTTAGCAGTTCATCACTTATTTACAACACCAGGTGCTCATCACAAGTGCCATCCTTAATGCCCACCACCTGTTTAACCCATCTGCCCTTCCCACTCCCCATCACCCACTGCCTGCCCAGTAACCGTCAGTTTGTTTTTCCATTGTTAAGAGTCTGTTTCTTGGTTTGCCTCTCTTTTCCCCACCATGTTCATTTGTTTTATTTCTTAAATTCCACATATATGTGAAACCATATGGTATTTATCTTTTTCTCACATATTTTGCTTAGCGTGATACTCTCTAGCTCCAAACATGTTCTTGCAAATGGCAAATTTCATTCTTCTTTATGGCTGAGTAATAGTCTATAGTGTACACACACTACCTCCTTTTTATTCATTCATCAGTCAATAGATATTTGGGCTCTTTCCATAACTTGGCTGTTGTAAATAATGCTGCTATAAATATTCGGGTGCATGTGCCCCTTCAAATCAGTATTTTTATATCCTTTGGGTAAATTACCAGTAGTGCACTTGCAGGATAGTATGGAAGTTCCATTTCTAACTTTTTTGAGGGGTCTCCATATAGTTTTTCATAGTGGCTACACCAGTCTACATTCCCACCAACAGTGTAAGAGGGTTCCCCTTTCTCCACATCCTAGCCAAAACCTGCTGTTTCCTGTGTTGCTGATTTTAGCCATTCTGACTGGTGTGAAGTGATACCTCATTGTAGTTTTGATTCATATTTCTCTAGTGATGAGTGATGCCGAGCATCTTTTCATGTGTCTGTTAGCCATCTGGCTAAAATTTTCTTTGGAAAAATGTCTATTCGTGTCTTTGGTGCACTTTTGTTGTGGAGTATTTGTTTTTTGGTTGTTAAGTTTTATAAGTTCCTTGTAGATTTTGGATACTAATCCCTTACCAAATATGTCATTTGCAAATATCTTCTCCATACCATAGATTGTCTTTTAGTCTTATTGATTGTTTCCTTTGCTGCGCAGAACCTTTTCATTTTGATGTTGTACCAATAGTTTATTTTTGCTTGCTTCCTTTGTCTCAGGAGACATATCTAGAAAGAAGACGCTGCAGCCATTGTCAAAGAGGTTACTGCCTATGTTCTCCACTTGGATTTTTATGGTTTCAAGTCTCACATTTAGCACTTAATCTACTTGAATTTATATTTGTCTATGGTGTAAGAAAGGGCTCCTGTTTCATTCTTCTGCATGTGGCTGTCCAGTTTTCCCAACACCATTGGTTGAAAAGGCTATCTTCCTTTGGAGATTCTTTCCTACTTTATTGAAGACTAGTTGGTACTGTGTGGGTTCTTTCTGGGTTTTCTATTTTCCTTTGATCTTTGTGTCTGTTTTTGTGCCAGTACAATACTGTCTTGATGACTACAGCTTTGTAATTTAATTTGAAGTCTGGAATTGTGATGCCTCCAGCTTTGCTTTTTCTTTTTCAAGGTTGTTTTGGCTACTTTGTGTCTCTTCTGGTTCCAAAAATAAATTTGTATTCCCATGAACAAATTTTAGGATTGTTAGTTCTAGCTCCGTGAAAAAGTCCTGGTAGTATTTTGATACGGATTGCATTAAATGTTTTTATTGCCTTGAGTAGTAGAGACATTTTAACAATATTTGTTCTTCCAATCCATGAGCATAGAATATTTTTCTATTTCTTTGTGTCATCTTCAATTTTTTTCATCACTATTTTATAGTTTTCAGGATACAGATCTTTTACCTTTTTGGTTAGGTTTATTCTTGGGTATCTTATGGGTTTTGGTGAAATTGTAAATGGGATTGATTCCTTGACTTCTCTTTCTGCTGTCTCATTATTGGTACATAGAAATGTGACAGATTTCCGTATGTTGATTTTTGAATTCTGAGCTTTACTGAATTTGTGTATGAGTTCTAGCAATTTTTTTGGTGGGGCCTTTGGATTTTCTATTTGGAGTATCATGTCACCTGCAAATGGTGACAATCTGACTTCTTCCCTGCTGATTTGGATGCCTTTTATTTCTTCTTCTTGTCTGATTGCTGAGGCTAGGACTTCCAGTACTATGTTAACTAACAGAGGTGAGAGATGACATCCCTGTCTTGTTCCTAACCACAGAAGAAAAGGTCTCAGTTTTTCCCCATTGATGATGATATTAGCTATGGGTTTTTCACCTACGGTCTTCATTATGTTGAGGTATACTCCCTTTATCCTGACTTTATTGAGAGATTTTATCATGAGTGGGTGTTGTATTTTGTCAAATGCTTTTTCCACATCTACTAAAAGGATCATATGGTTCTTACCCTTTCTTTTTATAATGTGATGTATCACATTGGTTGATTCATGAATATTGAATGACCCCTATAGCTGAGGAATAAATCCCCCTTGACCCTGGTAAATGATTATTTTAATGTACTCTTGGATTCAATTTGCAAGTATTTTGAGAATTTTCTTATCCATGTTCATCAGGGATATTGGACTGTTTTATTAGTGGAGTCTTTGTCTGGCTTTGTTATCAGGGTAATTCCAGCCTCATAGAATGAACTTGGAAGTTTTCCTTCCATTTGTGTTTTTGGAATAGGTTGAGAAGTATAGACATTAATTCTTTTTTTTTTCATTTATTTATTTTTACCATAACAGTATCATTATTTTTTCACCACACCCACTGCTCCATGCAATCCGTGCCCTCTATAATACCCACCACCTGGTACCCCAATCTCCCACCCCGCCCCGCCACTTCAAACCCCTCAGATTGTTTTTCAGAGTCCATAGTCTCTCATGATTCACCTCCCCTTCCAATTTACCCCAAACCCCTTCTCTCTAACTCCCCATGTCCTCCATGCTTTTTGTTATGCTCCACAAATAAGCAAACCATATGACAATTGACTCTCTCTGCTTGACTTATTTCATTCAGCATAATCTCTTCCAGTCCCGTCCATGTTGCACAAAAGTTGAGTATTTGTCCTTTCTGATGGAGGCATAATACTCCATAGTTTATATGGGCCACATCTTCCTTATCCATTCATCCGTTGAAGGGCATCTTGGTTCTTTCCACAGTTTGGCGACAGTGGCCATTGCTGCTATAAACATTGGGGTATAGATGGCTCTTCTTTTCACTACATCTGTATCTTTGGGGTAAATACCCAGTAGTGCAATTGCAGGGTCATAGGGAAGTTGTATTTTTAATTTCTTGAGGAATCTCCACACTGTTCTCCAAAGAGGCTGCACCAGCTTGCATTCCCACCAATAGTGTAAGAGAGTTCCCCTTTCTCCACATCCCCTCCAACACATGTTGTTTCCTGTCTTGATAATTTTGGCCATTCTAACTGGTGTAAGGTGGTATCTCAATGTGGTTTTAATTTGAATCTCCCTGATGACTAGTGATGATGAACATTTTTTCATGTGTCTGATAGCCATTTGTATGACTTTATTGGAGAAGTGTCTGTCCATTTCTTCTGCCCATTTTTTTATATGATTGTCTGTTTTGTGTGTGCTGAGTTTGAGGAGTTCATTATAGATCCTGGATATCAACCTTTTGTCTGTACTGTCATTTGCAAATATCTTCTCCCATTCCATGGGTTGCCTCTTTGTTTTATTGACTGTTTCCTTTGCTGTTCAGAAGCTTTTGATTTTGATGAAGTCCCAAAAGTTCATCTTCACTTTTGTTTCCTGTGCCTTTGGAGACATATCTTGAAAGAAGTTGCTGTGGCTGATTGTTAAAATGTCTATACTGCCTAGAGAAATCTATAATTTTAATGCTCTTCTGATCAAAATTCCACCGGTATTCTTCAAAGAGCTGGAGCAAATAATCCTAAAATTTGTATGGAATCAGAAGAGACCCCGAATTGCTAAGGGAATGTTGAAAAACAAAAATAAAACTGGGGGCATCACGTTACCTGATTTCAAGCTTTACTACAAAGCTGTGATCACCAAGACAGCATGGTACTGGCATAAAAACAGACACATAGACCAGTGGAACAGAGTAGAGAGCCCAGATATGGACCCTCAACTCTATGGTCAGTTAATCTTTGACAAAACAGGAAAAAATATACAGTGGAAAAAAGACAGTGTCTTCAATAAATGATGCTGGGAAAACTGGGCAGCTATATGTAGAAGAATGAAATTCGACCATTCTCTTACACCGTACATAAAGATAAACTCAAAATGGGTAAAAGACCTCAACATGAGACAGGAATCCATCAGAATCCTAGAGGAGAACATAGACAGTAACCTCTTTGATATCAGCCTCAGCAACTTCTTTCAAGATATGTCTCCAAAGGCAAAGGAAACAAAAGCGAAAATGAACTTTGGGGACTTCATCAAGATCAAAATCTTCTGCACAGCAAAGGAAACAGTCAACAAAACAAAGAGGCAACCCACAGAATCAGAGAAGATATTTGCAAATGACAGTACAGACAAAAGGTTGATATCCAGGATCTATAAAGAACTTCTCAAACTCAACTCACACAAAATAGACAATCATATAAAAAAATGGGCATAAGACATGAACTGGCACTTCTCCAATGAAGACATACAAATGGCTATCAGACACATGAAAAAATATTCATCATCACTAGCCATCAGGGAGATTCAAATTAAAACCACATTGAGATACCACCTTATACCAGTTACAGTGGCCAAAACTAGCAAGACAGGGAACAACATGTGTTGGAGGGGATGTGGAGAAAGGGGAACTCTCTTACACTGTTGGTGGGAATGCAAGTTGGTGCAGCCTCTTTGGAGAACACTGTGGAGATTCCTCAAGAAATTAAAAATACAACTTCCCTATGACCCTGCAATTGCACTACTGGGTATTTACCCCAAAGATACAGATGTAGTGAAAAGAAGGACCATCTGTACCCCTATGTTTATAGCAGCAATGACCACGGTCACCAAACTGTGGAAAGAACCAAGATGCTCTTCAATGGACAAATGGATAAGGAAGATGTGGTCAATATAAACTATGGAGTATTATGCCTCCATCAGAAAGGATGAATACCCAACTTTTGTAGCAACATGGACGAGACTGGAGGAGATTATGCTGAGTGAAATAAGTCAAGCAGAGAGAGTCAATTATCCTATGATTTCACTTATTTGTGGAGCATAACAAATAGCATGGAGGACAAGGGGAGTTAGAGAGGAGAAGGGAGTTGAGGGAAATTGGAAGGGGAGGTGAACCATGAGAGACTATGTATTCTGAAAAACAATCTGAGGGTTTTGAAGGGGAGGGGAGTGGGAAGTTGTGGTAACCACGTGGTGGTTATTAGAGAGGTCATGGATTGCATGGAGCACTGGGTGTGGTGTGAAAACAATGAATACTGTTACACTGAAAAGAAATTAAAAAAATAATAATAATTTAAAAAAAAATGCCACATGTGCACTTGAAAAGAATGTGTATTCTTCTTCTTTAGGATGAAATATTTTCAATATGTTTGCGAAGTCCTTCTGGTCCAGTGTGTCATTCAAAGCCGTTGTTCCCTTGCTGATTTTCTGCTTAGATGATCTGTCCATTGCCGCAAGTGGGTTGTTAAAGTCCCATAATATTATTGTATTATTATCAATGAGTTATTTTATGTTTATTATTAATTGTTTTATATATTTGGGTGTTTCCATGCTGGGGACATAAATATTTACAAGTATTACATCTTCTTGTTCGTTTATCCCCTTTTCTGAGTTATAGTGCCCTTCTTCATCTCTTGGTAAGAGTCTTCAGTTTACAGTCTAGTTTATCTGAGATAAGCATTGCTACTCTGGCTTTTTTAAATGTTCATTTGCATGTTAAATATTTCTCCATCCCCTCACTCTTAATACATAGGTGTCTTTAAATCTAAAATGAGTCTGTCATAGGCAGCATATAGATGGGTCTTGTGTTGTTGCTGTTGTTGTTAAGATTTATTTACTTACTTGAGAGAGATAGAAAAAGAGAGTTGTGAGTGGTGCAGAAGGAGGGAATCTTCAAACAGACTTCACACTGAGTGCAGAGCCCAGTTACAAGCTTGATCACCCAACCCATAGATCATGACTTGAACCAAAATGAAGAGTTAGAAATTTAACCAACTGAACCACCCAGGTGCCCTAGGGTCTTGTTTTCTTATCCGTTGTGACACTCTATGTCTTTTGATTAGAGCATTTACTCCATTTACATTCAGAGTAATTATTGATAGATATGTATTCACTACCATTTTATTACTTGCCTTATCATTGTTTCTGGTGACATTTTCCATTCTTTTCCATTCTTTGTTGTTTTTGGCCTCTTTTTCCCTCACTCATGGAGCCCTCTTTAATATTTCTTACAGGGCTGGTTTAATAATCACAAACTCCTTTGGTTTTGTTTGTCTGGGAAAAGTCTCTCTCCTTCTCTTCTGAATGAATAGCCTTGCTGGAGAGAGTATTCTTGGCTGCATATTTTTCCCATTCAGTGCATTGAATATCTCATGCTGCTCACTTCTGGTTTATCAAGTTTCTGTTAAAGCATCTGCTAGCCTTATAGTCTCTTGTAAGTTAGCGACTTTTTATGTCTTGGTGCTTTTAGGATTTTTCTTTATTGCTGTATTTTACAAATTTAATTACAATATATCTTGGTTTTGGCCTGCTTTTGTTGATTTTGGTGGAAACTCTCTGTGCCTTCTGGATCTGGATTCTGTTTTCTTCCCTGGATTAGGAAAGTTTCATGCTATTACTGCCTCAAATAAATTTTCTGCTTCTTTTTCTCTCCTTCTTCTGGGACTCCTATAGTATAAATGCTAGTACATTTGATAGAGTCACTGATTTCCCTAAGTCTATTCTTGTGTTCCATAATTCTCCTTTCTCTCTTTTGTTCAGCTTCATTATTTTCCATAATTTTATCTTTTATATAACTTATTCATGCCCCTTCTTTCTCCATCATTATGGTCATTATATCCAGACTGTTTGGAATCTCAGTTGTATATTTTATTTCTGACTACATTTTTAAAAATTGTTTTATCTCTGTGGTAAGGGCCTTCCTGAGGTTTTCCATTCTTTTCTCAAGGCTGATGAGTATCCTTATAGCTGTTGCTTTAAATTCTGGATCAGGTATATTACTTCTATCTGTTTCCATTAGCTCTCTGGTCATGATCTTATTCTTTCTTTTAAGATGAATTCCTCTGTCTTTGCATTTTGTCTAGATCTCTGTTGTCTTCTCTGTGTAGAAAAGCCTGTTATGTTTCCTTCTCCTGACAGTAATGGCTTTATGAAGAAGGTCCAAGGCCTGGCACTTTGGGGTGTCCTGTGTGTGCTCTGGCTGCTCTATCCTTTAGGACAGTCATCTTCAGAGGCTCTCCTTGCCTGCAGTGGGCTATGTTTGAACCTTGGCCAGAGTTTGGCAAGTTTTCATTAGGTATGCTGTGGTCTGCTTCTTAAATGAGATGTAATGTTATTTTCACTAGAACTGAAGACTTGTAGAACTCTATGATCAGGTACAGGAGATGTATGCAGGGGTTTGTGCTGAACTTCTGGGAGAGGGGCCCATTGTGCTGGTCCTTAGGCACACTTTCCCCAGTAAAAAAAAAAAAAAAAAAAGTATACCTGCAGAGCTCAGGGGGCAGATCTTGGTGTAGGTAGGTTAGGCAACCTGTGCTGGCACAGTGTTATTTACTGAAGTTGGTTTATGCTGAGGGGCAGGCAAGGGAAATGGTGTCACCTGAATCCTTTATCCCTAGAGAGGGGAGTCCATGCTTGCTGTACTCAGAGAAGCACTTTCAGAGCAGTGAATAATTTCCCAACATGGGTCATGGGTATTTTTCCATTCACTGTTTTCACACTCTCTGTCTCTGGATCACTTGCCTGCCTGGAGCATTGCAGTGCACTTCAGACTCTATCACAGTCAAGCCTGATGACTTCTAAAATTCCAAACTTCATACCCAGGAGTGCAATTTCAGGGTCATAGGGAAGTTCTATTTTTAATTTTTTGAGGAATCTCCACACTGTTCTCCAAAGAGGCTGCACCAACTTGCATTCCCACCAACAGTGTAAGAGGGTTCCCCTTTCTCCACATCCTCTCCAACACATGTTGTTTCCTGTTTTGTTAATTTTGGCCATTCTAACTGCTGTAAGGTGATATCTCAATGTGGTTTTAATTTGAATCTCCCTGAGGGCTAGTGATGATGAACATTTTTTCATGTGTCTGATAGCCATTTGTATGACTTTATTGGAGAAGTGTCTGTTCATATCTTCTGCCCATTTTCTGATATGTTTGCCTGTTTTATGTGTGTTGAGTTTGAGGGTTCATTATAGATCCTGGATATCAACCTTTTGTCTGTACTGTCATTTGCAAATATCTTCTCCCATTCCGTGGGTTGCCTCTTTGTTTTTTTGACTGTTTCCTTTGCTGTGCAGAAGCTTCCCTATGACCCTGCAATTGCACCCCTGGGTATTTACCCCAAAGATACAGATGTCGTGAAAAGGAGGGCCATCTGTACCCCAATGTTTATAGCAGCAATGGCCACGGTCGCCAAACTATGGAAAGAACCAAGGTGCCCTTCAATGGACAAATGGATAAGGAAGATGTGATCCATATACACTATGGAGTATTATGCCTTCAAGAGAAAGGATGAATACCCAACTTTTGTAGCAACATGGACGGGACTGGAAGAGATTATGCTGAGTGAAATAAGTCAAGCAGAGAGAGTCAATTATCATATGGTTTCACTTACTTGTGGAGCATAACAAATATCATGGAGGACAAGGGGTGTTAGAGAGGAGAAGGGAGTTGGGGTAAATTGGAAGGGGAGGTGAATCATGAGAGACTATGGACTCTGAAAAACAATCTGAGGGGTTTGAAGGGGCCGGGGGGTGGGAGGTTGGGGTACCAGGTGGTGGGTATTAGAAAGGGCATGGATTGCATGGAGCACTGGGTGTGGTGAAAAAATAATGAATACTGTTTTTCTGAAAATAAATTAATTTAATAAAAAAAAAAAAATTCCAAACTTCAGAGACCTCTTGTGGTGGGAACCTGTGCTGGTCCTCCAGGGGAGGGTCTCACTGTGCTGGCCTTGATGCATGTTTGATCCAGAAAGGCAGTTGCAGAGTGCAGGACCATCGGATTTGGAACAAGCAGGCTAAAGAGTGGTATCCAGGTTAGCTGCCCTCAGCAGGTATTTCTGCGCCTATTCCTAGGGGCAGGGGAGTATAATGACACTTGTCAGTTCTTTTGTCCCCAGAGAGGCAATGCCACCTCTCAAAGACACACTCCAAAAATAACAGTCTCTCCTTGTGTGCCTTAGGAAATCCTCAGATAGTGCTATCTACCCCAATGTTTGTTTGCCTGCCTTCTCTTTAGGAATAAGGCAGTGTCCTCATGTCTCTCTAAGCCAGCCAAGACTGGTGACCTTTAAACCTCCAGTCTTTGAGCCACAGTGGCTGCAAAAACTTATGAAAAATGTCCCCTTTCATTTTCCCAGTCATTGGCTTTGGGAAAGTGCTTCCCCTGTGTGCTTCTCTCTCTCTCCCTCCTTCTCTCTCTCGTCTCCTTGATTGGGACTCTTACCCCTCCACAGCACTTGCAATCTTTTTCTTCCCCAAACCACATCTTTGTACTTCCTAACTTCCTATATATGGCCTTTTCTCTCCCTCTAGTTGTGCAGTTCATTCTGTCAGTATTCAGGTCAGTTTTATGAATATTCAGAATGGTCTGTTATTATCTAGCTGTGCTCTAGGGATGAGATGATTGTAGAGTGCTCCCACTGTGCTGCCATCTTTCTCCAAAGGCTGTGTTCTGACTCTCAGAGGCTTCAGCCTGCTCAAGCCTTTCAGGCCTTTTTCTGTGACCGACTCCAAAAGGCAAAAGGAGAGAAATTTCTTCTTCTAAGACAGATAGTACAAAATTCACAGGTAAGAATTCTTGGCAGTTGTTGCCTTCGGCACTTGGAGCTCAGCCCAGGCAGGGGCTCCTCTGTGTGGGCCTTGTGAGAAGATCACACTGCTAAGCAGCAGAAAGAAAGTCTCTGCTTGAATGCGCAGTGGTATTTAGGTTGTAGGTTAAAAGTGTGCACAAAATCACCAAGTGTGCTGAGTTGACAGTACAATGCCTTGTTCAGAGTCCTTAATTTTGCTCACCGTTAGCTAATGCATCCTCCAAAGTTGGATGTCTCAGTTAAGCCAACTTTCCTTTTAGAAAAGAAACCATGTTAAGCCCAGGAGGAGAAAATAAACAAAACACCCCACTCTTCTTATATCATGATACTACTGAATTGATGGAATCTGTATTTTAATTTACAAAAAAGAAAAAAAAATGTTTAAAATTGAGTTTCAGAAAGCCCTTTGCTCTCCTTGTGCTCTGAGAGGATCTCCAGGCCCCTTGAACACTAGATGATTATAATTCTTTTGTCTAAGAGCAAGAGATTGAAAGATAGAAACAAGGAAATTATTAACCATAAAGATATGAACATCTGTTCATCTCCAGGTATATCATTAGCAAACATTTCACAGACAAAATCTGTAACTCTTCAAACACATAAAAAAAAAATTCTCTCATGTACAGCAAGCTAAAGAGACATTCACTCAGTTCTACTTTTCCAGTAGATAACCTTTGTTGAAATTAATGTATAATAACAGGGACAAATTTTCCTGCTTACATTTATGTTCCATGGAAAGGTCAGGGTTAGCCGCAGTTATTGAAATGGGTTCAGAGGACACCGAGGGTGGAATTTCTGTGGCGGTTTTGTCTAAAGATAATAAAAAAATTAAAAAAGAGAATTCACTTTCATGAATAGTTTCATAGGTTCCTAAATATAACTTTTATAAAGCAGGCAAAAATAAAACTGTCAGATACTTGTCATCACTCTCAGAAAAATACCATTTGTAAAAGAGAACTGACAATATTCATTCTTTAAAAAGGAAAATATCAAACAGGGTCTCATGCATGAAAGATAACCCTGCATCCGTGGATCAATTTCAATCCAAAAACGTGGATTTTAGGCAGAACTGCTACTCACATGTAAAGTCTGAGAAAATTTCTGGGTGCCAAACTATGGTAGTTATTAACCATTAACCAGAGAAAATAACTAAATAATCCCTGGGGGTACCTTTCCTGAGGAGCAGCTATCTTTTCCTTTGTGACCTTATGTAAGATATTTTTCCCTGGTAAGTTCAATTTACCCGAGTGTGAAGGGAAGTGCAGGACAGCATCTACTTGGAAGCTGCTAGAAGGAATGAAGAAGCGCACAGGAAGTTCTCAACTAAGTGCATGGCAGATGGCAAATAATCACTAATCTTAGATATTGTTTCTTCAAGTCAACCACCAGATAGAATTTTCTCTGAGGTAGGTGTGGGTCCACATTTTCTATTTTTAATAAGGCTAGCACCTTGACAAATGTGTTAACAACAGAAGAGAAGGATTTAAGGATTTAACCCTTGCAAATCAAAATCTTGTCAAATTCTTATTACAATTTTGCAGACTTACAAACATATTGACTAGTTTAATTTATTGTGTGTGCTTAGTCTGACAAAACCTGGGATAGACAAGAAATATAATAATTCAGAGGAATGATTGACCTCTTATTAATTGCTTATGTTTCTGGAAAGCTCAACTATATAAACAGGTAGGGAGTTAGCTGGAACATCCATTAAAGGAGCGCACATGCGGACACACACACACACACACAACAAAAAAAACAGAAAAAGAATTTTTTCCCTTAGGTGTTCTTATATCCATCTTTAAAGACACTCTTCATAGAGGCGCAACTAAAGATTGCAGTTTATCTCAGAACAATTAAATTATAGATTCTCAGGAGTTGCTCTGCTTTGTATCTTTTTCCACTTCAGGCATTTATAAGTTTGGTTGAGATGCAAAAGTAATTTTTTCCTATTGTTAGAGAGAGAAGGTAAAAATCCTATGATTCAAGGTCCCTTAATTACTAGAAGACATAAGACGGTTTTATCCCGGGCGCCTGGGTGGCTCAGTGGGTTAAGCCTCTACCTCTGGCTCAGGTCATGATCTCAGGGCTCTCTGCTTGATAGGGAACCTGCTTCCTCCTCTCTCTCTCTCTCTCTCTCTCTCTCTCTGCCTGCTTCTCTGCCTACTTGTGATCCCTGTCAAATAAATAAATAAAATCTTAAAAAAAAAAAAAGATGGTTTTATCCCATTTATAACAAAAACACAGTCCAGGCTTTATGCTCTGAACAAAACAGTAGTTTTAGAATCAGAAGAGTTTGAGTGCCACTTGATAATGCCTATCCCAGAGCATGTAGCTTAGATAAAATAAGGGTTTGACTAAGATGCTCTCTAAGCCACTGGCTCCCAGCAGGTTCACTAGTCCTGGATAACCATCCACACTACTCCAGGTACCCAGGAATTTAGGCTTTTGACTTCAGGAATTGTTGGCTTTACCTTTCCTGACTGCAGAAAGTACTAGGATAAAATGAGAAACTTTGGAAAAGCATCTGAAGGAATGTAACTAGTCAAGAGACAGGAATAGAAAAGAGAACTCCTGAGCCTAGAAAAGACCAGTTAAGGCTAAGGTCATGGCATTTGCTGGTAACAGGGTAAGGAAGTGAAGCAGGGAGATGATTTGGGGGCAAATTCTAAGAGATTAGGAAAACCAATACAATGGAATGAGAAATGTAATCAATCCCATTTAATGTGTTAGTATTAATGCTCATATGAGAGCAGTCACACCCCAAGGTTATGAGATGTTTAAGGAAAATTAGTGGAAGCCCTAGGTCACTCTTGTTTCTTCTGCCTTCTTGTTCCCTTTGACATCTCACATGCCAGAGCTCCCTCTGTAAACTGTATCCAGAACCAGAGATTGGAATTTGGGCACATCCTGGTATTTATTATCCTTGAAAAAATTTATACTAAACACTTCTGGACAGGGGCAACTGCCTGGCACTGTAGGTGGAGTGTGTGACTCTGGATCTTGGGGTCATGAGTTTGAGCCCCACAGTGGGTATAGCAATTACTTAAATAAGTAAATACTAAAAAAGAAAAAAATCTTTTGGACAAGTATTTAGCATATTGTTTTTAAAAGAATATTCTTTCCCCAGATATGGAAAAATCATTTAAGATTTTTTTGTTTGTTTTTTTTTCTTTTTCAGAGGTGTGATTGATGTAAATGTCAGGTGGAGTTGAAATGACTGGACTCAAATATGCATTTTAGGCCTGGCATTCAAATGACAGCAATCAGGAACCAAACCAGGCCAGCAAGATGATAGGTTTGAGGAAAGGAGATACAAAAATACCTTGTAAATGCTTTCATTTTCATTTATCCCTTTAAAACTCTAAAGAAGAGATTTAATGAGATAATGTACACTTTCAACAAGCTTTTGTTATGTATTGTAATAGTAAACAATGTAATCACATTACGTCCATTAGAGTTTTGAAGCAATGATGAATATTTGCACATTTAAAACAATAGAGTGGAATGTCACTTCTTGTTTACATTGCAATGTGTTTCTTGAGGCTCTGTTGATGAGATGAAGATATTATTTTTTGAAAATATTTTTGGACTTGCTTTTGCTCACATGAAGATTCTACAGTTTTTCATTTCTTGTATCCTTCCTTCATATCAGTAACGTGGTTCTTTCTCACATAGGTCACAAACCTGAATTATCACAACCTTCCCCAGATGGCTTCCAGGAAAACCACAGGGTCATCCGTCTTGCATATTGCTAGTTGGGGGATGTCCCTATTATTTGTATTTTTGCTGCCTGAACAGATCTAGAATATACCAATCTTGGCGTAAAGGATCATTTTGAGAGGAAAACATTTGAAAATCAAGAGACACAGAAAAGTTGTGTGTGTGCATGAACCCCTGAACCCCACTTATCTGTCTAAAATCAGAGTCTCCCGAAAGAACTCAATTGCCAAAAATACCCTCCCTAGGAGTTTCCCAAACAGGGAAGACAGACTCCTATCACTGGAGAAGACAGCACTAGAACAAGAAGTCACCTTAAACAGACATTGTCATAAAACTATCATATCTTCCAGCTATTCTCCTTAGGGCCCATTTAGTTTACATAAAAGTCATTTTCTTTCCTGTAAGTCTCCTTTCTCCTTATCCCCTTCTCATAATAAGATGGTGTATAAGCCCCAAATTCTAGCTGCCTCTTTGAGCCCCACATCTTCTGTAAGATCCCATATATTTATGTGAATGAACCTTGTCTTTTCTCTTGCTAATATTTTACCAATTTCATTTGAGATGCCCCAATTCTGAACCTGAGAAGGTCGTGGAAATGTTTTTTCCTCCCTGACAGACCCAAGAGGTCACAGACTTTGGTTATCACACCCAAATTTCTCCAGGATATTGAAAACTGTTGATCATCTCCACCTGCCTTACTCAAGCAACCAAATTAACTACTTCTTCCCAAGCATAGACACTTGATTTAATGGAGCCACTCATATTTTTCTCTGTCAACATATCAAATTCCAGTTTCTGAACATTTGTTAGTGCCATTTGCCCTGTATAGTTTCCAATTCTTCCTCTTCTACTCATCCATTAAAATTATGTGGGGCCAATAGCCAAACTATGGAAAGAACGTAGATGTCCATCAACAGATGAATGGATAAAGAAGATGTGTCATACACACACACACACACACACACACACACAATGGAATACTATGCAGCCATCAAAAGAAATGAAATCTTGCCATTTGCAACAATGTGGATGGTACTAGAGGGTTTTATGCTGAGTGAAATAAGTCATTCAGAGAAAGACAATTATGATCTCCCTGATATGAGGAAGTTAAGAGGCAAAGTGGGGGGCTTGGGGGGTAGAGTAGGAAAAAATGAAACAAATGGGATCAGGAGGGAGACAAACCATAGAGACTCTTAATCTCACAAAACCAACTGAGGGTTACCAGGGGCAGGGGATAGGGAGAAAGTGGTTGGGTTATGGACATTGGGGAAGGTATGTGCTATGGTGAGTGTTGTGAAGTGTGTAAACCTGGCAATTCACAGACCTGTACCCCTGGGGCTAATAATACATTTTATGTTAATAAAAAATTAAAAATTAAAAAAAAATTATGTGGGGCAAACTACTTTGTAACTGGGAAATAGCACTGAGCTGTAAATCTCAGCTGCTACTTCATCACTGCAATGCCCCAATGGCTGCTTTAGCTCTGATTCTGTCAGTGTGCCTCACCTGATACTTATTTTAGGGTGCAGATTGATTAAGTGTCACATAACTCACATGTGATCATTTATTAATTATTTCACAAGTGCGAGCTCCATCTCCCTATGTAGACTGTGTGTTAACCTGAAAAAAGCTGCAAGGAGAAGCAAACCATCACAATGCTCAAGCATCACCTGTATTTTGCTCACGTACATGTACTTTTTTCAGTTTTAGGCTCCACAAATATGACCCAAATCCTCTTAACATGTCCCCTAGTTCTCCTTTTCTCCTTTTCAAAGTAGGTGTTGTTTCTAGATAAGATGTACCTCCAAAAAAGACTGCTCTCTTTAACTATCCATGCACACATTGCAAAATTCAATGTCCAGATTCGATTTCAAAGGCATTGTATTCTCTTGCAAATCATTAATTTTTATCAATCAACTTTAATGTAAATGTTTCTCAGAATGAAATATAGTAGATAATTTAAATACAATATGCTTAAACAAGACATAATGCTCATCTCCAAATGAAGATTATATAGTAATAAGATGGTCAATAAATTATAATTACTAACTAAAGCTTTACAGTCCAATGTACCCTTCAAAACAAATAAGGACTTTAATTGTCTGAGACGGACAGAATAAACTTTAACTTTTTATGTTCTCGGAAAGCTTACACCTAAAAATCATTTATACAGTCTATTTTTTTTTAAGATTTTATTTATTTATTTGAGAGAGAGACAGTGAGAGAGTGCATGAGCGAGGAGAAGGTCAGAGAGCGAAGCAGACTCCCCATGGAGATGGGAGCCTGATGCGGGACTTGATCCCGGGACTCCAGGATCACGCCCTGAGCTGAAGGCAGTCGTCCAACCAACTGAGCCACCCAGGCGTCCCTATACAGTCTATTTTAAAACAAGCAAATAAGTAAGCAGATGGTGGTGTCAAATTTATTCCAAGAAATTCAGTCAAGTAAATCTGAGAGGCACTTAGGTAATTGTTCTGAATTTCTAGGATATAACAGTCTCTTTCCATACTTCCCTACTTCCTTTTTTTTTTTTTTAAATCATTGTCAAGTAGGACACTGGAGTCATTGTAGCCCTTCCTACATTGTTCTAGTAGTTTTCATCTGTTTTAATAAGAGCCTTGAACTTACCACTTTCTGGACACAAGTGCTCAAATTAAGAGAAAAAAAAAAGTGTGAGAAGAAATACCTCAGGCAAACATAGGTGCAGAGAGTACAGAATTTTTTAAAATTCTGCTTAATCTCTACATTGGTTGCAGGACTAGAATGTAGGACAGTTCTTCCCAAGACAAATATGAGAACATGCTTGAAAGTGCTTATGCTAAATGTCTAACTGACATTGCTAAGGGATTCCCAAGCTGGAAGAAACACTGGCAATCTTAGATATGCTCACTTTACCTGACAGAAGAGGAAAGAGGTTCTGTGATCTACTGAGTTTCACTGCTATCCAAGGTGGGATTAACTTCCAGATTCCTGGTCCCAAGAGAGTGCTCATCCCTCTCGCTCTTCTTGTGGAGTTAGAGAAGTGTTTCTCTTAAAGTATATTAAAGAACTCTTTTGTGGGAATACTGAATTGGTCACAGAAATAGCTCATTTAATTTCTGGATGACTTCTAAGAGGACATGAAAAGAATTACAAGGAGGGAAAAAAAATTTAGGAAGCTAGAGCTAAAAGAATATATTAGTATAATTAAATGTTTAAATAAGTAATACATTTACATGATTTAAAAGCTCAAAACAAAATAAATACAAATTATTAAGTCTCTTTAATAGCTTCTGGACTGTATTTTTTTTTTAAGATTTATTTATTTGAGAGCAAGAATGCGCTGGGGGGCAGGGTGTGGGGACAGAGGGAGAAAGAGAATCTCAAGCAGATTCTCTGCTAAGCTTGGAGCCCAACAACACCAGGTTCCATCTCAGGACCCTGAGATCATGACCTGAGCCAGAACCAAGAGTCTGATGCTTAACCAGATGAGTCACCCAGGGCCTCTGTAGCTTCTGGACTATAAATCATACTTAGAAAGTCCTTTCTATTTCAAGGCATAAGTGATTTACTCATGCTGTCTTCTGATGTTTTTATAATTTCATGTTTTGACATACCCAACTCGGGATGCCACTGTCACCACATTTGAAGTTCTTGTATGTCACAGTTCTGTTTCTAATCTTTCTCTAGTGTTCCAATGATATCTGTTTATACATATGCCAGTGCCATTCACTCTTAATCTTTGAGGCTCAGTATGTGTAAAAACGTGGTACAGAAGTTCTCTCCCAGTTGCTCTCCATTTTCAGATTTTCTCTAATTTTTGTCACTTCATTTTTTCATATGAACCTGAGAACTTGATTGTTCAGTTCCAAACAACAAAAAGTTCTTCGTTTTATTCAGGTATTTTCTATACATTTATAAAGAATTATTAAAAAATTATTAATAATTTTTATAAAGAATTATAAAGAATTATTATTATTGGAATTATCTGCCTTTCAAAGATTTGGTAAAATTCCCCTGAAAATCTCTTAGCCAACCTTTAGTTTCAAATTCTAAGTAGTAGGTTTTGACAATCTCAGTTTTACCACCTATGGAAATAAATCTATTTTGGCTTTTCATCATTTCTAGAGTTGGGTTTATTAAATTATATTTTGTTGAAAAAATTTGTATGCAGAGCTCCAAATTGATTTTCATAGAATTATCCAAAACAGTTTCCTGATTTTTTAAAAAAATTCCTGTCTCTATGATTATTTATCCTGTGAATTTCTTCTTTTGTGAGTTTGAGCTTTTCCCCTTTGTATTGATTAGGTTTGTGAATGGTGTATAAATCTTCACTATTTTTGTGCATCAAGACTCTCAGTTTTTCTGCTTATTCATTTTTTTACTCATTTTTTTCTATACCAATTATTTTGCTTTATTTTTCATAATTCCTTTCTTCTGATTTTATTAATTTAATAGTACTTTTAATATATATTTATCTAGATGCTTAGTTTATTTTTCTTTGTTTTCTTAAACTTATATGAGTGTTAAATGTTACAAATTTTCTTTTAGTATTACTTGCATGTTTTTCATAGCTTTGATTACATGTTATTTTCATTATTGTCTTTTCCTCTTTTTGGCTTTTTTAAAAATTTAAATTCAATTAACATATAATGTATTATTTGTTTCAGGGGTATAGGTCTATGATCTATCAGGCTTATCTAATACCCAGTGCTCATTACAACACATACCCTCCCCAATGTCCACCACCCTATTATTCTACCTCACTCCCCAACAGCAACCCTCAGTTTGTTCCCAAAGATTAAGAGTCTCTTATGGATTGTCTCCCTCTCTGGTTTCATCTTGTTTCATTTTTTTTCTCTCTTTCCCTATGATCCTCTGCCCTGTCTCTTAAATTCCACATATCAGTGAGATCACATAATAATTGTCTTGTCCTTCTCTAAAAGTTCATTGCTTGCCCTGTATTTTCAATTTGACCCGAGTATAAGTTATTAGAATATTTTCAAATTTTAGGTGAAGTCCATCTTTGTTTTGAGCTGTGAAATAAAATTCTGATTTTATTATATTGACATACAACAATGCTATCTGTAGTAATTCCACTTTTTAAAAAGCATTAATACATTTTTGTGCCCTAATGTAAATTCAATTTTCATGAATATACTTGAAAATAAGTTTTCTTATCAATTATAGTACAAAGGAAAATGTAATAACCTCTAATCTAATTCTTTTAGATTATTTTGCTTATCGCTTCTATATCATTACTTTTTCTTAGCTGCTTGATCTATTTTAGATTAAGAGAATAACAGAATTTATAAGAATTACTACGTAATCTTCATGACTTTTATTTGATGCACTGATATTCAAAACCATCGCATTTTCATTGAATGGATTATACATTTTAGCATAATACTTGTTTCAACTAATGATTTTTACTCATAAAATAGCAACATATGCTCTTATTTACTTGGCATACCTATGCACATACTTTTATGTTAAACCTTTCAGCAGATGTGGTTTTAGATGTGCCTTTTGAAACAGAACAGAGTTGAGTTTTGCTTTAAGATTCATTCTGAATACATATTTATTTTTATAGATAAATTAAATACACTTAAATATATTGATATTACTAATATGTTTGGTCTTGCCTCTGTCATGCATATATGCATGCTTTAAAGGGCTTTCATTATGTAAGGTGTTTTCTTTGTTTTGGTTATATTTAGTTCTAATTCAGAAAGGTTTGTATTATTTTGTTCTTACAGTATCGTTTATAGTTAAAGTTTATACTCTTAGTTCCTCCTTTCATTAGGTAGAATGTATTTATTCTTTATTAAGCACAACTAGAAAATTAGCTGGTTGTCTTTTCCTTCACCCAATTTAATAGCTATAGTTTTCTCCGAATTTGTCTTTGCCTTCTTAAACATGCTGAAATTCTACTGCTTGATTGACAGTTGTAGAGGATACCCTCTGGCTCCCAGCTGTTATGCATGAGGCACTTTGAACTTATTGTACTTTCCATCATCTGTCTCTTTCTTCCATGCTTTATTCGTTGTATTATTTCTCCACTGGCCGAATATAGAGCATCTCTACTTTATTCCAGAAAGCTCTGTCACAGTGGGAAGTTAACTTGAATATACAATTGCTTCCAATACACAACCAAGTGGCATAACACATGACTGCAGAGGAGAAAGGATTACAGCTAAAATTAAATCACTTGAATCCCATGTTTATTTAATCAATTTAACACATGCATTAAGAAGCAAAAGGAAAATTGGATTCATACACTTGGGAGAGGATATAAGAAAGAGAAGACTTCACTCCCTAAATCCTGTGTTGTGCCATGTTTCTGTCTTTCTTGTTGGCCCTTCCTGGTGATGGTGCATTAATAAGAGCAGGAGTTGAAGACCAGCCAACAGGGGCAATTATATCTGGCCAATAATTACAGCTTGTCTCAAAGCTGCTGAGGTGTGGTTCATTTCTTTCTACCTATCTCTGCAGAGGATATGCTGGTCCACAGTGGCTCTGCCCAACAGGTGACTAACTTAAGGCATGACTATTCAATGCCTAATGAATGCCAGACCATTACTGGCCTTAATTATTTCTTGTCTCTGTTCAAAGCATATATGCTCTATTTACTTTATCTGTATTTAACAAGACTCAAAATCTACTTGCGTACTTATTATATATACTTTGTCTTTTTTGTTAATACTCTTGTTCCACATTTATCTTTCTGTTGCCAATGACACTGATCCTCTACTAGATTCCTCAGAAAGAGCTGGTGGGCCACAGGGGGGTTTCTCTCTAGTGTCTTGCCTTTCTTCTAAGGGTCACCTGTTTTTGCATTATTCAGCATAAGGTTCATGGTGGACCTGGAGGCTTCTTGGTCTTCTGGCCAGGCCTCAGTCTTAGGTGCAGGTGTCATGGCCCTCCTTTCTGGGGAAAAGGGCTGGTGAGGCAGTGTGGACCTTCCTCATATATTCTACCTATCTAGAATAGAATAGACCTTCTGGCCCACCCTGGCCTCTAATAGCTGGTCAGAATCTCAGCTGCTTTTCTTCTTAACCCTCTTGGATGGTACCACCTCTTCCTCCAAACATGGCCAGAGCCCAGGTGGTCCAAACTCGCTCCCCTAAAGGGAAGCACTAACCTTCTGTGGATTTCTCATCACTTGCTTACATAGTGGCCTGGAGACCACAGTGTTCTGATGGGTTCAACAGAAGGACAAATCTATGATTTTGTAGTTCACCCAGATTTATTCATTGTTAAAACAGAACCTATATTTTTACTGGCTTTCTACATTCAAAACCTAAGAGTTACATTTAACCATGGATGTTTTATTTGATTTCTAAAAACATAAAGATTCTTTATATTTTCTATTCTTTATTTCTTAACTTCTTCCCAGTCTTTCCTCAGCCTCTCTCCTCAAATGCGGGGTCTGAAATGAGGCATTCTCAAAGTCTTTTGTTAAAACTCCTTTTTTTTCAGTGTTCCAAAATTCATTGTTTATACACCACACCCAGTGCTCCATGAAATAGGTGCCCTCCATAATACCCACTACCAAGCTCACCAACCCACCACCCCCCTCCCTGCCAAAACCCTCAGTTTGTTTCTGAGTCCATAGTCTCTCATGGTTTGTCTCCCCCTCTGATTTCCCACAACTCACTTCTCCTCTCCATCTCCCAATGTCCTCCATGAAACATCTTAAGAGGAAAGTCAGATAACCTGTCATAGTTTTCAACTTTTTTTTAAAAGATTTTATTTATTTGACAGACAGAGATCACAAGTAGGTAGAGGCAGGCAGAGGCAGAGGGGAAAGGAGGCTCCCTGCTGAGCAGAGAGCTGAATGCCGGGCTCAATCCGAGGACCCTGAGATCATGACTTGAGCCGAAGGCAGAGGCTTAACCCACTGAGCCACCCAAGTGCCCGGCTTACAACATTTGTACAGAAGTATTTGGTAACAAAGGGATACAGTAATAGAAACTTTTGGACAAAGTAACAGAAATAGAGTTGACAATGACACTGTATCTCAAGATCTGAACTTTGAGCAATTTCAGATAGACACTAATAATTTTTGTACTTTCTCTAATAGCATCTGTGCAAGGAAATCACAGACATAAACAGACTTTGAATAGGAAGCTAAAGAGAATTACATAAGCATGGGGTGAAAAAAAATACCACTGAATTCTTAATGTATATTTGTGAAGTGCAGATAGATACTCACACATACTCATCATAAATAGCTATTCTTATTTTGCTGCACAATATATAATTAATATTTATATAGATTATCTACATTGATAAGATTTGGAAATGAATAGTTTCTTTACATTAGGGAAAAAGACTTTCAGAGAATTCACAATTTATGCAAATTTATATATTTACATGCTGTATAATTGAGGTCTGATATATAATTTTATTCTAAACATAATTTTTGAAATAATAAAAATAATCTACATTTTTAAAAATTAGATTATTTCATAGGGAATTCATTAAGTTATAAATTATGTTTAGTTTACTGTCATAGGACAGCAGTGTATTCCTTAGTAAAGACTCCTTCAGTATTTCTATTGGGAATTTAGCTTAAATTAGGACATTTTGAGGACTTTTTCATTTACATTAATAAGTTGTATCAAGCAGTAGCTTTCTTGTGATATCTTTGTCTGGCTTAGGTATCAGGAAAATCTGGCCACATAGAATGAGTTAATAAATATTCCTCCTCTCTATTTTTTGTGAATTATTCACACTCACTCTTCAAATATTTAGCATAATAAAACAGAAAGGCCATACTGGGTCTATGTGTTCCTTTGTGGAATGGTTTAAATTACTAATTTAATGTCTTAGTACTCAGATATTCTATTCCTTCTGATGTCAGTTTTGGTAGTTTCTGAGTTTCTAGAAATTTTTCTATTTCATCTAAGTTATCTAAATTGTTGGCATCAATTGTTTGTAATATTCCTTTATAATCCTTTTTATTTCTGATTCTTGACTTTTGTAATTTGTGTCTTTTCACTTTTTCTTGCTACTTGAAAATGTTTTAAGGCAGTTAGACCTAATATCATCTATAGATAATAGGGTTTGTCAATTGTTTTCTTTCTTCAGCAAAACAATTTGTATTTTTGTTGATTTTTTCTAACATCAATTTTTCAGATTTCTTCTGTAATCTTTATTACTTCCTCATTTTGCTTCCTTTACATATAGATTACTCTTCACTTTCTAGGTTGGGTTATGATTTAACATCTTTTCCCTTTTTTAATACACATGCTGACAGCCATAATTTCCCCCCGTCCAGAGCACTTCTTGCTGCAACCCCATTAGTTTTGGTATGTTATTTTTCAATATCATTTATCCCCAAGTATTTTCCACATTTCCTTGTGGTTTTTAGCAGAAATTGTTTAATTTCTACATATTTGTGAGTTTCCCAAATTTCCTTTCATTACTAACTTCTAGGTTTATTCCATTGTGGTCAGAGAACAGATTTTGTAAAATGTCTCTACTTTAAATGTACTGAGTCCTTTTTTTAATGGCCTAATGTATTATCTTGTAGAATGCTTCGTGTGTAGTTAGGGAACATACATATTCTGCTGTGGTTGGGTGAATTGTTCTAGTTGATAAGGTAAATCTAGTTGCTTTAAAACATCTTCCAATCTTCTTTTTTCTTGTTTATCTGCATGGTAGTTTCATCCATTATTTAAAGTAGGGCGTTAAAGTCTCCAACTATTATTGATGCATTTGCTGTTTCTCTCTACAAATCTGACAGCTTTTCTTATTTGAGGGTGGACATTTTTTAAGTTTATATGTTAATAATTCTTACTAATGTGTTCCTAATGGACTTTCCCTGATATCATTATAAAATGTTTTTCTTTGCCTCTAGCAACAATTTTAGTCTTAAAGCCCATTTTTTCTATTGGTAAAGTCACTCTAGCTCTCTTGAGGTTCCTGTTTGTATGGTTTATCTTTCCATTCTTTTACTTTCAATGTGTGTTTTTTTAATCTGAACTCTGTCTCCTTTACATAGTATACAGTTAGATCAAATTTTTTTTCCAATTTATTTATTTTCAGAAAAACATTATTCATTATTTTTTCACCACACCCAGTGCTCCATGCAAGCCGTGCCCTCTATAATACCCACCACCTGGTACCCCAACCTCCCACCCCTCCGCCACTTCAAACCCCTCAGATTGTTTTTCAGAGTCCATAGTCTCTCATGGTTCACCTCCCCCTCCAATTCACCCAAATTCCCTACTCCTCTCTAACGTCCCTTGTCCTCCATGCTATTTGTTATGCTCCACAAATAGGTGAAAGCATATGATAATTGACTCTCTCTGCTTGACTTATTTCACTCAGCATAATCTCTTCCAGTCCCATCCATGTTGCTACAAAAGTTGGGTATTCATCCTTTCTGATGGAGGCATAATACTCCATAGTGTATATGGACCACATCTTCCTTATCCATTCATCCGTTGAAGGGCATCTTGGTTCTTTCCATAGTTTGGCGACTGTGGCCATTGCTGCTATAAACATTGGGGTACAGATGGCCCTTCTTTTCACGACATCTGTATCTTTGGGGTAAATACCCAGGAGTGCAATTGCAGGGTCATAGGGAAGTTGTATTTTTAATTTCTTGAGAAATCTCTACACTGTTCTCCAAAGAGGCTGCACCAACTTGCATTCCCACCAACAGTGTAAGAGGGTTCCCTTTCTCCACATCCTCTCCAACACATGTTGTTTCCTGTTTTGTTAATTTTGGCCATTCTAACTGGTGTAAGGTGATATCTCAATGTGGTTTTAATTTGAATTTCCCTGAGGGCTAATGATGATGAGCATTTTTTCATGTGTCTGATAGCCATTTGTATTTCTTGATTGGAGAAGTGTCTGTTCATATCTAAAAACAAAGAGGCAACCCACGGAATGGGAGAAGATATTTGCAAATGACAGTACAGACAAAAGGTTGATATCCAGGATCTATAATGAACTCCTCAAACTCAACCCACACGAAACAGACAAACACATCAAAAAATGGGCAGATCAAATTTTTTTATTCATTGTGCCAATCTCTGCCTTCAGTAGAAGGCACAGTTCATTTACATTTAA